>NW_026453181.1:1200000-1870000 GCF_025200985.1 Drosophila gunungcola | reverse complement strand
AAGTCGCACACGAAACTGTGGTATAGAAGACCTGATCGGAATACCAAAACATAGCTGACAGCAATATCAAAATGCAAAGCAGTCGGCTTAAGCTTTCTTTTGGAAGCTGTTAAAAAGGCAGAATGAGATAGTTTTTAACTTTTAAAACTATGAGCTTGGTTTATTGAACCATATAAAATTATAATAAACTCATACATATGACAGATCTATTTAAAAACCGCTTAGGCAATGAAAATCAATTGGAGATAATACTTAAACAAAAAAAAAAAACAATGCAATAGCTACAATAAAAGAAATTAAAAATAATTAAATTAAAAATTTTCACAAGTATTTAAAGCTAGGTAACGGTTAGCCACAAGTTTAAATAGAAAAGGGATACTTTAATTTACTCTCTTTAAAATGGATAAAAATGCAATTAACGAAAATAAGTTATTTATTACATATAAAGATAAATATGGGGTATGTTCTGCGTTCTTAATTTTAACCACTAACCTTTTTTCTAGCTGTCCGGCGACGCTGCTCTGAAGTTTTTCTCTGCCATTTGCGACGCTCCGCTTCGTTGGAGAACAGGTCCTCCACACTACTGCTGCTGCTGGGCTCCGCATCCTCTCCAGAACTGTCAGTGGAACTGGATGCATTTGCTCCGGCTCCCATGCGCCCGGATTCCGCATCCCTTTGCCTTAGCTTCCGATAGTCACCAGAGTCATCGCTGCTGAGAAATCGCTCACGGAATGCCTTGAAGATTCCAGAGCTTATGCTACCAATGCTGCCACGTCCATGCACTCCGGCCGTGGAGGCTCTGCGTCCGGCATAGCTGCTCCTCCGTTTGCCTCTCGACTTTTGGGTGGACTCCGGCGTAGAGTTGAGGTTCTGGAGGGCTGCATTCATATCCAGCCAGCCAGCGGCACTCATCTTGCTTGGCTACTTCCAATAATGTCTGCTAATCTCTGTGATGCAATGATTGTCGTCACGGATTCGAAACTCTGGCTCGCATGTCAGGGAATCACTTTCTGGTCCCCTGGGTTTCTAACCTTTCGCCCCTCTCGTGGTGTCTCAGTTGGCTTCCCTCCAATTAACAATTACGAGTGTCTGCTGCCCGAAAAGAAAGCAATGTAAGTTTGAAAAATTAGAGGAGGCGAAATTTGCATGCTTTCAATTAATAAGGAACCCATTGACTTCACCCATCTCATGGACAATACTTTTCTTTTTCGGCACGGATTGTTGAGTTTTTCCATAAGAGAGCAATTGTAAGTGAATGATTGCCTGGTGTGTACATGGAAATCGAGAAAATTGCTCTTGGAATGGGTGAAGAACATGGCAGGAAGTAATAGGGAGTGCCGCAATGGGTTGTTAAGCTGGAATTCAAAGACAATAGCTAGTATTTTAATAAATTTCAAGTCCAGTTCCTATTGACTAAAGCCAAAAACACCGAGCCCAAAAACCTCAGAAATCAAAAGATAAATTAAAAATAATAAAGAAGTCAATGCTTAAACTTTAATCTTTTATGTCAGTCAACTATGAAACCAGCATTTATACACTTTTCCACTTCACTTACTGAAAATATATTTTCCATTTTGTATATGACATTCATTTCACCATCTGAAAATTGACTTTAATCGATTTAATGACAATTAAACGATTTATAATTCAAAAGGAATGTCAACGTGCACTCGATACATTACCAAATCACACAATAATGTGATTTGATGTGCGACATTTTTAATGAATTTCCATTTATCATAATTGGGTCATCAGTGCCAGAGGAGTTCAGTTGAAACATATTTAAAGTAATTTAAATTAAACTTCAGTCGTTGAGCAAATGCAAAAATCTGAAATTACCCGATTTTCCTTTTTTGTAAATTCATGCTGCGGCAAATGAACATGAAAATGCGAAATAAGTAGGATTTCCCTCTCTCTTTCCCTGGGCTAGTGAAAAGGCGTCGGGAAAGATGAAAGGGTTCAAATGATGAAAAACTAAAGTGAAATACCACGAGTCAGAGCGACAGTGTGTGGGCTATTTGGTGTATATTATTCCGATCGGAAATATGTAATTTAAATCTCTCTTTCGCCCACTTAATATTTTAAGCTGATATTTGCCGATCTTAAAGGATGTTTGTGTTGGCTGTGGGGAGTGAGCTCTTGTTTCCACTTCCACTTTGTAAGTGTTTGCAAGCCGTTAGAAAATATTTGCTAGCATTGCACTGAGAAAGATTTTCCTATGACTTATTTAGGTTAACAGTTTCCTGAATAGAAGCGTTTTATAAAGTAAAAATACATTGAAATCACATGAATTTCTAATTAAATGAATGTATATTGAGTTTTAAAAATAAATTATTATTGCGTTTTCTATTATATTATTTCTTTATTAGTTCGTTCGGTCATGGTTAATGCTCAAATCATTTCCACATTGATAACAATTTTTACGGTGTATTGACGTTGCGAGCATAATAAACAAACGTTAAACAGACGATGTCGGCGACAGAAGGAAAGAGGAAGAACCAAGAACTCCCAACGCACACACTCCATCCAAAAATAAAAGAAAAAATATCTTAGTCAAAGCAAACTGTCACATTAGCATATTGAGAAGTCAGGGGAGCTAACAAAAATTCGTCGGTTCTCTTCGTACTGACTTGGCTAACTCTCTCCACTGATCGAAAACCATCAAAAGAACACCTTCATTCTAAATTTAATTTTAAAAGTTTGCTTTTTCGGTCCGTATCTTACACAACCAAAATAAGTTATAAACTAGAGTCTTAAATTCTAAATAAATCTAAGCGGATTTTAGCACTAATATGATTAATCATTTTTATTATAGTACGAAAACTAAATTCCATAAAAAATTATTATCATAAGATATAAATTCTAGCTAAAACGACAGCAATTTTAAGGATTCGGGGCTATATAAAATCTTAGAAACTTTTTTTTTTTAAATAAAAATAAGTATTATTAAAAAGAACATAGAAACACAAAAAACTTATAAATAATGAAAAAGTTACTTCTGATCGAAAATATGATAAACGATCTGTATGGCATAAATATGTGCCCTTTTGCAAAAACAAACCAATTTAGAAATTACGGATTGTGTCATAAGAACATTTTGAAATACTGTTTTCAGTGTACGCTCTGCCGTCCCTCTGCGTTCTGCTCTGCCGACGTCGCTGCCAACGCACGCTGCGCTGCGCATGCGCAACTTTCTTTGCCCCACCGGAGGCGCCAGTGCTGCCAACGTCGCCGTCGACTGCGCTGTTTTGGGGGCCTTGGAAAAATGGCTTTGTCGCTCTTCTGGGCCAGCGCCTCGTATCAGTCGACTTGCAGACTTTCGCGTGCTCGGTGGTGCCAACTAACCATAGCAAACCATATAGCGAAGAGCAAACAAACAGATCGAGAAATTCGCTGGGATTAGGGCGCGACTTGTTGACAGTTTGCAGTCATGTGAAATGGTTCAATTAGTGCAACAACAATAAGACTGAAAGAAACCGTGTTTGATTTACATAATTAACAAGTGGTGTGCGAACGGAGATTTCGAAAAACCTCCCGCGGAAGAACAAGCTGAACGAGAATCGAAATATATTCCGATAACGGCACTGTTCGTGGAGACCGCTACGACGACCAAAAGGCTCATTAAGTTTACATGCATTGAATTGCATAACCAGCGGGCAAAAGAAGATGATGCTCCACTTACGTCACTGGCCACTTGTGCTGGCAGTGGCTTCCTGCCTGGCCACAGCAGCAACATCAACGACAGCAGCAACACCAGCAACACCAGCAACACCAGCGACACCAGCGACACCAGCAACACCAGCCACATCAACATCATCTTTAGCCTCCATCCCGGGCAAATATCAAGCCTTGGGTGCAGCCCACCATCAGGCAAAGAAGCTGAAAATCGGAGCCGTCAACGCTTCCTTCTCGGATGCCAATGGCCATAAACCTGTATCCCGGCAAAATCCGATCAAGAATTGGTTCGGTGTCTTCAATCGCAATAATTCGCCGGCAGCTCAGAACCAAACATCGCCGACATGTTCCTGCAGGTGAGTTGGTCCCCCGAGACATACAGATACAAAGGCTACGAAGACACACGCACGCCGAGATACAAAAGCTGTCATGGCCATGATGACAACTTCCAGTTAGACGGCCGAACAGGTGATAAACAACTCTGGCGTCGTCATTGTCACGGCACACAAATGGCACAAACAGTTAAAGATACAGATAGAGTTTAGTGCCTGCTAGGAGGTCACGCAATCGGAGATATGTCCCTAGCCCCAACTCCTTTAAGTTATAATAGAAAGGAAGAGGAAAATTATCTAAAGCATCGGAGATCATTAGGTTTTTAGAAAATCTTTACAGAAACGATTTTGTAACAAAATATTGTTCATATCTATTTCATTAAATTAAATAAGGCTAAGTGAAATAATATTTTGCAATATTCTTCATTTAAAATGATCTTTTTATTTAATTTTCAGGTTTGTCATAAAAAACTAAAGCTTTTTTGTTAAAGTTGATGAAGCCCTTAATTTTTTTTTTTTTTTATTAGAATCCAGTTCCTCTAGCTTAAAAAGTAACAGGCTACGATCTTTTACATAAGCCTTAAACATATTTTAAGCACATTCTTCTTGTCCCAAAAGATTCTTCTGCCCATTTGTTACCCGTTTCGAAAAGCCAATTCCCGGCGTGACCTCGTAGCCAGGTTCTCTCTGAAGAATTGCATTCGGAATGCATTCTTGCGCGGCCATTAAACAAATTGCATTACCAATTGGGAATTCAACTTTGGCTTTCGGCACTTGGCTTTTGGCATAGGCAAATACCCGAGGGTATTTATAGAGTCGGCAGTGAAACCCAAAACAAAGGAAAATGATTATAAAGGGAGTTGAAAAGATGCCGAGAAAAGGAAACTTTAAGGATGCTTGCAACTCCAGTTTACAAAAATTACTTTAAAAAAAACATCCCAAAGTCTGTAGTTCTTTGGAAACTCAGAAACTCATAAGTTTATTAGGAATCGATAGCAGCAAGCGTTCTTTTATTTTTTAATGAAGGCCTAAAACCCGTTTTATTTCTATATATAAAATTTTTACTTTTTTTTTGCATTGGAAAGAAGAAAAGAAACTGATTTGCATATGATTTGGTATTTGATAACACTCTGTGTTTGGCTTTTAAGAACGTGTGTGTTTGTGCACCCAGCAGATACAGATGAGTATGGCAGATACTATAAAAGGCGTACGTTCAATGCGTCATGTCATATTATATTAATGTCTGCGAGGGAGGCAGGGGAATGCCGCGCCGTTGTCTTCGGGTTTCGGTTTTGGCCGTCTTTCCCGGTCTTGGCCGTCTCCTAAGTGGGTCGTCGTCGCACATTTTGCTTCTTTGTTTCGGGACGCCTCTCGACCAGGCCGACCACCATTTTGGGGCAATGACACGATTAAACACACACCAAATCTGAATCCCAAATACTTGTTGCGGCCGGATCGATTGATTGTGTGGCCTGGCCTGGCCAAAATAAATAAAAACAGAGATAACTTGCTATGCTTCCTTTCCGACTTGGTGGAAGATTTTTATTTTGGCTGCATACGGTGTTCTGTTGTTGTCCAGGGGTAATTAAAAACCTGTTTAATGTAACGCGTTGTTGTCGTGTCTCTGCAGATGGCAGACATAAAATTTGCAAAAATCGCTCATTTGTTTTATGTCCATCCATAAAGCACTTTGACACTTTCTTTATGTCGGGGTTGCTGAACCCTGAACTTGCCGATCGGGAGAGATCGCCAGCTCTGGCACCCTTTGACCCAATCCATCTTTCTTTTCTCGCGAAGGGCATAATCGTCTCCAATGTTTATTCATTTGGCCTTTCAAATGAGGAGGCATTAAATACCGAACTTTGGTTAAATTATCACTTCTAATATTGCAACATTCCCGTCTGATTATTCGCAGATCATTTTAGAATTGAAGTGACATTATTTGGCTTCACAAAATATTCTCGATATCACATAACTCAGGCCACCAACAATAGCTTGGGTGCGCATTCTATATTGTTTTAAACAGCATAAAACTCTATTCTTGGACTTCTAGTACTGTAACATAAGTCCCCTAATTTTTAACATTTATAATAAAATATTAAGAAAAATACAGAAACGGTTCGCATTGTACAATAATATACAGGTTCTTTAAGCATTGTATTTTTAAGGTTGGCCTAAAAACTAAATGTTGTATTATTTTATATGCCCACTTGACCCACCAATTTGTTAAATTTTAAATAAAATATTTTTGAGATAAGATTTAACAGCTGGGGACTACAATTTAGTAAATAATTTTCTTCTTTATAAAGTAGGCACTAAATTTATAATTATAATATACAAAAGGAGCTCAAATTAATTACTAACAATCTTAAACTTTACCTTAGACAGTACATTTCGAAAAAAAATTTCTTTCTTAAACTCAAAAAAATGTTTAATTTACATACAATAATGTTTTTCGGAGTCTGATATTCTTTATGTTTTTTGACAGATGTGGCGAGCGCAACGACGAGTCAAGGATTGTGGGTGGGACGACGACGGGCGTGAGCGAGTACCCGTGGATGGCGCGGTTGAGTTACTTCAACAGGTTCTATTGTGGTGGGACGCTGATCAACGACCGCTACGTGCTGACGGCGGCGCATTGCGTCAAAGGGTTCATGTGGTTCATGATCAAGGTGACCTTCGGGGAGCACGATCGCTGCAACGACAAGGAGCGCCCGGAAACCCGCTTCGTACTGCGCGCCTTCAGCCAGAAGTTCAGCTTCTCAAACTTCGACAACGACATAGCCTTGCTGCGACTGAATGACCGCGTGCCGATCACCAGTTTTATCCGACCGATCTGCCTGCCACGCGTGGAACAGCGTCAGGATTTGTTTGTCGGCACCAAGGCAATAGCCACCGGCTGGGGGACCCTCAAGGAGGATGGCAAGCCCTCGTGCCTGCTGCAGGAGGTCGAGGTTCCCGTCCTCGACAACGACGATTGTGTGGCCCAGACAAACTACACCCAGAAAATGATCACCAAGAACATGATGTGCTCAGGCTATCCGGGCGTTGGGGGCCGTGACAGTTGTCAGGGCGACTCCGGCGGTCCGCTGGTGCGACTCCGGCCAGATGACAAACGCTTCGAACAGATTGGAATCGTGTCCTGGGGAAATGGGTGCGCAAGACCCAATTATCCCGGGGTTTACACCCGGGTAACCAAATATCTGGACTGGATAGTGGAAAACTCGCGGGACGGTTGCTTTTGCGACGAGGACTACTAATACAACGTATAGAGAGTGCTCAAAGCGGTGGACAATTCTTCGCCTTAGTTGTAGTGAATTCCTTACTAGTTTAGGTCATATTTTGTACTTTTATACTAAAGCAACTGAATAAAGTTAAACAATGCAGTAGGTTAGATATCCCAAAAGCATGGTTTTTTTCGGGGACTGGGAATGTTAATGCCTTAAAAATAAAAACTTGCTGGTATGTTTATTTCATTAAAATAATATTGTAAATAACTATGGTAATAAGATCAATTTTTTTCTTGGTAGAATCAGTTTTTGTATACTACCTATTACATTTTCATTTATTTGCTTTACATTTAGTTTCTTCAATAGCTTTTTGTAATGAAATTAAAATTTATTCCGATGAACTTATTTCCACACTGTATAGTAATAATATTATATAAAAAAAAAATAAATAAAAGTCGCACACAAGACTTAAGCACATAGCAGAGCAAGGTTTTGAGCCTCGGACCTCGTCGCTCTGCTTGCGTGACTACAATGGGGTTCAGAGATCGGCTAAGTATCAACAGAAGGCCTGCACTTCTTTACCCACGAAAGCATTCATGTTTGTGATTGTAATTCACTGCTTACACTATGTTATCGCAGAATGGTCACGACAATAAAGCAGTATACAAACATTTATGGATTGGCTTTTTAACTAAAGTGGAACTTCATTAGCTCGAACCTGCCAACATAGATAAAATATTTTAACACATGACACAATTGTTTAGTTCACAAATGCTTCTACCAAATCACAAAAAAAAAACGGTAAAAACAATTTTTTTTTTGGAAAACGTACTTTTGACTTCGAGTTATCAAACATCTGTTGAAGTATAGTCGCAAATCAATACTTCTAAGTAATAAGACATTGTTCATATAATCTTTATTAGGTTCCATCAACCTTATGGTTGCACAGTTACTATTTTTAAACTGTTCTTAAGCCTGCCCCAAATTAAAAATAACTTAATTTTAATTGTGTAAATTATTATATTTAATTATTTGCTGTGTATTAAAATAAAACAAATTTGGTTATTGTTAGGGAAGCACAATCCCTACAGTTGGAGCACTGCCTTATCGACGCAAAGGATGTATATTTTAAGGCAGTGCACTGTTATCGGAAACATGCTTAGTTTCGTCGGTAAGAAAGTCCATGTCCGAGGATCGAGACTTTGCTCTGCTATGTGATAAATTCGCATGTGCGAATATTTTATTTTTTATTTATTTTAATGTAAGTTTTATATGTATCTTCAATATTTATTTCCCAATAACATTAAAATAAAAGAACAATTTTAAAAGGAATAAGCATTTATTAAATGGATATCTTAACTTGGTATATTAATGAGAGATGCACTTGAACTCAAGAAACCCTATATTCAAATATTTTTACACCTCGAAACCTTAGAACAATGAAAATAAGCCCCTAATAAAAACTTGGTTTTTAAACATTGTTATAAGGCAGCAGGTGCTAAATTATTGTTTATTCTCTACTGTTTTAAGTACGATTATAAAACTATTATTTATTTTTAGTCATCTCTAACAGATAATACAGCTGACAACTGTTGTTCAGCTGGCTGGTAATTGCGCGCGTAACGAGGCAAGACACCGGGCCTCAGCAACCTTCAACCATAAGCAACTGTTGCAGTTAGAAGACTAGACTTTCAGTGGTTTGATGCGGCCCAAAAAGCTAATATCGTTAGAAAGACTAGCTAGCTAGTCGGTGGCAAACTGGTTTTCATCGAACAGCTGTAAACATAAGGGAGCAACGAGAAGATGAAGACGATGTTGACTTTAAAAGTCAAACGTTAACTTGGCCAGATGCCCGGAGAAACACCGAAAAAGTTTATCTCACTCCAAATGTTTATTTATGAAATTTAAGTGTTTTGCCTTATGATACTTACGCGGAATTGCGGATGAACGATAGCGAACTGAAATATTGCTGATTGCCTTATCAATTTGACTTTCCAATGGAAGAATTGGGGACTCATCACAGTAATCACAAGAAAATTGTCTTCAATTTCCACTTTCGCTTCGACCACTTTTCATTTCATCTCACGACAGCACTCACGTGCGCCTCCCCTTGCGTAATTATTCAAATTCAAATTTTTTGCAATGGATCAAGATTCGCGCATCTCATAGATATATTTTCGTGTGCACAAGACAAGGGGGCTCCAGGTTTACGTTTCGAAATTTTCTTTTCAGCCGTTTATTTCTCACGTTGCGTTGGCAGCAGTTGTTTACCGTACGCCGCTCGCGAGCTCACTGAAAAAGCCTCATCAAGCTCCCCGCGCACCCAAAGATATACAGAGAGTCAGATATTCCGACGGATGGAGCGCCTGAGATCTCGGAACTGTTTCGTTTTGCCTCGATCTCGGAGTTTCCACGCTCTCCAACTAGCCGGCCCTATAATTGAATGAATGAATTTCGGTACATAGAAAAAAAAATGTTTCCAAAATTTGTCATCAAATGGGTATATGTTACATATTAATGGTTTGAATCTAAAAATATAAATCCAATTTGTAATAATGTATTTGTTGCTGGTGAAATGTCCCAACTCGAAGCATAACCTGTTGGAACAAAAATGTAGAGTAAAGAAACAATTTTTGTATTTTGAAATGTATTTTAAGGCAATCATTGATTTTGTTTCAATTAGGAAGATTGTCTTTATATTTAGAGGTCTATGGAGGACTATTTAGACACACAAAAACCAAGTTAGTTAATAAATAAAAAACCTTCATGATTATAAAGAAAATTATTTTAAAGATTTTTTAAATTCCTGTTTATTTTTTTTTAAACTTATCAGGAATTTTATTTAATTTTTAAAGCAAGATACTCTTTGAGTACTTCCAAAAAAGATTCAGAAAATCGCGTTAATGATAAGATAAGATCGACGCTTATCATTTCTCGTTGGTATTGCCTGCGTTTCAGAGTGATGATATTTTCCTGGCATGGCCACACGTTTTAAGTTACTGCTCTTCAAATCCGACTTTGAACTTGTATCTTCCTGCGCATTCATTCTTTTCACTCCGCGACGGGTCTGGCCGTCTTTGTTACACTCATTTCCAATTACCAAAACGCCAACAAATTTGATTTTCTTTGACTTTAATGTCAACAAAGGTGTGGCAACCTGATAAAGAATGGTTTGCAAAAGAGTTTTACCCTGTTTTTTATACCCTTGCAGAGGGTATTATTACTTAAGTCAATAGTTTGCAGCTTAGGATATTTTCCTACCCTATAAAATAGAATGTATATACTTGATAAGCATCCCGATACCAAAAAAAATTAAAAGTTTAGTCTTGAAAATAAACTGCAGACAGTATTAAAGTATAATTATTAGTTCAATACTGAATAATTTAAGCCTCTGACTTTTTAGTTTCATTTCTATACAGAGGAGTCTAAAACTGTAGTCTTAGGCCTTGTTTTTAAACAACATAAGTTTTATTTTTATACTTTCCGTCTTTCAACGTCATTCTCATTCTCTTAGTTTTAAAACTATCTGGTTTGAACTTTTAAAATGTCTTCTTTCTATTGCAGGTAGTATATATGTCGAAACAGGACGGATTGGACAACTATATCATATAAACATTGGAGTATTAATTGCGGTTTTAATTTTGCAAAAATCGGAAAACGATATTATAAAGCTGGTATAGGAGCGATCTAAACATGCATCGAATAGAACTTTATTTTTTTTTTAAATATATCGCATAAAAATCCAAATTTATAGTTTTCATATATTACTGCCGAAATTACGTTTTTTTTTTTTTTTTTTAAATTGGTTTAATAATATTATGCTGACAACGTTCTTTACAGATTTACACGCAGAAAACAACCCATTTAATATAAATTTTTCGCATTTTTTTAGGAAGCAATGAAATGACCGATTAGTTTTTTAAAAACAATGCCAACCAAAATACGGTTAGTAAATAAATGGAATTTTGTTATAATTTTCATCTGTATAAAAAACATTGCCAATAAATAGAAGGCTATGGTTTTACCGCTTAGTGTTTCAAATAAGTAGAAGCAAAAAGACGAACAGAAAATTATCCCAAATTTGAACTCATACAGAAAGACTTAAAACAGTTGATAATGTCTTCTTTAAAACCATCGGAGAAACCGAGCACAAGCTCCGCCTTGCAGGAAGCAATATGCAAAGGAACAAGAGTGTGCTTTAGCCGAGACCCAGAATTTTGATGAGATCGACAAGCGATTGGAGATGCTTTTGGCCCGTGTAACAACTCTCGAAAGATCGCTGAGCAAGTTAACTTCACCATTCAGCCATCCTGCTCTGCAGGAAATCGAGAAGATACCGATGAGGAATTAGAGGGCTTTCAGAACGTGTTGAACGCTCAGGAGCGTCAACTTTCGGACTCTGCGGTTCACGAAGATATCGAAGAGAAGGAAGAGGTCGATCCTATTCAAGATTAACCTGAAGAAAATTAAACAATTAATAAGTGATTATAATGCTCTGAAGCATAATAAAATATCTATTGTTGTTAGTTAATGGCAGAAAATCGTGTAAAATAATAAAAAGTACAAGTAGCATTCCAAAATAACTCTTAAAATTTTTCCAAATAACTATATTTTCCTTCATCAATTTTAAGGCTGTTTAAATTTTAACGGATTTTATTTCTGGAGATTGTCAATTTTACATGAGAATTACACAAGTTTTCTACACATGCTTACTAGCGCCATCTACCACTGGTAATTTTTCAGGTTGTTGGCAACGCCGTTTATGTGTAACGGCTGTCTATTTTAAATTATGAAAAACGTGTATATAAAATAATTTTAAAATCATTTCAAGTTTATTTTTATAAACGAACCACAATCCATTAAAAATGCCAACCCAATTTCTTTGTTACTTTTTGTATTTTTTCTTTTTCTGTTTGTTTTAATACAATATATAAAAACTAATAAAAAATCAAAAATAAATATAAATATGTAGGTTTACTCAGTTTAGTTTGAAATGCGCTTGATGGCTGGCAAAAGTCAGGGCTGTCTACGAAAGATACAAGTTACAAAAAGCCGTGGCTCGGACGCTTTTCTATGGCCATGTCAACGTAAATTGGACTTCAGTTTTTAGATTTATCAGTTAGACTACAGTTACAAATTAGTTATTGCTGTTGATGTTGGGGCTAATTGAATTCGTGTGATGTTGCAATTTGCTTGTTACATATGCGCGTATGCATAAATATAATACAAATTAAATATGTAGGTGTATGTGTGTTTTTACTTAGGTCTCTAGGGGCTAAAGTGTGTATAGTTAATTTTTGCTAAACGATCACATTGAACAGGCACTCCGCTCGCACTCACACTCGATAAAAGCACTCACTCCGCGACACTCACGCATTCACTCTGGCTTACAATTATAATTTCGCACTTAGACTTAGAGTGTGGGGGGCAGGGGCTTTGGGGGCTTACTAAACTAAAATGGGCTCGTTACGTATTCTCTCTCCTCCTCTAATTTCTTGTTCTCCTAACGCGATTCGGTGACGAAACGCTTACAATCGGGCCTTTTCCCATTTTACAATAGCATAGGGCTTACAAAAATGAAATACTAGACTTAATGAACTTTGTTTCTGCTCATGATTCACAAGCTTAATGTCAGGGGATTTAAATCTATTACAAATTCGCAAATTCCTGCCATGGGTAAAATTCGAAAAAGGCCCGCATATTCTCGATTGCGTTTTGATTGCTTCTATCAAAAGTTTTTATAAAATTTTGGACTCGCATTTCGTATATAAGGGTTGCATGTAGTTCTGCTAATAACATTTTGCTTCACGGATGAATGACTGAGAGGTGTAGGGGATGCAGCCGTGCTCCACCTTGGCTGCCTTTCGCACATTGAGTAATCACAGCAAATCGGCGCAAACGCCGCCGAACCACGCCATATAAAGCGGCAGCAAATAAACAACCAGAGCGCGACGCAGGGTCATCTTCTCCGGGGCATCGGATGATCGATTGTCATCGCCTCCGTTGGCCTCCGAGTCGCCATGCCCTCCATCCGAGTCCTCCTCGTCGTCCTCCTGCCGGTGCTCCTCATCCAGATCGTTGTGATCGTGGTCGAAGTGGGTGGTGTGGATGAGCGGATTCTTGTCGTCACCTCCGCTCGTCGGTCGTGATGTGTGCGTGGGCATGTGCGGCCGGCCACCGACGTCCTCGTCATCGTCGTTGTCCGCATCCACTGAGGGACGCTCCACGTCCGGTTTGTTGCTCGGCTCGAACGGTCCCAGGCCGGAGCCCTCGTCGTCGTCCTCGTCATCCTCGGAGCCGGATCCCGAGCCTGCTCCACTGCCCGCATATGGCAGTTCTTCTGTAAAAAAAATAAGGGAGTCAGTAAAGTGATTGCATAGATTTATTTAATTCACTATTTAGTCTTTCAGAAATTATTTAAATTTAGAAAAATTTGGAATAAAAAAAAAACAAATCTTTAGAATCAATTGATTATATTATGACAAAAATATTATTTATTAAAATAATTTCTTGAAATTGTTGTAAAATGTGTAAACAGGAAAACATACCTTGTTCGCTCCACTCTACATCCTGACCGTTGTAAGCATTTCGCAGATGAACGATGGCATTCTTTAGGTGGCTAAGTTGCGAGGACATCTGAGCCGTTTGCTTAGTGCTGGCAGGATTTCCACTGAACTCTGGGTTTGAGCCGTGCTCCGTGGTGATCGAGTGCATATACCTGAAAGAAAAGGTAGGGTAAATAAAGCTCTATTCTTTATATATGAATATTATTCTCACCTGTCGATGGTGTGCCCATTCCAGCACATGCCGTCCACATCGGAGCTGGAGGCTATATCCTCGTTGCTGCAAACAGAATGCGGCAGGTTGGACCAGAACTTCTTGTAGTCCTTCACCCGCTGGCGAATGTCCCTCACGATCCTGTCCAGAATCGGTTCGCGTCCTCCGCCTCCACTTTCGTTGTCATCGTCATCGTTGTCGTCGCGATTGTTTTGCTGCTTGCGTCGCTGCTGTTGTTGCTTGCGTCGTTGCTGTTGGCGCCTGTTGTTGCCACCACCGCCTCCGCCTCCACCTCCACCAGCTCCGCTGCCTCCTCCATTTCCGCCCTTTCCAACTCCCTGCTCCTGGGACTGCGGACCCGAGGAATCCTGCGAGCCTGGCTCGGCGGCTCTGCGCTCCCTCAGCACAATCGCTTCATCGAGAGCGTCATCAATGTCCAGCGTATCCGCCTCCACAGGGCTCTTCGCATTAAGCACTTGGACTCCTTGCATTTTGGGGCTGATGGAACGCTTCATTTTCTTCAGCTTGGGCCTACCGCAGCCCTGGAACACTCGGTTGGTAATGTCCTGGCCAGAATCCTGCAAGCAAACCAATGTTGTTTATTAAATATTGTTAGGAAATGCATATGGATATGTGGCAATATGTATAGCACAACCAATAGAGAAAGTCAATATTTGGAATTAAAGAATACAAGTGTGATATAAGCACAGATTTGAATTACTTTCAAACATAATATATTATAATATATAATTATTATATAATTAATGCCTCTTTCTTTAAGTCCCTTAATAATAATTTCAAAAACAAACTTATTACACTTTAAATTTAATATAGCAAACTTAAACCAATGGAAATAATAATCGTCTAAATGATTTCATTGACCTTACAGAATCAAAAAAAAAATATTTGCATCGATTTCTATTACTTTCAGACAGATACTATACGAGAGTTTTAATAATTCAAAAACAAAGTTGATAGATCAAACTTGAACCAATGGAAGTAATCGTCTAAATGATTTCATTGACCTTAAAGAATCAAAAGTAACAGCTTTTTAAAAATATATTATATTTAATGAGAATTAGAAAGTTCCAAATCGAAATGACTTTTTGAAACCAGTTGCGCGGGGAAATCACATAATTTCCCATACTCAACAGCAATTCCATTCACACCCCACTGAGTATAGCCTCTTAATGGCTATTTATAGCTAGTTTTTATTGACCCATTCCATAGATAAGAATTGATTTCAGCCGGCTACTCATTATGAGCCACTCAAGCGACCAGAGACCTCTTCGCAAAGAGTCAACTCTCGACAGAAGCTCGCGCTTCGTCTGTCTTATCAGCACTCCTATATCTCCTGTGTTATTTCTTTCTATGGCCCCTTCCCAGCAGTTTACAGTTTATATAATTACGGAGGTTGGGTCAGGTTGGGGGTACGGACTTTGACTACGACGGTTCATCATAACTGTCGACCCGACCGGGCGATGGCAATCATCAAAAGCGGTTCGTCGGTTCAACTAGAGAAGCCGAGACACCGGGCAAGAAACTAATCAGAATTAAAATTGAATACTATTTCGCATTTTGCATTTTTGGCCTTTTATGGGGCCGTCGACCAACAACATACACCGGCAAAAGTAAACACATTAAAAGCCAAATGCCGAAACACAAACAACAACAGCAATAGATACAAACAAAGGCAGCGAATAAGAAGAGCCCGCAGATGAAAAAAGAAATGTATAAATTTTAAATGGAAATATAAATTAAATTCATATGCGAGCCAAATGTTGTGCAAATAAATCGTAAAAATGGCAAACAAAACAACAAACGCGGTGGTGACGATAGGTCGGGCGATCCAAACAGAGAGGTTTAAAATATTGCAGTAATCAAAATTCAATAAGTTATGGCCATCCAAGTGTAAATTATTCTTTTGCTTTCTGTGTAAATGTCGTGCATAATATTTGTGTTATTTTTGAAAGAAAATTTATGCCTTTGCATATGATGATGGCGATGATGGAGGATAAATCATGTTGAATTAATTGAGGCAAAGTAAAAGTACTTTAAAATATCTAAGAATGAAAACTGGGAAAACTATTTACATATATTTATTGAAGATAAATTTATCTATGAAACAAATTAACAATTTTTGTTTTCTTACATGCCATCACCTTAGAACAGAAACTTAAGTATTAAGCTCCATAAATTTCTTCTAACGTTGAATCCCACATATCAATCGCCACGATCTCCTACGGTTTTCCCCAAGAATTACTTCGGGACTCGTTTGAAATGTATGCGAATTAACTAACCACGCGTAAACCACTCTGACACACTGACAGTTTTATGCGAGCATAACTTAGAGTTCCACTGCGAACGGGCCAAAGATGAAGCTAACCAGCAGCTGCTTGGCCAAACGAGTTACAAATTGCGATTGGTATATGCAAATGCTAATGATAATGATAATGATCCCAGCCTATCCAATTATCCCGCCGTAGATCTCACCTGGAAGTTCATGATTGCCTCGGATATCTTTATGTTGAGTGGTTCCACCACCATCACAATATTGAAGGACCCGAGCAGTCGCTCAGCCACCTTGTCCATGGCCATGGCGAAGTTCTCCCACTCGCCGTCGAACTCGTGCTGGTAGTGCAGACATCCCTTGATGACGTTCACACAGTAGTTGGTGCAGGGCTTCTCCGTGTAGCCCTTGCAGGCGCCGCAGTGCTGCATCTTGGTCAGAGCTCCCGTACAGTCGGCATTTAATCGGACCTACAGGTTGGGAAAATAAACCAATTTGAAATATTGTCATTTTCTGTGAAGAAGTGGTTTTTGCATTTAAAGCCTTAATTTATTTAAATTTTTAACACATTAAGGTCGCTTAAAACCATAAATAAGTAACAAGAAAATTATTACATTTTTGTTATTTACATATTAAGTAGATTCTTTCAAATTTAAACATGAAATGACAAAATTATTTGTCACCACTATTAACCGTAGTCAATTTTAAGAAATTCTTTCTGTCAACTGAATTTAAAGTGTTTCAGTGAAAGTTCTGATTTAGGTTGAGCTACAGGTTTTGTACAACTTTTCTTGACTTACATTGAGGACCTTTTTGGCCACCTCGGAAGCCGTGGTCAGTGCCTGTCCGTAGGTGCGCGTGGCCACGAAGGATCGCTTGATTTGGACGGACAGCTTGTCCGGAACATCCCCGAATGGCTTGAGCTCCTTCATGTGTTCGCTGACGCATCGCATGTAGCTGGAAATGCAGAGATGGGTGAAAAATGAGAGCGGAATGTTGGGGAAAATATTTTCATTGGGTGTGGTGGCGGCGGAAATTTGCTCTTGTAAATAGCACGGCTCAACGCCATTGCCTCCGCCCGCGACTTCATCTTCATTGCATTCTTCTCCGCCGCCGCACAACTACAATTTTTATGCGGAAAAATCATAAAAATAGTTGCTCGCCATGTGCTGGCGTTGTTGATGTTTTTGTTCCCCTGCAGCACCTCTACGAGTGTATGCCTAGTTCTACAGTTTGGCCATCAGGCATGACAGTCATTGCACTTGTACGGCTGCTTTCGGCCCTCACTGTCACTGCCTTCGCCATTATGGTCAAGAAGTCGCTGGTCCCCAGTTGCCGTCGCCCCTCCACTTAGGCTAAACAATTTAGGAATTACTGCGAGTTGCATTCGCAGAGGTGACAGATCAGTCAGGCGGCAGCACCAGCTGCTGGAGCTGCCTGATGGGAGGGAAGTTTGAGCAGTTTGCAGTGCCAAGATGGTCATTTACGCTAATTACTTAAGTTCGCAAAAAATTTAAAATATTAGTTTTCTTACTATGCTGTTATAAGCTTTATTTATTAACATTGCTTAAATTGTAAAACACATAAATACAAAATGCCTTTCATAATATGATGTATTTTGAGATGCTTGAATGTTTTTTTCATTTACGACTATTTTCAGTGGTCGCAAATTACTAATTAACTAAAGGAAGAAACTTTTATCCACCACTTAACTTTTACTAACTCCTTAGATTGTGTTTCCTTTGCCAGAAACCTATTCCCTTATTTGTGATGCCATTCGACGCTTCATGTTTAGGCCATATCGCATATCAGTGTTGTATTGAAACACCCGTTGGCTTCTCATAGTTTTCTCCCTGATTTATCCAAACCCCTCATATCTGCCATCCAAACTAACTGTTTGAGCTACCCCCTCATTAAACGTGCAGGAGAACCTTGGCTCCAGGTCCAGCTGGAACCCTATGTTCCACCGGGGCATGTGATCCATTCTGAGGGCAAAACCATCGCAGTTCTGGCGACCGACCAACCGCACAGAGCAAACAACAGCCACAAACAAATAACCCCCCTGTTATGCACAAGCAAAAAATAGTCTTTACTTCTTGAAATCTGAATAAAAGATTTAATGGGTTATGTGCATCTTGAAAACCCAATACTTTAAGCTTTGTTTTTTGTGTTTATTTATATTCAAACATCAATATGTTTTAATCTGTTTTGGAGCATACATTTTTATGATGTCATAATTCTTAACTACAGAATTATTTTTTTTTATAAAAATGGTAAATACTTTCGGACAGTGCAGAAGGGGCAGGCGGCAGGCAAGTGGCGGCAATTACGCGACATCGTTGTTGTCGTTGCTGCTGTCCAATGGCAATAAACGGACAACGTGCCAAAGCACGTACGACAAACTAAAACGATGACAATAAAAGCGAATAGCTGGAGCTCCAGTTGGATTTGGAGTTGGAGTTGGAGTCGGAGCTAAAGTCAGCGGCATCAATTGGAAAGCGCGTGGGTAACACGAGCCCTTCGAAGGGGGAGTGGCCGGGCCGGGCTGGGCCGGGACCGAAAGTCATTTGGCCAAGTCGCCGGTTACCGGAGACTCGTTCCAAGGCAATGAGCCAAGTGGGCGCAATTTTCGCTTTTTTTCCTCTTCACCATTTTGGCGGAAATGCGAGCAGCTGACACAGGAACTGGCATAAAGTGTGGTTTTTGGTTTTGGCTGGGTTATGGGATTGGATGGAATGGGAGTTGGTTGGTTTGGTTTGACTAGCATACATGCTGGCTTGGAATGGGTTGGTTGGGATAAATAAATCGCAGTATGTAGAATGGTTGTAGGACGAAAAGTAATGTAACTCATGTGGGAGATAATCTGTATAAATAGCTGTAGGCTGAAACTTATGGGAAATTGGTTAAGCTTCTTTTATAATTTGTAAACCTGAGTTGATAATCTCTTCCAAGAGAATACAAATTCTATAGTTAAAACACTTTAAAAGAGCTTCTAGTTTATACGATAAAGAAAGTTCTAAGGGAATATCGTTACAAATTAAAAATCTTTTTAATTATACATTTTATTAGTTACGTATGACCATCATGGTTCTGAACGAAAGTCGTTATTTTTCCCAAAATCCATTTCAATTATACTTTTAATCGTTTTTGGGTATCTATTTCCATAACTAGTGATTTTTTAAATAATCACTATGGACGGCAGTAGATGTAGTGACAATGAACACCTGTAAGCGTGCGCAAGGAGTCTACTATATATTCGAAGTCAGCTCAGAATAGTCCGATCTTAAAAAATGATGTTGCAATCAAAAGGTATAACTTTTACAAGAGTTTGTGTTTTGGAGAAATGGGGGTGAAAGTTCAAACAAAAATTTTTATCTTACTGGAGCTTTTGGGGCCGGTCGAGCAAAAGTCTTACTTTTATGGCATGGTTGTATTCTCGCATTAAATACGCGCCAACGACATCACAATCCGATACTCCTTAAAAAAGATATTCACTAAAAAGTATTACTTTTTTTATACAATTAGTTTGGTAATCGGCACGCTGCTTTGAAATTTTGCGTAATGAAGCCGATTACGAAACAAATTGAATAAATAAAATAAAACTTTTTTTGCTAAAATAAGAAATAGTAGAAATACAAAAGTTTTTGGCGTGGAAGGTGCGATCGTCAAGTTAAATTTATTTCGTCAAGAGTAGTTTTTGTTTGACAAATTTCTATGCTGGATACATATTTTTTACTCAGCGTTATTTAATAACCTTTAGTTATGCTTTTCTAGAGCGCCTTTTAGTCAACCAAGTGAAACTTCCCCACAACTTCCCCATTTTCTCTTTGTCGTAAGCGTTTCAACCGCAATCGAAAAATCTGACGAAAACAAGAGCAACTTTAAACTCGAGGAGTGAAGGAAAGAAAAGCTTATATCGAATCGCTAACTGAAATCGCACACCGGCCGTGTCAAAGTTTCGACGGCCCGTCAAGTCAGTTAGTTGTCGCCGGTCGACAGCCCGAGACACTTTGCGGTTTCACACGTTTTGTTTTTGCGAACCGGCGGAGGTTTCCAAACTCGGTCCCGCTTTGGAGCCAGGGTTTCGATTTCGCAGCCTACTCACTTTTCATCAAAGGTGTACTGGGTGTTCAGCACGGTGAACATCTTCTGGTACAGCGTGTTGAAGAACTTGTCCATGACCTCCAGCAAATCCACGCGGCCGTTGGCAAAGTAGGTCTCCAGCTCCTTGAAAAGGTCCGAGAAGACATACGAATTCCGCTCGTAGATGACGCCGTAGGTTCGAATGAACATGCTGTTGAACTGAGTGCGCGACTCTTTGAGCAGGGCGATGAAAATTTCTGCAAGCGGAAAACCAAATTAGTGAAAAATGCATCGATATTTAATTGTGCGCTGGGAGGAGGATAAGAAGCGCACATCCGCCCAGGCCGACTCAATGTTTAGAGTTCGATTTTATTTCTGGCCTGCATCCGCTGGAAAATAGAACGCAGCCACATCCGCATTGTCGCCTGCCACTTGACATTGTCAGTAACTCGAGATCATGTATCCACATAGATCATTGGTCTGTGTGAGGGCAGAACCACTTGACACTCGAAAATCTTTAATCGGTGGCTTCTGTGGCATTTTCAAGTGGCTCGTTGACGCATCGAGCTCTGGGTTGAAGCAACTAACGGAGACCTACCTTTGAACTTTGTGGCCTTGCTGCCCAGGATGCCAGACATCCGAGATATCTGGTCCTTTGTGTGTCCCTCGAGTTGCTGGCGCGACTGCATCGCCATGCGGGTCTCCATGTTGTAGGTGCAGCATGTGCCCACCGATGGGGACTCACAGTATCGGAGGACACGTTCTGGAAAGAGGAAAAAAAGATAATTAAAAAATTGATTAATTAGTTACTAAAGTCAAAACATTAAAGTTACTAAAGTCAAAACATTCATTTCCTAAATACCTATTATGGTTAAGTTAGTTATAACTCCTAATATTTTTGGTACAAACTTTGCAGCTTAGCTTCTGAACCATTTTTCATACCCCAGAAGACAATGTTTCACACTAATTTAAAAACAATTCTCACATAACTGCTGCTTCTGTTGCCTCAAATCTAGTTAAACGATTTTCGAGGTGTACAATTCTACTGGCTGCCACTTGTTTGCACTAACATTAGACCGATTCCCAGATGCATTTGGGCCGAGAACGCCTAATGTTGCATCGCTGCCAGCCACGAATGAAGGTTTATCAACATTCCAGGAACTCGCACTGGAGTCGAGTGCAACTTGCCACTTGACATGGTAACCAAATACCAAATACCAAATACCGAAACCAAAGTCTGACCGGCTAACAGCGATTCTTTGGAAAAAACAAACGAAGCGTAGCTACCGTCGAAAGCAAGTAACCCGAAGCAGAACCTGAAAACAAATTCAGCCTAAGGCCAACAGAAAAAAGTCGGATACGGGTGTGGCGGTCTAGAGAATCCCCAGTCCCTGGCTTTTTTATTTACGCAAACATTTAACACATTTTTTGAGAGAAAATTAGAGGAAAATATGCATTAGTTCCCTGCAACGATGAGTTCATTTCGGGAGACTACCTATTTTCCCCCAACTTTATGCGATGTTTTTATAGCCGCCCCTGTTCCTTGTTTATTTAGACAATTCCCGGGCAGAGAGAGGTGGATGGCAGATCGGCGATCGAAAAGTTCAACACTAATTGAAAGCAAACAAGTTGGAAGTTGTTTTTCGGCTCTCGATCCACATCCAAATCGGAATTTGTATTTATATTCCATTTCGTTTTTTGTGCGCTCATAAATTGCCGCTGCCCAGTTAAATGCATCATCTGCCGTGCACACATACCTTCTAGTATATGGAGTGCAGCGCATTTTGTTTATTTCTTTTATAAATTTAGATACTTTAGTGTACATTTTTCGACAGCCGAATGTAAACAGAGTTTACTTCCATTCGCTCGGCTCCATTGCCCCATAATTTCCCCAACTTCCTCGTTTTATTGTCTGTGCTCGGCTGCTCCGTTTTATGGTCTTTACTAATTGTTATGTTGCACAAGATATGAATTGAGTGTGGCACCAGCTACGGACTCGAAAACGACCCAGGCGCAGACCCTTGCGAGTCCTGCTGTCTGCGGGGGCTCCCTATATCCTGGGGCTTATCTAAATTGGCTCGCTGTCTGTGGTTTCCCCTTTTAATTGTCTGTCGCGGGGGTCGTTGTTGGTCCTATGTGACCGGCATGGCAAATGTTTGGCTGGGATTTCTCGGTTTAAGACCATTTGAGTTAATTGAAATTGTGGAAGATAAAACAGCTCAAGATTTGATGGGAAAAATATAGTCACACAACGAAGATAAGTGAAATCGACAATAAACAAGTGAAGTTCATTGGCAGTATTGGGAATATATTTTAATAAAATTATTTCAAACGAGATTATTTATTTGTTAAAGTGTAAGGAGTTATGGTTTATTGCTCTTTTCAATCGGGTCTTCATCAGTCCATTAACTTTATCCCAATTTTCCCGTTGGGATCATTGTACTATATTTACTACACCTTTCCAGATTTCTATCCTCTTTTGAAAACCCATTAAAATGCCACGCAAAATGACAGCCATAAACTAAACCACACACAAACACAAACACACATGAATTTGGTCACCCCTCAAAAGGTCCCTAGATCTAATCGATAAACCGTAACTAAAATCTACGATAGAATAACATATCGGTATTAAAGTAACGCCAATGATTCTTTGCCAGCCATTTTTATGAATTGCTGCATAATTTTGCCGGCAGACAACAATGGGAAATGGGAAATGGGAAAAGGGGCAGCGGGGGATACCAGATAACAAATGTTGCCAGGCGGCAACTTCGAGGGGGGAAATCACCAAAAAAGGAAGCCGGAACGACGAAGGATGGAAGGTGTCATGAGCATAATAAATGACCTCAACTTACCGATATGGCATTTTCCCTTTTTATTCTAGCTGACGCTGTGGAAATCACCCCGTTGTCTAATAGAAAACTTTGGCTTTGCTTGGCAAAAAGCAGAAGGACGACAAACAGAAAAAAAAAAACAAGTAACCGAAAAACCACCCAGAAAAGTGGGTGGCAGAGCCGCATACACCACTCCCACCCCCTGGGAGAGCTGGTCACATGTTTTCCATTTCCACGCGCAATCCACTTAGTTACCAGGAGGGTGGCAAAGGCGCAGGAAAAACTCCCAAACGACACTGGGAAAAAATACTGTCCAAATTACAAGTTTACTCGGAGACTCAATTTTAAATATTTATATTAAGATTAAAGTCAAATTTTATCTTTAAACTTGTGCTTTAACCAAAAGTAAGGGCTTTTTAAATGTAGCTGGACCAAATTTAATAGAATTTAAATTTTAAAAAATCGTAATCGTATTAGTATTTTTAACCCACCTCCAGTTTCGAAAACATAGATCTTTAAAAATAGTATTTTGAACATTCCCAAACGTGCAATCATATTTTTCTGTGCATAGCGACCCACCAGTGGATGTGAAATTTCATTTCAAATGATTTACTGTAACGATCAACAAACGCAGGAATTGCCCCAGACAGACGAGTCAACCCCCGAGGGTGGCGCTTAAAAGGGTGCGAAAGTTTAGCGAGCGTATCGCAGTCAATATCCAGAATATCCAGCAGCGATAAGTTCGGGGTGAGTGGAGAATGGGAGCTCAGGAACTTCCCAGCAGGCAGACATCTCATCCTCTCCAAGGTTAACTTTAAGCTCATCTCTTTGGTAGTCGACGAAGACTCTTTAAAAGTGCGCAAAGTTGTCCCTAGTCGGGATGCTCAACAGGATGCTTGACACCGAAACAAAACCCGCATGGAAAACTGCACCCCCTAAGGTTAAAAACAAAGAAACCGAAACTGTCGGTTACCATGGGTGCGAAGGGGAGATTTTGTGGCTAGATTTGGTAAATTGTTTGGAACATGGAATGAGGCAGGGAAACCAGTGGTTTCCACTTGAGTAAGTACATTTTACAATTATAATTTTCCATTACCTCCATTATGAAATAATAAGAGGTTACAGTTTCGGAAAATATTTTATTAAATATATTAAACCCCTACAAAAATGGTATGCTTTATAAAACGTAATTTAAGAAGGGAAATGAAAATGATACATTCTTAGTTAAGATAAGCATTAAATGAAGAATTTATATTTCAAAAACCTAAATACAGCATTGATGCTGTCTCAGTTGTCCTGGGCCTCATTTAAAATGTGTGCTACATATTTTATCTCGTCAATATATTTTTATCGCATATGCATTTTCCGCTTCACAATTCCTGTCGGAAATGTGCCACTTCCATTTCCCAAGCTCGCACACTTGTGCATTCAAACTTTTTCT
This sequence comes from Drosophila gunungcola, assembly GCF_025200985.1. Taxonomy (NCBI): domain Eukaryota; kingdom Metazoa; phylum Arthropoda; class Insecta; order Diptera; family Drosophilidae; genus Drosophila; species Drosophila gunungcola. The sequence continues at coordinate 1,845,338 of NW_026453181.1, read as the reverse complement.
TTCTCCCCGCCACCCGCATCCTGTGGATTCCATCTCACTCTTTTGTCTGTACCTCTCTCTTTCTGGCCACTCTTTGTGCTCCACTTGGAGATGAAAAGCGCAAAACAAAAACACATTTGAAACTGTTGGGCGAGTGAAAAGCCGAAACCGGCAGAATGGAAAAGCCAAGAACAACAACAGACAAAGGCAAACGCCGAAAACTACACCCCTTTTTATCTAGGCAATACAGCATTATCAATGGCTGGAAAATGCAGGCAAAACTTAACTTTTGAGTCGAGTTTCAATGGCCATTACAAAGCGAAGAGCGCAAAAGCGGCAGGAGCGGCAGGATTCTCACTCATCGCTTCGTCCTTTTTGCGAGGCACACAAATGCGAGCCGGCAACTCGACCAGGCGCCCAGAATTCCCCAGCAGGACGATTTCGAAACTGTTGCACACGTGGACGAAAAGTTTTCAGCAAATAAAAAGAAAAATGTGGAAGAGGGAGAATGAATAGCCAGACAGCGGCAAAGAAGAGCGAGAAGAGAGAGCAGAAGAGAGGAAAGCCTGCGAAAGGGTCGTTGCACGCATGTAGCTTTCACTTTTCACTATGCTGCGGGGTTGAAAGAGTGAGACGGGCTAAAATAGTTCAGAAAAGTCACCCCAAATAAAAACAAAAAAAAAAACAAAATAAGACCGAAAAAGGAAATAAAACAAGCCAAAAAAATTGTCGTCGTCTGGCAAGGAAATTGCATTAGGCAAAGAAAAGGTTAAACAACCTGTGAGCTGCTGTCCAGTTGGCTTTTCTGCTTCTCGCTTTTTCCCCTTTTGTGATTCGACTTAAATTTCCTGTCTGCAATTTATTTCGTCTGCACAGAAAAAATAATTATGTTGAAATCAAAGTAAAATAAATAACTTTGTTTTTAAAACTTGTTTTTTTTTTATAAGAATTTATTTGCTGAAAGCACTGATGATTCTAATAAAAAAAATATCTAATACTTTCTTTTAATTTTCTACTTATTGAAATGGATTTTAATAAGATAAATATAAACCGAAAAAATTATATTTCAAATTAATTATGTTTTTTGTATCCTTCCTTTTAATTTATTTTCGGAAACAAAATAGTATTTTATTAAAAAATGTTTACACATACTATCTATTCAGTTTAAAATAATTTCTAAATTTGTTTAAGTGCTTCGCTTAGCTTCTTCTTGCACGGCTTTGTTCTGCTTCCCATTTTTTTCCCGACAGTTTGGATGATGGAAATTTGCTTGCTCAAGTTTTATGCTTATGGTAATGAGTTTTAATTAGGCGCACAGCAAACGAAGGCAGCAAAAGAAAAGGAATCCCAGCCACCACCGTTTCACCATCCAAAAGCCAAGCCACCACCCACTGGGTGGTAGTGCCCATGTCTTTAAACGGCAGCAAAGTTTCTGTTTTTAATTCAAATGTAAATTGAAAAGATTTTTTTCCTCCTAGGATATTATTCAAATTCCAGCAGCAACATCTGGCAGGAACTCATTTTATGCGCTGGAGCGAGTGTAATTTATTGGGTCAACACAGCAAGGTTCCTCTAACACTTCCGAAGGCAGCATTTTACTCTAACGCACAAAAGTAGTACAAACTTTGCGTTTATTTTTTTTTCAGGTCAGCAAATGCAATTAAATCTCAATTGTTTTTAAAGAACACTATATTTTTTGGTTTCGGATTTTAATGGCTCTTTCACTACACTCCATAAGCCCTGGAAATAGAAACAAACAAACGCCGAAGAAACTAATGTACTTCACTCTCGACTCCTCGAACAACACTCGGACTGCATGTGGACCGCAGTTTCAACACATATAACTCAATCGCCGCCACCCGCCGCGAAAAACATGGGAATTTCCAAATAAAAAAAACTATAAGCAAAGCTGAAGTTTGTACATATATTTGGATACTGGTAGGGATATTGGGTTCACTTCCTGTGGCCCACTTTGCCTCCCATTGCCTCCCACTTTGAAACTGGGATTTGCGATTCGGAAATGTGAATTAAGACAACACATTAATTCAGTTTTATTAGAAAATATACAATTCCAGCAACAGGATTTGGTAAAAGCGAAAAACCTCCATCGGTCAAAACAAAATTGCTTAAATATAAAAAAAGAAATACAAAGTAATGGTAAATGTGATTTGATGGTAAGTGCGCAAGAACTCTTTAAAATGTTAAGTTATATTAATTAAAAATTAATGTATCTAAAAGGGGCCCCCTTTCAGAATGTTATAGATTTATAAGTAAGCCCGAAACTCAAAAGTCATAACTGCGGTCTACCTCTGATAAGCAAAGTTAAGCAAAACTCTAGGCTGCATAGAATAATACTACTCCGGCCATAATTATCTCTATTTGTAAAGTTCTGCCCATTTATATTCTGCGCCTAGACAAATGTGTCGCTTCTTGGATAATTTCCTGTTGAAAAGTTTTGTGAAAACCGTTCGTTTTGCAACATTCAGATGAATAATGAACCTGGCGGAGGCGTTGACTGTTAATTCTGTGTCCGTCGGGTGCATATGCACCATTTAGCCTGCTTCGTCTTTTCACGCTGCCGGGAAACTCCCATCGCCCATCGCCCATCGCCCATCGCCCATCGCCCAACTCCCACCTCCAAACTCCCGCCGACTGACTATGTGTAATTACACAAAACGTGGGCTAGAATGTTGCATGGGAGATTTTCTTTCTTTCTTCGCGCTGGCTCTTCGCTCTTTCTTCGCTTTCTTCACGTACGCGGCGGCTCTTTTAGGCGTAATTAAAATTACTCAAAGGGGCTAGGGAAAGGTGTAGGGCATGTTTATGTTGCAAACACGTTTCATGTAAACATAGAGGGAAAGGGCGAGTGGTTCAAGAAGTCTTCCTGGTCGAAGGGTTGGAGGTCGCCAGGCTTTTTGCCTGATGAAGTGACGACGTCAACCAGAGTTTTCAAAGTTTTGCACATGTTTTGCCCATTTGTTTGGCTGCCAAGATGTATGCGGCCAAGCTGCATCTCTCGGCATTTTTAACACACCTCCCATCCATCCCAATGACAATTTTGAAATGCGCAAAATGTGCGAAAGTTTTTCATCACTAGCAAGGCGTACAGAAATAGCCTCCCACAAAACAAACAAATATTTTTCCCTTGGCGTAATTAGCCATCTGAAACATCTGTTAATTGGGAAACCAAAAGGGCGGAAAAAAAAGGGAAAAGCTGAGAATTGAAACTAGATGCTAGCAGAAAACTTCTTGGGAACAGAAAATCTAACAACTTGCACAACATGTGGCGAAAAGAATTCAGATTTATGTATTTAAAATCCCAGAGCATATTTCTACAAGCTTCCAATGCGGATATAATTAATTTATTTTTATGTTCCCTGACACATACGCCATTTTAAGTTTGCAGCTGAACTTTATCGACATGTTTCCACTAAATTTGCGCTGCTCTAATTACAAGCGACATTTTTTGGCTCTTTGCACATTGCTCATACGGCTCATTGTACATTTTTTGGGGGCAACAAAAGCAACAGCAAAATGTGTAAACAGCAAACAGGTTAAACAGAGGCTTTCCAGAGACCAAAACACACACGCTCCCAACAATGCCATTAATCAAATTTTATTGTTTAATTAATTTCGCTTGAATGAACCGAACTCCACGGCGGGGTGATGAGGCGGTGGAAGTCGGCCAGCGGCCCAAACAAACAAATCAGCCAAATATAGCTGAGAAATGGCATTCAATTCGTTCGATTTCAAAGGAAACCAACCGCTCAACTTGGCCCAGGTTCGAGATTCTGCCTTTGTTTACCTCGCCGTTTGACAATTATTGAATGTTTTTCTTGCTTTCCTCGTCTCCTATTTATTTGCAATTTATTCATCGCTGTTTCTGTTTGTCAGTTGATGATTTGTCATGGTTGGCGGTGAGGTAAGAAAATTGTCTGCTCTTTTCTGGGTTTATTAATCGAATTATGGATTGGGATCAGATATTTGATTGGATCACATTAGGTGGGATTTTGTTATTGTCGGTTGTTATAAAGGGTATTATTGTGTGAGCTGACAAAAACTTATGTAACCGAGTGTAAATGAGTATAAAAACCTTAATTAAACCTTAATTAAAACCTTATTAATTTATTTTCATAAATCTTTTTCTTATGTTACATAAGCAAACTAGATTTTTCAATCTACACTATTATTTGAAATAATATTAAAGTTTTAAAAAAGGAATATCAAAGTTACAACCTTATTCAATTTGTTCTCAATTCCTGTTTTATTGAACCACTTGCGCAACATTTCAATAACCATTTAAAACAATTTTATTCAATTTACATTTTCGCACCATAAGGCAAGTTAAAATTGAAGTGAAAGAAGTAGAGAGACAGAACCAGAAGGAGATAGCCCGGGGAGAATATCAGCTTAGGCCATGGTCAAAAGTGCCGCTAAGCCCAATTCAGACATGTTATGGCCTGGTTGATGTTTTGACTGGATTTAAATTCGATTTTGGACACGAGATAAAAAACCAGCGATTGGGAAAAGAGAGGAGAATCGAGGGGAGAAACTGAGAAAAGACAGAGATTTACCGAATGCAGCCAGCGTCCACTTTGTGTGTTTATTCAAAGCACGTTCCTGCGGTTCAGTTTCGACTTGCTTTGCTTTTATTTTTGCAATGCTGAAGACATTGACTACGTGTCGCTGTCAAACTGTGAGTGATTTTTTCCTTTTCTTAGCTGCGGCCAACACGAGCAGCATATTTTGTGTCCCAATTAAAAACGTTAACAATGACGAGTCACCGAATCAATTGGCAGGCTGTGCGCTTAAGCCATAAAAGAGCATTTAAGCCCCGGCTCTCACCCATTTTGCAAGCCTTTTGCAAAACCGCAGCGTTTAACCGCAAAAGCCATAAAATCTGAGATTTTTTCTATAACTTAAGCCCAGCAAAAAGCACAGAGTACACAAACGCGAAGGTAAAAAAATAATAACCAATTCCACCCTGGTCAAAATTGCTGTTGACCACAAAACAATTTGGGGCCCCAAGAGAAACGGGGAAGCGTAATTGCCTAAAATTTTAAAGCTCATAAATGATTTAATTTTGTGGCATTTCCAAAGGTTTCTTGGATCTTTTCCAGTCCCCCCATCTTCATTCTTCGGTAATGAATCTGGCAAAGAGCTGCAATAGATATCGAAACGAAAGCTAAGCAATGACAAGATCCTATTGTCTTGTGGTTGGGAAATAGATATTGTATCTTAGGCATATATAGATCAACCACTTTGATGGAAATGCATATCACCAATGAATCATGCATGTGGCACAACTGGAACGAGAGAGACTTATTAATTGTCTTGGACCCGAACCCAAGCAGGTGAACTTCAAATCTTTTGAATTGTGTAGCTTCCCGGCACAATTGATTTGCTCTTGAAAATCCATTTTGTGATAGCCTTGGAGGGGTTCCCATACAATATAAAGCCATTTTCAATAAAAGAAAATCTTAAATGGAATTTATTAATATTTATTAGAGCAATAACAACGGCGAGCGACACACACGGAGCGTTAATAATTAATTAAATCAATAATCGATGGCAGTTCCATGGAGAAGAGCAATTTAGCGACTGAGAATGAGAGAGAGGAGAGGTTAGAGCCCAGAAATAAACTCTACGAAATCCATGTGGACATAATCGAGCATAAATTCCCCAAAACAAAAAAGGGAAAATGAGGAAACCATCCCAAAAAGTCAAGCTGTGAGTGGCAACAAAGCGGAGAAAAGGTCAGAAGAAAACGGGGGAGACGACAACAAATTAGGCAATGTTTGGGCAGGTAGACGAAAAGGAAAAAAGGATGGTTTGGTACAAGAGTGTATACTATATAGCACATAGGATGGAATACACCCCGAAAATGCTAATGTTGCATGCCACATAATCCTGTTAGAGACGCGTGAATGAGACTGCCAAGCTTGGACTCCTCTTCCGTTTGCATGTGACAACATAATTTGTGGGCTCGGCCCTACTTTATCTTAAGGTCCAGTCCCGATGAGCCCGCTGATGATTATTAATCACACACATTTCTGTTTGTCTTTTGGCCGGCATACTTAATGAGCTTCGAACAACTAATAACTGGGCTTTATTTGACAGTTTATGGCCATTTAATGTTGAAGAGAAATTCGGGTTTTTTCGCGGCAGGGGTATAAATTAACATAAGCAAATTGGAGAACTTCTTGGTCCGAGCCAAAGTCAAATGTCACGGAGACGAACAGTTTTTATAGCACTTAAAAGCCCATCAAATAAAGATATCACTTGAGGCTCGTGGGGAGTTGCAACAGACCCACAACACGACGTTCCCTCGTTCCCCACCCAAACGCCAATTATATTTAGACAACGCTTTGGGTTGTTGCAACGCCCACGCTTCTTTTATGGCACCCTCATCTGAACTCGGGCTAAAATATGATTATATAGACGCTACTCAGTCTGTCCGCCACCACTTATAAATTATCTTTAATGACAAGTGCACTAAACTAAATAAATTGTTGCCGACTTAATAACGTAATTCTCCTTTGGCCCACAAGTGGGCGTTGTCAGACTTCCCTCTCTTCGTAAATTCTCGAGAAATAGTTTAAACGATTTATGGATCTGCCAGCCGGGGATCATGTGTGTGGAAAACTTGCAGGGGGAACTGGGATTACAAGTGATAGATCGCGACACTTGGCGACAGGCAAGCAAATTTGTTACAAAATGTATTTCTGTGCGGGGGATATTTAATTGCTACCTAATAGAAATTTAATTTATTAAGTATTCACATTCAAATTTTTTGGAAGCAAAATTGTCTTATTTATTAACGTCATTTACTATTAAAATATTTATTTTCTTTAGAGTTGAAAGAATAATTTTATGTCTTATCCTTGAAAATATTGTTCCCAAAATTTCCTCGATGCATTTTCATTCAATTTAATCCGCCTTCTTACTTACTAAGCTCTTTTAAACTCACTAAAATCCCCCATTATTCCACTCCATCTCAAATTTCAACAAAAAAACTGCTGCTGACAACACGCAAATGAAGAAAAATGGCACTATCCGCATCATCATTGTGGTTCCTGTTGTTGGGACGCCTCTTCATAAAGCTTATACTCGAATGCAGACCAAAAAAAAACATTTATTTAAATTGAAATGCAACAAAAGAGATACAAAGGGGTCTGCTTACTGGAGTAGCTACATCATTGTCTGCTTCGCGCATTAGATGAATTTGCTTGCACTATAAAGGAAACTCAAAGGCAGACAGTGAAGCTCATGAGTGCGCGCATGAAGGCATATTTATTGCTGATAAATTGTTGGCTTATTTAGCCGCATTTAACAGCTGCCGCAGGCGGGGGAGGGTGGCAAAACATTCTCGCTTGGGGGGCCTTATTATTATGAAATGCCCAGTGCCTTGGTGCGAAATGCAGCTGTTTAATTAGCAGCCAACAGCGGACTCCGGCAGCCATCGAATCTTTCAATGGGGCAGCAGCTGCAACATCTACTTTCCGCTGTTGATATCAATCAATGGCAATTTATCGAAATTGAATGGTGTTGCACTCCATTACAGCGAGTGGAGCGGAGAGATTCGAGGTTGTTGCACTGCAGCAAAGCCAGAAAAATTCTCAAAAATATGAGAAAAAATAATCTAAATATACCCAGGAGAACTCGGCGGAATTGGAGAGATATTTTGAATTTTGGTTAACTTTTGAGCATGAAATAGTTTATATTTTGTTGTAATTTTTTTTTCTAACTCAATTAAAACGAGTATTTCTTTCTTAAACCTTAAAGCATATGCATTTATATACTTTGTTCAAAAATATTTCCCTTAAATTCCTTTGTTTCATTGCAATTCACATGTTCCTGATTTTCCTGGACTTAAAAATATTGAGAACAAAGTTCGATAAGTCAAATGCGTCATAAAAATAGTTATGACGACAAATAAAAACCACCGATATCGATTTCGAATGACGCAAGCGGAACAAATCTAGGCAAAGCCCCTCTCTCAGACCACAAGAAATAATATATGAATTGTGTCAAATTAATTTGCATAAATGGAGGATGGCGGGAGGGCAGCGATGAAAAATTATTAAAAATTCATTAGGAAGCGAATCAAGACAATTAAGAGACATCGAAGATCGAATAATCAAATCGATTTGAATCGAATAATCAGTGTAGCGTTCCACAAGCGAGAGTTGGCCACCATTTATCATTTCGTTCGGAGATCGAAATAATGCGAAAAGTTTTTTTTTTTGCTTGGGATCTCAAAAAGAAGGCCTGCCAAGATGATTCCTTCTTCCCATACTTGTGGAGAGATAATCCAAATAAACACTGGCGGAGAACAAAGCAAGCTGGATGATGATCGACCCAAGAGGCCCCTCAACTAATTGAGTGGGCAAATAAATGATGAAATGCTTCGAGTGGCCACCACTCCTCCTGACCCCAAGCACTTTGATTAAATTTGCCCGAATGACAATTCCTCCCATTGCGGATTTCAGCTCTTCAGTTAGCCAGAACTTGTCCACAGGAAGTTGCCACTGCCAGATACGACTACGAGTACTGATACAAGATGCAACAGTCGCCACGGGGAGCCGCATTCATCGAAAACTTGTTCTAGACCAAAAATAACCGGGGGAAAGGAGGCAAGAGTCGAACTCCAGCCGGAGCACATTCCACAGCCAGTCCCAGAACTGGGAAGAGGAACTGGGAAAAGTGCACTGGAAAAACTTAAAAAACTCAAAACCTTTCAAAGTCAGCTGAGAAGGGCGTTAAGTGAACATCTATTTACAGCACATGATTTAAAAATGTTTAGTCTATTTAACTCATTAAATCATTCATTAAACTTTCCAAAAGTTAATGTCATCAGGGCGTCTCTAAGCGTTCAAAAGTCTGTACATTTCTTTTAGTCATATGTTAGTATTCATTCATGATAAATATTTAGTTATTAATATGATTAATTGATGAAACATCCTAAATTTATGACTTCATAATTGTGTTTTTGCAGTGTACAATTTTATGAATCGTCGGTTTGAGAATGAATCTCTTTTTCTTGGGTGTCTGGGCCTTGGCCCACGATACTGGCCGGCGTTTCGGGGCGTTTACAACGCTTTTGGTATCTTGTATTTATTTAATTGACGTTTGTACGTGTTGGTATTATAAAATGATCGCGGCTGGCTCTCTCTTCGGAGGTTCTAGGCCCATAGGTCCAGTCGCCTCTTTGGGGGCAATTATGACAGCATTTGGGGCGTTGCTGGACATGCATGTGGGGGCAATAGATCGCCGTCGCCTTGCAGTTTTTGCACTCTGAGGCTCTGTGTGTGTTTAGTTTGCTCTACGTGCTGGAAGGATAATTACCTTGGCCACTATCCAACTCCCCACTGAACTGTCTGCCTTTTGATCTGTCTGGGTGTTAGTTTATTAAGACTAAAGTGGGATTTTAATGGCCTGAAATATGCCAAGCGAACTCAAATTGCCAGGCAAACGAAATGATCTTGGGGATTTTCGTGCAAAAAGGAACTCTAGATTGCGATTTCGAGTCGGGAAAACATTAGTGGATTGAACCCAGACATGATTTAGTAAAAATGGTGGTTAAATGGTGGCCTATAAAAATGTTTACATCACTAAAATTCGTTACAACTGTTAAAATTTCTCATAAACACCATTTCAAAATTATTAAAGGTTCCTAGTGAAACATGTTTTTTAAAAGATATACATACCTATTCATGGCCTCAACTTTCTCACGCTATGAAGATGTCAAACACCCAAAATCCACCCAATAAATAAACAGCCATAATAATAACAATTTAATACCTCAATTGAAAAGCCATTAAGAACGAGTCTAGTTTGCAGGTTACTCGAAAAAAACCACCGAAAAGGGGGAAATGAAATTCGACATAAATTAAAACTGGTAAGAAATACCGGACGTGATTGGATGATATACAACTATTGGACGGCTCAACGATCAAACAATCACAATCAATGAAGCTATTCAGGAAAGATGCTCTCACAGACCGAACTGAAATTGAGTTGTAGTTGAACCCGATCTGAAAAGCAGACCAGACTCCAGAGGAATGATAAGATCATCGCCTTGCCAACTAATAACAGGCAATAATGGCTGGCCGACGCTTAAGGATATGACTTGGCAAATTGTGCGCATTATTAAGACTCGGGGACCGAGTCGAGACGAGTTCTCTCTCTCGTTAAGATCTTTCGGATCCGATTATAACCATTAACACATTTTGTTGCCTCGCTCAGACAATTTTATGTCGACAATTAAAAAATCAAATAATATTTGTGGCCCTGTCCCAGAGATGATGCGCAGAAATCGGAGATCTTTAGAAATGTAAACAGATTCGGAATGTTTTGCTCTCAACTGAATCGAGTGATACAAGCATTTAGGGTAAGAAATATATTTCCTTCAGACAGGTAATTAATCCATTAGCACATTTTATATATTTCATCGGTAGTTCGAGTCTCGGGAAATCTAAACGATAAACAAAACAAAAGGTAATCATTTATCGGGCTTCGTTTGTCTGCAGCTGTTTGTATCTATCTAATGCCGATTGTGCTGATCTAAGCTAATTCAAATAAACTCGTATCAACAAGTAATGTTAACACTCCACCGCCAATTTCAGCATTCTTGTTAGCTTTAATAGAAAATATTTTGCTGTCATCACAGCATTCGTGTTAGCATTATTAGAAAATCTTTTGCTGTCATCACAGAGCCGTCATGATGGGTTATTTTTTGGCATATAGATGTGATCTTTAAAAATTTATCTGTGCATATAAAAGTGATTGAAGATAGATTGAAACATTGAACGGAAATTGCAACGATCTTGCCCTTAATCTATTAGTGTTATATGCAACATTTGGAACGAATCCAGCTATAAGCAATCGACTTAGTTTCAATCAACGATCATAGCGATTTTCTGTCTGCTTTTCTTCTACGTGGGTTATCAGTAACCCGATTTTTCCCCTCCCGTTTCCCCTCACCCATATCATTGACAAGAAATCTTTAACCCAAATCAAATTTAAAAAAAAAGACACAACTTGTTGGAAACTTTGGTGATTTATGTGTACAACTAATTGAGGATTTTCAAAGTAAACCCAACCCGTTCACCATTTTTTTGGTTGTTGCTTGGGTGTGTGCCACTTTCATTTTTGTATTTTTTCCCCACACAGTGATCGATTTGTACAAACAAAATGCCAAAAGATAACAATATAATATATAATAATTGATTAAAATTGAAACGCCACATTATCGCACAGAAAGAAAACCATTGGTAATTCAATGGAATTTCGTTTTTTGTGCCCATTGAAGAAAAGGGAGGGAGAGGACCGCACACCCAGATTAGATTACTGCAAATTGACACATTTTTCTGTGTGCTGTCAGTTACCAGTTGGAAAAGTTGGAAAAGTGGGAAAAGTGCCACTCGAGCGGATTCGTTGCGCTGCATTGAGCGCATTTTCTCCGATTCCCTGACGAAATCTGTGCGGGGGCTGCTGCCACTGATGATTCCCATAATGAGAGCATTAAACGCTCAGTTCCCCTTCACTTTGTTCTATTCTGCGTTACGCATTATCCCTTTGAGTTCCATTGTTATGGTTTCGGCAACGCCTCTTCCTGGTAACCAAACTCCCGCTTTTTGTTACAGATTCGTAGCGCTCACACACCTCGATTTCCTCCCATCACCTGGCGGGATGAACATTGCATGATTAGCCCTAATAATCCCGACCCGAACATTGAGTACGCGCCTATTAATGGCCGCAGGATATCTAGAACATTCGGCGGGGGTTATGGCAAGGAACTACTAACGTTTATCCAGCGGAAACGATGGCTGAAATTTATATTTTCCATTTCTGGAATGCTTTTAGTGGCGGTTTGTTCGGTCAGGATAAAGTATAATTAATGCGTCTTAGATTGGCTGACGATTTATGTTTGCTCACCAAGGAATTGTGTTGGAAACAAACACATTATTCATTTTCATTCTCGCAATTTTATAAAATCGATATTTTTCAGTATTCTGGGAATACGCTGTAAAAAGGGTTTTGTGAAAATAATATTTTTTCGCATGTTTCTTAAAACCGCAAGGTATGGTAGTTATACACCAAAATGTACCTTTAAACGCGTTTTTCGAAAGTAGTGCTTTTTTCAATTGTTCAGAAAGCATACCGATATGTTTGGACGAGTACGATTTTCGATTTTTTTTGTTCCAGTTTTAAAAAATTCAAAAAGTTACGTAAAAAATTTAATTATTCCCTTATTGTTGCATAACTTTTGCTAATTGCAAAATAATAAAAATCTGCCGCGGAAGAACATAGTCGACGTAACTACGAAAGTAATGAATAAAATTTTTCTGATTTCGGACCAACCCGCTCGCCTAAACATCAACGCTGCATTTTTAAGACTCAACAGCCAAAATAATCACCACTAATCAGTATCTGAAAAGTGTCTATCAATCGACTGCGAAAAGATACAAATGTATCTTCCGCCATGTAGGCCTACAGCTTCTCTGATTAATAGAAAAATACCCACTCGCAGGCAAAGTTTGTGGTGCTTTTTATCAGTCTACCCACCCAGATGGATGCAACTTGAAACTGCAGAGGCAAAAAAACTTATGAATTCAGTTGGTCTGAGGAATCCGAGTATCTGTCTCCGAGGCGAGCGAGTAAAGTGCTTAAAAAGACATAAATTAAACACTCGGCTACCTGTCATCATCATCCACACATCGTGTCGGCATCACAAAGCTTTGATTTCAACAGGGTTTCCCCAGCCCTTCCCCTCAATCTCCTTCAGTCGCATCCTCATTGTTGTCGAGTGTTGTTGTGTCGTGTATTCTACACACAACCTAACAATTAAGCCTCGCCTCTCGTACACTCGCGGGCACATCAAAAATGCATGTAACATAAAAGTTGCAACCACTTTCGCAATTCACAAGAAACAAGTCTATAAAAATGGAGTGAAAATAAGACTGATGTTAATTGAGGAATTTAATGCGAGGCTATATTATTAAACTGACAAACGAAATAAAAGTCTTAATAGTAAAGGTAGACATACGCTTTTCTTTGGCATAATCTAACATAAATATATCAATCTAAAACGCTCCTGCAATCTTTGTTGGTGAAACCAATTCAGCTTAAATCCCTGCGTTCTCTTGCAGTGTAGTCTACCTTCGATATTGTCAAAGTCCCAGGTTCTCTGTTTTTCTTTTTTATTCTGCTGCTGTTGCCACACATATAATAAAATGCGTTTTTAATTTGCAGATGCGCGTAAAAACGAAGAGCAGGCTGGGGGAAGAGTTAAAAAAAACTTTGCATCTGTTCGCTCTGTCTCGTTTTTGTTTTTATTGTCGCCGCCCTATGGATGGTATGGAAATTATTCGCAAGTGGCAAAAGTTATGCCAGCCGTCAAGCCATCAGACGGGGCGTGGCAATATGAGGCATAGTGATGGAGATGAAGCCCCGAGAAGCGGAAGAACGACCACCTGTCTCTGCAGCAGGTGCAAAGCTTGGATGCGCCAAGTCGAATCATTGAGAAGCGCCGAGAACGGCCGCAATTAACGGGTATCAGTAAAAGTAAAGAATGAGGAACATTAAAAGGAGGAATTTTAAGAAATAAACCTTCAAATAAAACAGAAGGCAGTTTGCGAACATTAATAAAGTTGGAGAATGAGGAACATTAAATATAAAGTTAAGCTAGGAACATATATATATATAATACGAAGGCAAGTTCTCTTAACAAATAAGTTCGTTTATTTTTAATTACATTAAATGGGGTTAATTTGAATGTATAATTATTGAGTTTTTATGAACTCAAAAAACATAAAGGATTCTTAAAGAAGTTTAAAACTTATTTGTCGATTTCAAAACAGATAACCTTTTGCAAGGCTAACATAAATTCTTTAGTTTTCGAGTTACTTAAACGATTATCTTTTCATGCTTATTTCCACCTAACAAACCATAAATTTCCTATCTTAGTCATTGACCATCCCCCGCATTCCTTGACTCGTTGGCCCTGCGACATTGACAATCTCCAATTGCAACTTCCCACTGCAACAAAGGAGGAAACCCCTGCTTTTTCAACCCGCTTACATGTGCGTAAGAGTTGTATCTTCATAGCCAGGTTGCAGATAACAGAGACATTCACCGGGGGAAAGGATGGCTACAGGGGGAAATGCCTCAAATGCCGACACAAAGCGAATAAAAAAGCGGAGGCAGCTACGACGACAACGAAAACGACAACTCGCTCCCCTCGATCCTAGGCGTTTTACTCTAGGCGAGGAGTTGCCCGTGGGTAATGAAATATTGCCATGTGCCAGCGCCTGCGCCTCCTGACTGACTACCTATGCAGCCATCCCCCCTCTCGTTCCGCCCCTTCTGGCCCACCTGTCCCGCCCCCCTTTGAATTGCAAATGTTTGCCGGCAACAGCTGCTGTTGCTGCTGCTGCTGCTGCTGCTGCTGCTGCTGCTTCTGCTGATTTTACTGCTGGCGGGATATGTTGTTGGTGTAGGTTGACAAACAAACATGCCAGCGCATAAAACAAAAAAAAACCAGCATAAGCAACAAAAGAACACAGAGAAAAAAGGATTCTAAAAAGAATAGCTCATTTGTTATTAATATAATATGAAGTATTTAACATATATGAAATTTTATTTTTGTGTTTTTAGATTGCATTAATAAATCATTTTTATCCAAGTGAAGACTAGATTCAAATAGTAATAAGCAAACTGCGTTTTTGAAACTTAGTTTTAAGAATAGGAGAAAAATACTTTATAAAAAAAAATCGTAAATGGAAAAAAAAATGTTAAAAAGGTAATCATGATTTCAATTAAATGCTTTCTGTGAAAATTTTAAATTAGCTGTGTTTTCTTCGGGGTTTGATTATTTTATGTCTCTATTTTGCTCAGTGAATTAGAAGCAGCGGCAGCAGCACCAAAGGAGTCAAAGTGAGGAAGGGAAGCACTTGAATCGCCGCCTCCTCGACTGCCTTTCTCGCCAGCTTTTGGTCTCCGGGTTGCACTTGAAAAAAAGCGACTGCCGCATGCCTCACCTGCCTGATATCGTCCCTCACCTCTTCTCTTCATCCAGCTGACTTCCTTCTATTTACCTCTTGAACATGAGTCGAGACTTACGAAATTCGCATTCACGTTTTGGCTTTTTACCTTTGCGCCTATTTATCATCAAATGCACCAAAGAAAGATGGAGCACAGAAGTTGATAAAGGGGAGAAAGGATTCGGGGAAAGAAGGTTAAGGCCAGCTGCTTAAAAGAAAATAAAATCAAATATATTATGCAGCTGGAATACTCTTCTATTTTTAAAATATTAGGAAAAAGCAATTTTTCAAACTTGACATATTAAGGAGTAACTATTTTTATGAAATTTTCAGTGTGGATAATAGGGCAGACTAAAGCATTGGTTTTTGTTTTAGTTGTAATGAATCAATTGAATTTTAAAAAATAATTAATTTTAAATCTACCTTTGCAGGTAAAGGAGTAAAATCTGTAAAACCTTTAAGATCGTCCAGAAACAATTTCACTGGGCTTACTTTATTGTAAAACAAAAAACATTTTCACATGAGCAATGCGATGGTCAATAATGATCAAAGTATTAGAAAAACTCACAGTACTCCTGCCCTAAAAAGCAGAGTATCAATGGCATTGCTGCCATGCAAATGCACTTGAGTAGAAAAACCTAACGACGTCGACATGTGATACCATTTAAACCTGGGTCTGGGACTGGGACTTTGACTCCGAATCCGACTTCTCGATTTCTCGACTGCGACTGGAACGTGGTCTTCCATGGCAACGAACCATGTGGCGGACGATTCAGCAGCCCAGCAGCCAGGTCCGACTGCAATCAGGCAAAATTGTTGCCAACTGTGCTCCGCATTCCAGAGAGCCTGCTCGACTTCTTCTGTATGGGAGTACGTCCGAAAATAGCGTGAGAAAGGAAAATATTGATTCAGGGACCGGGGGCGCAGCAAGGAGCTCCTCATCCGGCGATATGCAAAGCGCGATTAAATTCTTTGGCCTCGGCCCGAAAAACCGGCTCATGCTTCGGCTCCCCAGCCAAAGGTGCTAAATGAAGTTCTTAATTAAGTGCGAGTGGCAGCGAGAAAAATGAAAAGGGAAAAGGGTCCGCGGAATGGGGAGAACGAGTTTTATTGGCACATCGTTAGCCTCGGGATCCTGCATTTATTGCATAATTTGTTAATGAGGAGGGTGTGGTGGGGAGGAAAGAGTTTACAGACACGCTTCGTGGCAAATGACAAATTAGCATTGGAATTGGTCGAAAATCGAGCGCGTGAGAATGGAATGTCGTTGGAAGGGAAATAGCCATATAAGCAAAGATGATGCACTCAATGATTGAAACTCTGCCTGAACTGACCGCTTATCTTATCGGTCTTGTTTGCTGCCTGGTAACCCTATATCAGATGATTTATAGACAGAGTATCAAACAAATACTATCTGATTAATTAAGATAATGAAGTGAGAGAATATTTTCATGCTTTTAGTGAAAAATAAAGTTTAGTTTCTTTTAAAAAATCATGCCAAACTAAAGGAAGATTCCAAATGTGATTTTTGGCAGAAAATAGTCAATTCTATTACCATAATACAAACTTTTTTAATATTTAAACAAAAAAACGTTTGTTGAGTTGATCAATAAATCAAATAAAACGGAAGGAAACTTCAAGAAAAAAGGGCAAGCGATATTTTAGCAATGTTTTCATCTTTTTCCCAACCTGTCCTAATAAGTTCCCGCTCGCTAATAATTTTTTAAGGTAGGCACTAACCCCACTTACAGACCCCCATAAATTACAATTTAATTAACATTTTCCACATTCCACAATACCATTAGCAAGGAACACATAAATAATAAAAACAAAAGGGGCAAGAAGAACACCTAAAAAAATGATTATGATTAGAGAAACGAAGGGAGATGAAGTTCGGAACCCAGGCGATCCTCATAATTAAGCGACATTTGCCGGCATGACATGCAACATGCTCGAGATTAACATAAATTTCCAGATACCAAAAGGGGAAACTCGAAAATTTTATGGACCGCAACAAAGTAGAGGGCAAAGAGTAAAAACAGAAAAAAGTGCGCAACCCGCGCACCTGTCAAAGTCAAGATAAAAATACAAATTATGATTATTATGTACTTGACATCAGACAAAACAAGAAGGGATATTGCGAGGGTAAGCGTTGGCGTGTGGTAATTGGTGGCGATGAAAATATTTCCGAGCCGTCTTCTAATTATTAGCGCTAATTCTTTGTATATAAAAAAATCTCATCCCCTCGCTTCAAGTGTCGAGTGTCTCGCAGTTGATTGAAAGATGTGCCTAATTGATAGTCGAGCACGAGGCCCCTTAAAAAGCGGCGACCGAGAGAGACGAGCCGGGAAAAGACAAGATGAGACATCATCAAGTGCGTGTCATTGTGTAATTTGGGCTTGATTATTATTAATTTGCAGACGCCGCCAGCGTTGAGGTTTTAAAACTGAAGCTGTTGAAGAGGGAAATCGGGGAAGGTCTCAGTTTGATGAGAAGGTCTCTTAACCGCAGGCCAAAAAAGAATTTTTATTTGATTTGCTAATGAACGGGCCGTAGGGGTATTATGCTGATAGATCACAGGAAATGGTAGACTTACATAAACTGTTTTGAAATCGAAGGAAAAAAGTTGAGATGATCGCTGGGAACTTACCTGTAAAGAGAGTAAAGGAAAATTGTTTTAGATTAGATGTTGAAATTGTACGAGGCTATTTTTAAGTACGGAAGATCATGCAATGGTTCTTTATAAAAGATGCGGTTAGTAAGACTTAAAATTAAAAGAAGGCTTGTGTGTTTGGTAATTTATTTTAAATAGCTTCAAATGGCACATATCATCACTGTTCTTTTTATAAAAAATCTCTTAAAACATATGATTTACTATAAACTTCACATAAATGTCTAATACTGGTATATATAAAGGGAGCTGTTCTTCATGAAGAGTTTAAAAAAAAATGTAATTTGTTGTTCATTATATTTATTTATGTATTAAAGTTTTTATTTTGTATCCGAAAATATAAGAGTTTAATAAAGTATAGATTTTGTAAATGTTGCTGTGCCAAAAGCTCATTAGGTTTTAAACTAGTTCCTAAAACTCTCTAAAATAGACTTTGATTTATGAAAACTGCTTTCCCAAAGTTTTTGTTCGGCTCAAAGACTTTTAATGCCCTGACACCTAACAGAGATGTTCCCTTAACCATCGATCTCAGACAATTGACTGCTCTTCAAGTCACTTGCTAACCAATCTTTGAGCGAAAAAACCCTTATGAAACTTCAAAAGTCTAGCCGGGTCTGGGCGGCGTCTTCTGGTTATGTTTTTGTTGCGCCCAAGAAGGGCTTCGAAGTCAAGAGTTGAAAACCCAAGTTCAGAGGAAAAATAATATGCACAGTCGAGTCCCACAGCGAGTTGCGTTTTACAGCAATCCCATGTAAGTGCCATGTGGCCATAATGCACTCGTTTGCGTGTGTATCTGTGTGTGCGCAACACCTTTTACCAAGAAACAACAGCAACAACAACAGCAACAATTACAGCAGTCATCACCTTTGGTGGTTTCCAGTCGTCGTCGGCGCCCTGTGAACCTGCTGAAAGTCTCAGCTCAGCAGAAACTACCTAAGCAGCCCGAAAATAACCGAGATATATGTAGGAGATGGAGGAGATGGAGGAAAAAAGAGATCCATAGAGAACCCTTTTCCGGGGAGGGGGCGGACGACAGGTGGGGGAGTGTCTGCGGTAAGCGAGTGACTGGATGTTTATTGTCTTACGTCTTGGAAGTTATAAAACAAAGCGTCAATTGACTGCTGCCGTCTGACTCTCAATTCTACTCCTGCAATCTGGGGTCTTCGGTTTTTTGGCCCTGTGAAATTAACATGAATGTTTGCCCAAAAAAAATAAAAGAAAACTACTCCTTTTTCGTCTCTGTAGAAGCCGACAAATTCCGGAGGAGCGGTGAAGAGGAACTGCTAATAAAGGAAGTCAAGAAGACCACAAATCGAATGTGGGAATTTCGTATGCCAGGAAAATATTTAAATCGAGTTGAATTAAAGCGATAAATTACACTAGATACAGGCGATAATAAATGGGCATGACTTAAACGATAAAATTATTTGTGTTTTGTGTACCTTTGAAGGCTTGAGAACTTTTAGTACATCTACATTAAAGAATCTATAATTCCATTTATTATGGTATTATTTGTGGTATTTATATTTGTAACAATGTTTTGGGTCTAAATACATTTAACAACTTCCCTTTCACAAGCAATATCTTAACTTTCATCATAAAATATATTCTCTCTTTTAACGGCAAAGCTGCAAAAACAATCTCAGATAATTGAAACCCCAAAGTGAAACTGGGCCATAGCCAGCTTTTAAGCAATGTCCAGAGCTCAAAGGAAATCTGAGAGATACCGACAAGAGGAGCCACATCATTACGTTGTAAGGCCTCTCGCCCCGTGATCTCCTTTTCTGGCCATTTCACCTCCTCACTTTTCGATCCTTAATGGCTGCAAAACACGCGTCTTATAACGGTTTTAATGAAACACATAAATTCAGGTTGAGTTCCTGGCGAACGCCTCAGAAAAGTCGACTTGGGTGAGCCCCCTCTCTTCTCGCATCGACTCTTTCTACTCAATCGCCCGTGAGCGTGAGCGTGAGCAGTTTACTTAAAAAATATCTTTTCGAATTGTTTTCATTCATTTTTGTTGAGTTTTAACGCTTTTCCCCAACTCACTTATTAGCTGTAATTTTGCTGCTTGAATTACCGAGTAATCAAAGCCAAGCTGGGAGAGATTTAAGGTGATTTAAGTGTCCGATAACCAGAAGCTTGAAAGTTTTTCTTATAACACACCTAAACCATTTTCTACATTTTTTTAAAGTTCACACCTTACCAAATTTTTAAATATATTATAATTTTTAGTAAATTTATCTTAGAGAGTAAAAAGTAATCAAATTATTTAACATAAAAAAATCGATAACATCAATAATATAACATTTTAAAAGTTTCCCGATAAGACAAATAACCTTTTATTTAATTTAACTTTATAAATTACTTTAAAGTCAGTAAATTGAGTATATTGTAAAACGTTATACTTTAAAGCGTATCCTTTTGTAAGTTGCTATCCTTTTTTGCGCAATTTACGAGGTAAAAATGAATGGAAATGAGTTACAACGATGGATGATGCCGACAAAAGATATGCCTCTGACTGAATCTCTGGGCCCTGGCCATAAAGAATCCAACACTATGGAAGGCCACTCAACTGTGGAACAGGTAACCCGAAGGAGGGCGAACGAACGGACGAGAGGACTGACAGCGGACAGGATACGGACCCACGAGCAGACGTCGGTAAAACTACAAAAAAGAATCGAGTCGAGTCGCGTTGAGTTTGCTTTGAGGTGAAAGAAGAGATTTTCCCATTCCCTCCGACTTTTTCTGATTCCGTTTCTGGTCTTTCATTTGATTTCAATGAACTGTCTTTCTTTGGCCGCAGAATGTTGCAAGTGCGGGCCGAGAACAGCCAAAACAAATAGCTGATAAAAAATGCAATTTGTATCTATGGGAAACAGATGCGAGTGCGGAACAGAGATGGTTGTACGAGAACTGATACTTTAGTTTGCCTAATACCAAAACCAATAGCACAAAAAAGGACAATTTCTTCTTGTGGGGATTTCGTTGTTTGCGTTGTAATTGTAAACCATTTGTCAGCAACTTTTCCATATAGTTAATTTCCCCTCTCTTTTACTCTTTATTTTGCCATCTCCTTTCTCCAAAGATGCCGGAAATGTCTTTATTTGCCTTTGAATTCAATAGTCCGGGCCTTTAGTCGTTTGTGTAATTTATGTGTCATTCTGCTTATGGGATTTAGTTTCTATTTCGTTATTTTGTTTGGTTATTCAAGAAGCTCTGTTCAGAGAAAAATTGTTTACTGTAGAACGTGTTACTGAAAGATACCGTTTAATTTTTATACCATTTTACATAATATAATATCATGTTGCATTCTTAAATAATATAATAATTTACTATATTTCTTTAACAGAAATGTTATCTAAAAGGTTGTCTATTAATATCGGCAACAACAATAAATTTAATCTGCTTATTTCCAAACTTTTCGCCAACTGGCATCCTCCCACCACATCATAACTCAACCAAGGACAAGATTCGCTTGGTAGCAACTATCTCATAACCATTTAAAATATTTGTTTTTATAACTTGATTACTAGTCGACAGCTTCCTTATGCAAAACCTCCTCCAAAAAGAGAAGAACAAACCAAATTCCGCATTTATTTCAAAGATGCGTGGGTAGGAGCCAAAAACTCGTTTAAGTTCCACCAACAACTAAAACCCATACTATAATGCCAAGCGCCAGATTGAGCTCCAGTCTTCTTTTTCAGGCTCATCTTCATGTGGGTTGTTGTCTCTTAAATTTATCGCTCATCGTTTTCGACTTCTACGCATTTATGTTTTGATTTTTATTTGAGGTTTGCTTTTTATATTTTTACCTTGCCTTTGTCAAAATTAGTTTCCATTTTATTATCGGCACCTTAAAGAGGGAGATAGAGGAGGGAGGCGCTGACGGGTTTCCGGTAGCTTTTGGTCAATAAAACCCACAAATTTATGACCTCTGAACAACGCTTCAACCCGTCGTGGTAAAATATTTTATACACGAAATTAATTTTTGTATTTTTGTGGGTATTTTTTTACGGCCGTTTAATGTGTTTTATGCCTGGAGGTCTATGGTATAATGAAATTGTCAACAAATTTAATAGCATGTCGTAGGGTGAGAAGGGGCAGATTATACTGGCTGCAGCATTCTTTGTCCATACAAAAGCAATCTCCTTGAGTTGATCCACGGTAATCTGCCCTCCATACACAAAGCACATTCATCTCTCCACTTGAGCTGAAGAAGAATAAACAGAAACTGGACCAAAACTAATTGAATACCATTATTTGCCAGATTAGGACAACGCATAACAAATGGACAAGGTTAGGCGGAGATTTGCATGGAGAACCCTTAACGAACTGTGGGAAATGGAATTTGAAGCGGCAGAAGCCGGACAGGCAATTGCATTTTATTGTAATTGCAAAACACTAAAAGGAGATCAGAGCTGGAAAACGACCTTTGACGAAGTTGAAGGCTGGGCCTGCGGATAAGAGCCCTTCTCGTACCTCGGTCCGGCCATTTAATGAACTTTTGGGCACGCACGTAGAGGCCCGGCATTAATTACAGGCTCACTGCGAGTCGGAGCTGGAGAGTTTGGGCTCACATCTTGATTTTCCGAGGGGCCAAACATTCTCCGGCGTAGCCTCCATTCGCCGGGGCAGTGTTATCTGCAAACGCGCCATCAAAGTAGGTGGCGCAAATTAACAAATCTTTCATGTGACCCAATTAAATCAACTCGAACCCAGCGGCCGGCGGGTTTGGGTTCTCCGGAGCTGTTGGCCCCGGCAATTTGGCATTCGTCATGCTCGCCAGGCAATGAAAATAACCGAAGGCACTCGACGGTGTCTGGATACTGGGTACACAGGAACAAATATATGATCACATTGGACAATAAATGGTTGAATAATATTTTTATTTTACAGAGTAATTCAAGCCGTTTATATATATTTTTTTGCTTGCCAAAATAAAAAAAAAGTCTTTAGAAACGAGACAAAATTGTGAACATCTACATTTTTTCTTGCCATGTATTGGTCCATGGGAAGCGTAGAATCTGCCTTGGAGGGGAGACCAAAAACCGTCTGTGACCAACTGGAGGTTGTTGAGGGAGTCGGTGCATCGAAATGGGTAATGAGGATCTCTAAAGAAGAGGCCAGCATTTTACCACAGAGCTAATTCAAGGATTGCTTTTATAGATCAATTTCAAGGGTAAGTTATTTTAAGAATCTACAACAGAAACAAATAGTAAGAGCTGTTGATATAATAACTTAAACTTTTTTTAGAAGCTTCAAAAGATTCATATCTAACTGAACTGCGTATGTATGCAGGTTTTTCTTAAATTTTCCGTAAACGAACTATAATTTTTTTTTACTCAAAACTTGAGCAGCAAAGGTAATTTTTACTTAAATTTTTTTAAGCAAAATATAATTTTACAAAAAGTGTTTCCACTCTTTTAATTACCGTCTGCTTTGTTTTTACTTTTCTTAGTTCAGATTTCATAACAAAGTTTTCAAGAACCTCCCACTTCTTTAATCTTTTGCAAACTTTGCTTTCTTGGCATTTCTAGACTGGAGAACTGGTAGAGAAGAGTCTTAACCCACAACATGCTCATTATGTAAATGCTGGCTGCCTCCTCCCAACTGTCCACTCCCCTTTTTCTGCCGTTTCTTCTCCTGCACTTTGTGTACTATTATTATCTAGAGTCGGCATTTATAACTTTGTTGGAGTTGTAAGTTGGTTTCGCTTGTTTGTTTGCACGATTTAATGCTTCATTTGCTTGAGACTCAAAAGTGGGTGAAGCTAAAAAGGTTGGAGATTTGTGGGGTAGGAGTTTCCCAGCGAAGTACCAAACAAGGTAGTGAGGTTCGGTCACAGCTTCATCTGTGGCTCTTAGCTGGTTAACTACTTAATTATCTTTTTGGTTAAATGAAGCCGCCAAATGGTTGAGACCACTCTGTTTCCCCCCAACCTTCCTTTGGCTTATTAATAAACATGTTAAACGTAATTGTTATTCGGAGCTACCATATTAGGGGCGTGGCAAATTGTTGGGACTTACGTTATGTAATTACCCAACCATCTACTGCGTAATCTTTACTCCAAAAAAATCAGAGCGTGAGAAAATAAATCAAGAAATATGTATAGAAAAGTATTTAAATATTTAAAATGTAGGAAACACAAAAACTCCAAAATAAATCTTTATCGTTATAATAATACTTTTAGTAATGGTAATTAATAAAAATTTAAAGTATGTTATTACAGCGTAATGACAAAAAGAAAATCAGACCGTGAGAAAGTGTAACCACATTTCCGAAATGCTTTCGGCCTAAGAAATATCCTTGAAAGGCATTTCTTGATCTTAACACGGAGGTGTTGGGGTAAAGTTGGTCCAGAGAAACCACAAAAATAAATTAACAACAAAATGCAAGCTCTACCTATCTCTGTTCAGCCCTGTTAAGGCTTCTCTTTCTTTCTTTGGCTGCACTCCCGAAAAAGGTATTTCAACGTTGGCCATATATGAAAGTCATTGCTTCAACTGTTCGGATGGAATGAAGGCACGAAATGGACTCGGAATGCACCGAGAACTTGTTTAAGGAGTTGAGGCAAAGACAGAGATAGACGGAGCGAGCAGAAAGAGACGGCAACTGAGGTGAGACCACACAGGCAAAATGTTATCTCGCTCCATAAAGTGGCCACGTTTGACCTGCTCGAGATGACTGGGAATGTTGGACGTCTGGCCGAGAGTCTGGGATTCTCTTCTCTACCTATTTTTGGTATCCTCCTTCGACACTTGCCGGCAATTAAGTCGTTGGATCGGCCGGTTTCGTTTTCATTTTATCCCTTACTCGAATCCAACTTGAATCATCCGCGATCCGCAGGATTCATTCTTAGAAAATTTGCTGACGATTCGGCTTTTGTTGTCACAGCAGCAGAATCAGCAGCTGCCTGGGAGATCCCATTTGTGTCAGCATCGTCAGCTAATTACGCGAAATTGCCCAGATCTCCGATCTTTAGAGCGAGAAATCTCGGCAAGTGTTGACTTTGTAGGCGCAATGTCTGGGATGCCAGTGCCGATAAATGGATCAGATAGCACAGCTGGTTTTAAGATCGCCAAGCGATGATCTCAATGGGTATAAGCAGCCCCAAGGAACTCAGTAATTTTTATGGCACATTAAAGAAGAGATCGCGTGAAAGAGTTTTGCTATCGATCATGATCGCGGATTTCAATGTTCTGGGGAGCTTTGGCTAACCCATGTGTTAGGTGTTTTGGTTTAGTGGGTTATCTTTGATTTTTTGCCAATGAATGTTATTTAATTGGTTATTTGTTAATTAATTTTATTAGTTTTTTAATTTTTATTAACGCCTCGAATTTCGAAATCAAAAACTATATAAATCTTAAATGTCCCTATAAATTTCATATAATTTAATATTCGCATAGCCCTTAAAACAAACCTTTATTCAACCAATTTATGACCTCATAAACAAACTCTAGACAGCAACTCCTACTCGTTTATATCCCCTGCCCCCATCTAATCTGCATTCCAATCGAAACCCAAGCCCAATCCTCCATACAATGGTCAACAATTGCAGAAGTATATATCACATGATCACACGCCGACGACGCCGATGAAGATGATGATGATATAGTGCCATATAAACCGCTCGCTTCGTTTCTTCTTTTTACACGGCCAAGGAATGCGACAATGCAAAAAAAGGGCCAACAGAGGGAAACGGACGGAAGAGAGAGCGAGATGGGGCCATTTAGTTTTGGTTGCTGGAAAATGATTAATAGTCATGAGGTCGGTTGCCTTGGAGCGGGTGGTTTAAGGGGGCGGGCAGGGGCACTCGGCGGATGCAGTGCCGCTGGAGGAGTCGCCATCAAAGTGGAGCAACAGAGCACGGAAATACAGATATGATTATATTGGAGATTTTTCCCAATTCTTAAGTTGAAGATTAAATTAAATTATTGCTTTGATCATCCAAATATCAAAAATTGGTATTAGATAATATTTTATTCGTTGTGGAGAAACAGGCAACCACAGCAGCTAACAAAAATAAGCTTCGCGGCAAATTTCTTTTGGCAAAGGGCAGACAAGGATGGGTAAAGGATGGGAAAGATGTAGAATGAGAGGAAGCAAGGTGATCATTTATGTGTGAACTTGTTGTTTCAGTAAAAAGGATTTCAAAACTTCAACTAAAAGGTATTATAGTTTGTTTAGTTATTAATTGATATATATTCTTATATTTCTTAGTTAAAACTAAGCGAGTCATTAAAAAGTGTATAACTTACAAAACATACGTATATTCACAAACCAGTTTAGTAATCGCTCAAATATTTTGTTATTTAATTTAATTAATAATACAAATGTCCTACAACTTATTTCTTCTTCTTTAAAGGGTATTAAAACCTGCGATCAACGAAGTCAATCTTTTTCTCTCATTGAGTCTCTCTTGGCCGCTTCTCTGATATTATTTTTAACGATTTAATGTTTTGTGAACTGTTTAAATTGTGCAAACAATTTCAGCTAAGTGCCTGCCTTCCAATGATGATGATGGTGAGCCGAGGACGATGGTCAGGGGGTTAAAGTGGGTTCGCACAGCTTTTTGATGTGGCACAGGAAGTGCAACTTTAATGAAGCGTTTAAGTGTCAGCTGTTGTTGTAGTTGCTGTTGTTTGTCAGTGCAGCACGGAAGGTGCCATGCAGTTGTTGTTCCCGAATGTTTGTTGCTTTTCATGGTTCAATGAAAGGAATGCACCTAAAGTGTGAAGATGAGTGTGCTGGGAAATTGGCCAAAACACTTAAACGTGACCGATCGAAATTTCACTTTGAATATATGTATGCAAGAAATTTCCGGTTAGCAAAGCGGTAGTGACTTTTAAGTATTGATTTCCTAGTATTTATAGTTATTTTCATATTGATTTGATTTAACTATAAAAAAAATTGTTATATTTTCAGAACTAGTTAAAAGTAAATTATTTGTATAGTCTGTATTTACATATTTTACTTCATAAATACACTAATATAAAAAAAAAAAACGCTAACCAAAATAATTCCCATAACTTCCCTATGACAATAAGGTGGCCCCAAAATGTCTACGTTCCATCGAATTTTTTCCATCCATACATTCTTACGTCAAAGTTTTTTTTTAGTATCACTTATCGGAAATATAAGTTGGACATTATCAGCCGCACAGCCTCACCAGTTTGCTAACCTACATAGCCACGAAACCCAGCCAGAAAACCCTATAAAACACCTATCACAAAAGTAGTTCCCAGTTAAGCAATTCAAAAAGGCCTGAGAACAGGTCGGAAACTTTATCTAAATGCTGGCGCTTATCAGGCGGACATGGTACAAGGGAGGGGTCAGGTGAAAGGAAAGGGAACAAAATTGGGAATGCGAAGAAACGAATGAGAAGAGAGGGCCCAACACAAGAATTTATGACTCAGACGGCCAAAGATGGAGAGAGAAGCTGTGCACTCAGAAAAATTAAATTAAATCAAGTGTTCATATATATTAGAAAATATTTGGAGTTGCACATCAAAACTTTTCTGAAATTTGTAGATAAATTTGCTATAGTTGTAGAATATTGTACTTGCATATAAGGTCTTAGCCTTTAAAAATATAAATATTATTATTCCAAACAAACTTTAAAATTTCTCAGGTCTCAAAATTTATAAAGGTTTTGAACAAATTTTAAAAAAGATTTTTAAACAAATTCAAACATTTTATTTGTTATTCTTAGTGCTAAAGATACTGGAGTTGATGGGCGGGGATCAAGTGGTTCGGGAAGTAAAAGGTTCATATAAAAATGCCGACAGGGAATAAAAATCCTGAACTGCATAATTTAAACGATTTCAATGACACCTTGATTAATATCAAAGACAACACAAAAGGGAACTCGAGAACTGACCACTCTACCTGTTCCACACCCCGCCCCCTCAGCGCCCCCTCCCCCACCTGCATTTCCATGAAATTATGAACGAAACGCAACGCAACGCGCAGTGCATTTGACCAAAAGATAAAGAATAAGGAAAACATACATATAGGAGGGGAAAAAAAACCAATCAGGCAACGTTGAAAACCAAAAATAAACAAAGGCAGGGCTCAGGTAAAGGGCCGAGGGGCAAAGGGCAGAGGCTGCAACAGTTTACCTGGCAACAAATCAAACAACGAGAGAGGCGGCGGGCGAAGAGGAATGAAGAACGCTGCGCAACTTATTGCAATTAAGCGTGATTAATTCAGGATTTATACAAATTAACTAAAACCCACAGGCGATCGAGGTCGCGACTAGGTCCTCCCTTACCCTCTTCGACGATCCACCCATCGAACAACGTGTAAAAGCGGTGTGACAACATTTTTGCTCCTCCACTGACCAAAAAGACTTTTACAGGGGCTCCGCAGTCTCAGTTCCCTATATATAGAACAATAGCAATCATAGCAATTGTTATAAAAATGTATGATTCATAGCAATTGTTATTAAATATTGTTTCTTATTTTGACTCTTTAAACTATCTGATTAATCACTAGGTAAAAAAATTATCATATATTTTTTAGATAATGTAAAATTACCTTAAATTTGTGGTCTATTCTTATTCCCTTAACAAATAAAATTTTAATTTTTAAGAAAATATAACTAGTATAAATTGTCCATAAATAAATAATTAAATATTCCAGTTCTTGCCAACGAAGATCTACTGTGCGGCGGCTCTCTTACTCGTTTTATTTTCTTTTTTTGTTCATCAAAAAGGAATTTCTTGAGATTTTTCGTTGCTGCTGCTTCTGCCTTTTGGACTGGTCTTGGAAACTGGAACCCTTTCCCCCTTCACGAAAGGAGGGGTTTCGGATTGAGAAGGGACAAGACAGAGGGTTACGATGAGCGGGCGACGCATGCGCCAAGATCTCTCGGATGGACACGCTCTCCTCGATGGACTCTCTCTTATTTAAAGCCTACCTTGTGCTGCTGCTTACTCGCATTTCGAGTTGATTTGCGTGGAATTTCATTTCCTTCCAGGGGGCGCAGGGGGAGGAAAGTTCGGGAGGAGAACTTAAGACGCGTTGAAGGAGCAGAATGAATCACGGATTCGCAAAATTCGAAAGAGAGTTTTCTTTGTTTCTTTGTGAAACAAATTTGTTTCTTATCTCTTCTGATTTAGCAATGTTATGAAATATGAAATAATGCAAATAGTACATACACAAATATTTAAGAAAATTTGTATTGAACTTATAAATGAATTATTATTTTTTAGCTTTGGGGCCTATCATCTAAAATTATATATATATGTTAAGAAAGTTGTTTATATGTTATGGTTTGTTTTTTGATTATGTTTAACCTCATTTGATTGTTAATTTTGCAATATGAGTTACAACCAAACCAAACTTCAATTATATTTGCACTTTGACCAATGCAAAGACCTCGTTTTCTTATCACATCAAATTAAAATGTGCGCTATTTTATTGGCAAAGCGTAAGGGTCGGCAGTAAGAGATAATGAGTAAACTAAAGAGTGAAACTAACTTCATAGCAACTCTTTGTGACTGCATAATAATTATTATAATTTATGTTTTTATACATAAATAATTTCACTTGTACAAGTTTTATATAGCAACAAACTTTTATTTACTTACCGTTACTTGGTTTTTGGGGAATCTCGATGGCATCAATTCCTCTCGCCTGGAAAATGTGCGTCACAGCACTGCAATTCGGACTGAATTGATCGATGATCGAGGACCCTCCTACCACGCCCCCCACCGGATTTGGGGCGGCAAGGGCGGCCACTTGGGGGGCGGGGCCATTATCGGCTTGTGCAGTGGTTGGAAAGTGGGTGGTAAGCAGTAGAAGAAGAAGAGGACTGCTGAATATCACAAGGCGGGTGGTTGTTGATGCTGTTGCTTTTCTTCTGCAATGCAGATATTCATGTTGTTGTTTCTTTTGCATTTTAAAACTTTTAATAACTCTCTTTTGGAAAGAGATATCGAGAATAATTTCGCCGGCTTTTGTTGTTGATTGGCTTTGACTTGGATTCAATACGCTTTGCTTGCTGTTTGTTTATTTTGCGGTAAATATGTTTGGCAACGCAGACACCCACACAAACAGTTCGCACACTAATTCACTGCTCTGTTTGCCGGCATTATTATTATTTTAATTTTGGTCGTTTGCTCAGAAGCGATTAAAGTGCAGGCATGATATTAAGCCGGTATTAATAACTATTAACAAATAGCGGCACGGCACACGCACTGCCAGCACACACACACTCTCACGAACACACACACGCACCGCAACGAAAGGCGAGTTAAAAGCAAGCGAAATGCGGGAGAAAGCAGCACAGAGCGTGCTCGCGAGTCGGCCCAAAAATTTCGACTGCGAGCAGTGAACAAACATCATTAA
The DNA here is from genome assembly GCF_025200985.1 of Drosophila gunungcola. Classification (NCBI taxonomy): domain Eukaryota; kingdom Metazoa; phylum Arthropoda; class Insecta; order Diptera; family Drosophilidae; genus Drosophila; species Drosophila gunungcola. The sequence continues at coordinate 1,815,284 of NW_026453181.1, read as the reverse complement.
GTATCGATGTTTGGCGGGGAAACACCGATGTTTTTCAATCTCCACGACGACTGCCAATCGATAGTTTGCTACTACTATCGATGCTCTTCAAGTTATGGCCTAGTCCCACAGCGCACCATACGCCAGCGTAAAAAGTTTATTCTTTTTAGTTTGACCAAAGTTTGGTTCTTATGTTCTTACTGTCAGTCAGCTTGTTGACAAACGGAAACCAATTCAAATTTAGCCCGCCAACTTGCAACTGTATTTAATCAAAACAACACAAGTGGCACATATATGGATCGGGAACATTTTGTAATCAACATTGTATTATTGTTGTACTTTTTGCTGATTTTTTTTGGTTTTTCCGTCCAATTTTTGATCCGACAATACTAGCTCTGCCAACTCCAACCTACAAAGATTAAATTTGTTATTCCTTGCGCCGGGAATCTGCCTGTACTTTTACCCAGAGAAATCGTGGCAGCGCTTGGCCATTTTCTGCTATTTTTTCGTCGATCTGAGTACCGGGGTGAAAAGTGTACGCCGGTTATTTGCCTCTCACCTTCTCTCATATCGGGCGTACGGATTTCGTCGATCTGAATACAACTTCCACACTTCTTTGAACGGAAGGTCCATAAGGTTTTGCCGTTCCAAAAATTTTCCAGTTAGTCCGCCGTTAAAATTGTACGGACTTTGACGGACTAATTTATGCGATAATTAGCGGATGTTTCTGCGGTGCAACCCTCTTTCCACGCTGTCCATCCCAGAAAAACCGTTGGGATTTTTGATAAAAGTAAAACTCCGGTTTTCACAGAGCACATCCACCTTCCCATATCAGCTGATCTTAAAAACATAAGCAAATATGGTTGACCTGTTGACTTTGTCTACATTTTGACGAGCCACAGCTGTTCAGATCAGCTGAAATCGGAAGGAAGAGGGTTGATGTGCACTGTGGGAATCAGACTTTCACATTTGTTGAAAATTACAACCGTTTCGAAGGGATGTACTTTCTACAGATGTCATCGAAATTTAAACAACATAGTGTAGGACTTATTTAACCGCAGGGATGGGGCATCCATAAGCATTTGCACTATCGGTTACCTTCGCCAGCGATGCCATCCCTAGCTGGCCGCATTACCCATCGCTAAGCCAGCTGTTTTGGCGGCAACGAGTTTTTGCCCCAAAGAAAATAATGTTTATTTGAAATAAAACGCAGTAGGACGTCGGCTTAAGAATGACCCAGGAAAGCGCCGTGCACGAGGCGCTGAAAAAGCATTTCGGCCACTCGAAATTCAAATCGGAGCTTCAGGAGAAGGCCGTGAAGTGCGCTGTCAAAAGTGAATATGGGCCAACTTCTTACCCAATCTCGTAGATAATACCTCTCGTGATTCTCTTCCAGAAAAACAGGATGTGTATGTGTCGATGCCGACGGGCTCGGGTAAATCCCTGTGCTTCCAGTTGCCCGGATTGATGTCCTGAGAATCAAATAACCATTGTTTTTTCACCGCTTTTGGCTCTGATCAAGGATCAGATAGATCATTTGACCAAACTGAAGGTGCCAGCGGATTCTTTGAACTCCAAGATGAGCACCAAGGAAAGGGATCGTGTTATAATGGATTTGCGGGCCGTGAAAACGAACCTGAGGTTTCTCTATATCACACCGGAACAGGCTGCTACCAAATTTTTCCAGGAGCTTCTCCAAACACTTTATAAACACAAAAAACTGGCATATTTTGCAGTGGACGAAGCCCATTGTGTCAGCCAATGGGGTCATGACTTTAGGCCTGATTACCTGAAACTGGGGGAGCTGCGTTCCAAATACCCGGACATAACCTGGTTGGCATTGACGGCCACAGCTTCTCGGGAAGTCAAGGAGGACATATACAAGCAATTACACCTCCACCAGCCCGTGGCTCAGTTCAGCACTCCCAGCTTCAGAAAGAACCTCTTCTACGACATTGTGTACAAGAACTCCATAGAAGATGACTTCCAGCACCTGGCTGACTTTGCCCGACATTGTTTGGGCGATCCCAAAGAGTTCAAGGAGCAACCTAAAGCGCAAAGGGGTTGTGGAATTGTATATTGTCGAACTCGCGAGCAGGTGGAACGTATGGCCATAGGAGTGACCAAACAGGGAATCGGAGCAGTGGCCTACCATGCTGGGCTGAAGACTGGGGAACGCACCGAGGTCCAAGAAGCCTGGATGCGGGGCGATCAACCCATCATATGCGCCACCAATAGCTTCGGCATGGGTGTGGATAAACCGAGTGTGCGCTTCGTTATCCACTGGGATGTGCCGCAAAACGTGGCTGCATATTATCAGGAATCTGGTCGCGCTGGTCGCGATGGCTTGCAGTCGTATTGTAGATTATATTACGGACGGGAAGATGTCCGGAGTATTCGTTTCTTGCTTCAAAACGATGCCCACCGAGCGAGGGGTCGTGGCGATAAGGAATTACTCACGGAAAGGGCCTTAAAACAGTTTGAAAAGATAACTGAATTCTGCGAGCGAACAAGCTGCAGGCACAAGCTTTTTTCTGACTTTTTTGGAGATCCTGCTCCGGATTGTAATGGTCAATGTGATGTCTGCAAGCGCCCCAAGAAAGCAGAGAAGGCACTTGAGATGTTCCATAGATTGTGTATGGATGATACGTTCAAGTCGCACATTTCGCTGCAGGATTGCGCAGATTTATATGAGGGTAAGCTTTGGAAATGCCATTTTAACAATAGTCCTGTGAAAGTCATTTTCTTGTTCCTAACCCAATCTATTAGGTGGTCGACCTGGAATAAAGCGTGCCGCCCAGGAGTACGCAGACGGTGAATCCGGCTCAGGTGACGATTCCGGCCAGAGTCACTCCTCTATGGCCAAAAAAGCGAAAAGGGAATCCGAGGATTTTATAAAGCAGCAGTTCAAGCTACGAAAACAAATCAGCGCAGCTCGGCAGCTGGAACAGGAAACTGCCGCCCAAATCACTCGCATCCGACAGGCGGAGGCCACTGAAAAGAAAATCGCCGGGCTTCAGTCAACTCACAGGGAGAAATACCTCACAGCCATCATCGATGCACTAAAAGCCAATGTGGAAAAGTGCAAGGACGAGCCAGATCAGCAGCCAAGAAGTGTACTTAAATACAACGACTATGAAGCCATGGCAGTGGATATGGAGTACGAGGTTTTTCGACAGCATAAGGTGGCCAATATGTACCGACATGCCTTAGTAAACAGGTTTGAGTAACAAGTTAGCACAAAATATAGAAAAATGTAATATATTAGTTTTCCTTATAGATATCCACCATTAAACAACTGTCAGGAAAGACGCAATTAATGCCGCTTTTGCTGGATTATGTTCCCAAACCGGAAACTAGCTCCAAAGGCGCTTGGACTGGTGGAAGTGTGGCCTATTTTGAGCGAAAACTAAAAGAACTGGAAGAACAGAGACCCCAAAGTCTTAAGGAGGTGCCAAAAGCCTTGAAGGAAAGAAAGGGATTCAAACAGGAGAATAGCAAGCAGACTTCGATATCCTCCTTTTTCAAAAAAGAGATTAAAGAGGAACCATCCGATTCGTCTAACGAAGAAGATGTTGGTATTAAAGAAGAGCTCGAAGAAATTCAGAACGACAGAGAGGTGAAGGATACTGAAGAAAATTCTCCCAATCATGTCAAAGACGAACCCATGGACCAAGAAAGTACTGATCCTGAAGTTGAGCTCGATCTTCAGCCAGATAGCATAATTGGCGAAAGAAAATTCAAATTGATGTCCAACGGCGATGGAAGTTATGACACCCATCGAAGGAAGAGAGTTTCTCATCAAAACCAACCCAAAGAGATAGAATCAAAAAAGACAACGTCCAGCATGCAGAACCTATTTGGTTCCTTTAAAAGCGACTCCGACGAGGAGACTTATCCACATTCTATTGGTTTTAAAACTGCCCGACAAATGCTTGATGAGAGAAAAGAAAAGTTAGGCAGCCCAACCGAAGAAATTGTTCTTAAAAAAGATGAAAATAAGAATAAATCAGAAAATAGGCCCGAAACTGTTGGCTTTATGTCAGCCAGAGAAATGTTAGAGAAAAATAAGCTTAAGGAAGGGGAGAAAAGGGAAAAGTCAAGTTACAAGCCTGAAACACTAGGTTTCATATCAGCCAGAGAAATGTTGGAAAAAAACAAACTTAAAGAAAAGAGTTTGGACAAAAAAGATTTAAAGGAAAATAAGTTAGACAGTAAGGAACCAAAGGAAACACTAGACGATGACGTAAAGAAATCTGAGAAAAAGGAAGGCAGTGATAGAAAATCACAAAAAGAAGTGCCGAGAGAGGCAAAATCCGACAAAGATAGGGTTAGAGATTTGAAACCTAGTAGGGGTGAGCCAAAAGAATCGGAAAAGCATCTAAAAGAGATATCATCCCGAAGAAAAGACTCAAAGGAGGCACTATCGGGCTTGAAACAAGAAAGAAAGGACTCTTCCCAGAAAAAGGATCAAAAAGAATCCGACTCAATAAGAAGTTCGCAAAAGGACACAAAGCCAGAAAAGAACCAGCAAAAGAACGATGTGAGCAAAAATGTGGTGCAGTGGCTCAATCCCTACTACAAACGAAAAATAGCCACCAAAGAACTGTTCAAAGCTCTGGCCAAATTGCTTACTCAGCGCATTTGCGATGGAAGCTTGGGTATGATGTCGGCGCACTATCTGTCAATTGTCTTAAAAGTTAATCATTAAATTTTTTGTTTCCAGGTGACGGAGATGCTGGAAAGTGCTACATCAAGGAGACTTTTCATAATCTGCAGATGATCAACAACGATCAGGACATTGAGAAATACTTCATCAAGTCCAAATGACTTCTAAGAACTCCATACACCAGCCGCATGATTTCATCACAACGAATTGTTTCGCCTTGTTAACAGATAAAGAATCTTTTTTTTTGTTAATGTTTCGTTTTGTATATAATAAGAACCTAAATTATGGATTATACATTAAAAAATATATATTTTTCATTTCGAAAGTTTCAATAGTAATTAGAAAGTTAACTTTTTGTTTGTGAAAATACTCGCTTGTACAAAATTTATTTGTTGGATCTTACATATTAATTGGATTAGATAAAACGTTCGTGATGCTCGATGTATAAGGCTTATAAAAAAACAAAACAGGGCAGCCGATGCGTAAAGAACTTTAAACCTTCTCGGACGTCGTTTTTGTACATTTTCGATTCGATGATGGCAATTCATATGTGTGTTTTTCTTGGGATTATAATTAGCTGGGAGACGGGGATGTGACGGGGTTCTAACGACTAAGTTGGAGCCATAAATATTACGGTTCCACGATTAAGAGAGAATCGAGTGGATGCCTCTTTCTCGCCAAACTTCTCGTCATCCAGGTCCAGGTCATTCAAGATCGCCGTGAACGCCGAAGCGGATGGTGAGGAGAATGTCCAGCAGGAAGACCAGCGAGGTGACCAAGGCAATCGAGGCGGAAGCCATCACGAGGTCCAGACGATGCATATTCGGGTGCCAGTAGTTGCGGTCCTTGGTTGTGGACCAATCCCGGAAGAGCAGAGCGGTCACGGCCACAAACATGACGAAGCCCACCAGGGACCACAATGTAGCCGTGCGCCAGGGTGTCCTGTTGGTAAAGAAACCATACTTAACCATTATTTTTTTAACCCCGGTTCCGTACTCACAGATCGCCAAAGAGAGCCATTATCAGGTAGATCGCCGTGTAAATAGTCAGGGCACCAAAGGTCACATAGCAAAGGGCCATCACTCGGGGCGTAATGAACACCCGCAGGTGGGAGTTGGTGGCCGGCTCGTCGATCAGGCCCAGGCAGCATATAAGCAGGCACTATTGACAAATAAGCACATATGGTTAGTAGTAGGTTAAGAAAATAGTTTTAAAATTAAATTGTAAATTTATAATAAAATAAAATAAAAAAATGTATTGAGATTGGTCATAAATTCCATTATTGACTTTGTATTAAGTCCGGATACTTAAAATTTGTTATTGCCAATTAATTTTCAAATTATTATAGCCCTCTTTGAAATAAAGTTTTAGTGCAAGAATCATAGGACTTGAATTTTGACTGTGTGACTTATTTATTGTTATTGTATAGAAGCCAGCAGCTTTACTCGCTCTTTATTTATTTGTTATAATTTTAAGTCTGTGCAAAACTGCGAACTATTTTTTGGATTAATGTTATGACCAAACAACTCACCAGCTCCACAATTTTGATGCATATCAGCGTGTAGGTGGCCTTTTTGTTGCCATGGCTTGTGGCAAATGAGTTATCATCAGCGGGCGACATTTCGACGCGTGAGATTTCTGCAGCAAGCAATTAAACAATTAATTAATTAAATAACACTAAAAAAACAATTGGAAACTTGGGCACTTTGGCATTTGCTCGGGACGTAGATACAATGACACTAAGATTCGTTGTATATGTACCTATCGATCGCAAGTAACTCATTTTTCTGAGTCTGTTGTATGCGTATCCGTTCTCGACCTACAGAGGAAACTGAATCTTTAATTTTGGCTTTTTAGTGCTCAGCAAAGTTGGGTTTAATGACCATACTTGGCCTCCGTGTCTGGGTTATCGGATATTTGTTATTGGATGTTCAGTGGAGCGTGCAAGCAAACATAGCTAAACAATCTACGTTCTGTTGTGGATTTGTGTCAATTGATGGCCGAAGGTCTCCCACACTAAACACATCCAGATGCAGACCAAATTGATTAAGGGCACATTCTGCGATGATCTCATCTATTGGGTGTGTGGGACTTTTGGGTGGGGCTTACACCTATTTAGAAATATTGCCCGCAAGGTACTGAGATGCATACTAAATTCAAGCTGGGAATGCGAGCAGCCTACGTGAGTTTGCAACAAAATGTCTTATGCATATTTCATTTCAGCTATAATCGATGTCACTTCATCTATAATTCCATTAAAATTAACCAATGACTACAGACCGACAAAGGGTGGCTTCTGACGCTCAATTGTCACCTTTTTGATTCTGTTTGTAAGTGTTATATATTTTTATTAAATATTCTAAACTAAAAGAAGTACCTACTAAAATGATTTCATTTCGAAACAGTTACTATCTGAGATACATCTACGTATAGCATAAGAATCAAAGAATGAAATGTTTTATTTTTTCCTGTTATTTTACTGATAAAATATTTTAATTTTATTCTAGTATCCTTAGTTTTTATAAAATCTAAAATATAGCTGTTACTTAATCACATCACTATCTGTACGGTGTTATGCATTTTGTTTGCACAGTGCAAGAGTTATTAACGTAAAACTTACAAACTTTTTTTTTTTGCACTCTAATGAAGGTAGAAAAATCTTAACGATCGGATGGCTTTAACCTTTAGCATCCATAGAAGACTTTTTAAATAATTATTAGCATTTCTCGTTGATTTCGTTGCCTAATATGATGTTTTTATATTACTAAAGTGAGTATATATATATATATATAGCTATATATATATAGCTATACCTGCACGCTGAACACGTTAACAAATGTGTTGCCTATCGGAAATAGTCTAGCCGAACGTACAATTTTATGTATAAATGCAGGGGGTATTGAAAGTTAGCTTCCGTTCTGGTTTTAATTTTTCTGTGTGTATTGGATCTTCAAGCACTTCATAAGCAACAATGGAATCGCTCCGTGGTTCTGTCCCCTCATTGATTAAAGCTAATTGCATCACACAAAGAACAAAACAAAGAGCTCAAATTAGCCAAAGGCACGCACAATAAAAGAGAGAAGGCGGGAAATGGTGAGGGGATTGAGCTAGTTAACCCCGAGATGTGTAACCCCAAAAAACACAACTAAAATGCAAGTGGAAAACCAAAAAAAAATATGTAACTCAAAATGAAACTGGAAACTCAACTCAAACCCTAAAAAAAGGGTCACGCATAACTTTCACTGCGGAAAAGGAATGGGAAAAATAATGGGAGGGAGAAAGGTATAAGCTACAGAGGGAATTAAAGAGAGAAAAGAAGTATGGGCCCAAGGCACTCCCTAAATAAAAGTAAGGGTTTGGAGTAATAAGCATTTTAGTGTCTAGGTTCTGGTTGCGAAGATAAATAACAAATAGGCAAAAGAATTCTACCACTAATAGAAATACAGTGGTACGAAATGGAGTTTTGTTAATAATTAATTAAGAAATATGGGAAATGCTGAACAGTTTTTATAATACTCCAATTACTCAAAAGTAATTTTACTAATATAAAAAAAAACAATATCTTCATAACTTTAAAATTAAAATTTTTGACAATGTGTATAAATATGTTTCAATATTTAAAAATTCTTAGAAGTACAAAATGCTTAACTGTTGGTGGCTAAAAGTATTCATATTTTAATGCTTTAAAAGTTTGTTATGCACCCACAAATTTCTCATTAAGATAAGTATAAAACTAATACCATTAAAGTATCAAAATAATACCTATGTGGTTTAAGAATAAGGCCTTAGACTTCTGTATTAGACTATTCGGCATAGAAATTAATATAAGAATTATAGGGTTTATATTATTTAGTATTGAATTATACTTATACTTAAATACTGTTTGTAGTTTATTTTTAAGACATAGTTACTAAAACTAAAGAATTAGAATTTTTTGGGTGTACAACACAACTACCTAAAAACTCCATATTCTCCCTAAAAAATCTCCTCACTCGTTTTCGGGTATGCGGCTCTCCAAGATTGGAATTCCAGCGCTTAACTGTTCGCGTGTTATTGCTAACGAGTGCTTCACGTTTTGGCCCACACTCGAACACCCCACAACACCCCTCTGAACCAAAAAAAAAAAAAACAAGTTTTCTTCATCTGCGCTTAGAAGAAAGCCCAAAAAGCAGAAACCAAACAAAACACACGCAACAAGCCACGAAACACAAAAAAAAAGGTAAACAAATCGTGTTGGCTAAGAAAACTTGTTTCAGGCACTAAGAGAACTTGGCTTGAAGAGATGCAGAGTGAAGCTAAGAGAGGGCGACTACCTGCCACACCTGCGTATTGCGTTTTGCCCGCGGAGAGGATATTTTCTCGCAAAGGTAGGCACAACTTTGCGGCCAGCACTGTGAATTAACCTCGTTTCGCTTTCAGGCTCAAAAATGCCTTTTGTTTTATTTGCCTTCTTGCAAGCAGCCCTATAACTGGTCTGAGTTATGGGTCAATGACTTGTTGTTGTTCTCGATTCTCGATTCTCCGTTTTGTTTTGGTTCTTGGCTTCTGATTCTATCCAAGAAATTTGCCCAAGCATTCCCCAACCTTGGTTTGCCTAATTAAGTCTCATTTGCAATTTCCTGAAAACCAGAGATCCAAAGAGAACTATCTTTCATCTTTCGATCGGAGCCAACTTGGGCAATTGAAAAATGCAACAAAACTTGTTTTCAGCCTTTGCCGCCCCCTTTTGCGCCCCTCGGGCGCTCTGCCTCCCCCTCACACTTGCTTTGATATGCACAACTGCAAACTGGTTGCAAGAGAAAGAGAGACGGCCAATGGGGGAGTGAGAGGGCAGAGCCACCTCAAATGCATACATATATGTATAAGGCGCCTACTGTACTTGGTCATCGCCTTAGTTTTCTCTCCCGCCGAAGGGCAGTTCGCGATTTCCCAGCTGCATTTTCCAAGCAAGGGTATTTCCTAAGTTAAGGTATATACTTCTTACTTTAACCCGTAACTATTCTGCTTAAAAATGAAATACACCGTTAATATATATATATATATATTTATATATATATCTATATATAGCGAAATCTACAAAACAAAATATTTTATGATGGATATAAGAGATACAAGTTCATGTCTCAAAGTCATTAAGTTTAGCTTTCTAATGGAAAATATAATGTGTAAATTACTCAATAGTTTAAATTTAAATTTATTTAAATTTTAAGAAAAAGGAGTAAAGATTAAAAGTAAAAATCTTGTGATTAAAATTTAATTTGTATAAAGTTTCATAGAAGTGTTTGTATATTTTAAGTTTTGTTATACTATTACAAACATTTTAAGAAGTTGCATATTCTCCTTATAAAATATGATTACTTACTTCCCTAATCTTTCAAACTCTATTAAGCTTATTGTACTTTTCAAATCATTTTAAAGGGTATCTGACTATTTAACTGACTGCATTTTTTGCAATTGTTTTCCATGTTCTTGCCAATAGTTGCTACTGTGTTTGCTTTTACCTTACTTAGTCCCATTCCACTTTTAACTTTAGCTTGGACGTTGTTTTAGCCCTAAACATGCAACGTTTCGGGATATGGGCGGATTTATGGGGGAGGTTGGCTCTTGGGGGAGTTTTCCGGCGGCTCCTTTGAGGGGTTGCTTGCAAATTCACTGCCAAAGCAATTGGCTAAGGGTCGTCGGGATTTACCATTGGTATACTGGGGTTACTGGCACTGAGTTATTTTGTCATTGTTTCGTTTCGGGCCTGTCATTGAAGGTCAGTGTCTATAGAGGATATTGGTATTGGATTGAAAGGGTTCAGTTGCCAAAAAGGAACACCTGCGCTTGAAACATGTAACTGAGTGTTAATATAAATAGCATTTACGGTTATCACATTCATTTTGGCAGACTTTTGACAGAAATCAAAATAGTTTTGAGCCTTTTAAGTTAAGAAATTATACATCGAATTTAAAAAGTAAATTATAATTGAATACATTTTAAAGTGGTACGTTATACATTACAACAAAACAATCAAATTTTAAGTTCGTTTAATGAATTATTTAAAGATAATCCATGTCGTGGTTGGATAGAAATAGTGATAGGTTCAAAAATTATTTTATAATTGCTTTAAAATTGGTAAAACAATATTGTATACATGTTAATAGTTCTACTTCTATCAAGTTGCTTTAAAGCTCAGTTAAGTAAATATTTTGTCGTGGCATAAGTATAAGTATAAGTATTTGTCACCTAATTAGAGCTGCATCAAAGGGGAGGGGCCGCGTTGATGGTGAGAAAACTGTCTGTGAGTCACGTTAAACAAACTAATTTGTGTTAGCCAGTGTTGTTGTTGTTTTTGTTCTGTGTGTATAAATTGTGCAAAATTAGCATGTCTAACAATAACAACAAAGTGCTGCGATCGTCTTGCTGATGTAGTTGTTGTATCTGTGTTTATTGTACAATTAGCTCTGGGTGGGGCCCTCCGATCTCACAGACTCCATTGAAACGAGAGATCTTTGGGGGAGAATCGAAACTGCGACGGAAGCTAAATAAACTTCATTTTTGTATGTGTGTTTCTATGTTTAGTGCATTGTCAACTCTTCTAAAAGTTAGTTACTGCCGAGCAAACGACAAACTGGTTTTAAGATTTACTCAGAATTAAGTTACTGTTTGGTTACTGTATTACATTTTTCAAATTTTCGTTGAGTTTTTTTGCAGAGAGGTGCGGAACACAAGTGCAGCCAAATGTTTTGGGTTAGCTTTTTAGTTATATCTCACACTAAATGCACAAAATGGTGAATGAATTTGTTCACGCGCGCTAGATAGTTATTTGGATTCAGTGTTAACTGCGACTTAGAGCAGAAATTGAGTTTTCGAAACGCTCTGAAACCGACGACACGCCAACGACAACTGTTGTAACCTGAACCCAAAACCGAATCCAAAACCGTTCCAAAGCCCGCCAATCGAGCTCTTGGGCCACAGCCCCAAGAAGCAGAGAACCAGCAGGCTAAGAGAAGGCCAATGGGCTTAAGAGAACCTCAAAGAGAGCGTTTGATACGCCTAAAACGTGTTAGAGCCAAGTCAAATGTTTTTGAATGCTGGTCAAATATTGAATAATTTTGTGGCGGCTTACAAATTAACACCTGCATGTCTTGCAAATAAAGCAACTAATTTCGTGCTTTGTTTAATCTTTAAATGCTTGATTGGGTATTTCTGTGATAAATAACTGATGTATAATATTTTTAAAAAATTCTCGGTTTTGAGGGAAGCGACTGTTCAGAGCTTTTATGAAAAATCCCTTATAGCTAAGACACAAACCAGATTAAAAAGCATTTCAAAAGGTAATTTTTCAAAGTACAATATAATATGAGTAAAAAAATAAATTTAGTTTGGGAAAAATCAATTTAAAAACTATATAATTGCTGCGAAAAAATTTAGTTATTTTAATTATTTGTAAAACTTCCATAAAATAACAGACATATCACAAATTGTTTGAAACTTTTCAGTTTTTTTTGTTTAATTTCCATTCATTTCATTTGAATATAATTTTTTTAACAAAATATTCACAGATATAGAGAAAAATAAAAAAGTAGGCAGTAGAAACACTTGAATAAATACGAATAAAACTAAACTGTACACGTTTTAGGTGGTAAATAAGCGAAACTATTTACAGAAAATATGTAAAAATGGGTAAAATAGTGGAAAACCAAACTTAAACACAGTCTTTCCGTTTACAGAACATTAAAAAACAATTGCTGCTACTTAAGCGATAAAACTAACTATAACTAGATGAAAGAGCGTTAAATAAGTAATTACAACAAAACATGAAATTCGTATGTACATTTAGATCTATACTACATCCAGTCAGCATATGTTTGTAATATTATATTGCTTGGTTTTGCTTTACTTTTTATTTCTTCACAGGACTAGGCTGCTGATGCTGGCTGATCAGGGATATATATAGATATGTGTAGAGTCCTAGCATTAGTTTTACATTAATTTCACTTAATGGTTCAGTTCTTAGCTATTTTAGTTGTATTTGATACAAATCGCCTGAGAGTAGGCAGTGTATGGGGCTCGTTTTTCAATTCACAGACGATTAGAAGACCCGATCGCTGAGTTTCAGACTAAGCGGAGTTTTCGGAGCCAGCAGGAACTCGAACTCCGTTTCCAGGGGCTTAACGAAACTCACATCGAAGGCCAGGACCATCTGGTAAAGTGAGGGGATTACTTTGTGATACTTTCTGATCAAATATCAGGATATAGCCCATACTCACCTTGGCTAGCAGCAGCACCACCTCCATTTCAACAAACCGCTTTCCCGGACACGATCTTCTACCCACTCCAAAGGGCACCACAATACTGGCACTGTCCACATTCACCGTGAAATTCTCCGTGGCGGGATCGATCCAACGTTCCGGAGTAAATTGCTTGGCCTTCTGGAAGTTGCTGTCCTTGTGACACGCGATCATGTTCTGACAGAGCACTACGGTCTGAGGATCAGAAATAAATCAAGCAGAAATAACAATAAACAATAAAGAAAAATCAATAAATTATTATGTTTTATATTAAAGTTTTTATATTCCACAGAAGTAAATAAGTATTTGCATTAGCATACAAATATTAAAAACTATTTAAACTTCTTAACTGAAAAAAATATTTGCTCAAGTTGAATATACTTCGCATTGATTTTAAAATTTTTTTTTAAATGTTTAGATTATTAATTTTCGGAATTGATTTTAATTTCTGAAAATGTAATTTAAATAAATTGTACTTAAATCAAGTAGGAACTATTTTAAATATAATATATTCAACATTACTTAAAATATTTTAATATTGAACCATGCAATTTAATATGCACGTATATGCATATGTATTTAATGTTATGATTTAATATGTTATGGTTTAATATTTAAGATATTTATTTTTACTATTGAACTTTTTTATCAGTCTCGAAAAAGCGAAAGTATAATTTTTGGTAAACTAAATTATTATTTATAATTTCAGCATTTCAAGAGTATACCAGGAATTACATTTTATTCAGATCTGTATATGTTTAAGCTGCTTAACTCACCCCTGCGTTCAGCGAGTAACCCGAAAGCTCCATGTCCTCCTCGAGTATCCTGGCCAGACAAAAGGCCGTGGGCCTCAGTCTGTAGGACTCCTGTATGCAGGCCTTCGTGTATGTGGCATTCGTTAGAGCATCCTGCAGGATATTGGTGTCCCGATACTCGCAGAACTCACTCAGGATGCGCGGCATGGCCCCAGCATCCCCAGTAACGGAACTCAGTACGAACAGCAAGGTGTTGGCTAACTAAAAAATCAAAATTATTTGAGGGAAAATCAATGTGAAATGCAGGCGAAGCCCCCACCGTTTCGATGCCCGCAGCTATAAAGTCGATAATGGCCGACTTCTTGTCTCTAATATCCAGATCCTTGAGCTCCAGAATATTAAGAAAAATACTTCGCAGCCCAGCAGCCTCGTCGTCCTCGCATTCAGCCGACTTCTTGAGCTCCTCCAGCTCGTGATCGATGATCTCGGAGATCACACTGGTTGGGGGCGAATTGAGTTAGATGGGAATAGAATGGGCGACCAAGATAGGTGTGTACCTACTCATAGATCAAGTCCTCGGCCCGGGCGAAGTCCCTGTAGGTTTTGGTGGGGAAGTATTTCCACAGACCCAGGCCGTAGTACGAGTCCCTTTGGGAGATGAAGAGCTGTTTGACAGCGGCCGCCAGCTGGCTGATTTTCTGTGGCTGTTGGGTGTCGACAGCCAGGAAACCCATTCTCCTGCCCAGCATCAAGGTGCACACGGCCTCCAGGCCCATCAGGTTGGCCAGCTCCTCGAAATTCGGGACCACCTAGGGTTCCGGGATCCCGTCTAGATCGCAGAAGTTCGATGAAGTCATCACAAACCGCATTCAGGGCGGGCAGGAAGTTCTGCAGCACCCTGGGAGAAGTGATGCTGGAGGTCAGGGAGGATCGCAGGCGCTGCCACATCGGACCCTGCTCGTTCACAATCCCCACACTGGCGTAGCGATCCGGTCGGGACTGGCGGTACATCACGATGATCTCGGTGGGCGGTCGGAATGGGTACTTGCTGGGGTACTTCAGCACCTTCTCCAGATCCTCGCGGTTGTACAGGTGGACAATGGGGACATTGGAGGGCATGACCTCCAGCACTATGTCACCATATTGCCTGTTGAGATCTACAGTTTAAAGCAGAGAGCAAGTTAGTCAGACTTAAAGCTGACAAAATTTTAAATTTATATATATACATTTCAGCATATTGCAAAAACGCTCCTCAAAATTAAACAAAAATAGTATTGCTGTAATTTTTGAACCTCAATCACAGGCAAATGAATTTGAGTTTTAAAAGTTGTTTAATAAATATATTATTATTATTATTATATTATTAAATATAATTTTCCAACATTTGGTATTTTTTATAGCGTGGTTGTTATAAGAAATGTAATTTTACTTTGTTTCAATTTTTTTAAAAACTTCCTAGCTCTGTTCAAATATTTCTTAATTTGTTGAGAAAAATTTGTCAAAACTCGAATCCATATTTTTATTGAGGCTAAAAATTGATTCACATTTTAATTTATTTAACTTTAAGGTCAATTTCAGATTCGGAATTTACACACCGAATGCTATTGAACATGTACAAAAAATAAAGGTAACATTTTGTAAAACAGTCTTATTATTTATGAAGCAATATATTGCTCATCAAAACAGCTTGATGGTAGGAAAAACACAGTACACAGTACCTTAAAAGAACAATTAGTATTTTTAAAACTTTTTAACGTTGTTTTAAATTTTTATCTATAAATAATTTTTTTTTATAGGAAACACTTTTACAAACTTTTTAAATGTAAGGAAATTTATTGTTCTTGAAATTCCTTAAAGAACAAGTAGTATTTTTAAAACTATTTAATGTTGTTTTAAATTTGTATCTATAAAATTGAATTAAGTTTACAAAACCATTAGTATTTAAAGCAAATCAAATTCATAACCCTTGATTGTAAGATCCTTTAGTCTTAGATAACTATTTCTAGATAATGTCTTACCCGCATATACCTCGTGCAGCTTGGTCATCTTGTAGCGGCGGAAGAAGAGCAGGAATATCCACTTGGTGCCCAGGAAGGGGACCCTCTGCGGCCCTGGGATGTCCCAGATGCCACGCCTCCGCCTCCTGGGCGCCTCCGGCTCGATCGGGGCGGCATGGTAGCAGTCCTCCAGCGGCGTGTTCTTCAGGAGCGGCCGCAGATAGATCTCGGCCAACTTTTGCCGGTGGAGAGCGCAGTAGCAGCCGAGAACAAGTGCCAGGGCCAGCAACAAAATCACGGCCATTACCATGAGGCGCTGCAATTGGAATTCTGTGTCTTACTGACTTAATCCACTTCAGAAGCACTTATGCTAATTCTCCTAAGCGGCTTTAGGCCTATAATTGAGTTGTGGCCTTTCGTTTCGACTCGATGCCAACCGGTCGACTAATTTGTATTTGCCTTTATATAGCTTTTTTGCCACCCCAGACACGGGTTGATCATCGATTTTGCATTATTATTGCCAACAGTCGATAACACAATGCTCTTGGTTCTTAGTTCTCTGGTTTTTGGTTATTTTGCAAGGCAAATGTCTAGCAAAAAGGCAACAAGCTTTATGGGTTTTCACGCTAGATAAGATAATAACGAGCAAGCGTGATAAAGTTCAAGGTTAATAGCCGAAAAATTTGTGTAATGATTGTGTTGCGAATTTCGCAAGATTGCAAAAGTCTATAAGGTGCGATGTTCAATGGGGATATCAAAAGACTGGGGTACAAACCCTTTACTATATTATTTAAAATTGGCTAACTCATTTTAATTTCTAATGTTAATAAACAACTTAATTGATTTTCTTCAAAAAATTGTCTCTCTCATACAAGATCCTTAAACATAGTTTTTAAGATCGGGATTTAAGCAATCGAAAGTTGCGCCATCGTAACGAATCGACATAAGATCTTGGCCTACCCTAACCCACACTATTTTAAGCCTATTCACATCAGAATTAGGTGCTTAACATAGCTTTTTATAGATCTTCTAGAAAATCCAAACGAAGCGGGATAAAAGAAAAATAAAATAGTATACTTTCTTATTGGGTTTCTTTCTGTAGACAATAGCAACAAACATTTAACTGGAATTTGTCGCCTTTTCTTATTAGAGAAACCTTTTTCTTTTTTTTCCTATTGCCAACCGGATATAAAAAAAACTAAATAAATAAGTAGAAAATCGATTTAAATCTCAGGGGTTACCTGCTCGAGTGATTAATGAATAGCCCAGTCAAATAAAAAAGAAAGAATGAAGAAACCACCGATAGATGATCGATTCTAATATTTGCCCTAACCACACAACAGCACAGCCACACGATCGCTTGGCAAATAGATCCGGAATACGAATAGAAAACCTCACGATGACTTTGGGCTACCGAAAAATGGTATTTGCAAAAGAATCAGTATGGGCCAGATAAGAATTCTTCGGGCCCAGGTAAGTAATGTCTTTATCTACGTGACGCCACTGGCATGGCGATGTGCGTGAGATTCGGCTAGGTAGGTGTGGCAAATCCATCCATTAATGCAAATTCGCGGGCCGATAGGCCTGTGCAAAAATAGAGAACAGAAAGAAGAAAATAAACTGGAAATACAAATCACAGACATCTGAGGCGAGCACTTCCTTCTTGGGGCTTAATCACTTCCTCATCTCATCATGAGATCGCTTCTCAGCGCGACGCGTGCGCCGTTCTATGCGCTTCTCACTTTTCCAACGTGCTTAGAACAACAAAAACACAAACTCGCTTTTTAATAAGAGTTCTTGCGAATTCTCCTCTGCTCCGGCCCCATTCTCCGGCTCACTCTCTGATTAATATGCAGATGGGATCCACTCGCGACTCACAACTCTACGCCGTTCTCATCGTTAGAGTTGCGTTAGAAGAAGGCAAGAGGTGGCAGTAGCAGTAGCAGCTGGCCAAAACCGGCTTGGAAACCAGCTCCCAGCTCCAGGCCAAAGAGAAGGAGAAGAAAGCACCCAGCGGTGGGTAGAAAGCATATTATATAAGCGATTATTATGTAAAACGAGAAACGATGGGAAAGTTCTTTTTCGTATTTTTGTTTACTTCCCCGCTCTGTTTTGATCTTGGAATTTCACAATTTCTGGCCGTCATTTCTTCAGCTTACCTAATTGGGTTAAGACGCAAATAAAAATTTCGATTTTTTTCCACCTATTTCTTATTGACTATTTTGTTCTGCAGTCATTAATGCTTTTTGTTTACCCCAACGAAAATGACATAAAAGAAATTCAAGTTTATAGGTTCGGGAATGACGCTGCTTTTTCGGAATTTAAACTGACGCGCATGACGGTCCTTAGTATTTTTATTTGTCTACTTTTATCTATTTTTATGGTCAAAACTGAACTCCCTTTAAGCGTGTATTATACATTTACCTAAAACTTATGTATGATTCTTGGATTTCGGTTTTAGATATCTGATTTTGAATCTATGACCAGTTCTTTCACTTTTGTTTAGCCGAGCCAGCTTCTAATTCCTTTCTAACATTTTCTGCGGCTTCTGGGACGGAAAGCAAGTTTGGTCGTGGCTTGGACCAGGCTTTTTGCAGAATCAACAACAACAAGAGTGGGCAAAACGGCAAAAATCTAATGAGAAAATTTCTCTATTTCTATTTGCGAGGCTTACTTTGTCGTTTGGCGTTGGCTCGTCGTTGTCCGTACGTTGAACTTGACTAAAGCCAAGTCGATATAATGGATACACGGAAAATAATGCACATTTAAAGATCACTTAAATATGTTTCACATCAAAATTGTATAATCATTAAGGTTTTGTGGTTGTAGAGAGTAAGCGGATGCTTCACAAATCAAAGGCCAGCATTAGATGTGAAATTTAAGTATTAAGATCAAATGACCCCTCTGGACTGTTTAATAAATTTTTTGCAAATTACTGACAAATCTTTTTTAAACAGTTAAATTTTTAATTTTTTGCAAATTTTTAACTGTGAAAGGTAGTCCACGTAGTGAAGCATCGCACCAAAGGTGTGGGGAAGACAAATACTGTATATAGCCGCAGAATAAAAAATCTGCCAAATAACTACATTTGTATCGAAAAATCATATCATTTCATATCATACCATTGATCGTCACAAAATTCGGCACGAAAATAAAATATTTTTTCGTCACATAACAAGGTATTAGAAAAAAGGGATTTTGACGCTGTTTTTTTAAAAAACTTTTGATCAACATGAATTTTATTCTCTCAAATTTTAAGTGAGTTCCAATAAATAATATTAATTACCAATATACATTTTTATATTCCCTATTTTATTTTACATATAATCTTTTTCAGTGTATATCTCTCTCGGCGGGCTCTTTTTTTATCTCTTTATTTTTGGCAAGCGAAGGAGGTAGGAAACAGCTGACCGAGGAAAGAAATTGTTAAGCTAAGTTTCCCGTTTGTCGATGGTGGCCGTGACCATGAAGCCCGGCCGATGTCTTGGCGTGTGCACTATATATATAAGTATATATATGTGTATTTATATCTATATGGGCGTACAAATGTGAGTGGCACAAGTGACATAATCTGCTGATGTCTGGCTCTGCGGATCGCCAACCGTTTGAGCTGAGCTCGGGCCTTCTGTAACTGCGCAGCGGGACAAGTTTTGGGCAATTTTTCGGCGGATTCTTGATATGGAACGATTTGCATAAATGTGAAAAATGTGCCAATAAAAAAAGCCACGAATAAATAACGAATTAAGAATCGATCGGCATATATAGCCGTATGTAGATTGTGACAAAAACATAAACTTGTTTATTTTGCAAAAAATCAGCAGGAAAAAATTGGTACATTTTTTTTTTACTTTTTTTGTGTCACATTTTGTGGCCTGTCGTCGATTTTGGCAACGTGTGCAGGCCCAGTCGCACTTACGTTTAATTATTGTGTTAACTCAAATTTCTTCTTCTATCCTGCCTTCGGGTGCCAGTGGACAGTCTGACGCCAAATGCAGAGCTTAACACAAGACATTCATTCCTGATGCCTCAGCAAACTTTGTCAAAATCGATCGAAATCCAATCGAAAAAGGAAGGTGAAACATGATCGCAGAACATGTCGCGGAATGCCATAAAATTGCGTGAAATTCGCGTGGAGTTTTATGTAAGAATAAATTTATTTTTATAATACTTGGATAATACGACCTAGTACAGTGAATCTGAGCCATCCAAATTGTTTGAACAGCATTTTTGAATTTGTAAATTTTGTTTGTAATCTATATGTTCCAGTTAAACCATATTGTAAGCTTAATAATTTTTCTGATAAAATAGTAATATTCTTACACTTTAATTGCTCAACATTTTTTGTTAAAGCAAACATTTAAAGAACTCTGTTTTAAGAAAAATATTGAATACACTATTATTTTGTTTTAATCTACGAGGATTAAGTAGGATTTTCACATATAAGGTAAAACAACAAACGTTGAACCACTGCCCGCAAAAGCCCAACCCAAAAGCAAATTTATCATCATCGACAACGACCCGAAATAAATATAGACTTTCGGCCATTGCACGTTACATTTGTGCCAAACACCAAAAAAATCAAGTTGTACAAAGAGTGTAAAAATATTTGAAACGTAATCGAGTGGCATTCACTTAGCCAGGTATTTAATAAATTTACATTCCGATATTTGCCAAACCAGATGAAGCAACAACAAACGACTGCTGCGAATCTCCACCAGATGATGACGCTTTTTTTTAATGATGATAATGAACTTGAAGCTCTCTCACATAATTGATAACAAAAGAAAATCGTCAAAAAATGATTTTTTTATTGCGTTACACTTGAAAACGCTCGTGCTGGCTGATAAATATGAAATAATAATGGAGAAAAAATTAATAAATAAACAAAAAGTTACTTCAACACGCCGTGAGAAGAGAAGTGGTGGGCTGAGAGGCTAATTGCAATTTAATGCGTTTGTTTGCCGAAGTATAACACGATTTATTTTCCAAGATACATTATATACACGCACACTCATTTATATACCTTTTGAAGTTCAATTCGTTTTTATTTTCATCGTATTGCATTTTATGATTAACTGAGCTGCGGTTGTATAAATATTTAATATATTCAATTAACATTCTTTGGAAATGTAAATGTGAGGAGAAATAAAATGAGTTTGAAAAGTTCTATGGGGACCGGTACAAATAAAAGAATTTAGAACGGAATTGGCGAAAAAAATCCTTTTTTTCATGGACAATATTTTCTGGGGATGTATTTTAACCAACTTTAATCATTTTTTTTTAAATAAACAGTAACTTTGCATGACCATGATTTTCTTAATCAGATTGTTTCCATTTTATTTTTATTTATGGTAACATACTTTTTTTTTTTAAATCAAATATTTATTTTGTATATCAATCAGTACTAATCAAACATTCAAACTGATTCAAACAATAATACAAATTCATGAAGAAACCCAATCTTCGGAGAACCTAAAACACGTCTTTACGACCCATTTTCATTACTTACCACTTAAATGTGTTTCCCTTTTCAGTCTTATAAGTTTAGATCCCCTGCAGGCTAGGTCCGACTTGAAGGCATTTTAAAAAGCATTGCATACATAATGCTTTGATTATCACTTTGCAAATATTTTAAAATTATTTTGATGTTGCATCACTTTTGCCTTTTACATTGCACATTTATTGTTGTTATTATTGAAAGCTTTAATCGTCGTTTCTGGTGTGAGGACAACAATAGAAACTTCTAATCACAGACAGACATTGCACTCTTGGACTCTGTTGTTTTCGTTGGTCGATTATGATCCGTTTAATGTTCTAGCAATGTAGATATGGTAAACACAATAATGGACTTAAGCCGTCGACACACTATTCCGGATTGACTGCGCCCGCAACCGAATCCCAGACCTACGATCTCCTCCGCGATCCCTGGTGGCGTCTCTTGGTTGCGACAACTGCGACGCTTAGTCAAAGACTGAATCGCTCCGTTTTTTTGAATGGGGGAAATGCTGAGCCGAGCCCAACGCACACACACACACATACCAGCACACCAGCACACCAGCACACGATCACACGATCACTCGGCACTCCACGCACACACGCACACACTCTCACATGACGATCGGCACTCACGATGGGAGGCGATTTAATGGAGAACCACCAACCACGCAACAAGTGCTTCACCGATCGATCCAGCGATGCGATTCGATCGATCGATCGGTCGATCTCAGCCCGATCTCGACCAGCTGTTCGAATCCGTTTTCAGTGAGTAATGTTCTTCGTGCCTGCTGCCGCCTCTCTTCGGGTTCCCCGAGGTTTCCATCGTGTGAGAGGTTCACAGTCGATCATCCATAACTCGAACCACCATCTGTCGCCTATAAAAATCGATCTACCGAGGCTCTTACTGTTCTAGCATATGCAAAGAAGCATTTAAATATAACTATAATTTATATAAGCGATTTCCGATTAGTTGTTTAAATTCCTATTCCCAAACACCATGGTCTGTAGCCAAAAGGTATGCAACAATTTTCACAAAAATAAGCATAAGAACATTAAAGTCGGAAGACTTGATTGAACTTTTGTTGATTGGTTTTAATACAATCTTGAATCTGGTTAAAGTAAAATATTAAATAATTTAAGTTTTAAAAAATAATTTTTATTCGATGAGTCTGAAATAATAATTTTTATTTTTTTTTTAATTTATAAATTATAGAGCTTAAGGTTTTTGAAATGTCAATATGCTATTTTGAACTCTTTTATGTAAATTTAATTTGTTTTAAACTAGTTGGTTAATAGCTTTTAAAACATGGTCCTTCATTCTATAGCAGAACGTAAGGAGATATTTGACTATCCTATTTTCAATATTAAATTTAAGAAAATTCGCAAATTCAAGTTAAAGAATTGGGACTGTATTGATAGCGCCGATCACTCTCGCTCTCTGTGTACCCCCTCCCCTCCTGCCCTGCTCCTCCCTCCCCATCATCGAATTCCCCATGCTGCTGATAAGAACCCATGTGTGCTCGTATTCTTTTTTTCGCATATAGAATCTCAATGAAAGTTTGCCAAGAAACAATGCCTCAAGGCTTATTGAAATGTTTACTTGTAGCAAATTTATGCAACACATTACAGCAGCAGCAGCAACAACAACACGAGCAGCTGGGCGCAATGCGTGAGTAGTGGGCTACTTAAGTGTGTGCGTGAGAGCGGGAGTGTTTGTGTGTGTGTGTACGATCCGTGAGGTAGGTTGCAGTCCATATACACAAGTGTATTCCATATTCCATAACACAGTCCAATATAACAGGTTCGGCCTCTCGAGAACCGAAATCAGCTGTGCGACCGACTGTCTGGATGTCCGAACCGAACCGCGACTACAATGTTGCCACTGGCTGTGATTTTTTAATGGAGGGTATTTGTGCAGCGTACCGGTATATTAGCTCATATATCATTTAAAATATTATTTATTATTCGGTAGGTAGGTTAAAGTAACGTTTACAAAGGAAAAACTAGAACTTTACCATGAAATTAATTTCGCCTTATCATTTACCGAATCTAATAATAAACTACTTAGACTGAAAGTAAAAATCAAAGGTTCCGTGTTAGTTCTATACGCCAAAAATGAAACAAATAAATCAGAGAAAAGGAACTTTTACAAAATAATAGAGTATTCTATTTAAAATTGTACACCACCTAATAATAAGTCAAAGGGAAAAACGTGTCAGTGAAAAATTGATTGGTTACTTTTTTTTTTTTTAATACTATTGAATGGAAAGCGAATTTTAAATAGTTAATATTATTAGTATTTTTTAAAACCTCTAATAATTAAATTCATAAATAATAATAGTCATTATCTAAAGATATAAAACTCAAAAAGTTGTAAATGAACCAGAGATTGATGCGATGACTTGTCCAGATAGTGGTATCTATCTAGGATATCATGTAGTCCCAATTCCCTCCATTTCAATCCGTTTCTTGAAAATGCACTGTGTGGGCAGGGGTTTAGAGGTGGATAGGTCCAGGAGGGGCAAGGAACCAGAGGGGCG
This sequence comes from Drosophila gunungcola, assembly GCF_025200985.1. NCBI lineage: Eukaryota > Metazoa > Arthropoda > Insecta > Diptera > Drosophilidae > Drosophila > Drosophila gunungcola. The sequence goes on along the minus strand of NW_026453181.1, from coordinate 1,791,572 downwards.
GAAACCGAAGTGATCGTGAGTGTCGCTCCAGTGTGCGCGCTAATTGCCTTGATTGAGTTTTAAATTAACGCGAATTAGAGTTGTGGTTGTTTTAAAGCCAAACAACGCGCATGTGTGCATGTTTGTGTGCATTTAGGGATATAGACACAAGACACAAGAAGATTTCAGGAAGCCAAGGGAATAGGACAGTCTCAATCACAAATATAAATATAATATAAGATAATTTTCTAACTTACATATATTTGATAAATATATTAACATTAAAAAGACGAAGTGATTTCGTGGTTAATTAAGAGTTTTAGCAGATAATAATCATACATTTTTTGATTGTTGAACAAGTTGTTTATAATTATAACTAAATTTTATAATTTATTAAATTGGTATGAAAACAGGTGAAAAGCGTTATTTACAATTAAAAAAAATGGTACCATACAAAAATTTTTAAATCAAGGAGTCCATCTTTACCGAAAAATCGAAGTTTGATTTAACTTTGTAAGCCAGTGTAATTAGAGGTATTTTAAAAATTAAGCCCATATTTTTCAATATTTTGTAGTGTTTCTATTTCTATATCTACTAAAGAGAACAAATTTTTCAGAGATTTAATTACCCTAAAACGATATACAAGAAAACCGTTTAATAACAATCTGTCCAATCAATCCCCTTCCCTACTTCTGAGGCCTATAGCATCCTCCCATATAAAGTAAGTACTCCCGACTCTTGTTATATTGTAGATCCGTATCTGTTTCCCCTCAGCTGTCACATTAGATACGATTCCCTTGTAGCTCCGCCTCCGTTCTTCATCTGGTCGGGGGATTCACACGCTCTCCACGCAGACGGATGAATTCTTATCCTGCCGATCAGTGGAAATACAAATTGAATTTCTAAGCAATTGCCTGACTGGCCGACTGAATGACTGAATGACTGCCTGAATGAGTGACTGAATAGGCATTGGCTTTGCATTACTAATTAACTGTGCAGTGGCTGCTGCTCGTGATGTTCTGCCGCTGGCTGATCCCACAATTATGCCATACCAGACAACCCGCCCCACCGCCCCTTTCCCCACAACCCTGTTACAACTCCTTCGTGTTGGTCGGTCAGTCAATCAAAGGTAAAAAAACAAAAGGCAGCGTTGTTAATACCTTCTTTTCAATTAGCTTCACACAGCCACACGGGCAACAACAAGAAATACACGAGAGCCTTTTCCCAAGCGAACAGGTTTTTCACGCGACGACAACAATGTTGATGATTACGATAATGAACAACAGATCACGATGATGAAGTACTACACTGAGAACAGTGTTATAATATATATTAAATTCAATTGGATTGTAGCAATACTCCGGGCATTTAAAATCCTAATCCTAAACATAAAAAACATTTTTGTCCTGTGTGTAATTTAAAACAATAAAAAAGAAAAAATGTAATATAATATCTTACTTAAATCATTTTTTGATAATAGAGTATTTGATTGCTAAGCTTAAGGTCAAGGTTGGCCATAAAATTATAACTCAATGAATATTAGTCTTTCTCTTTATGCGAATTTTCGAGGTGTACTTTTTACTATATTGAATTATAAGGATATTATCAAATCAGTTTGCGTAATATATTTTTAATTTGGTATTATTTCTGTTTTTATTTCTGTTTTTAGAAGTTGAATCTTATTAAAAATCTATATTTATCTTTTGAAAAAATGAAATTTCTGGATATTTTATGCATTTAAAGACAAATGGTGTTAAAACACATATTTCTCTGTGTAAAAGAGGAACCACACGAATATATTCATGATGTTCTTTTAAATTTTCAATTTACGATTAAGTTTTCCCTCTCTTGTTTTGGGTTTTCGTTGTTTTGTTTTTTTATTGCTTGAACTTTATTCACTGTCATCGATCGTTTTGGGGTTATTTTGATTTTGTTGTGCCGAGGCTAAGTTGTTTTCCTTTCAACGCGCCCGCCACGACTTTCTGGCTCGCTTCATTTTATGGAACTAAAGCCCACAGCTCCGGGGATCGGACTCTGCCACAGTTTGAGGCAGGGCTCGGGCCGAGACAATTGCTTTTGCCGTCGATCTGGGAGCTGAGCTCAGCTCTCGAGCTCAGAGCCAGCTCACAGCTCACAGCTCCCTTAACATTTAATGAGCATTAACAAGCTGCACTTAAATGCAATAACAACAACACGGCGGGCGGGCGAAGGAAGGGGGCGGCCGAGCGGCAGCAACAACAATTGATAACAAGTAAGAACACTCCAAAGTGGGGGTTACGGCAGAAAAGAGACTCAAATCGGCTAAGCTTATAGTAAGTGGGTATCTTCAAATGCTCTACAAGTATACATGAAATGGCTATAAGCCTGATCCTGAGGTATTTAATTTTACCAAATACATATTTGTAGAACAAATTAGTAAGTCGGTATCTTTAAATGATTTGCAGTAGATCGAAAACCGACCGTCACTGACTTGTTGTTTTCACTTCATTACTTTTTTTTACGTATTTGTATACCAAATTCAAAAGGGATTTCTTACCTGTGTACAATAATTTTAGCCTGCGCTCAACTATTTCAACATAACTGGGCTATACTTAACAAAAATTTATTTTTTTGGTTAAAAGTTTTATATAGTCTCTTCAAATTAGTAAGGAAAAATATAGCATTTGCACATCTGCTTCAAATAATTTAAGGATATAAAGTATGCGTCAATACCTTGTTTTGGATATCAAAACCACTGTTTAGCTGCAAAAAAGGTTACCGACAGAGAGATATATCTTATCTATAAAAATCAATTATCTTCTTAGATAAAACAGAATGTATAAATTCAGATCGCGTATTCCAGACACCAAAGATTCTTGTAGTATTCAGAGTTCATGGAAAGCATTAGTTAATGCTAATTTCTTAAAATATTTTAAGGTATTTAGAACCAGTGGTATGGCCAATTCCCGTGGCAGGGTAACAGAAACATCGAACAAAAACAAAACCATTCACAATGGAAGCTCCACGCTGTCTGAGTGGCATCGTTACAGGTTGCAAGTGTGTGCGAGTGCCTCACTTGATTACCCACGAGCTGCAAATTCATTTCTGCCTCCTTTCTTCACAAGTGGCCGGAGAATCGGGAGGATGGGCAATCGGAGGTCGGGGTTTGGGGACAACAGAAGAAGACAGCCTTCAGGGGCTCTTATGGTCAGTATTCTCTTTTTTTTCGCAATGTTTTCACTGTGTTCCAGTTGCAAGCGGTAAAGTGATGCTGAGGGACGCATCTGCACACATAGTGACCCAATGATCTACAAAGGGCGCGGTCTGCCCAAAGATACCGGGAGAGAGAAAGAACTGGAAAGAGGTGGTCAGAATAAAAGTGAAATCAATCGGATTGAAGCATAATCAATCCATATAGAACATGAAAAAGAAGCAAGCCGATTTAGCTTTAGCTTTACGGAGGCTGAAAAGTTAATAAGTCAGATTCTAACTAAACAAAAATTGTTGTATGTTCAGTGCTAATAGTCCAAAGTAATTTGACTTAATAAAACAAAAATAAGACCTTTTAAAGAAACTAGCCATAACAAAAAACAATTTCATATTGAAGGATTTAATTTATTTTACACTACCAAAATTATCCAAGATCGGAAATTCTTAACAATATCAGATAAATAAAAATATAACAATATTGTTAAAATGATCTTTTCTAGTAATAATTAAGTAAAAAGGAATAGTTAATCAAAGTTGCGAAAATCGAATTTCTTGGTAAATTTTTTCTCTGTGTTCGCATGATACCATTTCCCCTACCCTCATCTCTGCTTCCTCTTCGCCATTCACTTATTATTGTTGATAGCTTGTCCTTGAACTTGACCCAGCAGCTGTGGCAGCGAAGACGATCTGCCCTTTATTATTATAATTTTCCTTTATGCTCTCTCTTTATCATGCAGTATAGTACTACACAAGTGCTCACTATAATTAATCAGTTGCGTCTGAGTGAGACTGTGTGGGATCTTCTGAGGGGCTACTTATCGGCTGGGGGTCCCTCTGGGGGCCCCCGTCTTCCGATCTCCGAACGCCGACTGTTGTAATGTATTGTTTAATCTCGATTCACTCACAGCTTTTTTTGCGCATTTAACATTTTTTTATTTGACACCTTGCCAGCAGATCTGTTTGCATTTATTGGCCTGATAACACCTAAATACGTCTCAAAAATTCATGAATTTTAATTGGACTTCGAGCTTATCGTTTAACGAGTAACGGAAATGGCCAAGAGATCTGCGGGAGCTGGGCGGAGGTTTCGGAGATGATAATGCTAAAATAAGAACTTCAGAGTCAATACTGAGAAATGAATTATTGTGTTTACATGACCCCTTAGTAGGTGTTAAAATAATTTATGCTATATATATTAAATAATAGGAAGGCTGCAGAATGTAAGCTGAGCTAACAAGATTTTCAAACTAAGAGTACATCTTAAATAATAATTAGAAAGTGATTAAAATAATATGGGAAATGGCTCAAGTTGTGGATATCCCACATTTATGTTTGAGTTTTAATGGTTTTTCCTTTTAAAAATAATAATTTGTTACAACTCCAGATGAAACACTAAAATTGTATATATTTTTTTATGAAATGTATATTTGTCATAAGACCTAAATAAGTCACAAGCTATTAAGCATACGCATTGTTGGCCCGCAAAAGTTATCACCCGAAAGACACGTGTGCGGGCCTATGACGAAATTTCCATAAAAAGGCGTCAATTGCAAAAAGCGGCAACCAAAACCACATAAATAACCCGAAAACAAAGCGAATAAAGACAATAAAAAAGAAGTAACAATTTAAATAGCGCCACTGAAATTGTAGACAAGCAGACCGAGGGTATTGGGGTGTTAAAAAGACCAGGTAACGCGAGTAGCTATCGAAAGTTCCACCTAGACATTCACCAAATATTTTTCAACCGTTTCTGATGACCTATGAGAAAGTCTGGGAAAGTTGAGCGATAATCGTAAAATATGTCACTGCAGAGTGGGTAAAAAATATGAGTTGCAATGCACTACCCATGCGACTCCATGCAGTGCAATTGCAGTCTTAATCAAAGCCAAAGTCAAAGCCTAGGTCTCGTCTAGTCCACAATATGGGAGAGATAGGGAGCTCCGGAAACGCATTATGGATCAAATAAAAATGTGCAATCGTAGGCCCTAGAAATATAAAGGGGTTAATTTATAAGATAATAATAATTTATATACAGACTAAGTGGTGCAAACAGAAAGAGGGTGGGTAATCTAGTTCAGGGAGAGTAATAAAGAGTAATACCGAGCAGTTAGCTTATTTATAATACTAAATCCTTTTTTAAATGTGTTAAATAATTGTACTAAGAATCGACATACAAAAAAATATATTCCTTGATTTAAAATGTTTGTATTGTTTTTTTTTATAACTTTTATAAACTATTTCAAGGATTAAATAATTTAGATAACATTTAATTTGGTTGGTACCTGTGGGAAGAAAATCGTCAATAATCTACAGAAGCCTCTGTTTCAATATGAGTTTTAGCTTAAGAAAATAAATATAAATAAAACTTATCGGTTTTTATAATTGTCACATATTATATTTTGTTTTTGCTAAAAATTGTAATAAAATATGATTTTAATATTTTTTACTTAAAAACTTATTAGTATAGTTGAATTGAAGAACATTATAATAATCAAATTAAAATATGAATAAAACTAATAGTGAAAACGGTCCTGTATCAAATTAAAATCTTAATAATATTAAAATACGTAAGGAATAAAACTTTTAATATGTATAGCGCCGCTATTTGGGCATTGCGTTTGTTTTTCATACTAAACTGTATTTTCAAGGCAGCCACAAGGTATGCATTTAATTTTTTTAGAGCTCTTTCGATCTTGTACCGTGAAGTCCAATGTAACGAATGGGTTAAAATCTGCTGCTGTTACTGGCACTTAATTTTTTTTAAATCTCACCAACGAAAACAGCAATAATAAAATGAAAACAAAATGTAATTAAACAATACCAACCAGAACCAAAAGCAACAACCATTATGGCAAACAACCGCGACATAAACAGCTGCGACAGTTTTCGACTTTTCTGCATTACCGAAAACATTCAGAGGGATATAAAAGAATTGGGGGAGCGGGACCTGGAAATACCCCTTTACACAATCCGCATTACACCCCCCTGTCATCCAGCCCCAGCCCCAGCCCAAAAACCACGAAATGCGTGTTTATTAATTAAGCGCATTTGTTTTCATTAAACAAACGTTTTAATTGAGCATGAAAGTTGGCGCCGCCAAAATAAACGCGACAAGGCAATAGACGTGGCCATAAAAACGAGCTGAACCCTTTAACCCATGCCACCCACCTGACGCACGCAAACAGCCAGAAACCGACATAATAATTAATTTCGTTGTATTTTAATGGATTTGCGTTGGTAGACATAAGGAAAAGCTGTGGAAATCCCAATGTGCTCACTGGATGATTGATGAAAGTGTTTTCCAGGATAAATAGTATTTGGGCGGCAAAATGTTTTGAAATCTTAAAGAAATTTGGAATTTTTAAGAATCTGAGCAAGCCATAAAACGTAAAACATTCTAATGAAAAACATTCCTGTTTCTAAAGTTTTTGTTTTATATTCTAAATTTGGTTTATGGCTTTTCCTTCATGTTTTGACTTTCCAAATCATTTTAAAGATATAAATACTTTATAAGGGCGACTAACCCATATTTGTTTACCCGCTTCATTGCTCACTTCATTCTACCATTCATCTTGGAGTCTCTGACCCGTCTTCTTTTCAACGAGTCCATTGGGTGCAATTAAAATTCGGCCCTGAAATTATTATTATTGCTCATGAAAAACACTTTGCCACCAACGAGCTCCCCGCCCTTCAGAAACGTTGCTGGGCCAAAACTTTTTGGCCAAGACTTGAACTCGTTGGGATGTTTTTAAAAGCACTTTATACGCCAACCACACGCTGCATGATATAGATATAGATCAACCCCCTTCTGCCCGTTGTCTCTATGATTATTTTTCATAAACTTGGCAAATGCTCTGGGAAATCCATTTAGCGAGCAAAAGCAGCCGCATTACTTTATCTCTATTTGAGGCCATCAGGATTATGATTTGTGTCTGGGTGTGCATACTTGAACTGGGCAAACTGACTGAGTTATGGGGCATGGCAGAGGCATCTACTACTGTATGGCTGTATATAATGCCAAGTCAAGGAACTTGAAATGGCTGGCAAAGTTTCTTAGACCACAAGCGCCAAAGTGGCCATGAAAGCAATTTGATAATGATATATGAGGGCTATTGATAAGGAATAAACGGAGAGCCTGCCCGAAGGTTATATTTAATTTAATTACCTACAGGGAATTAAATAGATTATCTTCATTAATTCAATTCAATTCAATTAACTTGAACAAATAATAATAATAAGTTCAATAACAATTATTTTTAACATTGTTCGACAAAAAATTTTTTGTCCTGAATTGCGATTAGATTGGTTTAACGAATTTAAGCACGTGAAAAAAAAAGACTTTAAGGAATCAAAACAATTTGTTATAACAATAAATATGTTTAAAACTTGAGCCACTTTAATCACTTCACGTTTGTTTACGGAGTGACTAGCCAAGAGCTTCTGTAAAAGTATACATCAAAAATCTTTTTTGCATATCGAATTGTTAATCATGCGTTTAATAACATTTCGGGTTTCGTAGAAATTGCAATGTTCCGGTTATGCAAGCGATTTGATAAAAACTGATATTAGTGTGTGCTTTCCATTATTTAAAATGGAAAAGTACAGGTAAGCAATCGGAAAACATATCAGCTAAGGATGACTTTAAATGTCTTGCAGTTTTCTGTTATTGGGAACCCTTGCAACAATACTCTTTCAAGAAGTTTTAGCCTATCAACCGGGACCATGTCGAACGCTGGTCCAGAAATATCCTCCCGTTTGTTCAACAAAATCTCTTAATACAAAAACATAATATAACATATAATTTTCTTGAAAACCTTGCAGACCACAATTAAAGGGAAATTGATACATCATTCTATTTACCTGGACACTTTCAAACAGGGACAAAAGGAGGAACACAAGCCACTTAATTTATGCCTTCACGTTAATTTCCCACAAAATAGTCTGAAGGAGTATACGGTTATAGGTACGGATAATATGGACTTTGTGGTTCTGTACAAGTGTAACTACTTCAAGGACTCAAAGTCAAACGTGGGTAAGTAAAAATATCCCTTAAACTTTTATTTCCAGCTCAAACTATTAATATTCAAATATTTTTACTCCAGAGCTGATCAACACATATACTAGGGTAAAAACTCCAAGCAAAGCTACCTTGACTGGAATTTCCGAGGCTTACAAAAAGAATGGTCTAAATGAAAACCGCGTGCTGGTCATGTGTCAATAGAATAGAGAGCCAGAAACTAATTCAATTTGTGCAACACAAGTAAAGGTTTAAAATATGCGCAACGAATTTTTAAACGCATTTTATTCAAGTTGTTTTTATTTGTTTCATTTCCTTCGTTTGCTGTTTTACAAATTCAATTTGCGCCAATGTACGGGGGCGTTTTTTTCTCACCTCACTTTCTCCCCCATTTCACCCTCAGCTTGTCATAAAAATATGCGACATTTCGTTTTTATCGCTTTTGAAAAACTTTATTCTTGGCTCTTTGGTGTTCAATTCCTCCTTGTTCTCTCCATTTGCGCGTTCTTTTGATTTCGCCTTTGCCCGTTTTTGTCTTATTTTTTTATTTTATTTACAATGGCAATTTTCTTTGTTTTAAACAAGCAGCGCATTGCTTTTTATTTGTGAAGCTCGATTGGCGATTGGAAAGCGCCCGATTGGCTGCGATTTTTGGACACTTTGGTTGGGGAAGTACTATGGGACGCTAAATAAATGTCTTCTTAAAAATAAAACGGAGTTTATTTTTCATTATTTTAAAGCATAAAATAAAATAGTTTAGATAAAGGGGAATTCAGTAATAAAGAAGTCTGTGGATTTAAAAAGTTAATATTATTACTAATATAACTGGCGATTTCTTGTTTTCAAAGGCGGAATAAAAACTAAGAGAAAACAAAGAAAAAAATTTTGTATATCACAGCTTTGAAGAAAAAGTTTGGACATCAAATAACTTTAGTAAGTTAACTAGGTGTCTGGCTTAATCACTAAAATGTTTGAGCTTTTTATTTCCTTTTGCCTGTTTTTGTTATGTTTTTAAAATCTTATTTAACAGAAACATTTTCCTTCTATTGTAATGTGTTGTGTGTGGTTCGACCGAAAGGTGGGGTCCACGAATCGTGCGACCTGCTTAGTATCGAGAGCGCTCAATGAAAAAATTTAAGGTTCCTACACCCACGAGAAAATTAAAAGTGAAAACATATGAACCTTTGTTTAATTTTATTCATATTTTTGTTGTTTAAAATAACAAAATTAATACCAAATAACTACACCTTTAGAATAACGTAAACTTAACTAACTGAATAAAAAATATTATATGAAGGACGTCCACTGTATTTCTGTGCCACCCAACCAGTCCCAATGTAACATCATCAACAACATGGCTGATTCTCCACTTCCACCAATTCGGTGGAAAACAGCTTTTCCGCGTCGTCATAAAATGCAAGTGGTCAAGTAGAGGAGCTCAAAGCCAAAGTCAAAAAGAAATCACAAAATGAAAAACGAAGAAAAACAATTAAATGGCTAGAAGCAGCAGCAGCAGTCGACAGAAGCAAAACAAGCGAATAAACTTGGGAAAATTCTTGGTTCGTGCGGGGAAAATGGGGAGCAGGCTGCGGAAAAGCGAAAACTGAAAGCTGCATTTGCGACACGTCGAAAAGCGTCAGCGCCAATGGCAACTCAGTTTAATTGAAATCAAGTGGATCGGAGGGGGTAGGAAAATGTGGGTGGCCATAGTGAGAAAGGGGGGTAGGGTATCGAGTGGAAGGTTGATTGCCGGGGTGGATTCCAAATCGAATTGAAACGCCGAAACGTATTCGAAAATCGACAGCAAACGTAATTGAAATTGCATGAGCAACAATGTGCGGTGAGTAAAAAGTGGGGATAAGGGGTGCTTGCAAAATAGGGTGTTTTTAAAGGGTGAGGGTGGCTGCAGAATGGGGTGGTGTTGCCAAATGGAGGAGAGCCAAGCGAGTGGACAGACCCCCAATCAGCCGGTTGCTTACTTTACACATAAATTGGCAACACTGCGTCAGAAGTGGGGGCCAAAATAAGGAAGTAAGTGGAACTGAAAAATACCTTTAAACTTAATATCAGCATATGCAAACTAACAATTAACTTAAATTCAACAACAATGTTTCAATAATATTAATACATTGCTTTAACTCGAGGTCATGTTGACCGTTGGTTATTATAATATGTATATAACACAAGGTTTTTTTTAACTTTCATCAATTCATTCAATTTTATAAAAATAAAGTTTTCCGAAGAAACAATATTTATAAAAAGAATGGATTATGTTTGAAATTTTTTAGGAGAGGGGTGGTATTTGAAAAAAATTATGGAATATTTAATATTTTTGTTTTTAACATTTTAGCTGAAAATATTATAAAATCTTTATTAAAAATGTGTTTATTTTTTTTCGATTACATTATTGTCAAAAATCGGAAAAAACGTGGATACCTAAAATGTATATAAACACTAGGAACATTTATAATAAACAAACAAATAATATGGACAGACATCTTTTATTGAACTAGTTAGGTACATATCCTTTTATGACTGTGATATAAAAACACAATACAATAAATATTTTATAAGTATTTTTATAATAACTTAATAATTTCTTATTTAATGTAAAATCAAGGTCTTTTAAATAGTCAGCATACCCTATCACAATATTTACAATTTTCCCAATTTCATTTCCTTGACTTCTTTGACTTTTTATGGTTTTCAATACGTTTTCGTGTTACCCCCAGCCACAGAGTGAAATTTATGGGCCATGTTTAAGAAATTAAATTCCCAGCAGCTGCCACTTTCTTAAACTGATTAACAGTTGGCAAATTTTTTTGTTTAATTACTGCGCCAGAAAAATAAATCCGTTTCTGCAGTCAGATAAATTTTCATTTAGTGATTCATTCAAAGATCTCGTTTTGGCATAAGGCAGATTTTGAAGCAATTTGCAAATTGTTTTCTAAGCACACATACAGATACAAACACCAGCGATGGAGAAAAGATTCCGGGTCGAGCGAGGGGTTGGAAAAGTGTCAGCAGAATAAATGCTGACAATAAATAAAAATGGAAAATGATTGAAACATGTGTCGGGCGTTTTCGATTTTTTGATATGCCATGCACGTCCTATGGGTCCTCCATCTCCTTCATCCTTGTCTTCCTGACACTGTTTCTATACTTTGGCGTATGCCAATAGCCTGGATATGTAAACAAATAAGAAAGCAATCAGAGGCGACATTTTCTAACCTAACGTGAGTGCGCACAAAGTATGCTATAAAAAATATGATGAGTCTGTGAGTAAAAAAAGAAAAACGCTTTGACACAAAATGATATGAAATAACACGATTGCTCATAAAAATTGTTGCTAAGATAGTTCACATTGTATTTAAATGAGGTTAGAGGAGGAGTTACAGTGTTCTCTAGCGTTTTATAGAGTAAAACTCAAAAAGAAAATAGTATTTAGAATATAATATTTAAAGACTGACTCGTTTGCGTTTACGATAAAAATTAAATGTTTAATTTATACAATTTTAGAGATTGATATTTAGCAGTTTTATTGTACAACTGGCTAAAGAATATTTTGTATTTTTTGTTAATAAATAAAGTTACTTTTGTTATAAATAGAAACAACAAAATAAATAAAGTATCAATATTATGAAACCGCAAAATATACTATTAATATTATACAAATTTTTTAATTATCAAATAAATATTCATTTACTTTTTCCCTTTGTCTTAGAATAATTAGTGCACAATATGCTAATCATATAATACAACTCTTGGAATTATCAAATAAATATTCTTATATTTTTTCCTTATGTCTTAGAATAATTTGTGCAACTCATCCCTTACTATCCATAATAATATTGTGAACTTAATTAATATTTGTATTTCTCGAAGCTAATTTTTTAATTTTTTCCCGACCAAAGGTATGTCCCTCCACGTCCCATCAATATCAATAAGCCATATCGATGTCATTGAATGACAAGGCCAACTAATACCAAAATGATTGCCTGACCAATAAAACCCCACCCACGAGGGCATTTGCACCACATAACTCGGCATCAGGCGGCACATCCTGTTGAAGTATAAAAGGGTTTATGGCCTGTTTGCAAAAAAAAAAAAACAAAAATAAATAAAAATAATAATAGCGCAGGGAAAGGAGAAACAAAATCCCGAACAAACATTAATTTGTAACGCACGTTTGGCCAATTTCGGTTTTACAATTTTGACCAAAAAATGTACCCCAAGTGACCGCATAACGAGCGCAAATCAATTTGCCACGTTGATAAGCAACCCTCTGCGATGATAACCCTTTTTTATCCCCTCGCTCGATGGGCCTCTGCTGTCATAGCTGGGGATTTATAGATATTAAATTAGACAGGATTTTAACACGCGCACGTAACTTTGACATACATCAACCGGACTTAACTCTACACCACGCAGAAAAAAAGAAAAGTGGGAACGACAAAAAACAATCTCAAATAATGCAAATTGTGTGCCAAATGTTGAGATTTGTTTTGCTGACCGAACCAGAGCATAAAAAAGTAACATATATATTTTCCGATACGAACACACATGAGTCCCAGCTGCGTCAGTCTTCGCCTTTTGCGGTTGCCCCAATTTCGTTTCCAAAACGCATTATAATCATAATAATAATAATAACAGTAAGCAAAGATGACAGCAAATTTCAAATAGGTGTGAAACGAACTTTCTGTTGTGTATAGATTGGTCAGCAGTTGGTTTTTGGGTTTCGGATTACGGGGATAAAAGGGGTATAAAGTCGCAGATGTTATGTGGCCAATGGGAAATTCAAATTTGGGAAAGGATTATTGACCAAATATTGGCTGGATTTGGGGGAGGGCTTAGCCTTTAGTTTAGATTGGCCATGATTTGAGAATGAGATTTCTGAATGTCTTCAACATTTTTTTGATTTAACGAACGTAGAGGTATTATGATTTATAAATTGATTTCGTTTTCAAGGCGAATCAAAGGGCAAGAAATTTTAAAGTTCTACCTTCAAACAATCAAATCATAAATACCTAAGTTTCGTAGACTCATACCTTCATTTACGGTTTAATGAACTGTAAGTGAGGGGTAATCCTAGACAGATGCCCCCCTTCCTATTAAAAAGCACCAACCCAAGACATTAGCCATGGCTATTTACCTTTCAGTTCGTCTCAGTCGAGCCCAGATTTTAGGGCCAACATGTGAAAGAAAATAAAAATCTCACAAATTATATATTAATTACCCAGCGCAACCTCGGTTGATTCGACTCAAAATAGTGTTTTCAATTCTCTGCTTATCGCTATTGTAAATTTTAGTTTCTCTCTCCAGCTTCCTTCTCAGTTTTCATTTTCTCTTTTTTTGGCACAATAAAACAATAAATCAATCACAGTTAAGGCTTGTGTTGTTTTGTTATCTTTTACCAAGTTTTTAGTGTCTTGTTAAATTTTTTGTGGGACTCAAATTTTTAGAGGCCTTTTGATTACACTACAAAAAGAATTTGTAAGAATGTATTTAAGAGCATTTATTTTTTTAAATTTGATTCTACTATGCTTACAGATTCTTTTGCTGCAGAGATACATTTATTGACTTTGCGTGTCCTTCATTTCACTATTTAAAAATATATTAACATTTATATCAAAAAATATATTACAGGGTTTTCTTTAGTATATATTTTGTATACATTTAGGAAAACTATAAAAAATTTTGCGATTTCTATATGTGGTAATATAACACATAAGTTATTAAGTATCTTTCTCTTATTAAACTAATATTATTTTAGATATTTTCAAGTCTTTAGCCCATTAAATATTTTAGGTGTACATTTTTTCGTTGTGGTTCGAGATCTGTTGAGATCTGTTAAGTGCGATAAGAAACAATTCCATGACGTGTTTTCTGCCATGCATAAATTTATATTGATTTGTTTAAGATCAAAGCCGAAGATGCGGGCTGCTTAGAAACAAATATGAAGACCGAGAAATGAGTAAGGTTTCTAAGAGTTCTAAAGTTTAAGCAACCAACATTTTTATGGGCCGGCCAAGTCAATTAAATAAAGAACACAGTCGAAAATCAACAAGCTGTGGTGGAAATTGACCCAACAAAAGATAAAGATACTCACTCATCGGTTGAGTGGGTTTTTCGCTCTCTCCCTCTCCCACTGGTGTTCACTCATTTAACAATGGCGGTCGCCATTCTCTCTCCCTCTCTGGCTTCAGTGGGCGTGGCCTTCACTTCCCATTTCGTTCCTATGAGATCTCACCGTTTTGTCTGAGTAAATTAAAATTTTGTGTAGTTTATTATTAAATGAAGCGCATTTTTGTATTTGTATGTGGACCACTCCTCTGTCTGCCACTGAGTGTGTGTGTGTAACACCAGCAACAGCGGCATTTTTATATAGATAAACATAAATATAAATCGTTAGCCTTCGGTGGGTTAAGCGTCCTCAGACCCAACGACAGGCACATAATAATATTAAAATGTTAATTAGCGTATTAATTCAGTTCGGCGTTGAAAGAATGGGTTGGGGAAATCGGCAGATAAATATTTGAAAGAAAATCATAGTTTAGGGAGATTTTTGGCATAGTAAACACAAAACTTATGCTACTAAAAACAGTTCTGAACACGATATGATTTGTACACATATAAAATAAACTTTTTCTAATATTTTCCAATGCGTACTACTTTAAATTACTCTTTAGTGTATTCTATATAATTTGTATATCAAATATTATTTATTATGAATAAAAACATATGGCAACCTGTTTTTAACAATTAAATATCAAATTATTTACTCCATTTCCCCACCATTCTTATTACCGCTTAGTTTTTCGCTTACATTTGTTGCTCTCATTTATCGCCAGCACCATTTTTAATTATTTAAATGAATAAAGCCAACAAAAAAAGCTGGGTGGTAGTCTCAATATTTATAGCTTTTTAAACAAATAAACGGAATTCGCAGTCGACAAAAGGCCACCCACAATCCAGAGACCCAGGAAAAAGCCATGAAAATGCACTCAGCCACACCAATACAGTGGCCAGAAAAGGATAGGAGAACAGGTGCGAGCGAGACGGAGGACAGCGCCAGGACCAGGATAAGTTCCCGTTTCAGTCCCAGGCTCCAATCCGAATCCGAAATAGTTGATTTTAATGATGTACATAATAAAATTCCCATTCGTTTTGTGCCAATGCCACTGCGTTCCAGTCTGCATACCGTGTTTACACTGATTGTGGAACGCTCTTGTGGGCGAGAGTGAGACACTGAGCTCTGTGCGAGCAGGCCAACCATATACAGCCCTCCCGCTCGCACGCTCAGGAGGTGATGCTGCGAGTGGAATCGAAATACGGAGGGTTGAAAACCCGTACCCCAACCCAAAACTGAAACTGAAACTGAAGCTGAAGCTGAGATTGTGCGACTGAGGGCCAGTCGAGTCAATTTCCAAATCATTCGCTAGTCGTAGGCCTAAACAAGCGGACACGCGCGGGTCTTCATTCACTCCGATACTTCTCGGCCACGGAGTTACCAAAAACAGTAACCTGATCACGCTTAAAATCGGTGAATCCAAAGTGTTGTTTTGTAAAAACAAGAACGATCTGAACCTAAACAGTTTTCAGTGTAACGCAAAATTGGTTTCGTGTTTGTGAACAAGGATTTAATTATCTTTGATATCAAAAAAACAAGACTTTGATCACGAACGACAGACTCAAAATCTAAAATAAATATAAAACTAAAAACAAAAATTGTGTTAAAAAATTGTGAGAATGAAAACATAGCTTTCCACTTTAATGATCAACTCGACTAAAACTACAGCTAAAATTAAAATATACAAGAACGATCAATGTTTTACTAAACTTATGAAAAATAAGTTTTAAAAAATATGTTAAAAGAATTGCATTCTTGAACAATAACCGATAAAATATTAAGGCAAAGACATCACAAATAGGTGAATATTGGAATGAATAAAACAGACTTAGTGATCAAAAAGTATCAACGGTAGACTATCAAAAAATACCTAACACAAGATTAACGAGACTAGTGGAGAAAGATAGCATCTTGTTCGAGTGAAGCACTATCCGTAGACCGATCCCAAGCTGGGTAGTCCATTCCTGAGCATTACGCCGGCGGGTGGCAGCAGCAACCCCTCGCCCACGCCCCCTCCGTCCGACGCCAAGGTGGCGGCCAAGCAGCTGGCCCAGAGTTTCCAGCTGTCCGCCAACTCCGCCTTTAACTTGGCCCTGCCGCCGGGCTTCTACCGCCAGCCGCCGCAGCAGCACCCGGAGTGCCTGGACTACGGACACGAGGCGCCGGAAATGGACCTGATCAATCCGTACATGAGGCACCACAGTTTCGCGGCCGCCGCCCAGGGCAGTCCGCCGTCGGCGGCACAGCGCCACCATTTGGCGGCGGCCATGAGCAACGGGTTCGCGGATGTGCACGCCCATGCGATGGCAGCGGCGGACTACCAGCAACAGCTGGCCGACTATCACAGTGCAGCGGCCGCGGCGGCCGTGTATGCCAACAACAACAACAACAATAATAACAACCATAATAGCAGTAACAATAACAATAGCAGTCCGCTGATGCTGCTGAAAGCGGCCCATGGCGGTGGTCTGAAGGACTCGGACTCGCCCTCCACAACCCCGCCACCCGCCTCCTCCCGACTCCACTCCGACTCCTCGCCGTCGCCGCGCTACGAGCACAACTCCAGTCCCGGCGTGGACAGTGCCAAGTCGTATGCCCTGAGCCAGCGGAGCAGTGGCGCGGAGGACCCTTGCCAGACCAGCGAATCAGCCAGTCCACCGCCGCAGGCGCCGAACGACTACAGTCCCGAGAATCTCACCAGCCAGCGGGCCAAGTTCCAGCACCACCACCACGGGGTCAACCCTCTGGCCCTGCACAACGCCAACCACGGAGGCAATCCGGGATTGCACAGCAACAGCAACAACAACAACGCGATGGATCACAAGCTGCCGCTAAGCTTCCTGGGTCCCCCGCTGGCGGCCCTCCACTCGATGACCACGGAAATGAAGGCGGGCCAAGGAGTTGGCGGCTCGTCGGCGTCGGGAAATGGACTGTCCTACGGCCACAGCCCAACTCCCATCTGATCAGCGATAGGGGATCTGGGGGCAGCTCCTCGTCGTCCTCCACCACGACCACGAACACCAACAGCCAGGGAGCCCCCAATCCGCACGGCATCGACACGATCCTCTCCAAACCGCCGCCGGTCACTTCGGCGGGTCTAAGTGCTTTAACAGGAGGTGAGTAGTGGGCAAGGTTTTGTTATAATGAAGGGAGAGTGATATTTTACATCACAATAAATCATAACAAATATTTATTTAGCAAAAATAATGATTTTCATCCATTCGGTTTTAGTTATTTTAAATATGAAAATAATAAATTTGAATTAACACTTAAATTAAAACCATATTTAACTCAAATAAATTCATTTAATTCAAACTATTTGAAATCTAATATTTTCCACACGTATTAAAAATGTATTTTAATTTGCATTCTGTTGAATATTATGATTTCATAATAAATATTTAATATACAATTTTAAATTCAACAGTCAGATCAGTGTACCAATTTCTGCTTGTGGTGGCAGCCATAATTAAAACCATGCATAACTAAACTTGGTTAGTCCACTTGACAAAGCGACATTTATGTTTATAAATCACTAAATCAGAACTGGTCTTACATTACAAATAATTATACATAGTCAAAAAGATAAATTTTAAAATAAACATTGTTAAAAAGTTAAGTTCAGTAAAACAGCAAGTTTTTATTTAGTTTTATTTTTAAAAACATCATTACCCATGTTGAATCATTTATTTTGGGCCCTTAAGTGGGGATTTAAATATACTTTTAAACAAATATTTCGAAATACATTATTAGTTATCCTAATAAACTATTCAACAAATAATAAAATTTCTAAATTAAAAAAAAACAAAAGCCACCATTTGTAAAGACTTTGAGAGCTACACAGGTTTTTTTAAACCTTTTAAAGACCTCCTAACCTCTTGCACTTACATTTTACTACCCCCAGACCCCAAATCAACTCACCATACTATTATGCAACACTAAAATACATATATATCAAATGCGAATCAATAGATATTATGCATGCACCATACACATGCACGCCAAAAAAAACGCGAAATATTTTAAATGCTTCAAAAACTCGTTCCGCAAAGCAAACAGAAAAATAAAAGAGCTACCCCACCGAACAAAAACGACCGAAAATGGTTGTTTTGTTTACGAATCCGGTTTGGCATGATTCCATATGATTCAATAAAAGCCATTCCCCAACCCACCGTCCTCCCCGTCATTACGCCCCCTGATCCCTTTACCTAATCAGGCCAATTTCAGATATTGGGCACAGCCTTTTCTACGAAACCCCAAATGGTTATAATATCCAATTGCAAAATTACCACAAAACGTAATGAGATACGCGTTTTAACGTTAAATGTTGCAGCAATTAGTTGTCAAATTGTTTGTAATTAAATCAAAGTGACACACGAAAAACGTTGGCAATACTGGGGATACGGGTGCTGTGACTGTGTCGTTTCACTAAAATGATTTTGTTTTTCAGCCTCTCCGTCTCTGTCTCTAATTTTTTTACTTTTTCACTTAAATGTAGACCAATTGTGTGACATGACAGTGGATTGAAAGGGGGCGCGGCCGACAGGGTGCTGACAATTTGCCATAACATTTTTAATTATTTTTAACGAGGGCGTTTATGTGATTTGATTCGTTCATTTTTTTATTTCAATTTTTTCTTTAAATGTTTTGGTCACCGAAAATATCTCTCATTCTTTTTATGACAAATTATTTAATGGCCTTTAATTAATTCGAACAAATTCAGTTTTGTGTATGACTTCAGCATGAGTGGGCAGAAAGGCTGGCTGAGAACAAATTGAGCGAAAATCCCATGAAGGGGAAATAAACTTTTGAGAGGATTAGTTAATGGGGTGGGTATTTTGTTAATGATTACATAAAACTGATCATGAAGCATTCTTTACTAATGCTGGCAATCGTGATTGATAGGATCGATTTTGTGTTTTTCGAATATTGTTTTTGTATAAAATAAATCTTGATTTAAAATAAATGATAAAGTGGGGAGCTGCATATATCTTAACTTTTCTTTATGTAAAGCTACATCAACCATTTATGAATAACTTGTTTTGCATTGGCAAAAGTCGCAAGAAATTAATTAATGACTATAGTGACTAAAGCTAAACTAAACAAGAAGGAAAGCAAACTTCGGCAAGCCGAAGTTCATATACCCTTGCAGCTATTGCATTAATTAAATACTTTTGAAAACATTTAAATTATGATTTATTTGAGTATGTGCTAAAAAAAAACATTGAAACTATGATAATTTGCAGCTCAATTATTAGATAGTTATTTTTATATATTTTTATTATTTCTATGGGAGCTATATGCTATAGACGTCCGATTTTGATCAAATTTATACCATAATTCTGAAATAATTAAACATTGCTATATGTCGAAGAACTAAACAAAAAATTTAAAAACAGAAAAGTTATAATTTTTTTTCATTTATTTTTCGGATTGTTCCTATGGGAGCTATATGCTATAGTCGTCCGATTTTGATGAAATTAAAACCGTAATTCTGAAATATTAAACCATTACTATATCTCGAAGAACTAAACAAAAAATTAAAAAACAGCAAAGTTATAATTTTTTTTCATTTATTTTTCCGATTGTTCCTATGGGAGCTATATGCTATAGTCGTCCGATTTTGATGAAATTTAAAGCGTAAATCGGAAATATTTTACCATTACTATATGTCGAAGAACTAAACAAAAAATTAAAAAACAGCAAAGTTATAATTTTTTTTCATTTATTTTTCCGATTGTTCCTATGGGAGCTATATGCTATAGTCGTCCGATCCGGCTCGTTCCGACTTATATACTACCTGCAATAGAAAGACAACTTTTGGGAAAGTTTCATGCAGATAGCTTTAAAACTGAGAGACTAGTTTGCATATAAACGGACGGACAAACGGACAGACGGACAGACGGACGGACAGACGGACAGACGGACATGGCTAGATCGACTCTACTAGTGATGCTGATCAAGAATATATATACTTTATAGGGTCGGAAACGTCTCCTTCACTGCGTTGCAAACTTCTGACTGAAATTATAATACCCTCTGCAAGGGTATAAAAACGTCTAATTTAATATACAAAATTCTTATACTTCTGGAGGTTTAAAAAAAATTGAAAATCGAAACATTTTTTATCAGATTTTATAAAGCTATTATATAGATTTAGTTTTAGGTATTTTTTTCGAATATAGAATTGACTTTCAGTGTGGGGAGTTTTAAGTGATGTTTCTGTTCCATTTATTTATTGAGAAATAAGGTGTGTTACATTCATTTAGTTTTAAATAAAAAAATTTAAATCTACAATTTTTCTATTGGATAAACCAATTAAATGTTACAAATGTTAATGTTAAATGTTACAGTGAAATATTTTAATGTTTAATTTTACTCTGGGGTTTTTCTCTGGAACACAATTTTTTAGTTCTTAATTTACACGACAAGACATTTGATATCAATGTGAATCCTATAAGAGATGAATTATCTTTAACTTATTTTTTCTTTTTTATATGACACACAACTAGTGTCATTTGGATGATTTTTCCTAATTCAGAATACACTACTTGGTAGAAACTATGTCGTAATCTGTTGACAATCTTTAGAGCCAAGCTGAAACTAGAAAATAATCTTAATTAATAGATTAAGTCTTTAGTTGTATATCTGTGGGGAGAAACTTCGGTGATAAGACTGCTACACCTATTACTAACTAATGCTTTCTTTTCCAATTATTTTTCCACCAGCTGGCATTCCCCGCTTCTCGATCGCCGCCGCCGCAGCGGGCATGGCCCAGTATCTGTCGCAAAGTCAGGGGGCGCCGCTGAAGACCCACGCCGGACACATTGTGGACCGCACGCACCTGTACTGGCCGGGACTTCAGGGACTGGTGGCCAATCCGATCGCGTGGCGCGAACGCCTCTCCAATACGAGTAAGTAAAGGCGAAGTGGCCAGCTTACAAACGTTAATTTGCGAGTGATCGATTGATCTCGAATGGGATCGGTGCAATCAGAGATCAGTGAATCGGGCGCGTAATTTGGTTACGATTGTCAGCCGGCACACCTCGTTGCGATTTCCACTTCCTGTTCAGAAGGCGGGGATCGAATCGAATCTTGGGGAACCGTTAACAAAGCGCAGCGAATGCCCAACTAATGATCACGGTGATCAGGCGATGGGCTTCTCAAGTGATTACCGATGCGGCTTACAACGGGGGCAAGTTGCATTGTGCGACTCATTAATAAGTGTTGAGGAACCACTTTAACACGATCAGCAGCGGGCTCGCAGAGCTCTCTTTCGGCATGACTCCACACAAAAGTCGATAATGATGGCGATGATGGGGCCGGGGACTTGGGATGGCACCCCACATATGAAAAATTAATTTACTGGGCAAACCGATTTCTGATTTCTGATCTGGTTACTTCATTATTACATCTATTTATAGGCAGAGCGCTAAGCTCATTAAGTAATGTGACACCAGCTCGAAACCCGTTTTCCTCTTTTCCCCAATTGTTTATTTGTTTAAAGGCCCCCTCTTCCTCGTCATTATCGCCTTTGGGTTCGCATTGGCAATTGATTTGATTTAGTGCTGTGGGCTACTGCTGCTGCTGCTGTTTGCCTTTTAATTGCGGCCATGACTGGGCACAAATGTCTTGGCCCAAAAGTCGGAAATCGTTCACAATTTTCTTGCATTCAGGGGATCGGCGATCGGGAGAGAGATTCATGGCACAGACTCAGTGTTTGTGTTTGTCTTGTGTTCAATTTGATTTCTGAAGTGTGTCGTTAGGTGCCGAGGAATTTTCACGCTTTTGGTAGCTCTGTGGGCAACATTAAGCAAATATTGATTTAATTGATTTGCTAAACAGGGCAGCGACTGCTCAGATGAATGGGTAGAAAAAGGTAACTATGTAATGTCTGCAGAAATTTAGGCATTTGGAAAAGCCTGCCTTATTAAGCACCTTGTAACTTTACCTAATCTTATACACCAAATGCACTTAAAAGTTGTACCAACGTAGCTTAGAATTTTAATTGAAAGCATATTACAAATTACGGAAATGAATAGTATTTCACTAATTTGTCGCTTTAAAAATTATTATTATTTTAAAATTATTCTTAAAGTACTAAACCTCAATCTCGACTCGTTACCAAATGGAAATCAATACTTTTATATTTGAAAATCTCAGACAACGCTAACAAGCCATAAAATAGAATTGAATTTGAAAAACATGTTTCAATTGTCAGTTGCTCCGGCTCATTGTTTCCACATCATTTCTGTTTTGGTTAACTTTGGCCACGTAGAACATTGCCATATTTCCCCTATTTACATAAACATACAACCATTCCTTATATTCATTTTTTATTTATTTGTGTATATACGGTATTTATGGCTGCAAAGATGCGACAGCTGGTGGGCCCAGACGGAAAAAACTTTCGTTAGCCGAAAACAAAATGTTAAAGCAGACTGCCAGTGTATGTAATGTATATAGGAAGATAAAGGCAGACGCAGACGCTGCGAGAATATGTTGCCACATTATTATCTAGCAAAAGTACGGGGGGTGGTTTGTTTTACTTTATTCAGTTTTTCTTCCTTTTATCCCGAAATGGAGCAGCCCAGCATATAAGTATGTATTTGTGTTTATGTGCTTGTAGGCTGTCATGTTAACAAGGGAGAAAGCTTTCCTGCTTTCTCAGTGTGCGTGTGCGCAAAGCACGCAACACACACAAACTTATTTGAATTTGTTTTCCTGCCCTCGAAAGTATGCTATGATTTTTTGTTCTCCTGTTTTTCAACACATTTTATTTGTTATTAATAATGCAATTGCATTTGATAAGCTTTTGGGTGGCATTATTTACTCTTTGATTAAGCCCGGAATTTATCATTTCATTTGGTAGCCGGGTTTTGTTTATTTGCCTATATGTGCATTTTCACCTGTTTGTTCCTATCATTGTGATTAAATTTATTGTTTATTATCAATATTTACCCAGTAATTTATTGGCTTTCAATTTATGCAAGTTCATTGCGGAATTTTATTTATTATGATTGAAAGGGATTAAGTTGGCTTACATAATGGTTGATAGGGGAAATGAATATTGTTTGCATAACTTTACTTATCAGCGGGGTAAATAGTGGAGTAGGTTAGTTATCGCTGTGCAGATATAAAAGATTAATCAAATTGCAAAATTATTCATTGGTTAATACACAATGGAATTTTTTCAGCTAGATACTAAATATATTTACATTAGTAAAGCGACATAATTAAAAAGTGGCACTGCATTTCGTTATCAAAATATTTATTCCTCAATAATAATATTTTTGTATTAAAAAAATATGTATATTTAAATTTTGAACTTTTCTAATTTAAAATCTTGTTATGTCTTTTTATTATATTGTTACTAAAACCTGTTATATAACTCGCTTCAGTAAATCGAAATTTTGTTTAATTTAATATGTTCTGGCCACAGCTCCTTGACAAAAAAGTTATCACTCCCTTAAACTCGCTTACCTTCCGAGTAGCTTGTTATTCATTAAAAGACAAATTAAAACAAAGCATGTAACCGCATTCTGCTAATGAAATAATTAACTTTAGCATAAAAAGTAAATACAGGACGAGAGGGAAAGAATCGTAAATTCAGAGCGGGACAACAAGAGAAACCGCAGTCTGCATTTGACACAACTCATTAAGCTTAATGAAGACAGCAGAAAGAGACGGCACGAGCCTGTCTAGCTGTTGCGTTTAATTAAAATTCAAGTGGCATTTTCTGTGTCATCCCCTCTGGAATTTTTCACCGCCCCTTCGCTCCCTGTAAAAGTTGTGCTTTAAGCATATAATCGGGCATAAAACAGGCCATAAAACACCGCACAAGACACAAGGACCAGACAGGGATGGCGGCAGTGCCACTTAATGAGGCAACAGACCATCCCACCTATATATATGTAGCCCATACACCAACTACCTGGGGTATATAAAAAGGTGCGGATTATCCGCCCCAACTGGTGTGCGAGCAGTTTACTGCTCAACAACCAGATTGGCATAAACATTTTACAAGATTGTTATATCAACGTGAGAAGCGGTTGGAAATGATTAGGGTTTTCGAGTAGTGGAAATGAAAAAGCTGCTGTAGACAATGATTTTTAATAAAACAGTCATTTTGATTGGTTGGTCATTTTTCAATGGAAATGAATAATAAAAAGTTTTATGGTACAACAAGTTTCGCGAATCACTACTAGTTTCCCGTTTAAGAAAAAAAAAAACCAAATAACAAACATTTATTTTTATGGTTATCTTCAAATATTAAAATATTTATGACATATATTTTTAAAA
Organism: Drosophila gunungcola; assembly: GCF_025200985.1. Lineage (NCBI taxonomy): Eukaryota > Metazoa > Arthropoda > Insecta > Diptera > Drosophilidae > Drosophila > Drosophila gunungcola. The sequence continues at coordinate 1,766,955 of NW_026453181.1, read as the reverse complement.
CAAATGTGTTTGTTTTGGTAAAGTAAAGTCAACAATTGTTTAAAATAATATTAGATACAGCATAAGCCGAAAGCATTGAAAAAATTGTATACATAATAATAATTTTAAGGAAAATAACATGTTAGAAAAACTTTAGATCTGCCTAATTAAAGGATAATGATGCCTAAGACCTAACTCTTAAACTTGTATTATCTTTAATTAATTTAATTTTATTATCTATTATTTTTATGCCAAATTTTTCAATCAAAGCATCTTCCAGCTTTATGATTTTGTATGATGATCCCTTGTCTATCAACATTTGGTGTTAACGATTGTCTCGCTAAGCACACTCCGGCGTGAATTGCTCCTTCTTTTTGCCATCACGCCCGATAATAAATGACGTTTTAATGTTTTCAATAAGGGAAACATTTATACCAAACAGCACACGCCCACCTTGGCTTTGGTTACCATTGCCACCCCGCCAAGGAATGACCAAAAAAAAATTAATGCCGTAAAAATATTGGCAGTGAAGAAAAACACAAAAAAAGTGTATAGAAAAGGAAAACCGTACGAGTGTTGGGGGAAAAAGTGCAAATGCAGCGATGCCAACAGGGTGACTTATGCGATTATAGACAACTGCCGCTGCCTCAGGACGAAGGACACAGGGGCGTGCGGATGGGCGAAAAAGGGGGCAGGGGTGGCCTTTTCCATTTCCATTTCATTGCATTGCGTTTGAGGGCCGTGACATGAGCAAATAAACGCTTCATATTTGTCGGTTATTTATGAGGGTCCTTGCAGGACGCAGCTGCCAATCGTCGAGCATAGCGGCAGAGCGAGAAAGATAGCTATACCGAAAGAGAATAAAAAAATTATCACTGCTACAATTTTTCTTGCAAGGGATTACGCTTGTTACATGGCGGAGCCCCATCCAAAGCGAAAGTCCGCGGGAGCTACCCTCGAACATCCTATCCCCCTTTATTGACAAGTCTTGTTAAGCTTCAGAATCGTCTGCGAAAAACAAAAAAAAAATAAAAACCTATAAATTTAATGTCACACACATTTTTATTTGGAAAGGCATTTTGTTTTCATAATTCGAACATAACTACAAAAGTGGGTCGAAAGTAGCAGCTGACATGGAAATGTAAATTAAAGAAATGGAAATTAAAATTAAACGTTTTTGGAAGCTTAATACTTTAGTAAAGTTTTTTACCTATTAAAATTAGTTAAATAATTATAAAAATCTCGTAAGTCGTAACCAGAATTCATTACGAGAATTCACACAATTAAAATGATTTCAAAGGCAAACATTTTTTAAATTTGTTTATTACCACATGCCATATTCTATAAATGTAAAACCCTTTTGTGTTTTTTATAAGTTTAACGGATGGCGTTTAATTACAATCCCTGTCTCTCCCAAAACTTACATCCTCCCATTCCATATAATTTTTCAAAGTGCAGGGCTTAACCCAAATAAAAAATATCCTTATCTATATGAAAGCTGCTAGAAATAACAATTTAAATTAATAATTTTGCGCAAATGGCACCAAAGTATCATAAAGGGACACAAAGTTTCAGACCAATGCAGCCCAAAAAAGTACCACCCTTTTAAGGACAACGGCTGGCTGCGGCTTTACCTTTTACCAAAACCTCATTTCCCCTTCCAGCCGCTGTCCCCTTTTGGGTTCTGCGTTGTGCATATTTAGTTAAATCATTTCACATAATTAGGGATCATTTAATAATGGGGTGACATTAATTGAAAGCACACACACACCGAACACCACCACCCACTCCCTTTTCCCAATCCCACGGCTACCGTTTAATTTTATTACCACCCTCCATGTCCACTTGACTGACTTTACGAGCCAACAGGGCACGTATCCCCGGGCAACAGCCCCCCTCCCCGCCTACGCCCGTGACACCGCCCCTTTGGAGTGGGGGCGTGGCCGCCGGATGGGCGTGCTGCTTTTGGTTCGCTTTTATTGGCCTTTCGCTGTCGTCGTCGTCGCTTTTGCTAATTGATTTTAATGAAGGCTCCGACGACCCTCGACGGCAAAAGTTTTCTTTTTGGTCTTCGTCTTTCTTGTACCATAAATTGCTGTGGTCAATTTCGGTTTGTTAATTGGGCAAACGTGTGTATAGGGATTTTTTCAGTTGGGTCCTTCGTACATTCATTTTGTTGCCAAATTGTAATTAGTGTGCAATTATTTTTCGGCTGGCGAAATAATATTAGTCATGTTTAAAATTGTTTGGTTGGATACTATAATTGTTGTGAAATGTTTGCAAATTTAAAGAGTACTTCCAATAGCTAAATTTAAGTTACACGATTATTTCGTGGGCTTCGAAAGTCTTCTTTTTTTAGTTGCCAACCCCTAAACACCTTTTCCAGTGCCTTTGTCCCAAAAGTTTATTCTCAAATTAGCAGCTGTCGCCTCGTAAACAATTAATAAATGTCATAAAACTTTTCTGCCGCAACAAGGAAACCGTTTGCCAACCACCCCAGGATGCGCTAAACAACTTTGTCCACATCTTTACGGCGACATTATTATACAATTCATAATAACAGTTTTTGGGGAGACGCAATGTATACATTTTGAGAAATGCTTGTAAACAAGGTACTCAAAGTGTTTAAATTCAGGAAATTCGAAAAGTTTTGGGTCATTATAAATATTGAAAGCAGAGGTGAGGAATTCAATTAGATATTAAGGAGGCCTTACAGAGGAAAAAAAGATTTATATATTAAAAAATTGCATCTATCAACAACCATTTGATTATTAGAACTCATTCAATTTAACTAGTTAATGATCAAGCATTTAAAAATTTTAAAATAATTATTTGTTATTTCCACCCCTTTTCAGTGTCCGCCAATCTATCTCAATCGCATCAGCATCATCCATCGAACGACAAGGATGGCAAGAAGAAACACACCCGCCCAACATTCAGTGGTCAGCAGATCTTCGCCCTTGAGAAGACATTCGAGCAAACCAAATATCTGGCCGGTCCAGAGCGTGCCAAGCTCGCATATGCCTTAGGAATGTCCGAGTCGCAGGTTAAGGTAAGCAAATATCAACTCAAAGGGCCCCTGGCCCTTGGCAAATGCAAATTAAACACTCATAAAAATGGCGTATGAGGCAATCAACCCGGACCCAAACGAAACAAAAAAGAAACTTACTCCGAAAAGGTAGACAGAAGAAGTAAGCAGAACTCCGCTTGTTTTGCCCCTGACTTTTCTGACAAATTTGCATTTTTATTGAAAGGCAAATCTCGTGGATTTCGGCCTTACCCCGAAATACAAAATGGCGCCAATGGGTCTCGATGGTCCCCATTCCCCGAGGACCGCGTCCTAAAGGCTTAGTGCAATGTGTTATCCTCGCAGCAACCCCGCATAAAGCACCATTTTTAAAGTTCCTCTTTTTACGCTCGTGCACGAAAAAAGGAGGAAATGTTATCAACAAATAAATCCTTTGTGTCGTCAAATTTGTTGTCATCAACTTTTGTTGTAATCCGACCCGGGGAAACGCACGTGTCATGGTCCATTTTCCGTGGTTTCGCCGCGTGTGTCGTCCGGGATTTTGTATCTTTCGCTGCGTATCTGTATCTGAGCTGTGGGTTCTGTCCCGCTGGCCTTGTAACTCTTGAATTAGTTGTAAGCCGGGCAAGTTAATTGGTTTGCGGTGGGTTTAAAAAATCGCCAAAAAACAGTGGGTTACGAAGAAGAAGGCCGGACAAAGTTAGAGTCCTTATTTTTGACATAAATACATTATTTTTTTGTTTTTTTTATTAAAATATTAAATTTTGATTAATCAAACTATTTGATTAATTTAAATTTAATTTTAGAAACAATCCATCTTGAAATTATTCACAAATAAGATGTTTTTAAAGAAAAATAATTATCCTCAGTCATTTAAAATTTAAATTAAAACTCTTAAGTGCTTGACTATCATACAGCATTCATTCCCAAACGGATATCCTGATTAGAAGGACATGATTGCCTCATTTGAGCAACACCACCCTCCACCCATTCTTTCCCCCAAAACGAAAACCTTTTCTCGCCACACAACTGGGCGCAATCAGGAGGGGAAAAGAAATCACGTTTATGATGAGGAAAAATGATTAATTGCCAAAGAATGAGGCACAGGGCAGACGGAGACAGAGACAGAGACAGCGACAGCAAGGGAACAGAGATAGAGATAGATAGATGAACATTCGGGATTGATGGCTTGAGCTGCAGCTAAATATGCGTCATTTTGTGCTAAGGACTAAACAGGACGAAAGGGAGGAGGACGGGAAATGCGCTGATGACGAGTACAAATGGACGGGGCGATGGATGGAAGCTGCAGGATTTTGGGGTGGAGTGGTGGCCCCAAATTTCACCCATTTTCCCCGCTTTTCCGCTCTGTCTCAACTCGTCTCTCTGATAGACATGCCAAATGACTGCATGACTTTTGGGTGAGTGTAAATTAAATTCTGGACCCGGGATGGCACAAAATGCAGAGGGACGTGGTCAGCACGACTACAACGGCAACAACAACGCCAACGACAACGACGGGCATCCTGCCAGCTTCATACATATTCAATTAGTGTGCGTGCATGTGTGCCAGTGTGTGTTAGCCAGAGCCAGATGAAAAACAGCCATGACGATGATAGTATGCAAATTGACAAACAAAAAGGCAGAAGCTGGACAACAGCCGCCCCCAAAAACCAAGTCAAATTATGACAGACAGACAAAATGCAAAGTGGCCAGAACACAGCAAGATATAACTAAGATATTTTCCTAAAACATTCACTGTCTATGTTGTTCCTAAGCAAAAAAGTTATTTTAAAAGTAACATTATGAAATTTTTTGATGATTCCCTTTTTTTTGCGTATGGTTCTCTGAACCAAAACGAACAAATATTAAAGAAAATTTCAATTTTTCAAGAGTAAAAACAGTTTATAAGTCCGTTTGTTGTATAGAATATTTTTTATTTTTTTACTAAATATTTTCAATTAATTTTCAAAGATAATTTTTTAATTTGAGACATTTTATGAGTCAAGAAGTTTAGACATTTTTCTCGCAGTGCATGTGTATGTAAGTGGGTGGTTGGTCAAATGAACTTGACAAGAATAATTGCGCTGTTATCATAATTAAAACCGTTTTTGGACGCAGACGTCGAAAGAGCGAGAGCAACTCCTTTCGTCCTTCGTTTTAGCAATCATTTAATGCAAATGGTCGCCATTTTGTACGCTCTTATGAGTGGGGGCGTCCACTGCCACGCCCCCTCTGCCTCCGGGTGAATTATAGCGTCTGTGGCCATTATTAATGACAGTCCATGTGTGGGGGCATAGTTAGGAGGTCCACTCCGGGCAATAAAATTATTGCATGTTTTGTTGTTATAGCTTTTTCGTGATTTTTGCCCGCACTTCTCTCTTGTTTTGCATAAATGTAATGGCATTTTCGGTCCTGATTGTTCAGTCAATGTATGTAAACACTTTGGTTGGGATTGTTTTGCAAATAGTAGGTGGATAGAAATAATGGTAAAGAGCACGATAAACATGGAAAGGAGAAGCTTCCATTGGATGTAATTGGCTTAAAGCAAAAGATAATTTGGGGAATTAGTTAGATATGGGTATAAGCAATTATGGGGTATTTTCATGTGATGAAATATTTAACTAAGTTTTTGGGTTACATACTTAAATAACGTGTTAAGCAAATATTACTGAACTTAAAAAAACTGTTTTCTATTTCTCTGTTTTATGACAAAGTTTTTATAACCTGTATATCAAACTTAAAAGCTTTGCTTACTTTTAATTAACAATCTTTTAAAAATTGACTAGTAAATGAGCTAAAATAAAAAAAAAGTTAATTTGAAGCTTAGCATACCACAACACCAAATTCTAGGAAATTATCCACTCTCAGTTGCCATAAAAGATATTTTTTAGGAATATAGCTAAAAGCTATTGGCTGTTGATGAAAACAATATTTTATTATGGCTAAAATGGCTTTTTATGATCTGTTACTTTTGAGGAGACAAAGATCGGGCCGCATAATTAGCACCGGAATAATGAAAGCTTATGGACCAAATCCAATTCGAGGCGACTGTCAGAAGTGACAGTTTGGCAATGACAATGGGCAACTGACGAAAACTGACGGGCCAACAAGATGACAATGGGCCGGTTCATAAAAACTTATGACAGAAATGGGGAATAATGTCTAATTGATTTTTTGTCGGTGATGAGGAAGAATTCTATTGTGGCCGACTAATGGATTTGATTGTGTGTTAATGAATGGGTTTACCCAGGAATTTACATAAGCGCTGAAGACGATTTCTAGGGTTGCCGAACAATTAGTCAAATATCAAAAAAAAAACCAAAAACCAAATGCATTTTTATGACTCAAACCCTGAGCTGGCCTCAAGTTTATGGCTTCGAAATACAAAATCAAATAAATCACAAACTCACATAAATACGAAAAGCGAACCCATATAAAGAGCGAGGGCGAGCCGGCTATACGGATTCGGAAATTTACGAGCCAGAACTACAAAACACACACACATTCGCTGGCTAAAATAAATAAATAAAAAATTCTGTGGACCAATAGGAAAAAAAAGGTGAGCGAGGTAGGAGCCAACTTGTCAGATGTCGATGTTACCAGTTACCAAAAAGGCACCAGAATTGGCCATCGGTGTGCACAGCCATGTTGTAAATTTTCATGACTTTTAAGTATCCCCCGCACAGGACGCGTAAACAAATAAATTTCCAATTTGCCCAAAGAGTCATATATTTCGCTTTGAGGGCACCACGCTGAAGGTTTGGTTTTGACATCCCGTCCGTTCTACGAAATTTACATAACACTTTTTATCCTTATCTGAGGGCCCACCTGACGGATGGCCAGAAAACAGGGACTCCCGCTGTGGTGCCAAAATGGAATATGTTTTATAACGTTTTCCTTTTGTTTGAGGGCTCTCCTCTTTTTTTTCCCTTTTCGGAGGTGCTGCTATGCTGCTCCTGCCGCAATAAATAAATCCCAATCCGAAATCGAAGCGTAACGCGACCAAGTCAAATTGATTGCCACAATATTTGATTGACTTTGACATGTTGGCTGTCATAAATATTGTTCGGCTCCCTTGACCATCTTCTGCAACGGCCATTTGGCTATCTATCTGTCGGTTCCTGTCAAGGCGGCTTCTAAGTTCTCAGCTAATGTTCAATATGCTGGCCATAAAAGTGTTGCAAACAGTTGTGAAATTTCAGTTGGGTATGATTCAAGAAATCAAAACCAACGAACGTCCTAAAAAATCCATTAAAAATATAAGCAAATTGATTTTTTGCGTTAACCTGCTCAGATCAAACTAGTAGTAGTTCATATTTTAAAGTAACAAAATAATAAGAAAATTCTATAAAATCACATTATCTCAAAATCATTAAAGTCTGTAAAAGCAAGTATTTTGTTAACAGATGTGTTTATATTTCTCTTAAAATATTTATTAAAAATTAGCTTTCTCGAAAAACTATTTCTATTGGGCACTCAGGATTTCAGGAGCCAAGACTTGAATATTTCCTTAACAGTCAGCAATCTGTTGTCGTTGCAACATCAACTATGCTTTAGTGGGTGCTAGATGACGCATACACCATCGTTATGATGACGACAAAATAGGGAAAAGGAGACGTGGAAAATCGAGTGGCGAAGGAACGAGGGAAAAAGGAAAATGCCAGAAAGCCAGCCACTTGCCCCAAGCTCAGTTTTCCTTTTTGCCCATGGCTCAGTGGCAAATCCCGTAACAACATGGACACAGATGTTACCAAAAAATAATGACCATGAAAAGCAGCCTTAATGATGCCAGCTAGTGCTGTTGTTGCTGCCGTTGGCTGTCTGTTGTTTTTCCGAGGGCCAAGACACTGGAAAACGCTGTCTCTGCGCTCTCCTCTGCGGCTTGTAACACACGGAAAATATTAATTGTATTTTTATTATCGCATAATGTTGCAAATAATAATTACACAAATGTGCAAATGAAGTTGTAAATTATCCTGTATCTGGTTTAATTGCACCTTTGGGTTGTTGGGTTCGGCGTTGATTTTGTTACGGGTGCGAGAAAATGTTTTACGAAATTGGTTTTGACAGTCTGGGATAGGTAATTAAGTTAATTAAATTAATCTCTTGCGTAAGGGAATTTAGCTTGGAATGTGAGCTTAAATATATTTATATTTACAATAGTCATTCAGAGTACAAGCCATTATATTTAAAAGTTAAGAGTAAAATTTGGCTCAGCTCTTTCCTAAAAACTTTTAAGATTTTAATATTTACGTGAGAATAGTAAAATTAAATTGAGTATTCTTAAAAATATCTCTTTAAATTACAATGTAAAGCAGGAACATAAACCGTTAAAATAACATTCACTTCAGAACGTACAACATATTTAAAAAACACAAAAATCTATTCAACAACAAAAATTTGTTTATCTTTTCCATTCCTATTTCGAAATCTGGTTCCAAAATCTTGTGGAGAACAGAACTCTTACATTAAGTGCCTATTTATACGCTTTGTTAATGATTCTAACTGCAAACAGCTACCAAAAATCTGCTCCATCATCAGGCAAATGTAGAAATTATGCCGATTTTGAGTCGGAGCTCGCCTTCGCAGGGAAGAGCGGAAAGCTGGAAAACGTGCTGTGACTTGCGTGGTGAATCCCCCTTTTAAAAAGCCATGGGCCATGGAGTGGGAGGATTGGGGAAGGGGAGGAGGATTTTGGCCAACATATGTTGCCACAGAGCGAGGCAAACGAGGCCAGCAAAATGAAGCGCAGCCAAAGACGTTAGTCATGGTTTTGTGCATAGTTTTTGCCGCTGAAACACAGCAGTGTTGCTGCCGTGCCGTTGATGTTGCTGCCGTGCTGTTGCTGCTGCTGTTGCTGTTGCTGCCGGGCAACATTTCGCCATTTGGCTGTCCAGGGCTTAATATTGTCTTAATTGAGGGTTAACCGGCGTTGATGATGCGACTTATGGGCTGTTGCCGGGCCTTCGCCCCGACTTAATGACTTTGACAATGTGACTCGCCTAATTACACATGCAGAGAACTTTCGATTTAAAACTTGAGAGCCCCACTAAAGCGTATTTCTTTTGGGTTATTTGCAGGTCTGGTTCCAGAACCGTCGCACCAAATGGCGCAAACGGCATGCGGCGGAAATGGCCACGGCCAAGCGGAAACAGGATGACATGGGTGGCGACAACGATGGCGACTGCAGCGAGACCATGGACAGCGATAACGAAAGCCTCGATATGGGCGAGTCCCCGGTCCAGAACAAAAGATGTCGCAGCAACAGCTCCGGGTCCTCGCAACAGCAGCCGGATAATTATCGTCATTAAAACGAATTTACAAACTATGCGCGGACATGGACTCGCAATGAAATCGAATGGAATACACTTAGAATAAATTTCAATGCGCCAGCTAATTAGCTAGAAAGCCCAGCATAAGAAGCCGCAAAAGCAGCAGCAGCAGCAGCTAAAAGTTATTTGGGTTCGAGTTTTAAGGTTTTGCCACTTTACCGTCTTCTGAAGACTTCATTTTTCACTCTTACTCTCTGACTAATTTCCCCACTTTGTTCATTAGGTGTGTAAATATTTATGTTAATTTTCTAAAGATTAAATTTAACATGAAGCTTAATTAACGTCGCTAATTGGTAAGCAGATCGAAGGGAGTTGAGGCACTGGCACAAAAACTAAACTGAATTTATTACATACTGTATGTTTAGTTTCTAATCCCTAACTTTAATGTAATTTCGTGCATTAGAACCGACCTTAGTTCATACAATTAAATATATATATATAAACTATAAACTACGCTAACTGAGATTGCGCAACAATATTCACAATATTGATCATGAAACGGACGCAAGACATGATGATTAACTATTGCGGTAAATTATATGTAAAATGTATTTAAATTAAATTGTAATTTTAATTATTTCGAATTGATAAAAAATAAAATGCAAGGAAAAGTATAAAACTAATGTTCTCAAGTGTAGTTTTTATTTTTAAAACGAAAACTATGGGGTAGTGCAAACAAATTTTTATTTCTTAAATATTTATGTATATAAATCCATTTTAATTTATTTAACTTTTCAGCTTAAGAAATTGTATTATATTTTAACACAGCCGCGCTTTAAATAGAAATAGTCATCTTCAATAGCAATTTTAAGGTTTTTTTTGGAAGGAGAATTTGTATAAAATGGGAGAATAGGACAAGTGCACTGAAACCATAAGCATATACAAAAATAGTCTTAGAGTACAGACCAGGATTGGAAATGAAATTTTACGAAAAAATCCGATCAGCCAACACCTACAAGGGAATTAGAATCGATTCTCAGGGCTTTAAACTCATAACAATTACAGACCGGAAATCTGCTTTAGACACTCCTCGCATGCAGTCAATCCGGTCAATCCGTCAATCCGGTCAGTCAGTCAAACGACAATCCGTCAAACGGACAAAGTCAAAAGGATTAACTCGAAAGTATTTCAGGCCAACAAGGTGCAGACAAATGAATGGACGAGTGAAAGGAGAAGGAGAAGCGAAAACGTCACCCAAGAATAGGGGAATGTGTGAAAAGAATCAAACTAAAACCGAAAGATTGATTAACTGTCAATCAAGTGAGCATATGAGTAGAAAACATTGGACAGGCCATGAATGGAATCGAAGCAGGTTGTAGCGAGAGGAAATCGGGGGTGTTGGCCAATAACAATAAATATCATTAAATTATGAATGCCCTCCAAGGTGGCATGAATGGGGCAAGAGTCTGAATGCAACAAGTAGATATTGGAATAATGGAAGCTGGAGATGGAAGCGTGAATAATGAGATAAAAATGTTAGTGATATAATGTAAGGTAAAATATGGGTTTAAAGAAAGCTATGAAAAGTATAATTGAAATTATTCTTGAACTTAATCCAAGGTTTAGCCGATTTGAAGCAATCCCATTGGAAAAGCGATATTTAATAACTAAATAATGACAGTTAACTCTTTCAAACAATGGTTTTTCCAAACCTTCTATTATAAGGTTCGAAGGTAACCCACATATACTTTTTAAAGGCTCTCACGCTGCAAAATCAAAAATGGAATCAATTGACTCACATTACGAATCGTATTTTTACTCAAGTTTACTTGAATGTCTCAACGTTCATGGAGTTAATAACCCGACTGCAATGGAGAGTATCTTCCCAGAGGCCTCACTCCTCCTCTAAAACTATCATGGCACATCTAGACATTATCCGCAACTCATTAAACTGAGACTGGCTAATGACTCTGGAGTCCGGAGTCCGGAGTCCGGACACTGACTGTTGCAACTACCGAACTGCCATTGTTGACTCGCATCTAATGGGGCACCCACATTAATCATGCTTTAACAGCGAGTGCAATGGCAAACAATCGGTATCGGTAACTCTTTTTGGGGGGGCGGGTCCGTTCAAAACGCCATTAGCATACCGACGATAATTACCTAGACGAGCCATTAGCGGCAGCTCAGCAAACAGCCGCCGTATTACGTGATATTCATGTAGGAGACTTGGGATCGTAGATCAAATGCCAGAAGAATGGGTGGCATACACTGTGCGAATTCTGCTTACTCATGGAACCCATTGAACCCGGCACGTTTCACCATCAAATAAAAGGCAATCGGATGAACTTCCGCACAGTTCCGGTGAGTTTTCTCCAGTATTTTCACCTTTGTCTAAGTACGCGCCCAAAGTCAATTTCCAGCAATTGACGGACGAGTGTGAATTGCCTTTGAATTTGCCATTTCGAGTCAGGTTTTCTTTTTCGCCAGCTGCGCAGGCGTCCACAGAAAGTCGAACGTGCCCGTTTTCGGTTCCTTCTCAGTTTCGAATCCTGATCAGTTTCAGGTAAATCCCATCTAAGCCGCTTATTGACGCTGAGGTTAATAGAATTTCGGCAAAAAAAAAAGCAAACAATAAACTGTTCCTGTGTGCGAACGTGTCCCTGGTGGACAATTTGTCTTAGGACCTCAGGTCTGTTAATCTGCCCGCTGAAATATTGCAAACTGACTTTGAAACGGGGCTTGCCAATTCGGTTTGTTTGTGTTCCCGGCGTGTCAAATATAATTTGATTAATTGCCTTATTGTTTTCGGGCTCCAGGAGAATGCTCAACAGTACTGGCATTGCATAAGATTAGAGATCTCAAAAATCATACACTTAAACGGCTTAAATGTTGATCTGGATCAGATTTTAGAGGGATTTCATAGACAAAGCCGGTTGAGTTTTGATGGTTTGTTATTGTTATCTTACTATTTAAGCTATTCTTTATTTGATTTAATAAGCTATAGACATATTTTTTATTTATTAGTAAGTTTTCTTAAATCTTAAGGTCCTAATATAAATAATAATAATTATTTTTGAGATTTGTTTAATTTATCAGAAAGTAATAATTATTTATATAAGCGAATATTATATCGCTCAGAAATAATGATTGTTTTGAAAGAGATATTCTTTCGCTTAAAAATATCACTGAAAACATTATGGCTGCCGTTCTCTACGAAATTATAAGAAGATTGGAATGTTTACATGTTGGATGAACAACGGAGCACAGATACAGGATATGAAAAGTAGTTGCGGGTTCGAAAAGATCAAAAATACAACCAAATGGTATAATTCAGTTGATTAGCTGGCTATTTAAAGAGACGTATTTTATACTTTGAAAATAAACAAAGGATGATTTTTTTCGGTTCCTGATATATAATACTCGAATTACTGTCAGTGAGAAAAAATTTTACCTGTATTTATAATTAAATTTTTACTTCAACTTTGTAGTTATCGACTTATTTCGTTGTGGAAGTTCAAGCTAAGGATGTGCAATACAAAAACAAAAAAAAATGTTTTCCACTTTGCTTAAATTCTTCTTACGCATTGTTCTCAAAAACAATTTTAGCTTTGAAAAAAAATACCCAAGAAAACGGAAGCAACGTCTCCTTGAAGTTTCCCACAACCTTCAACAAAGTTTAACGGCATCCTTTAAGGAGCACTCCCAGAAAATCAATAGAATAGGGAGTCAGAGCCCCTCCCACTCGAAAAGAGAGTGCCGGGAGAATTACGAGGACGAGCTGGTTTTCGAATATGTGTGCTGGCCATAAATAGCACGACAACAAGGGGTCCCCGGCAGGATTGCTGGCCAAAAATGTACTCCCCGGCAGTCGGCAGCAGTTTAGCCTGACAATGACAGGCCGGAGTTTTGGAGTCGGCCATCAAATCACCAGGCCCCTTCGCCCATTTCACCCCTTTTGGATTCAGGACGACACCTCATGAATGTCCGTGGAGTGGAGAGAATGGCCAACAAAACATAGACACATTGGGACCGGGACATGGGGGCCACTAAATTGTCCCTCGACACAAATTCGAAATCGATAAATGATAAAAATCAACAGAAACTTCATGGACGCTCTATCCCTGTCGCTCCCGATCCCACCCGTGGTCTCCTGGCCCTCTCTCGCTCGCACACTCCACTCAAATGATGGCGTCGGCAATGTCGCTTCATGAAGCTTTTATTGTCTGTCTATTTCTAAGCTTTGTACATGGACTCCACCGAAAACCAGAGCCATATAGCCATAGAACCATGGAACTGGCGGTAGTGGAAGCGAGAGGATGACTATTTGGTCCTGCGCGCCGGATTAGATGCGCTCTCTCGCTCGCACTCGCCAAATTTTCGAAAACTTACCAAATTGTTTTCGTTGCTGGGGTTTTGCCGGGTGGATTCCAATGCTGATATACGAGCGCTTTTCCTTTTGCTCCCCCATATCCTGTCTATTTTCCGGGGATGTCTCTCTATCTCCGAGTGGGTAATGTACGATGTGGCCGTATTTGTATCCGTACCCGTGAGTGGGTGTTGCTGCAGCAGTCCGTGTAGGCAGACATCGACATTGATTATGCCGTGTTTTTCGCTTTGTTTTTGCCCCTACCTCTGTGTCATCCTTGTTGTTGCTACCGCCAGAGCGAATTGAATTATTGTTTATGTTTATAGCAAAACAATGTCAGGGTATGCGTTTTTAATGATCATTGTAGGGGCAATCTATTTATATAAATAGGAACGATACGACTAGGGGACAGGGATGGCAGGCGTATTAAAAGATGAATAAGTTCAAGACAGTTTAAGATGCTTGGAAAAACATAACTAAGGAGCAATTAATGTTTATGAAACCATAATGTGGTGATGTAAAAAAAAAAAAATAACTGATGAAGTGCGTGAAAACTGCTATCAATATTATATTTTTAATTAAACAACCAGAAACAAAATTAAAAGAACACAAATATTATTTAATAAGTTGTACCTGTTCTATTTAATTACAATTTTTAAAAGTACTTTATTACGTTATTCAACATCTAGTTTTAAAAAATTAAGTTTTAAAATTATTTACTTAAAATCATCAAATGTAAAGTTAAGACAAAACACATTGGTTGGCAGATACTTTTATCACCTGAAATTCTAAATTTACCCCTAACCTGCCCCCTTCCAAAAGAAAATCCAAACCAAAAAAAAAACCCAACATTTTTTAATTAAAACCCAAAGCGAAATAAAGGGAGACTGTTAATGAGCTGGCACCGAGGTCGCACGGTACAGTAGCCTATCAAATATGCAACAAACAAGTCGCAACATTGAAGAAAACAAACGAACAAAGCAAAGAAAAAAATACAAAAAAGGGAAAAACAAAGCGGGACGAGAAGGTCAAAATGTAATCAAGTTGGGGCAGTCAGTAAACCGGGCTCAAAGAATCGGAGCTCATTATCTTCACCACAGAGCGACTGGAATTTTGAGTGTGAGTGGAAGAGGACTTTGAGTGGAATTTTGAGAAAGGCGGACCACGCCCCTAAAAACGATGTAGCATCGCGACATGCGCAAGATGGCCAGTGTTCCGTTCTCATTCCGTTTCCTCAAAGGTGTGACTGAGACGGGGAGAACTAGCGGGAAAGGGATAGCGAAGGGGAAATTGGGGAACCCCCATGTTTTTAACGCGCTCGACATGAAAATGAGCATGAAACGTGCGACAAGCGATGGAGTCCATTTTGAGTTTATTGTTTGATGATTTGAACATTTTATATATGTGTGTATGAACGTTTCTGCCTGTTTGTGTTAGTCGCTCTTTCGCCAGTGTGTGTGTGTGTGTGTGTTTGGTAGTTGTATCTATTTTTAGTAATTGCCTTGATGCTCGCTAGTTACTGGGCTTAAGCTACCGGCTATCTACCCCACTCCATGAACATAAGTTATTTTAACCGCACACGGAAAAATATTTACTTGTATATTCATTTTATATTTGACATTTTTTTATTAGCTTAGACGTTTATTAATAAACTTGATAGAATACTTTTAATGCATACCAAATTATATCTAAATATTTAAAACAAAATTTGTATAAGCTAGAACTCAATTAATAAAAGTAAGTTTACGATTAAAGGTAAAAAATCAACGAACAGAATTACTTATATGATTTCGGCTACCACTCTTATTTATATTATTAAGAAATCTTAATAAAATTAAGTGACAATAAAACATATTTTTTTCGGTGCGCTCTTAGACTCTTTTTTGAACCAATTATTTTGTTCCCAGTTCGTCTTGGGCTTTCTCTTTTTTTCTCGTTGTGCTGGGGAATTTATTGCTCTTTGATTGACATTTTGGGCAACGTCAAATTGCAATTAATTTGCCATATAATGCATGCGTCACGCTATCTCATCAATTTCTATTGCTTAAACGTTTGTCACCTCCACGGTCGGCAGTTTATTAATTGTCCATTTTTATACAGGCCAAATCAGTAGATAATTGGCATTCAATATTCCAGGGACCTTTTTCTTTCTTAATATGGAAGTGTAACTAATTTGGGTTCCTGTTATGAATTGGACTTGAAACGAAATGTTGTTGTCAGTTGAACTAATGGGGAGGATTATGTGGCGCAGTTGACAGTTCCAGCTGAGAACTAAATCTGAATGCAGAATATATTAAAAATTATTCTTTTCTGCAATTAGAAAAACTGGCTATTAGATAATCATTTTGATTGTGTATACTTAAACTTATAAATCGAAATTGATCTTAAGTCGACAACTAAATTACATTTTTAGAAAAAATGTTTTTTTGAGAAGCCAACGTTTTCAGTCAGTTATAAGTAAAAATAAGGAGCCGAATTATAGACTCGAAATTAAAGAATTTCATGTTTATTTTCTCCATGGGAATACTACTCTTATTAATATTGCTACCCCCAAATATGTTTTAATGGATATGAAGAAGTTCAGCTTATAATTTGTATGTACGTATTTTTATACAACTTGACCCGAAGTTGATACTTGTCACTAGTATAAGGTCGCAAAAATAGCCAATCTCTATTTATAATATATTTTTAAATGATTAATTTATTTAAATCAATTAGAAATCCAGCCGGAGAAAGAAAAAATTAAAGAAGTGCGCAACAAAAAATCAAGGAACTGCCTGCATTAGGGCATGTGTATTTTGACAAATAATTTTTCTGATTATTGAATGTGTATGTGTTGCGTATAATGAACATGGTGTGTTAATTCTTGGTGTTCTCGATTACCCAAGGCCAGTATTTGATAATCTTTAATAATAATACCTTTACTTGTGGTGAGACAGGCTTGTTGGAGAATTCTTTATAATGCAACAGGATAACGCCCAGTGCCACAAAACGTAGTCCTTACGTTTTTTTTCAAAACGCACTTATTTAACCTAAACTGTCAATTTTTTTGGATGCAGAGAGGAAACACTTTCTGAGATCATTTCCCTTTGGAAAGAGATATCTCCAGAGATCCTTTAAATTTTAGTGGATTTGGTACCAAAAAGCCTTCAAGGAGAGTATAACTTTGACTTACTTTGACTTTATTTAAACAATGTTTTTTTAGTTTTAAATTTAGTCGAAAGCTTATGTCAACACATGAAACTACAAATTAATTTATATTTTTTATAGTACAATCCTGATCACTTCATATTCAATGATACAACCATAAAACAGTTATCCAACTCAATGAACTGCAGAACACAGGACAAAAGACAGTCAATCGATAGATGCAATTGACACTGCTCTGGAAAATCTTCGACTGACATTAAAGCCATCCCGTAATTTATTGCCTTTTAATTTTATGGGTTGGGCTGGGCCGGCGAAAGTGTCCGCTCGAGTAAGTCAGACGCACATGAGATGGAAGGGAATTGTCTGCTCTTTGCTATTTGCTACTGTTGCAATTTTAGAGTTCATAATCTATCACACATGAGGGTTGCAAATCCATTGGAAATCGAACCGGAGAAAGAAAAAAATAAAAGCAGAGCAGCAGCAAAAAAGAAAGGAATAATGGCATAAATTTAGCCTGCAAATGTTCTCTTTTTTTCTGGGTGCTTATGTGGAAAATTTTTAATCTATAAATATCTATAAAAATCAATTTTGTGTTCACGCGACAGTTTCGAACTTAAATGGCATTTTGGGTTCGGCTTTGGTTGGGATTAATTGCAGATGTTATGATTTTTTTTGGGAAGATGGGCGAAAAAATTGTTGGAAACATTTTTTCCAGATGATTTGATGTGCTCGTGCTTAGCGGATGATGTATGGATCATGTGAGGATATTAAAAACACAAAAAAATTAGAAAATGGTGGACTTTCAGATGCATCTAACATTATTTATATATAAGGAGTTTTGATTGAAAAAATTTGCTCTTAACGTAATACCTATATCATAACACAACTAAAAAGTCAATTTTTAAATAACAATAAAAAAATATTTTAATCTGGGAAATATATTTTTAAGGCTATAATTCGAATACCACCTACTTGCATTTATCACACTATGATTAATTAGAAAGATTCAAAAGCCCCGTAAGACATCACAGTCCAATTTTTCAGTTCTGCCTAAGTCAACATACAATACATCACCCAGAAAACCCAATCAAAAAACAAGGAACAGGACGCTGACTAATTATGCTCAAAAGATAGATCGAAAAAGATATAAGGCAACAATAAACCCGATTCCGGGTCCTTTCAAAAACACATTTATCACACTTTAAGCGGTTCGCTGCTTGTAATTCGCTGGCCAAGCTGCGCAATTAAAGATCACCCGGAATAAGAGGAGGCACACAAAAAGTGCCACGTAGCATTTTTCAAAGACTCATTGAGCTGCGAAATTAGCAAGGATAATGGCAGCGGTGACAACACACGATGAGCAGGGCAATCTCGTCCAGGGGTCGTGCCAAAACTCAAACTCGGATTCAGCTGCGCCGGATTGCTTCCGTTTTCCCGAGGGGATGATTTCCACAAATGGACAATCTGGTTCAGGTATGGCTCACACAATGCCACAACCGGAAATCGGATCACTCAGCCAGTGGCTGTTGCTGCGACAATGCCCCGAGTCCCAGCGACTTCGTGGAGAGCATCTGAGTTTCGCAGTATCTTTCATGCGTGTCTCGCTTTTTGTTTTTTGATTGATCACCATCACCCAATTAGTGTAAATGCGATTATGTATATGAGCTTGTGAGAGTAAACTATTTGGAATATGTCGCATATGACTTGAGCGGGAACTGTTGGTACACTTACAGAAAAGAATTCATAATCTAAATGTTATAACAAGTAAATAACATTGGTAAACTATTTTAGTTCCCACTTTCATAAAAATTTTAAGCCGAAAAGATTTAAGTTATGTTTTGTATACTCAAGTTTACGTTTGACCAGTTCTTAAAAGATGTAGTTAATTTATTAGTAAAATGAAAAAAACAATTATTAAAAACCTAACTACAATATGAACAAGTGAAATATCAATTTTATATGTAAACTATCTTCAAAGTCTTTTTAAACTACAAATATAACATATGTCTTTATAATTAAAAAAAAAAAGTCTTTTGTTACTGTATTTATTCTCCCTGTGCATTTCTCTCCCTATTTATGGCTACATTATTAGTGCACAAATTAGTTTTCAGTGCCACTGTCAGTCCCTCATCAAATCGTGGCAAAACACTCGGCTTGATTGTGAAATACAAAGGGATTTTCGGCAAATTAAATTTTCCCAATTGACTTTCGGCCGGACAAAAAGTCAAATAGGGGGTTGATCCCGAACAGCCCATCCCTCGATTGCACCCTATCATTAACCGATCATATTTAGGGTAAGCTAAGCACATAATTAAGGGTTGTTTCTGATCTGAAGTTCTTGTTGTCATTTGAGTAATTGAAACGAGGCGACTTTTGATTTTGTGTGAAATTGCTGATCTCCAGGTGAGATCCTCCAAAGGGGAACTATCATTAACGCGGCCACACTCAAAGCGGTTCAATGAAACGGCGACAAGATGGCGCCCCTCTGCCATTTGCATTTACATTTAAATTGTAATTAATATTGGCTGGAAGATGAGCCAACGGAAGCGCTCCACATGGAAATGAAAATGAAGACTCTACGCTAATGTGTATGCTCTAATTAAATCCCCAGCCCCATTTGGAATATATACAACGTACGTATGTGTGGGGTGAAAGTAATTAGCGAAATCCCCTCACTTTTCTCGTAATCTGCAAAGCAAAATCATAAAAATATGTTCAGCCAAGAGACAGAGCGAGTTATTATTATTACCGTAGCCAAGGCGAAGCACCTAAAAACATTTAACCAAATTAGCTGGAAATGCAAATGTAAAAATGACGACAGCGAATCTACCAGTTAAATTGTACAACCCTCTTGGAAACAAGCGTGTGTGTGAGTATAATCCACACGTACGCACACAGAGACAAAGCCATCTTGAGAAATAATTAAGATGTATGTAAATGGAGAAAATGCTGAAATTGTTAAAAGCATAATATTTCTTTGGAGGCGCTAACTCAACTCCCAAAACCGAAAACCCAAACCCCAAGCCCCAAGCCCCGAACTCCAACCCCGACCCCCAAATGACATCGCACATGTGTTGAAATTTTTTGCTCCACCCAAGTTATAGCTTTGTTTGTCTGTGTCCGTGTGTGCGACGCCATATTCTAATTCAATTATCACTTGGCCAGCTCAGCGGCATGTACGGTGAAAACACTAATGAACGGATATAAAATATATGGGATAAACAACTTTAGTAACATTTTAATGACCATTTTTAAAACTTTTAAATTTTAACAGCTGCTAACTTAATTTAACCATGTCAAGTTTTTCGCATAAAATAAAGATCATTTCGTAAAATCTTTTTGGGCGGTATTTATCATATTATCCATGTAACCATATCCACGTCCATGTAACAAAAAAAAAAAAACGGAAAAAAAATCCAAAATCGAATAACTATTTAAGAAGCTATTAAAAAATTTACTTTGGTTTGCCGCCCCAATTGAATTTCCAAAAAAACAGTTATTGAAATTTGTATTTTAAAATTAATTAACAGAGTAAAGAGTATCTAAAAGTCGTAGCACTCGACTGAAGTGTTTCTTTATGTCGTAGATCATAACCTAGAATCGTCGGTCAAAAAACTAATTCATTCTTAAAGTTATTTAATGAAATATTTTTTTTGTTTAAAATACAATGTATTAAATTGTCATATATTTAGGTAAGTTCAAAAGTAAGCTTTATGGTTGAATTTAACACAATTCCTTGTTAAGCATTTGTCCGGTTAAGGAAGTATTTACTGTACATGCCGGGTACAGTGGATGGTTTAGAAACGGAGAAGATTTCCCCCAGCTGACACTAAAAGCTTTGTCAACTCGCCGGCTTGGCCACGGCAACTTTGTGGTAATGCACGGGGTACGTCACTTTGAAACCCGTCCTGATATATGGTCCTACTTAGATCTGAGTGCCAAAGCAGGGTAATTTAGTAGTGGAGTGTGACAAACACAAAAGTTGTTATAAATCAAGTGTATCGGGTTTAAAAATATTTTAAAAGATATTGATTAATTGCAGTGGGGGTAAAAGTTAAAGTTTGTTCTTCATGGTAACTAATCAAAAGGTTTTACAAAAATATTGAGTAAATATCCTTATAATTTTTTCTTCAGATTGAATTTTTCTTAAATCAACCGAATAAACGCCTCCTAAATATATATTCATACGGCTTTTTTCTTCAAAATACTTTTGGCGTATTAAATTTAAATATTTTTTTCCAACCAGTCTTAAATAACATAATACTTAATATGAGGGTAACAAAGTTATTGGTTTTTCTCTGATTTCGTGAATAAACGTAGTCATTGGATTTTAAAGAGATCTACATATTTGACTTAGTACTTATAAGCTTTTAAAACCTTTTCTCGAATTCCGATCAATTAGCTAATTACGTTATCCATGTCCCTAATCACCATCTACATTAAGCAATAAATCTCAAATTATATTTACGCTTGCCAAGTGAGAAATCTTTTGCAAAAATCCAACAAAACCTGACCGCAAATGTCTGAAGTTTTCGTTAGCCAAAAAATATGCCAAAATAACCACATCCATAAATTTTAACTTGGCCAACATACTTCTTTCTCTTTTTGTCTGTCGGGAAAGAGAAAACGTAACCGCAATGTAAACAAATTAACTAAATCAGATTCTAATTGCAATTAGTGCTTGCTAAAAGAGTTCATGAGGAATTGGGAAGGTCCGAAAAGGGTTTGAGTTATTTGTTTTCTTGTGGCAAGGCACAAGGAAACTTTTTGGTTATTTAGTTGGCTGGCAAGGTAAATACATAAATAACAAAAAAAGTTAAGTTTAAGTTCATGATGTCAGAAAAATAAAGACAAATTCACAGAATTCGTAACGTATATTCTCAGAGAGACTTTAAAAGCCATTTTAAGCTCTTGCTTCTACAATTAATGTTGGGTGCTACCATAAGCCATTTTAATGGCCCTCCCATAAGGCGGAAATATGGCCAGTCAAAGTCAAAGTCAAATACGGCTCAATATTAACCATTATGATGGCTGGCAATGTTTAATTTTCTGATTACACACATGTGTTGGCGGTGGCCAAAAAGGGGACTAAACAGGAAATTGCAACGCACACACAAAATTTCTAATTCTAATTACGAGCAATAAACGAAGACTGGCTGAAAAGCCTTATAAATGGCTTCACTTCATAATCCATTCGAGCCCTCCAACCCAGGGACATTTGGGAAAAGAATTAATATTCAGATTTATGTATTAATAACATTGCCTCGGGTCTTGGGGTCAACTTGTGTTTATCGTTTAATTAGGAACCACGACCATATCAAGATTGCCAGCCACATGTGACCACTCTCCCATTTCAAGTCAAAAGTCGCATAATTAATCTGCTTATGAAGCGGGCTTCAACGTTGCGTTTGGGTCGAGTGTGACTAAGTAATAGCCTCGTAATACTCCTCCATATTAATAAAACAATTTAGTTTTATGTGAGGCCCAGTTCCAGCAGCAGTTGCTGGTTGTAAATCATGACTGGCAAATGGTTACAATTGGAATTGTTATGCTTAACGGGGGGTTGGTGCTAACAACAATTTAAGCTTGAGTTGAGGAGCAGTTAAAACTATTTTCCAAGCTTTTATCTAATGCTAGAATTTTATAGTTTGGCAGGATTTTAATTTATTTACTTATGCATTTTTATTAAAAAAACAAAATGACGCATTAAAAAAGGAATCGTTTACAACTAATTCTTAATTGTTGCTCATTCTAGATTTTTGTAATGCCTTTTACATTGAAATTTCAACAGATCTACCGTTATATAATATGTAATGCAACACAAATATAGAAATAAATAAACAATAAATACATTTCTTTTCTTTCTTTTTTGGCTTAAGTAAAAGTTTATGTTCCTTAATTATTACAAAAATGGACCCTTTTTAAACGGTGTTCAATTTTTTGACATCAATTTACTATTTAATTCCTTCCCAATTTTATGACACACTCCGCGATCTCCATTTTCCTTTGGCAATCGGCGCATATGTCATAAATCAATTTGCCCGAAAAAAGTGCACTTACAGGGGGGAAGACCGAAGTTCTCATAAGTTATATAAGAATTTGGCAAGCAGAGCGGCGTCAATAAATAAACAAAAGAGGCGTATAAGGTATGGCTCGAACGGTCTCCAAGGACAAAACTATCCGCTGGAAATCCAACCAATCCACTTGCCTCAAACATTTATTTATGGGCTAGCTAGCCAGGGGGAATTTACATTTTGCAAGCCATCCGGGCCGCAGGCTGGGCAAATGACCCACGATGGTTACCTCTATGTAGGGGGAACTTGGGTGTAGTGGTGCAGAGTTGAGTGGTTCACGGAACGCAATCAAACGCCGTCTATCGGGATTCCCTTTTTGTGCCTCGGCTTTTGGCAATTTTCATACACATGCGATGCGAGTGGCGCTACAGCGACGCGTTACGCCATTTCGGGCCAACATATATCATTGTCTGGCCAGCCAGAAAGAAAACCCCCATGAAAAAATAACAAAAGGAAAACCAAAATTCGGGAATACCAAAAACTGACTCGAGGCGAGTTGAATTCAACCTGCCGCCATTTTCTGATTTATGATGCTATTTAGATTTCACGTGATTCGTTTTCAATGCGCGCTCTCGTCCACTGGCAAAGATAGAAAAAAATCGCGACCAATAAATCGCGAGCGGGGGAACAAGGAAAAAATGAAACTAGAAATGAATCTGAATGCTAAAAATTACAACACACAGCTGCGTGTGCATAAATCTCCCATCCAACGGTTTAGAAAAATTTACAAAAAAAAAAAAATTGGGGGAGGAATATCTTTGAATCCATTCTATATTCAATTCGTTGAAAATTCAATTTCCTTGCTTGGGCTTATCAACCGCTTAAAGGAAATGAAAATTGAAATTTTTTAATAGATCTGGGCTGTTATACTTATATAATGGTTCACTCACCTTAAAAATTGGATTGAGTGCCAATGTTTTACTACATTTCTAACGCCTAAAAGAAGAACTGTCTTTTATGTTACTAAAAAGGGTGGATATTAATCTTAACTCCAACTCAAATTTAAATTATTTAAAGAAAACCATTATCTTTGAAGCCATTAAAAATTCAATTCGCTTCAAAATCAATTTCTTTGGGTAAGCTTATCAACTATTAAAAGCAAATGGCAACATGTTTAGCATGAAATTGGCAGGATTCGGGCCGCCAATTTCGTCTATCGACCCCAACAATTATGATTTTGGCAATTCGATTTGCATACAATCGTCGGGCATGAATAATTGGGGAATCCCTGCCCGGTTCGCCTCGCTTACTCATCAAGTTCATGAGCCTGCCCGATTGACTTTGAATATTAGCTGAATGTTACTGGATGGATGGACGGGGGCTTACAGGGAGTTCTCGGGGGAGGCAGTTCGGCGCCAGCTGTAATTGACATGCAAACGCATTTCCTGGCCTCTGATTTGATTTCCATGTTGTTGCCACGCATATGATTATTGCGCCGTGAGGCTCGCTCATGTAACTCATTTGATTAATTATAGTCTGAAATCAGTTATTGCTCCCTTTGTGTGCGGGTGCGTGGGTGCGTGTATGTTAATACAAATTAATTAATCTTCGCAATATTGCATCGAGACTGAGATTGATTGCAGTCGCGAGATGGAAACATTTTGGCTTAGTTCCTTCTATTAGGGGATTACCTTTTGGAACAAGAGAAATTGAGTAAAGATATGCAAAAATAATCAGGGTATGAGTTTTAATATTTTGCATTGTTAGTGGCTATGTAAAATACATGCAAAGTTTATTGAATGTGTAGATATACATTGTTAGTAAAATTTGCCATATAATGTCTAATAAAAATAATTGAACAAATTTATGGAAAGTTCAAGTTGTTTCCTTGTTGAACAAATAATCATTTTAGATATATGTTCAGTAATTTAGTTTTTTATAACTAACGTTGTATATATCTAAGGAATTGAAATAATTTTTTCAACAAATGCATTTACATTCCACTTTTACAAAACCCTTAATCTATAAATACGTTTACCATCCAGTCAATAATCCCAAACTCTGATGACTTTAAAACAAAGCCTATAAAAGCTTCAAAGCGTATGATACAAGCAAATAAAATAAAAAAATTTCAACACGTGTTTAGTTAATACCTTTCGAAGAGAAACATATCCCATCCCCTGAATCCGAATCCACCCTCTTTCCCTAAAAAGTATTCCTAATGGCCTTCGCCTGCTGGCAGTCACAACAAAATCCCACGATTGTAAATTCTTTAAAATTGTTATCTCGTCGCTTAGGTTTTGTAATTTTTTGGCGCATAATTTACATGAGCATTAAAAAGGAACGAACCTTATCCGACCATAACCCAATGAATGATGAGGCGACGGCACGCGGCAGACCGCAAAAACAACGCCCCTCGGCCCCGCCCACTGCCCCCTGCCCACCCCCAACTTGCCAACAGGCCAACTATTAAACGCTTAATGGCAATTTCATTGGGCATCACATCGGATATCGGCCGGATATCCGATGTCGGCGGACAGTCCCAAGGCCACATGTTTGCCGTGATTACATGAGAGTTGACACGCCGCCTCGTCGGTGTGGACACGTGATCCGGTCACGTGTCGCCAATTCGCCCACAGTCCGCTGCCAAAAATTCCCTGCAAGTCATAGCCAAAAGCTGGGTATACCCTCTCTTTTGAAGGGTATAAAAATTTGTTGGAGAGATTCGAAATACAATAAGATTTTTACCAATTGTTAGGTATTATACCTTATTACGTCCAATAAGCATTCCATTCTATTAGCCCTTTAAAAAAAATGATCGAAAATCTGATTATTTTTCATGGGTTACACCTGGAAAAGCCTCTTGATTAAACAATTTTTCATAAGCATTTTGCATACTTTTTGAGGCACCGTTTGAATAGACGCTGATGGAGAATGTTATAGAAAACGACTAAAACCGCTATTATTAACCGTAGAAACTTCTTATTCTCTATTAAAATAATTTAGTTTTAAACTTGAAATGATATTCTGCTCCCTAATTATCTGTCGTATATTTTAAAGGGTATTCCAACTTCGTAAAGCGCTGATGTTTCTGTTTACTTTGTTTTCATTTCGTAATGTAATCAAATTATGAAAATTAAACGAGACCTTTAGTGAGTCAAGTTGGCAACAATTTTGAGTGATTGTTTTCGCACGACCCCCCCTGAGGACGCCCAGAAACCACCCACCCAGCTACCCCTGGGTGCCCCGCCGAGATTCACTTGAGGCACCAACCCCTTTGGTGGGCAAGAGGTGTTCGCCGACGATGGTGGGCAAACAAATTATATTTAAAACCCCAGTCCCAATGGGTGGCTTTCGGCCCAGTGGGTGTTGCCGCTTCCGTTTCAACGCTCAAGCACTCAACCTGCCACGGATCCGGTTCCAATTGGATATCCGTTTGGTGCTCGGCCGGGCCCTTGAGTCATCATCATCATCTCCGATGGGCTGGATTCCGGATTCAAGGCTCTGGACCACCCACGAGGCTTTGCTTATTACTTTCGAGCGGGCCCTTATCTCCGGCGCTGTCTTCTGGGGTTAAATAGGTCTTTCCCCTCTTCAAATGACACATTACGAACTTTTTTAATTTGTTTATGATAATTTACGTGTTATTTAATAGAAAAGGACATGAATGCCAGTCATTTGTTTTGAAATGTTTTTAAAAAGAATAACAAATGGTTGAAATAGATAATGGTAACGACGACTTATGAAAGGGGGAAATTTAATGGATTAAATTTGGTATGATTAATTCCTAAGAGTACTTGTGAATTAAATGCTACAATAATTTTCAAAATATTTGGTTGTTTTGAAAAATAAAAAAATACTTTTATCGAATTAAAATACTCTGGAGAGATTAAAGATCACACTGATGACACTTTAAATTTGTATAAATAGATTTCGATGACACCTCTTTGCTTTGAAAATCACCACAATCTGCAATATTAAATCGTTAACCTTTCCCACTTCCAAACCGTTAAAATTGAATTTACCTTAAGCATCCATAAGGAGTCTTCCAATGATATTATTTGTAAATAAGCCCGAAGGGCAGCCATACTAAAAAGGTAAGGAAAATGCAAACTTAAGTCAATCGTAAAATAGTAATAAATATTTATACCTAGGCTATTGATGGTGTAACACATGTAAAGATTATAAAAATGAATTTTATTGTTGACCGAAGAACATCAGCAGGGCAAAGGTTTACCCGCTCCCCTATTACTCCCGCTGCCCTCCTGAAAAATTTTTTTAAAATCAAAAATTGACGATTATGCAAAAATACGAAACATCTTTATAGCCGGGGAAAATTGAGGCTGGGGAACACACATGATTTGGCCCTGAGTATGACATTTGTTTTATGCCCCGCTCAGGTTGCGGCAGCATAAAGACCGCAAAAGAAATCCGCAACAGAAGGCAACCCAAAACCCAACCTGAATTGGGCCTAAAACACATGAGCGGAGTGAAACTGCCACGCGATAAAAGTTAAATATGCAAAGATGAAAATCTATAATTTTTTATTAGCCCTGATCCCTGCAAGTGCGTCTTTATGCGGCGTTTTTATGCCGCGCTGGCTAATTCGCCCTTTTGGCCCAATTTGTTGCGGTTCTTTCAGCGACGCCAGTGAATTTTTGCACAATTTTTACGATTTGCGATTTGCGATTTGCACGAATAACACTGATGTACTTTTTTATAGTTTTACAATATGGCGACCCAGTTGCGGTATCAAAATTGCATTTTCCCTTATTTCGTATTCAATTAGGGGTACATTTGCGAGTCTAAGGTGAACTGTTTTTGGAGTTTATGGGGTTGGCAAGAGAACTTTATTACTCTCATTTTTAAATTGAAAGGTAATCGTATATTACGGTGTTAAGATTAATATTGGGGTTTTAAAAATTAGCTGAAATGTGAAGCTCTTAATAATAAATAAATATGATTTTTGTTTGTACTTTAAGTAAGGGTATAAAATTAATTC
This sequence comes from Drosophila gunungcola, assembly GCF_025200985.1. Taxonomy (NCBI): domain Eukaryota; kingdom Metazoa; phylum Arthropoda; class Insecta; order Diptera; family Drosophilidae; genus Drosophila; species Drosophila gunungcola. Next base: position 1,739,141 of record NW_026453181.1, on the reverse strand, counting down.
GTTTAATTTTATTTTTAATGCACACAGAAAAAGACTTATTAACATCACAATTTACAAAAAAAAAGTATAAAAAATGAAATATATAGCTTTCATATACGTTATTACAAAATGAAACAAAAATTATAAAAAAAAAATAAAAAGCAATTGATAAATACAACCAAATTGTGCAAAAAGGAAAAAAAATTTAAGAGTGTGTGTGAATAGTGAGCTTAAGTTAAGCTTATTTGGCAAGCTACTATTTTCATGGCAATGTCCTGTTTTTAAAAGGTTGGGACAGTTTTAAAAAATTTTTAAATTTGTTTGAGTTAAAAACGTGAAAAAAAGCAAACTTCGGCCAGCCGAAGTTCATATACCCTTGAAGCTATTGCAAAAATTAAATATTCTTGAAGACATTAAAATTATGATTTACTTGTTTAAAAGCTATGATGATTTGCGGCTCAATTATTTGATACTTCCTATGGCAGCTATATGATATCGTTTTCCGATTTTAATAAAATTAAAAGCTTAATTCTGAACTGTCAAAAAATTAAATAATCAAAAAGAATTTCTAAAAAAATTACAAAATAAAAAATTTAAAATTTTTTTATTATTTTTTTTAAATATTTTTATTGTTCCCATGGGAGCTTTATGTTATAGTCGTCCGATTCTGATGAAATTCATATTTTTAAAAATTGAAGATAAATATTTTTAAAAACAATGAGTGTGCTACAATAATCTTCAAGTATTTGTGCTCTGTGATGCAATACTTCTCATATAGACATTACAAGTTGCATTCCAACCTTCAATCTATTGCTGGAAACCGACCTTAGTAAGTTAGTAATTTTAATGCTGATGATTCATTGACTGTCTGGTGAAACATGCATGCACGTTGGGGCCTCGTCGCTCCTTTTGTGTGTATTAACATGAAGGTGCAACTTTGATTTACCTTAAGTCTAAGCCGTCACTTGACCTTTTCATAGAAATTCAAAAAACCAAAAAACATTAAAATATAATAAATCCATTGGTTAACAACAACTTTATTTCTATGAACCGATTTCACCCAATATCGAGTTCTCAGCAGCACTTTTTCCGACAAATTGGCATGCAAGCACAACAGCAGGCTCGGCGGAGATTGGGGGCCAGCCAGGAGAACCAGGCGGGATCCAGACAGGACTCACACCACGGACCGCAGCATGTTTCGGGGAATATCCCACAGCAGGAGGTACAGCAGGTAGCACAGCCATTTGAGCACGGTCCACAGGATCCACATGGTCTGGAGTTGCAGCAAGAGCTGGGTTTACAGCAGGAACTGGGAACTGGAACTCCGCATCCAAACCGTTTAAACTTGCATGCACATGGTCCAAAGGAATTTCGACGAGTCGTATGTGTGGGTTTGTTGCAATAGTGAAGCATTTAGTGACTCGAACCACTAACCATACAACATATAGACTGGTCATTTCATACAACGCATTTGGACACAAAAAACGGACCGCGGAAGGTCCACCGTTCTCACAGCAGCAGGTCCATGCACTTCGTGTGCGTTCGGTTTTTTTACTCTCTATTCTTATTCTCATTTTTATGCTCGCGCACTCATTGCACGAGTCAGTCGTTCAGCTCGCAGAGAGGCGCTTTTGAAGAAGGCTGCCCAGCGCTGAATTCGTCTTTGTATGTATGCGGTATCATGCATCGTCATACACGGAGCATGTGTGCGTTTATTTCATTTCGGCGCATCAAGAATATTTTGGTCTTTTGCCACTTTTTCAAACTTGGTACCCTAAGAATTGGGCGTATTTACTATTGGGTTATGATATAATAGATATATTATGTTGTAATATATTTTTTAATATTTCAGCATACATTTTATTATTGTTTACAAATTCAAATAAGTGGTAGCAGTAAAATGTTTACATATATGTATGTATTCCAATTTATAGAAATCAGTCACTGAGATGAGAACAGGGTATATCGCAGTCGTGTCACTTAAAACACCGACTGCTCTTTCAGTGGTTGAGAAAACTTCAAACTAAATCAGTTCTTGTCGATGTTTTGCGAGCGGTTGGTGCCTGCATACCCTACCGACGATTGCTTTAAGGGGAGCGGGCTTTTAGGACACTTGTTTTAAATGTTATGTTTAGTGATCTTTGGTTGATTTATTTTTTAATGATTCGCAGTGTAATTTTAATTGTCTTTAAACAAGTAATAAATAATAAATACTTCTTACATTTTTGTAAAGGTAAATGGAACAAATATATATATTAACTGTCTTTAAACAATTTGTTATAATCCAAGATATTGGTACAATTAAAATCTAAATTATTATCATTAAAAAATGCGGATTTTTATATTTGTTCCATTTACCTTTACAAAAATGTAAGAAGTATTTATTATTTATTACTTGTTTAAAGACAATTAAAATTACACTGCGAATCATTAAAAATAAATCAACCAAAGATCACTAAACATAACATTTAAAACAAGTGTCCTAAAAGCCCGCTCCCCTTAAAAGCAATCGTCGGTAGGGTATGCAGGCACCAACCGCTCGCAAAACATCGACAAGAACTGATTTAGTTTGAAGTTTTCTCAACCACTGAAGAGCAGTCGGTGTTTTAAGTGACACGACTGCGATATACCCTGTTCTCATCTCAGTGGACTGATTTCTATAAATTGGAATACATACATATATGTAAAACATTTTACTGCTACCACTTATTTGAATTTGTAAACAATAATAAAATGTATGCTGAAATATTAAAAAATATATTACAACATATAATATTCATATTTATATCATAACCCAATAGTAAATACGCCCATATTCTTAGGGTACCAAGTTTGAAAAGTGGCAAAAGACAAAATATTCTTGATGCGCCGAAATGAAATAAACGCACACATGCTCCCGTGTATGAGAATGCATGATCACGCATACATACAAAGACGAATTCAAGCGCTGGGCAGCCTTCTTCAAAAAGCGCCTCTCTGCGACTGAACGACTGAACTCGTGCAATGAGTGCGCGAGCATAAAAATGAGAATAAGAATGAGAGAGTAAAAAACCCGAACGCACACGAAGTGCATGGACCTGCTGCTGTGAGAACGGTGGACCTTCCGCGGTCCGTTTTTTTTGTGTCCAAATGCGTTGTATGAAATGACCAGTCTATATGTTGTATGGTTAGTGACTCGAACACAAGGTATTTTACAAACGCCCCGAAGAAACTGTATATTTTCCGTTTATAGGACCAATGCTGATTGATCTGGCCTGGATGGATTTAGAACTGGCTAATTGGGACATGTTTGGGCAGAATGGCGAGCTGTGACTTACATAATACGTATAAACGAAAATAGAGAGCTTCGCCGGGCTTGTTAGTGCTGGACAATTTTGACAATAAAACCTTGATGATTAGATTTATATGTGACGAACTTAAAAGCCCTTTTGTTTTTTTTTCAAATTTTTATTAGAGTTCTTTATTAAAAGAACTGAAACCTTTTGGGATTTATTTTAAGCAAGAACACAAATCATTTCGACATAAATTCACAATTCACAATTTACAAGTATTTTAAAGAACTTTAAAAATTCTAAGATAATGACATATTGCTAAAATTTTAAATTTTATGTGACTGTGAAAAGGGTTTTTTCCCGACTTTACAACCCCCTTCCTATGCAAGACCACTTTAGTTAATGGTAAAGCGCATAAACGAAATCATAAATAAAAGTCGCAACTTTGATTTACTTGCGTTGACAACAGCACAACATTAAATTAAGTGCAGTAAACCAACCAAAAAAGTAAGGAGGATGTAGTCGAATCTGGAGAAGGGCAGTGGATAACTCCGTAGTGTCTTTCCCCTGGGTCTAACGAAGCGTGAGCTAAATGGGGAAGGGTAAGTGGAAATTGCGCATTAGCCTCGGCTGCCAGTGGATGCAACCAAAGCAAAAGCACACAGACATTCAGGATATGGATACGCACCAGCACAAAGACGACAGGGAACAGGACAAACAAGGAATCGAAACTGGCAATCGGAGCTAGAAATCGAAGCTTTCACTGAAACTGGGAAGAAATCAAATAGAAGAAACTAATGAGTCCACATGACAATTAGAACATCAGTTTACGATATTTCCAGGACTTCCCAGGTCAACAAATGAGACTAATGTAGGTCTGTGTGCTTTCAAAGAGAAGGAAACAAACGTTTGTAACCCCTTAATAGTAAAGAGACCTTCAAAAAATTGATTATTATAAATAAAATCGTCACATAAACTTAAATATTGTTGTATAAATTTTAAGCTACCATGAAAGTATCAAAATAAAACTTATGTGGTTTTAAAGTATGGACTTAGACTACAGTTTTAGACTCTTCGATATTGAACTGAAACAAAAAAGTTATGTAGAATTGAATAAATACCTACACTTTAATACTGTCTGTAATTTATTCTCAAGACACACCTTTAAAAACTAACTTTTCAGTTCTTTTTTTTTTGGGAGTAATTAAAGGAATTTGAAAGTGTACGTAAAATTAAGTTTTCAAGTGCTTTTGTAAATCATGGAAAACGGGACATTAAATGGCATTCAGCGCGACCCATAAACGTTGGCAATTAAAATCTTATTTTCGCTTATTACATTTTCACAGGTGTGTGCCACCCCTCTACTCGCAGCATCCCGCCAATAAACACGTCTAAAAATTTTAGCCAAAGATTTTGTCGCCTGGCTCTGGCCACCTGTTCCCCTAAAAAAAATGTTTTCTTTGCTCTTTTTCTGTTTTGGGTAATTGAATCATTTTAGCGCCATTTATTTTGTTCAGAATTGCAGAGGTTTCTGAGGACGGAAAGAGCCGGGGTTGGTTTCCGTACGCGTGACATTTGTAAAACAATTTCTGTTTCGAAAATGAAACAAGCGCGAGCTGCTCGCGAGTGGGAGGAACATAAATAATAATGCGTTAAATTTATGCGTTGATTAATGTGGAGCAGTCAATCTCCACCAGCTTTAGGCCAAGGGAGCGAAGGAATTCTCCACCCACTTGGTCATGTTCTCAGGTGTGACCATTTGGGAGGTGTGGAAGAGGAAGTTTTCAGTTCATATGAATACTCGATTGGATGAGCAGAAGTATCAAGTATGATTAAAGACGGTTTTCATTAAAATGTCTTGAAAACTTTTAAATTTTGAAACCGAAATGTGACTAATGAATAGGTAATTTTCCTATCCCGTTCTGGTTGATTTTTCAATCCACTTTTGCTTTTTTGATTGTTAAAACCCCACTACATTGATTTAAAATTTTTTGTTGCTGTGGTAACTAATATTATCAAAAACCTACTAAATAATATGAACTATGGTTTTTTTGTTGAATATTTCTTAAATACATTTTCCAAAATAGAACTTATGTTATTGATTTGACTAGTTAACCTTAAGTAGGCTTCTTATAAATTACTTTGTTGCTGTGCTAAATATATAAATTTCGTTAGAATCATTAGTGGTTATTCCCTCAGAAGCCTCCACTTGATTTATTTTTCCACACAATGAGCTCTTAAACCAAATCCCATCGAATTAATTGAATGAAGTCCCCTCCCACCCCTTGGCAAGCAACCCACTTTCCCTCAGTGCAAAATACGTAGGCATTTAGCGAAACGTTTATTTCATTATTACGCCTAGGGTAACCCGGCGAGGAAGACCCAAAGCAGAAAGTCAAATTGAAAAAGTCAAAAAGTTGCTTTTCCCCTCGTCTGCCTTGATAGCCGAAGGACACGCAGGGGGTGGCGAATAGTGGTGGCCACCACCACCCCAAAAATCATCGCAGGGGTGCGACATCGCATCATCGTCGAACTAAAAACCGGAACGGAAGCAGCCAGCAACCGAGCAACAAGAAGGATTTCCGGCCTCCACCACCAAAACCGTAGACAAAAGGCTAACACTTGTGTCCTCCGCCCAAACAAAAAACACCCACCACCCCTCAAATCACATGCATAAGGTTTTAAGTTTTGTGCTTTGTCATACAAGTGCGTGGAGGACGATCTGCAGATACAGTTGTAAAGATATGGTAACAGGCGCGTAATGTGACAGCCTTTTGCAGGATGGTTTGGATGGCTCGGATGGTTAGGGAGCTGGGTTCCGGATGGGTGGGGCTGACATAACGCTACACATGTTTGGGCGTTGCCAGACGGACTGGGTTGTGGGTTGCGGTATCCCAGGTTGCCTGGCAATACTAGCGAGGGTCGCTCGAAACAATATTTAATGAAATTTTATAAAATATATTTATGATTGTATTTAAAAGATCTTTGCAGTTTAAGGCAAACAACTTAAAACGTTATAGTCTGTAAGTCTTTTATAATTCTATTCTATTGCAATTTGTACTTTCGAAAGTTTTACTTGAACTCGATTTGCACAATGTTATAACTTTTAAATCAATTATCTTTCTAGATGGTATAATAACATTGTTCAAATAAAAGTGTTAAAACCTGAAAACAAGAACAAAATTAAAAGTTTTGCTCTTGGAATTGTCTTAAAGATTATACTTTATAAGTAAGAAAATATGTTATTTGTTTATTTAATCAATCTATTAGTTCAGAATAACTGGTACTATATTAATGCTTAAAAACTCCACTTTCCACCCTTTCCGGACATCTACCCATACTTTTTGACTGACAAGTTTCTGCCGCCCCATCCACCCACAATTACCTCACCTCCTTACCATATTATGTGAACCATTTCTGTTGACATTGCCGCCTTGTTTACACGATTTTGTGCCAAACACCCATACCGACGAATGTTTAGATATCATTTTGCGCGAACGAAGGACGGAAACGAAAATGAGGCACCGCCAACTAAATGCTGAGTAAATAGTTGCCGGGGTAATTGGAACAGAGCTACGTGGAACATTTATTTACCTTCGGATATGATATTTGCACAATGCTGGAAAGAGGGGCAGAAATCAATGCAGCAGTTCATTGAGACCTTGAGGGGAAATTTAATTAAAAAACAGGTGACAATGCCAAAAGGGGGCGGTGCTGGATTTCTTTCATTGGCCATCATAAATCAAAGTTCCAAGTGGCTAGGAAATTCAAGAAGTAAGGGAAGTAGGTGCCCAGCGACTGCTGCAAGTGTCAGCAACATGTGGCAAAAAGCAGAAAAAATTCAGAAAAATAAAATGAAAAAGTACAAAAAACAAAAAGTAAAAAAATAAAGCGCAGCAATCAAAAAATGTCGCGGACTTCTCTTCGTCTTTTTTCACTTTTGACATGGTCAAGTTTAATTGAAAAAATAATACAACAAAATTTGCTATAAAAACGAAGGCAACTTTTAACCTCCGCAGCTGCTGCAGCCAAAGCTCATAATTAGAAAATCCACCAAAGAGGGACAGAGCAAGCGAGAGAAATTAATTTATTCCTATTTTTTGTATACTTTTAATTGAAATTTTCTTCGTTTTTTCACCTCCCGTTGGCCACTGCAGATAATTTTAATAACCGGAAGCAGGAAGATGGCCGAAGGATGCGACGGTAATTGCCGTGGCCAAAGCGGATGATAAGCAAATGTGGAAAACAGGAGCAAGGTGAACCCCGTTTTCACGAAAAGGGTTGTTTTCCGGGCCTTTTATTAACAAATTTCACTTTATTTACGCCGCACGTTATGCTATAATTAATAATCAGGCTGCATGGGCACTAAAATGTTGCAGGGCAGTTGATTAAATTTGACCCAGTTCATGGAGCATTTGCAATGCTGCCGTTTTGGGTTAAATACTGGCTGAAATGGGTTTTGCCCGTGGTTGGCATTTGATGACATTTATGACTGAGATTTCTCAATTTATTGGGATTGAGGTAATGTTTTGTGGTATAACTGAATAAGTCCACCTTCTTATGAAATCCATTTGAAGAATGTTAGAAGAAAATGAAAAAACGAATGTTCAAGAATATTTTCTGAGAAAACTTTTAAATTTATTGATCTAAAAATTTGTTTATTTTAAAATACCTTTTAGCTGCTTTTTAAGACGTATTATGAGTAAGAATATTTATTTGGAGTAGAGCTACAGCTGATCTCCGGGAGGTCGTCACAAAAAATACGTTTTGCACTAACTACTACATCTCTGAAGTGGATCCTCCGTAATTAAAAAACCAACCAGATCTCGCTTAAGGGAGTATTCTGGTCTTAAAATTTTAAAAATCGACTTTTTTTTTGCATATTTTGAAAGTTTTGACTTCAAAACTATGATCCTTAAGGGATTTTTCAAAATTCGAAATATTTCGGAAACACAGTCAATTCTGTGACGTGGAATTAAAGCCGTTAGAATCGTCCTAATCTTTAAACGCTTTTTACTCGAAACTACTTTTTCAAGGTGGTCGATATGATATTTAAAGTTCTACTGAACCGATTTCTTTCCAATTTGGTATACATAAAAAAATGATGATTAAATAAATTTTTAAAATATTCGAAAGTTTGAAAAAATTGGTTAAAAACAATTTTTTGTTTTTAAGTCAACGACGTTTTGTTATTAATTTTTTTTTTGAAAACGGTCAAACCGATAACGGCATTTTTACTAACGAAAATATTGTTTGATTTCCTTTTTCCTAACTCTACAAGAGCTGAAATCATGTACATAAGAAAAGTAAAACAAAAAACATCTAAATATCTAACAGTATATAACCCTGGGCCGCTGTTTTCGAAAGCTTTCAAATAACTGCACAATGCATGCAAATTTTAAATAAAATTCTAGTAAGCTATAATTTAAATTTTATTCCACTAAAAAGCCTTATATGTCGCCATCTATGACTCAAGTCTTAATAATGAAGCTTTTTGTTCAAGCTTTAGGTAAACTTTGATAGAAAGGATAAAATCCAGCTTTTCGTCCCAAAGCTTATCTTTTTGGTACAAATATACCACAAATTATTAATAGTATCAGTTAATAAACTTTTTATAACAATATAATAATAAATAGTTGTCAAAATAAACTCAAAATATAAATTATTATTTATTTATTTAATTATATATTTAGGAAACGTTAATTATTGTATTTTTCCATTGCATCTCGGGCCAGTTCCAGCTCCGCAAGCAGAGCCTTTACTTGAGCCCGATCTAAGTTAAGAACATGTGTGGTGTCCTTTGGCAGACCATCAACCAATTCTTGCGAGATTTTTAGTTCCAAGGTGGTATAATTCGGAGGCGTTCGTCCAGGCGTAGTTATATCCCGAACGCTTTGCAGTTCATTAACTAAGATGGAAAATTAAAAATATTTAAAATATCTTAGTCATCCGCTCGATTTAACTTTAAAATAAATTAAATAATTTGTATGAGTCGACATCCAAAAGATTAAAATAAAGGAGGAATTCAATAAGCTCTAAAAATTTATGAAATTTCCAAATGTTTCAACTAATAGCTATCAGAGGCAAAGGTTTGTGTTTTTAAATATTATTTATACGATGGAATGAAGTGAAACTGAGATCTTAGTATAATGATTTTATATAAAAAAAAATTAATTTTTATTTTGATCGGTTTTTAAGAAATGAAAGATGTTTGTTATTTTAAAAATGGAATTTTGATGTGGAATCGAGATCTTAGCTTGAATTAATAACCCACTCACTTCTGAAAGACTTTTCTATTAGTGTTTGCCGTATGGCAGTTGAATGCTTTTGGAGAACTCTGCACATGGCTGCGGCATGATCCTTGGGCAGTCCCAACTGTTGGATCTCCTCCCCAAAAATACTTTCGGTGCAGCTGTAGCGAGCAGCGTTGACCAGCATAAAATTGATGCAGGCCACTGCTGTTTTGCCCTCATTAGTAAGTGTGGATGTCAGCGATTTAATTTTTGATTCCTGTAAGAAATATAATTCATTAATGTTCTGTTGTAAAAAAAAAGAACATACAAACCTCAAATGACTGACCACAAATTCGCAGAGCCACCAGATCGCTGAGTTGTTCCAAGTTTTCAGTGCTCAAGTTGGAGAGTGTGGATATGATCTCAGCCAAAACCCAATCGGGGCAATCGCCTTCGCCACAGAAACGGAATTTCTGTAAAGGGCAAATACAATTTTGGTTATTTAGATTAAGGAAATAATATAAGGTTGCTGCTCCTATACTCTAGTTTAGGACGAGCAGCGCCCACAGCCAAAATAACCCATCACGTTTTCAAGTAAATTAAAGACCAGAGTGCTTCAACAAGTGGGCTCGAACCAAAGGAAGAGCTCTTAGGAAAAACATGCAGGGGCGTGGGAGTAGTGAATACCCTCGAAAATGAATGACTACCATAAGCAATTCAACTGGATATTATGAAAATATATAAGTTATAAGTATCTCTATAAAAATATATTTGAATTTGAATTACGTTCATCTGAACTTGGAAATTGTTATGATAAAGAAAAATAAATAAACGAAAATATTAGAAAAAATAATTAAAGAATCATGCTCTCAAAAAATAAAGTTCCATAAATTTTAGAAACATTTCTTAATTTTAGGAAAAATAATAATAAATATATCAAATTAAGAGCCTACTAAATGGTCGGCTACATGGACTTAAGTCATTTTTAAGTTCACGTTTTATTAAATATACATGGTAGGCTCATACTTAATGCCTTGTTTAGGTCAATTCCTTTAATTGTCCTATTTATTCCTAAAACTAAAATTTTTTTTGTTGTCCTGGTTGTATTTAACTTAAATTAGTATGAGTATAATAGCTAACAGGATTGGACGGTTAGAGGTGATATTTTTTCTATAGGTATTCAGAAGGGAAAATGTGTACCTATAAACAAGCACCTTGACCACTGCAGAACATATTTCTCCGAATGGACGAACTGACTGCTTTTCAAACCTAATTTGGGTCGCCAATGCTGGACTCATGTGCGTTTCGTGTTGCCCTAATAATCTAATGATACCCTTTAGGGATAACCGGGATCACGAGAACTCCCACGACAGCAACAACGTCGCGTCGAGGAAAAGAAAAGTCGACGATATTTGCATATGATTAATTTCATACGCTTGCCTGCTAATCAGCGAGCAATTTGTGCAAGTGGCGAGCACAAAAAGGGGTGACCGAGTGGGTGGTGGGTGGTAGGTTGTGGGTGGTAGGGAAAACCCAGCATATAAGGAGAGCCCGTTTGGGGAGCTCGTCTCAGTTTCAAGTGCTCGTCACGTTTATCTCTGGGCAGGATTAATAAACTCAAGTTCGGAGGGGAAGGGCGAGCTAAGCGAGTGAAAATTTATGACACTTGTTGTGCCATTGTGGAAAACGGGCAGACGCTTATTAATACGCACTCGTATTTATTTAGCGACGTGTGTAACGGCTTAGAAAATGCGAACGACAAACGTTTTATAATTATTTTATGGACTTCAAAGTTTGTGGGTTGGGGTTTGGCTACTTCGACTGCGGATCGGGTGGCTATATAAGCGGCGAAACGCGCCGCCAAGCAACGCAGTTGGCCGACGGGATTGGGGCAGCTAGAACCGCTGGCGAAGATGCAGATAGTCCTTTGGATAGTGTTCCTGGCCTTTGGCCGCCACATCTACGGAGCCAGTGTGCCGGCCCCGATTTCCGGACAGGATTCGGAGCTAAGCACCTGCGAGTTGCAGCTCTCCAAGTACCGCAGGTTCATCCTGCAGGCCATCCTCAGCTTCGAGGACGTCTGCGATGCGTACAACTCCCGACCGGGCGGACAGGAATCGGACTCGGAGGGATGGCTCTTCCGGCACTACGCCCCACCACCCACTTCGCAGAGGGGCGAAATCTGGGCCTTCTTCCGGCTGCTGATGGCCCAGTTCGGCGACGCGGAGTTCTCCTCCGTCATCCGGGATGCCGTCATCGAGAGGTGCCGCATCAAGTCGCAGTTGCAGCGGGACGAGAAGCGCAACTCGGTGGTCCTGGGCAAGAAGCAGCGGTTCCACTCGTGGGGCGGCAAAAGGTCCCCGGAACCACCGATCCTGCCGGATTACTAAACTGGGTGCCCAGCGTTTTCCCCCTTTAAATGTATGAACAGCCAAAGTTGAAGTCCTCTAATTTAAATCAGTGTCTAAATAAACCCGAAGATTGCAAACCGAGCAGCGTAAAAAGAGTTCTTTCAATCGCTTCTCTAACCAAAGCACTTACCATGGTGTTGCTATTCTGGTTTTGTTTTTTCGGATTTTCTATGCTAAATAATTGCTTGTCTACAAAGTTTTTTAGTGTGACCAAAGCGGACGGAACGTAAAATAACGGTATAGAGCGGGTGTTCCCCAGCCAGTTCCACTGATGATAGTTAAGTTGTTTTGCACCTTTTTGACGTTCCAGCTGGTTTTTAATAAATTTCCTTAATAAATGTGTATGGAAACCCCCTTAAAAATGGTTTACAAAGTCTTAAAGCAGTGCAACAGATTTTGAACAAGCCAGTGCTGCCAGACAGTCCTTACTTTACAGTACGTTAACACCAGTAATCAAGCAGTTTACATAAAGCAGTTAACATTAAAGCAGGGTAAATTGGCGCCAAATTCAAATATGTTTTGTTGATATTTCATAAAGAAACACAAAAGGTATTTTGAAAAAAGTGATACTTATTACAAATTTTTAGGATTTAGGGTTTGCCATGATGTTACTTTAAAATGGTTTTGTGGAAAATACATTTTTTTATTCGTATAAGTGAATAACTCAAACAAAGTTTAAGTTATTTATTATTAAAATTTTCTGTACATCATTAGCAACTGCGAGAAGATAGATTAAGCAATGTTTTTATGTGTATGGGTACAAAAAAAATCTCAGCTATTAAAATAAATGCGATAAGGGCGGAAGCTTGAAAACTGCTGCATAATTTGTTTGTGCTAACATTTTGCCTGTCATTGCCCATTATCTAAACAAATTTGTTGCGCTTATCTGCCGATCGGGACCTGAACGCCCACCAAAACACACCTCTTTGAACCCAAATGGGTCCCACCTCCACCGCCCTATCGTTACGGTTGAAATAATGCCGATCTCGCCAGTTTTTGGAGCAACATTCGAGGTCTTCGGGCAGGCAGAGTCCGACGAGGACTATAATCCCAGATTGGAGGTAGGCACAACAAACCCATAAACCTTGTCTATAAATAAACAAACTAGGCGCAAAAGGAGGGTGTGTGTTTGTGCATGCGGCATTAATTATCTCATCAGTCCCGGGCTCTGGGCCTTTAGGCCGCTGCTGGACACGCTGAAAACAAATGTTAACTAATCGCCCCCAGCCTGCCCAGAAATCTAAATTGAAAATCATTAAATTGACTGATAGTGGCTGTACTATATGCCCGGGAATCCGAGCAACGTGAGTGACTTTTTCCAGCCTGTTTGACAGCGGCGCCAACGCCAGACTTAAGTCCCGATTAGGGCCTGGAATCTCAGGGCTCGACTAAATCTTGGGGATTTTGCTGGACTAATGCCGATTGTCGGCCCTGATTAGGTGGGCGTAATCGGCTGTGTTTAATAACAAATCCAGACGGCAAAGTTTCAACTAAAAATACCTTAGGTTTCGGTAAGACCTTGACAATCTATTTAAAGCCTTCGATCGGTGATCTGCTAACCCCCTAAGCGGAACTAGGCCTGATTATTCAATCGATCAGTGGATCGTCAGGTGCTTCGGCTATACGTCTTCTCCATGTCCAAGTTAAGTCGCAGTCCGAATGATTTCGTATTTTGAATACAGCCCAATATTATTGCTCTTATCTCACAAAACATTGGAATTTTTAATACGGATTTATGGAGTAATGAATAAATACCTAAAAATCGGCCGAATTAGACCTCCAACAATGATTGCCAGAGTGTATCAGCATCAGCAAATGCAATTTAACGAAATGTGCGAAAAATAAATTAAAATATATATTTTTGGCTATTAAAAAGTTATAATTGTAAAGCTTTCAAATTAAATAAAATAAAACCTTTAATCTCAGTCCAAAGCAATTATTTTTCTTGACTTTTTATAGTAAATTTAAAAATGGACATTACGGCTAAGCCCAAGACGGACTTTCCCCACTCATGTGGCTCAGACTTATGCATTATTCATGCTCATTAAATTTATTAATTGACCTTCCCCCTGGGCTCACACCTCTGCACCTCCCATTTGCACCATCTTCCACAAAAACGATGAAGAAACTAGGCCATCACAGCATATAGAGCTGATAACGGACAGTCGGGCTGATTAAAACCTTGCCCGGAGATTCTCGAGGAGAACCAACGAAAAGTAGCGGGAACAAAATTTCAAATTTAGTCATTGAACTTAACATTGAAGCGAAGAAGAGGAGCTGAGAGGGCAGGATTTCTATTTGCCTATTTTAGTTGGTCGCACGACCGGCTAGCAACAACAATTTAATCTTCCCCCCAGCGACGCAAAAACAATTTGTTCTTAATCAACGCCCGATTAGACAAGGTTAAAGGTGTGGAAAAAATAAGAAAGGAAAATTGCAGACGAAAGAAAAACCTTTTGAACCGTTGAGTTTGGTTACACCTTTGCTTATTATAATTTACCCTTTTACACAAAAACAACATTGCCAATGTCAAGGTAACGTAAAAGAATAAAAAACATTTTTTAAATCAAATTTTCTATTTGATGTCTACACTTTTTGTCACACTCTTACTATTTATCAAATTAATTCTTTAAAACCAATTAAGAGGTACTGAATACTACTGATTTGCATCGGATTTTTTCCCGTGTAGCCAGGTTGTCGTTTGGCAAAAAGCGGCGTAGGCGTTGAGAAATTGACAACTTACGCCAAAAGTAGAGGAAAATCAAGTTAGTGGAAAGTTTATTTTTGGTTTGTTTTCGATTTATTTACAATTCGCTTGATTAGTGGGCGTTACTGATCAGATAAGGTTCGCAATCATTGTCGCCGGAAATATTTGCTTCATAATTGTTTCACCTCTTACGAATTCCTTAAAACCGTCCCAGACAAGCACCTATAAAAGTTTTTGTCCTAGCCAGTGAAACCTATAAATTATAACTGACCGAGCAATATTTTGGAATAAAAGGGATTTACATGAAATACTTCGAAATACTACAATTACTATTGTAGTACTCAGAAAAATACTAATAGTAACGATTGAACTTTTCTGATCTTTATTTTGCTTATATGAAACGCAGGTTGGGGTGGAAAATTTTCAGAGGCATTTGCCTGTTGATAATTTTATTGAGTTTTTTTTGCTCCTATTTTACAATCATGTTCGCAGTAAGTCTGTTGTAATTTATATTTAAACATGAGTCTATACAATTATACAAATATATGTAAGGTATATTAATGATAATCTGTGCTTGATACCCTATTAAAAAGCATACCTTTTAATAAATAAAATTTTCAGATATAATAGTTTGTGTTATTTTGAATATTCTTTCGTAACATGAATAATTATTCATGAGTATGTTTAAATTACTGATATTTTAAACAAAATTTGATATATTTTTTAATTTTCTTGTGTGCATTTTGAAAAACAGCTAGACAAGAGCACATAAATTTATATAATACATTTATTTGGTAACTTTAAATTAATTAATTCTTTACAAAATAAGGCTTATCCCGATTTTCGCAGTTCATTTCAGTTCTTTTGTTAAGGTATTTAAACAATCGTTATTGTCCACCTAACCTTGCATTCCTACTTTTTCCATTATTATTTTTTATATGTGCAGGCATTGATAAGCCAAAAGGTGACCCAGTTGAAACCTACGCGACTTGTTAAATATAACAGCTTAAAAAAATATTTTTATTATCGGTCGACAAGCTAGTAACTTAAAATAAAAAAACAAGTTATTAAAATCAAAATTGTATACTGAAGTTTATGGAAATAAACACATTTCAGGTGAATATACCTTTTTGCATAAGAAAAAATCTGATACCAAGAATGAAAATAAACAAACAACTTGGAAAGTCATTTTCCATGAAGTTGCACATTGAGTTCAATGACCATCTAAGACATCTATACAGGGAAATTAGGCAAAAGACTGTTAAATAATGGAAAAGAATCAGATATTAGTCAATATTGTAGACTGACCTCTTCTGAAACGGAAGGTTAATTGAATCAAAATTTGTGCCAAAATTCAAAGTGCGCATTTGCTGGCTACGCGAAAATTTCTCTAGATACAGAAAACTCAAACATTTTCTATCTGAGAAATTTCGCAGCCCACTGACTCATGCGACGGCCATGTAAATTTCAAACTAGTCTACGCGTTTCTAGCTGCATCTACATCTACAAACAGCGCTGCACAGCTACAGATACATCCCCATCTACAGATACATTTGTATCTGGGCAGTGCAATGCACGCACTTAACATTGAACGCAATGTTTAGGCATATGTTTCTGGTTGATTTTTTTCCTCTCTCACTTTTATTTTAATTTCACATAAACCGGAACTATTAATGAACACTTTAGGAGGAAATCGCGGGTTGGGGAAATGATGTTCGTTGGCTTATACCGTTATCGCTGGTCGCGAAGAAAGGCGGAATTGCATAGCTGATGTCGTTTTTATGTTTACATTGCCAATTTTTTCTGTCTCGACTAAGTTTACGTGAGCGGGGAAATGTTTATTAAAATAGGTTAAGAAAAAAGTACAAATGTGCAGAATGCTTGTTCATATTTATTTATCAATTCAATTAAGTGTTTCTATATTTATTTTGAAAGGGTACTCGTTAAAAAGCACGCTCATCACAATTGTCTTTATATCAGCACGAAGCTCAGATTTGTTTTTAAAGAGCCAAAAAATCCTGAAGTATATCTTGCATTTTAAATGACCTAAAAATAAATTTCAATCACGCCACATTTTTATATGCGATAATTTTAATGTTTCTTTAATTGTTTATCAGGTAGCAATCCAAAAAAGGCAAAAATTATGCAAAGATATTTTATCAGCTGACAGATAAAATAATGCAATCTGGAACCTGCCAATTAGCTCCTTTTTTTTAACGAATTTTGATAATATTAGGCAGGTGTTGTTGTTTGTATAATATCAAGTTTTCAATGATGAGAAGGTTAAGAAAGAAATGTTCAACTCTGTACAAAAGTCTTATTGGCAGTAAATGGAGAAATGAAGCTAAAAATTAAAAACAAATTGAAGCCTAGAATTTTCCTGTTGGATAAACCAATTAATTATGTTTATAATTCATTATCATGCGTTTAGTTTATTTTAAGTAAGTTTGTATTTTCAAAAACAACGTTACATATATCAAATATTTTAGTGTTTAATTTTACTTTGGGGTTTTTCTCTGGTTGTGTAAAGTAAAATATAATTTATAAAACCCTCTTAAAATATTGTGTAAAGAAAGAAAATACCAATAAACAATCTTCTTTTCCTCCCTAAGAGATAGTTTTACAGAAACTTTATTTTTTGTAGAAGGGAACCCCTCCCCTTAAAACCCCTAGAAAAATTCTCTCACCTCAGTGAGAGAAAATACCAATAAACAATCTTCTTTTCCTCCCTAAGAGATAGTTTTACAGAAAATTAATTTTTTGTAGAAGAGAGCCCCTCCCCTTAAAACCCCTAGAAAAATTCTCTCACCTCAGTCAAGGCGACGCCTGCTAATTACTTCATCAAATGCAAGGTATTACAAAACGCAATTGAGTTGGAGGCGCACCGCGACTCGGAATACAAATACATTAGCCACTGTAAACACTCGACTGGCCAAACTCTCGACTTTGTTTCGATGACAAACAGGTGTTTATAAGTGGCACCCTTCTGTTGGTTTGGCGATTAACATGGGAGTAATAAAGAGGATTCGGCTGCCTATTTTTAGGGTGTTTGGGGAGTTCTTTTGCGACTATCAGCAGACATGCGATATCAGACGGTGTGGCGTTAGCGCTTCGCGTCTGGCCAGATAATAACACTATATAGATAGCACAAGTATTTCATATAAAACCGGGCCCGTCTGGCGATGTCAATGGAACTATCGCCTTACGATTACGGGTATCTGAGACAGCCGGCGAAAACGTGATCAGTTTGTGGTCGGGTTCAGATACGGCTGCTGTTTGCCTGAAAGCTTCAGCTTTCTATACATATGTGCGCGCGTGTATATATTTGCATAATAAATCGCATAATTAAGTTTGTTTTAATGCTGAACGGCGGGTGTCGATGTGTGATCGTCGATTGCCGATCGCAATAGTTGCAATTGCTGTGGAAAATTACGCGATCGCATTGCTAGCAAAACACGCAACAAAACGCAGCTAGAGATCTCAGATTGCCTGTAGGGGTTACAACCCCGTACCAAAGTGGGAAAATATCTTCTTACATGCCGATTCCTTTCCTTATTTATAGTTCAAACTTTTTGCGCCTTCTTCCGTTTCCGCAGCGGAAGAACGAACCCATTTTCACACCAAAAGTGTTTGCCA
Organism: Drosophila gunungcola; assembly: GCF_025200985.1. Classification (NCBI taxonomy): domain Eukaryota; kingdom Metazoa; phylum Arthropoda; class Insecta; order Diptera; family Drosophilidae; genus Drosophila; species Drosophila gunungcola. Next base: position 1,720,903 of record NW_026453181.1, on the reverse strand, counting down.
AAAATTACAATTTCGTTGCCATGAGTTGAAAGGTATATTGTTTTTTTAAATAATTGGGAGCAAACAAAACTTAGCTTAAAAGTAAATTTCAAAATTATAATTAAGTTAATATTAAACTCTCTAGTCAAATTAAATCTTTAGACAACGGCCTGAACTTAAGAAATTCGTAATCTGAAGCTAACCCTTTTGGGACTGAATTAGTTTTGTAATAATTTTAAATTCAAATTTTTAAATAGTTTTTAATTGTTTTTCAAGTCACTTATCAATCATGCTAATCCCAACTTTGTTTTATTTAAACTTCCTTTTAAAAGACATTGAGAAAACAGAATTAGTCCAAGAAGTGTTAAATCTTTAGTTTAATCTCTATTTTTTTTCTCTCCATTATATATTTTTCAATAATTTAAATTCCCAAAAAAATTTTATTTATAAGTGCGCACCAAAAAGTAAACAAATCCGATTAGTGGGCATCGTATGGTCAAGTGTATACCACAGCCTCTGGCTTCTTTCTTTATTTCGCGATCACGCTTTGATCAGGTGCTCTAGGTCAGTTACGGCATGCTGATCACATCTGCGGCGGTCTGTCTTCTGTCGCGTTCCAAAAATAAACCAGTTCTATATTTATGATTTTAGTTTATGCTGCGCATTTTATCAGCACTTTTGGTGGCGATCTCTCTGAACATGGGGTCTCCCTTTTTGCCTGCACTAATAAGAAGCAAAAATCGTTCAGGTCGCGCGCCTTCTTTCTAAATTTAGATCACCGCAATAGGTTTTCGGAAACTTGTCTATATAGTAAATAAAACATGCTATCAGGTCTACAATAACTGATAACAAAGTGCCAGTGGCCAACAATGTGGCTCGGCTGATATTGACTGACCGGCCTGTTTCATCAGCAATTTTTCACGTTTTTCGCGGTGGGACTTCCGACGCGTGTTTTTATGCTCACTTTAATTCGGCCCGTGTTGCTTAGCTTTAGTTCTTTATTTTTGTTGGAGAGTTGTCTAGACATTTGGTAGCTTTCCACTTTTGGCGCGTATGTTTCCTTTTGGCTCACGCAGTCGGTGAATGATTTGCCATTGTGGTATTAAACCGAAATGAAATACATTTTTAATCGACTTATAAAATGTATAAAAACCTTCAAGGTCTAACTTCTGATGTTTTTAATTTTAATCCAAAAAGTAATGCATTACAACATATTTTAACAAATACTTGTTCATAAAAAAGGAGCAAAGCTCCTATTTGTGGAATTATGGTAAGAACTTATAATTATTGAAAAACGTTATATGTCAATATTAAAAAAAAAAAACGGGAAACATTTGCAACTAAAAGTTTACTATAAGTTATAAAATCTTGCGACTGGAAAACACAAAAATTTTAAATTTAAAACAAGAGACATATTTTATTCATTTTGCTTTTTAAGGTTTAAATAACCCGGTCTGATTTTTACCAATTAAATGTATCACTTAAAGTTCCCAAACTAATTCAAACTATATAAGACTTAAGACCTCAGACACCTAAACATAGGACCACACCTTACGAGAGAAAAATGAAAAGTCGCCCGCATAAATTGAAAATTTAAATGGTCCCCAACGACATCCGTTGGAAACCAACGAACTATAATTACAACAGCATCGCAAAGTCGCATGCATGAGAAAATATGAAAATCTGCACAGAAATAGGCAAGATATATTTATGTGATAAGTGTATGCCACTAAATTCGCCAGCGGACGCGCATGCATAAAGAGGCTGGGGTAAATTCAATTTCAAGTGCAACCAAAGAGAGAAATCTTGTAGAATGATTTGGATAAGAGCAAAAAAAGAGAGTATTGTAAATCGGAAAGGAGGAGAGGATCAAGGGTACGAAGGAAAGCCTGTAAACAGTCTGAGAAAAAAGGAAGGAAGACATACCTCACTACACGGACGTGGGCAACAGGGTACTGTATATAGATATACATTTTATGTAACTAAGTTGTTCAATACTTGTTGATAAAAATCTTCTGGAAATAAATTTGATTTCATAAAACATAAATGGAAATATATTATAAATAGATTTATTTTGTAATAACTTCATAAATTGTAGTTACTAACGGCCTAGGTTTTTTCGGTAAGCTTAAAGTGGGGCTTAAGTAATTTAAAACCTGCTTTAAACCACGAGAATTGAAGACGGTCCTAAGTGTAAACCAAAATTATCTTACTGCTACTTTTCGAATTATATTTCTTTTTAAATTATTAAGACAAGGTATTTGCTTATTACTTCGAATTTATGCATAAACATTGACAACCTCCCTTTTTTTACTACGCCCCTGAGCAATCTCATCTGGTCTACGCCGATGACCGGCAAACTGCAACGAGCTACTCAAGTAACCACTTCTTTATGCACGTTTCGAAACCGGCTTTCAACTAGGCAAGCAACTTAGCCGGCCGGCTCAGCTTCCTCACACCCCCTTGGTAACCCTCGTCCACCCAAACCCCCTTTTTCAGAGAGGTTTCAATGGGATGCTGCGTTGGCAGCCGGAGAAGAAATGAAGAAAGTGCGCACTCAAAGTACGTTTTTGTTTAACAGTCGTTGAGACACTCCAGAGACAAAAAGCGTGAACGTGAACCCTTCACAGAGTTGCATTATCATGGGGTTCGAGATGTGATTTCAAATCACGCATTACGAAAGCATTTCTTCGATAAAAAAGAAAAACTCAAATATTCATGCACCTAAGCTGAAAACGCCATGAGTGAATGCTACCCAAGCACGCACACCGAAAATAGACCACAGATAAAACTCACACAGATACACTCTCTCTATGAAGGAGGCCCAACAATCCAGCCACAATTTCGAGTTCCGAACTGTCAAGACTGCATTTCTGCGTGGAGTTCGTTGCATTCAGCTTCGGTGGTTTCCGCTTGTCTGGGACAAAAATTTGATGTCGGTACGGGTACGACAGATATCATGTGGGTCGAAAATGGCCTGAGAGAGCTAGATTAAAAATGAAAAGGCGACGAGGAAAATCAATTTAAATGGTTCATTAGTTGGGTCTTTGAAATTTTGAGCCCCTTGTGCAGGTATCAAGTGGGGATTTGAAATTTGATAGTGATTTTATTCCCGAGCATTATGGAACTGATTAGGAATTTTAAATTATAATGACCCTAACCCTTTTTTATGGAAATAAGCTAATATCAATAACTAATTTTTGTATTTGTTAACAATTTTATCTTAAAAAATATTATTTACAATTTGTTAAATTGTCTATTACGTTTTAACACCTTTGTTTTACATTTTCTTTTTTCTTTAGATAAAGTCTATAGAGTTAGAGTTAGATAAGATTAAGCTTTTTATCAAAGGTAGCAACCTGTAATAATAAAAAGGAAAGAACGCTATAGTCGAGTTTCCCGACATTAGAGTGGGCGTGGCCCCGTTTTGAAATTTAGTACAACCTGCAAATCCCAAATCTCTAGCTTTTATAGTTTCCGAGATCTCGACGTTCATACAAGCTATATACTATTTATTTACCCTTTATACTTTATAGGGTCGGAAGCGCTTCCTTTTACCAGTTACATGCGTTTCAACAAACACAATATACCCTTTTACTCTACAAGTAACGGGTATACAAAGTCTCTTACAAAAGACCCTCTGGCTAAGGCTAATTGATTTACAGATGTCAAGGAAGCAACCTTAGATAAAAGTAATGCGTGGGCAGAGAACACAAACCAAAACCCACTCAAAAACGAGTCAGTGAGAAACGAGGCCCCATATATATATATATATATTAAAAATCGAACTGAAATAGACTATGTGGTCGATTTTTCCCCAACTCTATCTTTTCAAATTCTAAAGCAACCTGCACTTTATTGGGCAGATCAGCGACTACAGTACACCGACTATGATAAGATAGGTGTTCAAACAGCTGAGAGGGAAATGTGTTTGCCAAATCCCTTGAAATTCACTCGACCGCCACGAGGCACATTGGGGAATTTTGACTGTAAGATGGGATGATCCCCGGAACAAGCCAAGTGATCATGTCTCGAGGGGCTGACACCCGTTTTGACTTTTGTCACCGCCAGCGGCGCCTAAACTAATCAAAGCAACTAAGACTATAGCTAAACTACAAATACAATCACGACGAAATATCAAAATGCAATCAAAATATGCAAGCCACGTAGATCAAGAGACAGGAGGAAAGAGAGGTACAACGAGAGAGCGCGGCTATTCTAGAGAGAGAGATGTGAAAGGAAACTAAAATTCGGGCACCAAATTGTATATACCCTTGCAGATACATATAACAAGAATGTTTTGGCTAAATCTTTACCATAAAATTTATAGCAGACACTCACCCGATCCTCTCCGTTTCAACTTGTACCTTACTCTAACCTTGACCCCTACAATAAACAGTTACAGGAACCGTACTCTGAGTGGGACAAAACTGACCGGTGGTATGATAACAGCTTAAAGATGCATTAGCAGCATTACAAATATAAATTTGAATTCTAATTGAAAAAATTCTAATAATGACAACAATACTTTGAAATTAGGTCTGATAGTTTCTTGTTAGTAAACACAATCTGCGAGAAGTAAATTTGATTCTCCCAAAAAATGTACTAATCAGTGAACTGTATGATGCAAATCATGTCATTAAAATATATTATTAAATTAAAACAAACCCGGTTTCGTTATTTAATCACATTGCCGACTGAGTTTCGTTCTGCAATCACCTTTAATTTATAAGTCCCGAAACTTATCTTTTTCCCTGCACAACAAACAATGGGAAAAAACAACTATACCTTTTGAAAGGGTGTAGAAACACCCACTCTCTCGCTCTCTTCGCCGATCGCCGGGAAGTCTTAACGGCAAGTTGCAGCAACAAACATTTTCATTCGTTTTCACAGCGCTGAAGCGTACGGTTCATAGGAGGAACGGAACGGAGTGGAACGATACGGAACGGAACGGGGAACGCGTCGGAAACTAGTTGTTGCTATTTTTTATCCGTGCTAAAAAAATAAAAATTACAAAAAAATTTAGTAACACTTAAGCAAAGTCCGCGAAAAATTAATTCAAAATCGTTCGTCGTTTTGTGCGTGTGACCACCAAAGTGCCCGATCGGAGGATTTTAATAAATTCAATTAAGGTCCCGTCGCAAAGATCGTTTTCATTGTCTGACGCACACGCGTGATGCACAAATGAAAAAGTTAAAAATATAATAAAAGAAAGATCACAGAAAAAAGAAGAAGTGATTGACTGCACAAGAAAAGAAAAGTTCCTTACCTCCTAAAGCGAAGCGAAAAACAGAGAGGAGATAACAACTAACGGTTAGTTGCGAACTTCAAAACGACACATAAACAAAAGTTATTGTATAATTAATTCGTATATTTTATAGTAATTAAAAATATCAGAGGGGTATTTTTACCACAGCTTTAATGATATATTCATAATTCAATAAAATATTTATAAAACCTTGTTTCGATTTCATTTTATAAGATATTTTTATGAATTCGGACCAAACCAATAACATTTCGAATGACATTAAAAAATAGATGGTGGATCTCACTATGGAATTAGTGTTGCTATACCTTGTGTGCACATCATTAAAACTGATTCCACCTGAGATTAGCAATCAACACAAAAACACATAAACTATATAATCCAATTTTTTTTTCACATATTACTTTTCTATTACATATTACTTTCCAATTAAAGTGCATTTATTGCCGCTTTGCTGCGCTTCAATTAAAAACAAAAACAAATCGTTTATTTTTTATATATTTTCACAGGGGCTTCCACACATAAAGTTCCTTGTTTGAAGTGATCATTGTAATCAGCGCAGATCGAAGCCACATATAAAATGATTTCACACAGTCCGCCCATATTCAGTCACAGTCCACCCGTTAGTTTTCTGGCGGACTACATGAGCGGACATCAGCGTCAATCGTTAAAGTAAGTTTACAAAAAATATATACATAAATAAATAGTCCGAATTGGGCTAATTTAATTCTTATTTTATTTAAGTAACTTAAGAGTTTCGGCAGCCAATCAAATGAAATTTAATTAACAAAAATCATTTAAGGAGTTTACATTTAAAACAGATACCTTCGGTTTTTAAGTTTCGATGTCACGTCTAAACTAGAATTTTTCCCCTTTTTTATCGGTTGATAAGAAGCCCGCCGCAAGCATTTTCTGATACATCTTAAAAGAATTTAAACAGCTGCGTACGTGTTAATGAAAGGAACACAAAAATGTCGATAAAATTGTCAGATTACCTGACTTAAAACAAAAAACATTCCGCTTCCGTTGTTTTATAAATATTGAGTGAAGTAATAGAGTTAAGATACCATGTATTATTTTTAAAATGTTTTAAGAATCCTATTTTCTAATTATCTAAACTTTCAATAGGCAATATACATTTCAAAATAGCCAAACACAACCTACATTTGTTAAATAAACAAAAAACAGAAAGGAACTAAACCATTAAAAAAGAATGTATGAACTCCAATGTTTACAATTCTAAAATGGAAAATTCGATATCTAATGAGGGCTGACAATATTGTTATAATTAAAACACCTGTTCCAACTGTCGTTTAGGAACATTTAAACACCTGATCAAAGGCGGGAAAAACTTGTGTTTAAAAAAAGAATATAATTTTTTCAAGAACACAATGAATGCAGGTACTAAAAATATTCGCGCGACTAAGGCTCGTTCTTGGTTGACAACAGATTGCCGAAATATGAAATGAAAGCATTCAAGATCAAGGCAAGACAAACGGATGAACCAAAACAAACATTTCGCCAATGGTGAGGTGATCTTTTGTTGGTAGAGCCGACGGAGATTTGGAGAATCGTTCACGAGTCGGGGAGATGACGGCGAAAAATGGCTCGCTTGGCGACAAATTTGCGCGTGGCGCTTTGACGCAACTTTTTTTCTCAGGGGCACACAAGAAACCCGAAAATTCTGACAAATTAGTGAAGGGTAAATATCTATATATAAAAAGGGGCCGAAAGCAATTGATCCAATAAAACCAATTTGGAGCGCTTCATTTGCTGCACGCGCTGCATTTAACTCATATTTGTAGTGAGAATTTTATTTTCGGGAAATGATAAATATACAATAACAAAAATTCGTAAAATTTATGGCAAGATGTATATGTGAGTTTTATCTAAATATAGATGTATATGTAGAGCTAAGCAAAACAAACTGGCAAAAGAAACGGGGCGAATAAAACAAATAATCAGTGAAGACTCTTAATCTTAACAGATTTTTGACACACAAGACAAAACCTGTAACCATTTTTAGATCTATATATGGAACCCCTGCTAAGAGACTGAAACTACAACACTTCTTATCGTGGCACGTGAGCGGCATGCCTTCAAACACACCATACCACTTCAACTAACTTAAGAAACTCAGTTGTTAATGCGTCAAATCACTTGAAATTTCACAGTGTGATTTAACAACTACTTCTCGTGTTTTGAATGCCAGTTTACCCTAGCCCAAACTCAAAATCACCCACGTAACTCAGAGAGTTGTCATCGAAAACACTTTAAATTTATAAATTGCCAAATCAAGCACAAAAAATGCTGATAAGCCGTCCAAACAGCAATTGTCCGAAAAAAAGTGAAAAAGTGGTGATAACAGCAGAGCAGACGGAAAGTTCCCATAGTTAGGGCCCACGCCGAAAAGGCCGTATCAGCATGCCACCAACATATGTTCAGCATGCGAAAGTCCATGCGAACGACATCGAACCTTATCAACCATTGACTTTTAGTTTTATGAATGTCTAGCCGAACAATTATGATAACTAAAAATGGGATGCGAACTGTGCCAAATGAGTAAGGCCAGCGAGTCTCTCCGAAAATACATTTTCAGACATGACTCACCGAAGAACCCAAACAAATAGACTTCAATTAAATATTATACATTTCCCCTCGACAAACCTAAATCAAGTGGGGAGGTCGTGCGCAACTCCGCTGGGGCTTATCAGCAGTGTTTCTTTATAGACAATATAAAAGTATCAGCAGAAGTACAAGTACAAATACAAGTAGTACATAGGCCTCGGAACAATGAAGGCAAACATTGAGGCAGTAAAAACTTAAACCACCGCCTGTTATCAGGCCTGATAAAAAGACAGTTTGCTATGTAGATGCCCAAAATAACAGACTGATCCGAGGTCTTTTCTTCTCTTTCTGTACAAAATAATAAAGATCACAAAAACCGGTCAAAACAATTGAAAGATAGCTAACATCTGCTGATGTTCCGAATATAGAAAGTATATATTCAAACAGTGGGGTGAGAGAAACATACGAATTGAATAAATTATTTTGGGGTATTATTCGTAATCTCTGTTGAAAAGTATTCTCGAAACAATAATAAGAAATAACGAAATAATTTGTTTTAATTCTGTAATTTCAGTTACAATGACGAGCCCAACAGAGCGTCTCGCTACTGCCGGCCCCAAGTGATAACCCTGGCCTCCAAAGCCATGGTCAACAACGCCTCGGCGGCGATCCAGGGGCAGAAGGCGGGTGCCACGCCCCTGGGCGTGGGAAGTCGTTCCGGACGGAGTTACCTGGAACGGATGGCCTCGGCCCCGCTGCTCACCAATCAGCCCAAGTCCTGTCTCAGCCGCAAATCCTGCCTGCACAAATCCCAGAACAGTAAGGCCAGTTCCGCAGATCTCTTGCCGACGGACAGTGATGTCACGGACAGTGCCAGCCATAGCTGTATGTGCAGCAAGGACAGCGACAGCAACGGACCCACCCACTGCGAGCTGAGGTGAGTGTGCGTTGGCGATAAGATTGCATAATGGAGGTAACTCGATATAGCGACGGCAGAACGATCAAGGGGCTGTAAATGCCGAAGGGTTCAGTCACTTTGACGTCAGGCCCTCGAAGATTGTGGCGCCACACTTACCAAACCACCAGCCGAACTAGATGGGACTTTTGTGGGGCGAGAGCCTAGGTAATTGTGGTCAGAACAGGGTGTATCATACTATAGGTGATTCATAAAGTATTAAAATATCAAGTGAGGGGAAAATATTGAGGAAAACTAGAGAAAGCGGAGTTACACAAAGAGCTGAAGGTATTTTGATTTGGTAACTCAACCAACTAACTTAGTAGCTTGTGGTTAAACTTGAATCCAAATCGAGGAGAGGGATTATAAGGCTTGGAATTAAATGGGTGAAAATGAAAGTAGTATGGACAAACCAATGAAATAGTGATACTATATATTAGATAAGAACATTATATTGAACAGACAAAAAAATTTTTATAATAATTTAAATGTAATACGAAAGAAGTTTAAATTTTAAAACCTTTAAGACATATGTGAGATAAGGCAATCAACAGATTTAAGATCATTTCTAAACTTATAACCATTCCGAAAAACTGTCAAAAGGCCATTTCCGCTCGATCAATTTATAAACAAAAATTAATCGTTTATAAGGCATTTACGATATTTTAAGTAAAGGGAACAAGAAAATCTGTTGGCAGTCGAACAACTTTCCCAAAGACGTCATAGCCGAGCACATGTCATTTGGTAAATACGAAGTGAAAGCAAATTGCATACAGCCGCCAGGCTGAATACATGCAAAAAGATCATAAAATATACTCGATAATATACTTAAGCTATATTTAAGAACGTGCAGTTTCACAAAAACAAAATATAAATTATCTAAATGACTGTAGAACCTGCCAAAATAAAAACACGCCACTGCATTTTGAGTCGAGTGGCTTTGTCTAGTATGTATATCTGAGATAAAAAACCGCACATATTAAGACTTAAATCGGAATAGACTGGCATTTAGTATAGGCCCCAGCAGCAAGGCGCCAATATTTTCGTTTTCCCTCCCCATTTATCGGCTATTTATAGGGAACACATTACCTTTTCATATGCAGTCCATGAAAACATTTGGGTTATCGATGTCTCGCAGATATTTCGTAAATATATTCCGCCTTCGACGGACCCTAGAAAAGTTTTCCTTCTTTGCACTTGAATCTGACATTTTGAAAAATGCCTAAAAATACTCACGCCACGAGATAGAGAAAATAATTTAAACGTACACTTGCGTCAAAGGCGAGCACTATTTCTATTTGGGCAATGTCTAGACGGACATCGGGCTTAAAGCTTCACGGCTTCTCAAAACGAATACAATTACCCGCAATATTATCAATGTAAACCAGACGCGTGCTTGTTGCTGTTGTATTTTGTGTACATTTTGTGGTTGCGTATTTTATATGCCTTGTTTTATCAGTTACGGCATCCACTGAGAAAAATATAAAATTTATGGGAGAATAGATTTTTAATTTTTTTATAAAATTAGCATTTAAGAAGCCTAATTAAAATCATAGATTAAATATATTTTCTAGCTCTGCTTCATATTTTAAAAAGTATATTTGTCAAAACAGTCAATATATTCCAATAGAACCATTTTTGACAGCAATATATGAATTCCAAAAATAAATAAAGAGAATCTTTTTCAAAAGCCACAATGTAATGCATCGGAAACTCATTTATAATCTTTGAAAACTTTCCGCATGTCAATTATTAAGACCTTCTGCCCCTCATCCTCCAATCACATTTGACGGCCTATGAAAAAGCTTTCTTCTTTTTTAATTAGCCTCCCCAAAAATCATCAAGATCAACCACAAAATCGACGCTGACGGGTCACGCCAAGGCCGAAGAATTATTAGGCTAGAAGCGTGATCGCTCTCAAGCGAAAGGCGTCATTTTATTAAATACATATTTTTTCGGGTGTAACGTAACTAAAAATATTTCAACATTACAAGCGTCGGAATACAAATGCACACAATCTTAAGGTTATATATAGGGATGGGGAGACATTTCCGATGCTCACGCTAAGATCACGTGAATCGTTCAGAAATGTGGGCTGGGGCAGATGCGTCTGCTGTAGAAATGTTGGCGCACCGACATCTGAAAAATGTAGAGGAATTTCGTAATTTTCCCTTTTATTTTATTGGTCGGATTTAGAACAGTAATAGTAATTAAGAAAATCAACATCCACAACAAATGTTTCACTAAAAACTATTTTCAGTCTTTTACTATTGGACTTTGGATGTGCGTAGGGTAAATTTCCGAAAAGTCTAAGAGTAAGGTATATTTGGGTAAACTTCTGTTAGAGGAAGTGAAATAGAAAACCTGAAAATTTGGTGACATAAAAGTCGGAAATACCTTGAATAAATGTTTAAAAAAAAAATAGTCCAGTTGTAAGGTCAACTAGAATGTCATCAAACAGAACCGATGTAAAAATTGAACAGGTCTTGGCAAAATATTTTCGGACAGGTTATTGACTTTGGAAAATGGAGGGACTTGAGCAAGGCCATTAGATCGAAAACTTAGGAAATTAAAAAGTATTTTAAGACATAATTTTCATTTACACGAAATGTTTCGGATTTTAAAGAGCCCTTTTAATGGAGCCAAAACTTGTTTCTCCCGCCCCATCAACGAACTTAATGTGGCTCGCATATTGAGGAGCTTATAAATTTATGGACTTGTAAACCGGACCCTCAAAAATAAATGCGGTTCGTAATGCATACGGAATTGTGGTTAAACAAATGCAGTTGATAACCCAAACTCGTTTCCCTTGGAGAAAATGTAAGCCAAAGTGGGGAAATCGATGGAAATTCAAATGACTATTTTATACTTTTCGGCTGATCGCTTTCATAGTTGACACGTTTCAGGAAAGCGGTCGAGAAAATACAAGAAAAAAAAAACGAGACCCGGCTGCGGGCTCCGATTTCTGGTTGGTGCTGCTGGGCGTTGAGGCCCACACACCAGATAAGCGATCGCCTCGAAAAGAAACCTGTTGAAGAAAATGCAGCAACAGCAGGCGCACAGCGATCATGCCCTCGATGCGTGATCGGCGATAGTCGTTTCGATCCAATCCGATTTGAACTGAGTCGAGTGGTGCGATCTCCGGCAGTTCAGCCGGCGTTCAATAAACAGAGAGCCAGCCTGGCAATAGCCATAGCCAGTGCAATTGTTGGCTATTTGTCTTTGCCATATATATTTAGCACTCGAAGCGGTTCCCCGGACTCTCCTCCTATTTGCAGACCAAATAAATTCTGCTCTGTGTGGGGGGCACTCAGTCGTAGGTTTGCTCTAACTGACGGAAACTTTTCGATTTCTCAGCTTTAGTCGGTTTATTTTGGTTTGACAACAGCGAAATTCCATAAAAAAGCGAGCCCCTAACCAAGCTGATTAGCCAAAATTAGTCGCCATATCTTATCGATTTTATGGCCAACTTTCTCAACAGAATAGTAAAACCCTTAATATGGTAAAAATTATTTATTAGAGTGGTTATTTAACAATAAAAGGTTAATACAGACAAACGCTCTCCAGAAATCTTAAAAAAGAAAGATCATTTAATAGAACTGAAGGACTGTATACATTAAGTACAGACTTGGATATTCTACAGCGGGTAAAACAGGAATTAAAATAAATATATGTGTCCTCACACTTTATAATCAATATCTTAAAGAAAAGTGTACAGTACTTTATATTATATATTATTATACATATACAACATTGAATTCCATCCGATTTCAGTAATTTCTCATAGTCCAAGAATATTTTTTTGTCCGCGTGGTCAGTTCCATAATATACGAAATTTTATTTGGATATTTCCTACATTTTGAATCACGAGTTATCCTATATATCTTAGCAAGGCGTATGTTTATTTACATTTGAGCCAAAGACTCGTGGGAAGATTCGCGCAATAAAAAAAGTAAAATGAAAGGCTAAGCGAAAAGTAGGCGTGACTTACATATAGATTAAGGCAAATCTTTGGCAAAATCGTACGTGACTGCTAAAAATAAAATATAAAAAAAGTATACACAACACACATGACGCAGGGAATTTTTCGGGAACCTCAATTATTAAAGGAATAATATGCTTTGCAAGAAAAAGATATCATACGGGGAGAAAAAAAATTGTATTAAGATACATTGGTTTAAAAATTGCCATTAATTGGCCAATCTATGCCAATTTTTAGACGTTATTAAACCATTGCAACTTAATACAAATCTTCCCATCTGGCAGGAGTCTGAAAAAACGCTCTTAAAAATGCATTTGGCAACGGCGCAGTTAGCTAAACTAAAAGTCAAAACAAACCAATAAAATCAAACTGTTGAGCATAAAAATAGAAATCTGCTCAGAGAAAGAGCAGAGTCAATGACCACGGAGTAATAAAATACATCTTTCCAAATGGGGGTCAAGTCAAATTGATAAAGCCCGGGTCAAATCTACGATTACTAATATATTTTAATAACGAAAATTTAAATTATATTATACTGTGATGTACTCAATGGATGGGATTTCTTTTTTTTTGCAGCCGTGGCCCCAAAAAGCATGTGATCTTTGCCGATGATGAGGGTCTATCGCTAACCGAGGTTCGTGTGATGTCCGAACCCTCGAATGTGCCGCCCTACTGGAGCATGAAGTTCTTGGAGCAGATAACACAGGGCCTGGTTAGTCCACATCCGCCAGATCAGTGGACAGTGGACTTCAAGCAGCCGGCATCAGACTATCTATCATTCAGGTGAGTTAAAGAATCATTGAGCTTGTGCAACTTTAAATAAACTTTTTGTTTATTTAACCATCTAACTATATTGTTACTTCAACTATTTCCAATCTTTTGTTTTTCACAGACAAAAGATAGACAGGGACTTTGTTTCCCTGGAGAATGTGATCGTTAAGGACGAGGAGTCGATCGTGGTGGGCACCATCAAGGTGAAGAACATCGACTTCCAGAAGGAGATTATAGTTCGTGTGACCTGGGATGATTGGAAGAACCAGCAGGATATCTTTTGCACATTTGCCAGGGCCTATGGACCGACTACTTGTGCCCACGTAGTCTTCGATACATTCTCCTTCAAGATCACCTTGCCGCCATCCTCCAAGCGCCTGGAATTCTGCATCTGCTATCGCACAAATGAAACAGAATATTGGGACAACAATGATGTGAGTTCAGCACCAAAATAATTAGAAATTCTCCTATAAAAGTTGCATCGATTTACAGGGTAAAAACTACACCATCAGCAAGCGATCGCCCTTTTATTACAACGCCTTGTCGCCCTACGACAAGGGCCAGAATCGCAACTCGAGCCAGCAACTAAGGTCCACCCTGACCGATGCCTTGGCCAAGGTGCAGGACCAAAATGGCTGGCACCAGGAGCCACATACGCCGTACTGGTAGAATCGCCTGGGGACAGAATTGGATTTTCCTGACCCAAGCGGTTGAATAAAGTTTCTCATTTAGGCCACATGAACAGAAAGAAAGAGGACTGGAACAGATTTAAAATTAATGTACTGTTTTAGTCACAGAGAGAGAGTCCAAAAGATTTTACCACTAACGAAACTTTTTGACTTAAGCTTATACCTGGTACAAATATCCCAATGTAAAAGTGCCATTGACTTGAGGGTTCCTCAATGATAAATGAGATAGGGGGCTTATAACTACTTCTATTAAGCAAAAGCCCAAATTTGTGTTGTCTTTGATCAACTCGATGGAATTTAAAAATCCCAATTTTTTATGTATGACCTTTTAAAATGTTTTATGTTCGATTGTAAAGAATTTTTGAAAAAAAACTTGATCTATATGTATACCTGTATGCCTGTGTGATTGTCTACATCTATATAACTGATATTAGATTTATGTAAACTTAAAATGAAAAACCCCATAAAAATGAAAGGAGATGAATTTTGAGGCGTGAAGCATCCAAGCAAACCATTGTTTCGAAATTTTCTGCAATTGCAAAATAAAGAAAACAAAAACAAACAACAACAAAAACAAAAACACACATTATGCCACCACACAAGAAAAACATCAAAAATTGTAGCTCCTAAGTTTATTCGTTTTATAATTTTCATTTTTTGTTCTTTTCATTTAATTATATAATTATTTCTTTTTGGTTATTTGAAACGCTAAGACTGAAATGGCTTGTTATGGAGAAGAAAACACGTCCTGCAATATATTACATAATAAAATAAAAATAAAAACAACAAACCGCATCATCACAAAACAGACAACAAAGCTATTTGTCCCCATTGTTCTGTGTGATCCAGATCCCGACTATACACGATATACACACCTAACTAGATTTAAGTGATTTGTACATACAGAAGCAAAAGCAAACATTATACCAGAAAATTGCCTGTTAAATACATTTATATACATATGAACTTAGTTACGTAAAGATGTCTAGTTTGTAGTCCTAGAGGTTATTTAGTTAGTAAGGCGCCCAACTGACGTATCGTGAATGAATCAACTATATATGTGCCCATATATAAAAGCGTACTCTATAATTATTTAGTTTTTACTGAATTTATGACTGAACGAGCCATTAAATTGTCTTTTTCAGCTCAATGCTCATAAACAAAATAAATATTTTTGAAAAACATGTCGAATTTTAATTTATATGAAAGCTTGCAGTTGGTCAAATACCAGTCGCATAACATGGATGAAGTTATAGCTATTTGCCACTGAAAGAGAGAAATATATGGAAAAATGGTTTGGGACCTTCTCTAGTAGATTCCTGGTGTTCATCATTAATGGTGGAGTGGGCATCTAGCTTTTTTCGTGCGTTTTAATAATTTTGAATAATTTCTGGCTATCCACTTTTTTTGGGACTTTGCAAACTCGCGTTGAAAATGTTCCAATTTTTTAAAATTTGCGACTTTATTTCTTTGTCATCGATACTCGATTTCTTACTAACATTACCTTTTAAATTGTTATAATACCCAAGCAGAGCGTATTATAATTTCAATCAAAAAGATTGCAACTCAGTGAAGGAGACCCTATAAGTGTATATTCTTGTTCAGCATCACTAGGAGAGTTCATTCGCTATCCGTCTGTCAATTTGCAGCACGTTTCTACTAATCTCTCAGTTTTAAAGTTATCTAGATAAAACATTCCCAAGAGTTATTGCAGGTAGTATATAGGTCGAAGCAAGCAGGACCGGTCATAGGAATAATTGAAAAAATAAATGAAAAAAAAAATATTACTTTGCTGTTTTTTATTTATTTTAATATACTTCGATATAACGTTTTGGTTTATTATTTCAGAATTACGTTTATAATTTAATTAAACTCGATCAACAATATACTATATCCGCCATAGGAGCAATCGCAAAATTCAGCGAAAATCGGCATAGCTTCTCTGTTTTTAAGCATATACGCATAAAATCGAAATATAGTCGTTTTAAAGAGTATTTAGGTTTTCGCAATAGCAAAAGGGTACATAAACTTCTGTTGGCTGCATATCACTTTCTTTCTTGTTTTTATGATAACTTAATTTCGATCCCTATTTTTATTTTTTAATACTTGTACTAGTTTTACAATATATGCCATGGTTGTTATACTTTTGTAAGAATATAAGAGCCATTGACATAGTTTATTCAAAATACTAGCATATTTTTGTAGATCTTAAAAATGAAAAATGCGAAAACGGTTCTTATCTATAAAAACTAATGGTAATCTATTCACGATTCGCTTGAAATTTCCTCATCTAGCTAATCAAAGCCCCATAAAACCCCATTTTCAATGTCAGGAACAGCATTTGTTGGTCATCAGGTTATCTTTACAAGTCTCATTATTAATCGCAGGCACGAGTACTCTATAACCGGTTCCCGACAGATAGAAGAGATTAGAAAACGCATCTTGGTAGTGTATTTTATTTTATAATTTAATTTATTCAGAGTGCTTTCTTGGGTAGCGGGTCAGACAATTGAAACAGCATAATATCATATTCGCATGAATGGCCTTGTGGGACGTGGGAGGGCAGCGGGGAGGGGAGTGGAGAGCAGGGCTGGCCATCGAAGGTTCAACATACACACATACTTTCTAGCGCAAACTAGACACACATGGGGTTAAGTATAGCACATAGTATTAGATTGTATATGGAATTAAATACTTTGAACTTGAGTGTAGCTTAGTTTCGTAAGACAGAATGTTTAGCGATTAAAGTAAGAAAGATTCGACTATGTAAAAGTGAGAATAAATTGCAGTGTCAGAGAAATGCGTAAGGTATTGTTCCTGGAATGTACATGTGCAATGGCACACACGCAACATTGATGTATTGTTGTGAAGAACTCAGCATAAGGCTTTTGGCTATACAGAAATCGAAAGTTCGTTAGAAAGTAAAAGTATGTTGCTCCTGGGTCTGCCCACAATTGCGCCAACTAATCAACTCTGGCCTATAGGTAACCGTGTGGTGTGGCCCACTTAGGCCTGCTTGGCCTTCAGGCTGGCGGGCATCTCTGGGGGTGGTGGACGGGGAATGCCCAGGGCGACCTTCACACCGTCATAGATGAACCACTGCAGAGCGGTCAGAGTACCGATCATGATGATACGAGGCGTCAAACCGTTCCACATGCCGCTGAAGCCCAGCGACTTGGCCACGCTGATGGCGCTGGCTCCCTTGGCCTGGTTCAGCTTGGACACCACCACGTCGGCGGGATGCGACACCACGGCGCAGAACACACCGGCGATGTAGCCAGCGGCAAAGGTCACGATCAACTGCTCGCCCTTGGTGCAGTCGGCACGGGGCTTGGGCACCACATACCTGCAGGAGATGCAAATATTAGTATTGATTTAAATGAGAAGGGATGGGATAGGACTTTCAAAACTTTAGACGGAATTGACATTCTTTAGTTTTCACAAATAATATAATTCTATAATTCCTTTTTATAATTAGTGAGCGAAGTCAAAAGTACTTTTGAAAGAATGATACAAAAAGTTTCTTATCAGCAAACAAGATAGAATTAAGTTTATCACTTCGTATTCTAGTGTGATAGATACGTCAGAAGTAGTTATCTGCAGACAGGAAAAAAAAAATTATTTCCCCTAAAAGTAAATTAGATTATGAAGTCTTTCCATTGGATAAGTAGAAAGAGAAACGCATCCGGCATTTTTTCTTAATCATTGGTGAATTTCTTTTATTCAGGCTAAAGAGCCGTCTATAAAAAACTTTAAAAATCCCTAAAGCATGGCGCTAATTATAAGATTGGTAATGTTAATAGATAGCTCTATCGATATATGACGATTTTAAAGATCATCTTCAACTGAATGAGTCACTCTAAAAGAAGTGTAAGCCCCCAAAGCAAATGCTACTTACTTGTAGAGCAACTCCACGGTGCGCTCGAAGCAAGCGAACTTCATCATGGTGTAGGGGATCTGTCGCATCCACAGGGGGACCAGACCCTTGTAGAAGGCGTTGACGCCCTCCTCCTTGAGCATCTTGGGCACGGCCTCGCGGAAGTTGTTGGCGAATCCGGGGATGGTCTGGATCTTGACCTTGGCGGCCTCGAACGGCGACAGAGCGATGTCGGCGAAGAACTCGGCCGAAGCGGAAGCAGCCAGATACAAGGAGGTGCGGTACAGGTAGGCATTCTCCTCACCAATGATATCGGCGTACTTTACCTTGAACACCTCGTACAGACCGAACTTGCACAGACCCTATAGAGAACACATAAAGGCAATTTAATTGTTTTCCACTTCATCATTCTACAACTGTGATTAAACTGCCATTAAGCCTAGTGATATTTCAAAATAATTGAATCAATACTCTAGATAAAATAATTGTTTGTATCCATGGCAACTTATTAGCCCATGGAATAAAATGTATATCAAATATTCTGTTATATTTGTACTTGTATTATAGTAGTTCTGTTTATATGCAACGGCGTTTGGTCAATTAAATCTTTGCTGTTGCATTCCGAATACGTTTTCCCAATGAACCCCCTTATACACTTTTAGTATATCAAAATATCGGATATCGATCTGATCACTTCTTGTATCTGTGTCGAAACCTGTAATTAGGGTCACCAGACCAAGTCACGAGTGGGGAAGCTTAATCCGCCTCCAGACAATTATGCAACCCCTCCCACGAAAGAGCCATTCTCACCTGTGCCGAGTAGCCCAGCAGGGTGGGGAACCAGCCCTTGGCCAGTCCACGAGCGCCCTCCTCCGCCACGGTGACCTTGAATCCGTGCACCAGGTTCTTGTACTTGGCCTGGTCCACCTGCAGACGGCACTTGACCAGATCCAGCGGGACCACGAAGGTGTGGGTGGTGCCGCAGCTGAGGATGCCGCCGATGCCGCACAGGGCGAAGTACTTGGAGCTGCCGAACTCGCAGGAGTCCTGCTGGTTGGCCACCGGAGCGGCGGCGGCGGCGATCTGGCGACCTTCCACCGGCTGGGGATCCACCAGGGGGGCGGCGGCGTCGCATCGCACGGCCGTCAGGGGGCTGCGGAAGGGCGAGTTCCGGGCGGTTTCGAAGAAGCTGGAGAACATCTTGCTTTCTTTCTGGATACTTGGGTCGGCTGAAAGGGCACAAAAGACCGTCCGTTAGTTACGTACCACACATGTGCTTTATCTAATTATATATAGCTGGGCAATCAGCTGCTTTTCGCCTCGCTGGGTTACATAACGGCGTGCCCGCAGTGCCGCAGACTTACGACTCTGGATTTAACCGCAAAACGGAAACAAAGCAAACGAACACGGGAATTTAGTCTATTTTCGGGGAACCCAATCGAACGTCTCGCTTACTTCGATTTCGATTCGGCAGAGTCTTGTTCTTATGCAATTTTTGGCCCCGATTTTCGCACTTACTCTTAGTCAGCAACGTTTCTTGGCTCGTGGGCGGGGATTCAAAGAATGAGGGGGGCGGCTAGCGGTGGAGAAACTTCGATGCCAACATCGATTTTTCAAAATATCGGTCCTATCGATGTTTGGCAGGGATTGTCGATGTTTATCCACACCCTACGAAGAACATCTCCCTCTCTCTCTCTCTCTGTTAGTTCGACGTTTCGTTAACATTTCGCTGTTAGTTCGACGTTTCACTAACATTTCATTGCAAAACACGCAAATTCACCGCTAGAGGTGGAGGTCGCCAACACCGATGTCATCGATGTTTTTAATATGTGTCCCATCAACCGTTACCCATCTCTAACGATATCTTTTTGCCACTGTTATCTTCACTTAATTTTTGGCGCCATCTGCCGGTGGCACACGCTCTAGCCGAAGCTATTTGAAACATCGACAAAACATTGATATATTCCGCCAAAAACATCGAAAACATCGATTCCCGCCAAGTTCGCTAGCTGGAAACTAAATCGCTAAATGCGGGGCATGTCTCCGCTAGCTATTCATAAAAGTGGTTGGTGTCTCCGCGATGCTAACGATGCCGATCGAGGTTTTTCATTTCTAATATTGACTTAATCAATATTGGAAAAATGGTCACACCAAACAATATCATTCCAGTTCCCCATTCAAATGGCGTTGCCCGACTTAAATCGGAAAGAAAACTTTAACGGACACCAACCGAGGACACAAACCAATAAAGGATAACTTTCTTCGTTCTTCATAACTTGAGCTAGGTTTCTATATGTCCCAGACAAGATCGAGATTATAAATTGGGGTAAATCCTAGTCTACAACTCAAAGCTATTGTTGCAGAAGATGGTGGCTGTTGTTATGGAAGTTCGACTGCTGACTTGACGTGTCCTGCTTTAAATGCACTTAATTATAAAACTTATTGATACCAGTGGCTAAATAATTTAAGAGCAAAAAATCATCATGCCAAACATCAAATTATACTCGGCAACTCTCCAGGTTGAACACATCCTGTATGCAAGCGCATTCTTACGACATACAGCAAGCTTTTTAAGCAAAATAGTCCGAACTGTAAAAGTTGTTCATAAAAAAAATGTTTAATGCCTAACGGCATAAAACAGAGTCAGTAGGTCGCTATATTATCAAATTTGCATTAATCCTTTTTAAAATCTGTCGATGTTTGGACATCTCGCTACTCTCAAATGCGAAATTCGTAAGCATTCCAACTAAAAAAAACGTTTTTTTTTTGTGCATAAAGCAAAACTAGGCACTACGATCGAAGTTGGAAAACTTTTGATTTTAAAATAGTCACAAAAATCTAAGCCATTTGAACGCTATACAAAACAGAAGTCACTTTCTCGAAAGCCAGTTCAAACACTGACTTTTGTAAAACGTTGATGAAGACTTTGATGGAATTAATTTTAAACAAGAAAGGAAGCAAACTTCGGCAAGCCGAAGTTCATATACCTTTGCAGCTATTGCAAGAATCAAATATTTTTGAAAAAATTAAAATTATGATTTACTTGCGTATATGTCTAAAAACATTGAAGCGATGATGATTTGCAGCTCAATTATTAGATATGATATATTCTTCCGATTTTGATGAAATTTAAACCGTAATTCTGAAATAGTTAACCATTACTATATGTCGAAGAACTAATAGAAAAATTTAAAAACAGCAAAGCTATATTATACCCTTGCAGAGGGTATTATAATTTCAGTCAGAAGTTTGCAACGCAGTGAAGGAGACATCTCCGACCCTATAAAGTATATATATTCTTGATCAGCATCACTAGGAGAGTCGATCTAGCCATGTCCGTCTGTCCGTCTGTATGATATAGTCGTCCGATTTCCAATTTCAGTCAGAAGTTTGCAACGCAGTGAAGGAGACATCTCCGACCCTATAAAGTATATATAATCTTGATCAGCATCACTAGGAGAGTCGATCTAGCCATGTCCGTCTGTCCGTCCGTCTGTCCGTCCGTTTCTACGCAAACTAGTCTCTCAGTTTTAAAGCTGTCTGAATGAAACTTTTCCAAAAGCTGTCTTTCTATTACAGGTAGTATATAAGTCTGAACGAGCCGGATCGGGCGACTATAGCATATAGCTCCCATAGGAACAATCGGAAAAAAAAAAATCTAACTTTGCTGTTTTTTAAATTTTTTTTAGTTCTTCGACATATAGTAATGGTTAAATATTTCAGAACTACGGTTTAAAATATAAAATAACTATTCCAGAAAAAAAAACAAAAAGCTTTAAAATTTAAACTGATTTTTGGCTGCATAAATTGAAAAAAGATAACAAATTAGTCAGGCGGTTTCGGTAGGGTTTTACTAAAACACTTAAAAAAATTGACGATACTCGCCGTATCAATTCCGTTTAAAATGATTATTCAATCATATAGCTAAACAAATCAGCGGAAATAAAATAAAAACACAAAAGCTATTTAGAACCAGTCGTTCAGTACAATCAATCTATGTCAGCTATGAGAGTAAAGTATGGTCGTCTAATTTAGATCAAGTTCATGGGAGGAAATCAGCGTTTATAAGTTCCTTTTTTTTCTTCGTTTCAAGGACTTAATATATGTACACCTTTTAAAACTGGAAACGATTCCAAATATGAACGAGTGTTGCATATAATTTTGTAAGACCTTTTTAATAGGAATTAGAAATCCGCAAGAACCTACGATTGATGGATGTAATTTTTTTAAGTTATTTTAATTGAAGTTCTCAATCCCCAAGAGCCTATAATTATGGTACTTTCCGATAAACTGTGAATTAATTTGCTAAACAAATGTGTTAGAATCATGATGAGCAACGTTTTGCCATAGACTTGTCCTGATCCGGAATTTGCTTTGCACGGACAGGACTTTAAGCCTTCGTATTCCATCTTATGTTTCATTCTGCAAGTGAAACAAAACTCTCCTTCGTGGTCTTTAGTTACTAAGATTTGGCAGCCGCTATTAGGGGACCAAACACAGCATATTTTCGCATCCACACTGTCTGCAATTTTAAAGAATTTAAAAAGTTTGTTAAGTAAAAGTTGCATGCTTTCTTTACCGATGTTAATGTCGGTTGGAATGCAAACGTCTAAATTGGTGGATGTTTTAGGAAAGGAATACTTAATGTTTGTACGGTTCCTAAAATGTGGTCCTGTATAACAACTATAACCGGTGTCTTCAACACGACACAACCCTTTGTTTTCCTCCCTACAGTCCAAACACTTAAAAGTCGATGAGAAGTCAAGGCTAGACTCAGTAGCGACAGTGGACTCATTACTCGGCTGGGCAAACGTGGTCAAATAGCTCAAACCGAGTATTAAAATAAATTTATATACACATTTAGAAAACATTTTGAAATGAAATAAATAAACATTTTGAAAGAAATAAAATCAATTTAACAAGATATGAAAAGTAATCTGTGATTGAAATAGGCGAAAATTGAGTTTTAGAGATAGATGTTTCTAATAATTATCACGCATCTCAGATGAGAAATATTTTCATAGGAAAGTAAATTAGTTTTTCCTTTATTACTTTTTACAAGTTTTTCAGTTTATCTAAATGTAGTTTGGAAAACGTATCCTCAATCATGTCCTTCAAGCCTAAAAACAACAGAGGAAAATATCATAATTTTGTTATAAAAAATATATTGAAATATGAACGTTTGAGCAGGAAAGTATTGTTAGTTAAACATTAGG
The DNA here is from genome assembly GCF_025200985.1 of Drosophila gunungcola. Classification (NCBI taxonomy): domain Eukaryota; kingdom Metazoa; phylum Arthropoda; class Insecta; order Diptera; family Drosophilidae; genus Drosophila; species Drosophila gunungcola. Next base: position 1,697,600 of record NW_026453181.1, on the reverse strand, counting down.
GTTTTAAACTCATAAAAATCTTCATCAAATAAACTATATTATACATTTCACATATTGTAACCTAAGAACATCTAGACTGGCTCAAAATACATACTTTAAAACATATCAAGTATTGCCTAAATTTTCTAAAGGAGCTTATAGTTTTTTAAAAGTTTTTTCAAGCGAGAATTTTGATGAAGGCTCTGAAGAATTATTATATTGAATTTACGGTTAAGTCCAGGTATTTTGTTCATTGCCCTATCGCCTGTGGCTTGGATACACTCCGATAGTTGAAAACCGACCTCACACTTTCGAGCATCCTCGATAGATCGACACTGGGTCTCTATTGCCTTTTGATGCTCTGCGTTGTACGCATAAATATTTCCTTTTTTAATGAGGGTATCAATGTTAACCTTGCCATTTGAAACGAATCCCATCTTTTCCATAACGCAGTGCCGGGCGCACTTGTCACTTGTAGTGCCGTTCTTGATTGATACACCTAAATTCTCTTTGTGGCAGTATTGCCCTAGCTTTTTAAAGTGAACAAATCGGCATCTGATAAACCATACTATAATATTTGTCTTAAATAGAATTGGAGGCTAAAGGACGTTATTTATTTACCTGAACAGACGATTGAAGAAAAGCGACTGAAATATATAGTGCCATAAAAGCCTTTATATTCATCATAAGTATTTTCTTCGGAGTTTTGTAAACTGTTAAGCTGTGCAATAAATGGGCCAAGCATTGTATGCTTATTATATTGTCCAAATACTTCAATAGCTTCAGATTTCATGGGTATTAATGTGAAGTTCCTCTGAATGGTCGACCACGTACATGACGAATCGTACACAATGTGCGAAAAGAGACTACTGTACATATCATAAAATAATAAATTAAAGAAGTTTTATAAATCTAACATATATAATTTAAACTTTTGTACAGTCCAGAAAATATTCAGTATCACTTGTTAAGGTATACGTGGTGAAAAAGCATTACGAAGTATAATAAAAAATCAATAATGATAAACTTTAAATTCATTTCAAATGTGTTACAACTTACTACAATTTTAAATCCCTTACGAAATGTTTTTTTTTAATATGGACATAAGCTCAATACGACTGTCTCCTGTTTTAATTCGCTTTATTTTTTCTTAGTTACCTTATAAAGATTGATTTGAAAGAGCTTTCTTAAATGTTAGAAATGACTTGGTCAATAAACTCTTAAACATTTATAAAATATTGATTTTTTGTTTATTTTTAAATGTTGTAAATAAGTTAAACGGATTAAAAGAAACTGAGGTGATGATCTGAGCCGTAAAGCTTCTATCAGCTGATTTCCGCGACTCTCTTTCTGAAAGCTTTGAGTCTGGTTTCCGATTTACTTTGCGCTTCTTTCTTTTACTTTGTCGCGGTCTCTGCCTTTGTGTTTGTTTTTGCTTTTGGCTTTGCATTTTTGTGTTTGCCGGTCGTGGATTTTTGTGGAGTGGAGTTCCGTCGTCAGTTTGAGTTTGGTTCGTAGCGCGTTCGCACACGCGCGCGCTCTATAGTTTGTACATCTATATTCCCATCCGATCCGATCCGATCCGAGATCCGATCTGACCGTCTTCGTGCTTTTCGCCTGCTTCTCGCTCTCTCTAATCAGTTGGCCTACGCTTTGGGTCCGCGTACTTCGCGGCTAATTTCCAACTTAAGAAGTGAAAAACAACAAAATCAGGCAAATAATTGAGTAATTAAAGTTAAACGTAAGGAGAGCTGCTCTGCCAAGTGTTTTGTGTTGTGCGCCTTTTGTGTAACGGTCTGCTAACTGGAGCTGGATCTTGAAAATTATTACGCCAAAGTGTTTGAGTAAATTGATTGTGGAATGGTTTTGAAAGCGTAAGAGTGGATGCGATTAACTGATCGATTTGGGTTTAGTATGAGAGGAGGAAGCATAAATCGAATAGCTGTCAAGAGACTGGGATTTGCTTGCATGGTTTTTTACAAGCGGAAAAGAAAGTTTGATTTAGGAGAATCGGAAAGTGATCAAACCAGCGAATAAATAAATAAATTGAATATTTTCTATGCAGAGGAAATCACAAAAATTCGTAAATTATTACTATTCGTAATCGTGTCACAGTTAAAATAAACAATCAGCTACGCCTTTGCCTTATTCTTTTCAGTGGTTTGAATTACCACCTAGTTGAAAATGTTGTTTGTTAGAAGATTTTAAAAGGTGATAAAATGATAAAAAAAAATCTTGTTACCTGATAATTAAATCTGTGAACACCTTCTGAATGGTGTTCCAAAATGCAAACCTTAAATCAACCTTAGTGATTTTCTTTGCATATCGTATTTCAAATGATCTCATAAGATTATCTCATTTTTATAAGCGATAAATAGCAGTTTGACAAGCAATGGGAAAGTCTTAGTATTTGAACCTGCTGATTAAAGATTAGTTTTCAGGAGCCGAACATTTTTTTTGAATTGATTAAAATAACCAATTATTATATGTATTTACAATAAATAAATCTTTAGGCTCGTAGTTAAAAATTGTTAGTTCTTTTTTTTTTAATTAAATAACTCAAATACCAATAAAGGAATTTCACAAAACAAGTATTAATTAACTGTGTAACATAAAGAAAGCAGTAATTTTCCCCATGACCCACAATTATTCAGTGGATAAGTTTCCTTCTTTAAAAAAAATCATTAAATTTCTTCATCCAACAAAGAAAGGTAATTCCTTAAAAAAATACAAAACTAATCAACAGCACTTGCGACTAGTTAACCAGCAGCCGAAATTGGCAACTTCCTTCGGTTGGGCGCCAAGTCATTAGCTGCCACCCTGCCCCCCAGCCCCTCCTCCGGTTTACCCCCCTCCCCCCCGTGGGGGCCCACTCAGAGTACCGCTATGACTAGACAGGCCTTGTCCATATATTTCTTTATTTTTTTCGCATACGAATATATGCAGCCATTAGCCACCGCATCAACAAACGAGACGCCACAAACACACACACTGATCTTAAGGCACACACAGATACTCAAAGGAGGATCGAGGGGAAGATGAAGGGGAAGGGACTCGGTGACGTTTGCTTTGGGGGCCCCTTCACTTTTTGTTGTTGCACAGAAAAAAAAAATGTTATGACTTGCAAATATAATACTACCTTAAAACTCTTAGGAGTATCAAGCTTTTTTAAGGGCCCCATCCTTTCATTAGTGGATATTTGTTGATCAACTTTATGTACTTATATTTTTTTTGCAAGAGTCGATTACAAAATTTAATTTTATATAGTTATAAGGGTAAAAAAACTTTTTTTTTTAATTTATATAATTTATAGAAAGTACTTAAGGCTTCTATCTCAGATTAGATGACGGGCATTTTTTAACCAAAACTCAAATTTTATAATTTGTTCAGGGAGAACAAGATTTTATAAAAGATATGTCTAAAAAATTTAAAATATTAAATAAAATAGAAAATTTATAATGAACAAGAAGGAAAGCAAACTTCGGCAAGCCGAAGTTCATATACCCTTGCAGCTATTGCATTAATTAAATACTTTTGAAAACATTTAAATTATGATTTACTTGAGTATGTGCTAAAAAAAAACATTGAAACTATGATTATTTGCAGCTCAATTATTAGATAGTTATTTTATATATTTTTATTATTTCTATGGGAGCTATATGCTATAGACGTCCGATTTTGATAAAATTTATACCATAATTCTGAAATAATTAAACATTGCTATATGTCGAAGAACTAAACAAAAAATTAAAAAACAGAAAAGTTATAATTTTTTTCATTTATTTTTCCGATTGTTCCTATGGGAGCTATATGCTATAGTCGTCCGATTTGATGAAATTGAAACCGTAATTCTGAAATATTAAACCATTACTATATCTCGAAGAACTAAACAAAAAATTAAAAAACAGCAAAGTTATAATTTTTTTTCATTTATTTTTCCGATTGTTCCTATGGGAGCTATATGCTATAGTCGTCCGATTTTGATGAAATTTAAACCGTAAATCGGAAATATTTTACCATTACTATATGTCGAAGAACTAAACAAAAAATTAAAAAACAGCAAAGTTATAATTTTTTTTCATTTATTTTTCCGATTGTTCCTATGGGAGCTATATGCTATAGTCGTCCGATCCGGCTCGTTCCGACTTATATACTACCTGCAATAGAAAGACAACTTTTGGGAAAGTTTCATGCAGATAGCTTTAAAACTGAGAGACTAGTTTGCATATAACGGACGGACAGACGGACAGACGGACATGGCTAGATCGACTCTCCTAGTGATGCTGATCAAGAATATATATACTTTATAGGGTCGGAAACGTCTCCTTCACTGCGTTGCAAACTTCTGACTGAAATTATAATACCCTCTGCAAGGGTATAAAAATATGTTTTTTTTTGTTATAATCAAATAAATAACAATAAAAGTAATAGGCTTACCAAATTTACATTTTGATGTTGTTGTCGATAAATTATTTTTCGTCGTGCTGGTCGTTGTTTTTTCGTGGTCGGATGAAAAAGTTGCCGCGGCAAGTGCAATTCGCGGTTCGCCGTCCGCGACTTCGCATTCCGCTGGCCGAAAGTATCTTTGGAGTTTTGCATCTTGTGGATGTCTGCCGCGCTTAACTGTAAATTGAGGCATGTGCCGCACTCTCTCTCTCTCTATCTTTTTCCGTCTGTATATGTGCGCTCTCTTTTGTCTGTCAAGTTCAATGTGCGTTGACAATTTTCCATTTTCAAATGGGCGACGTTTTCCACTTTGATTGTTTTTTTTTTTTGTTTGCTGCCGCCGCTTCTTGTACTTTCACACACACTGGGCCTCCATTGTGGCTGCGCAACTGTGCGTGTATTTTAATTTATTTTAAATCGAACGGCAATTTGAATTTAAGCCAAAGCCGAATAAAAAAGCAAGAGGTAGTGAGGTTTTTTGCGCATTCAACCCGGAACTCAAGGTATGGCAGAGTACCCGAAATCAGGCAGTCGCTCTGCCGATCGAGTCGTGTGTGGATGTTTTCCAGGCAATGTATCTACGAATATCACTCCATCCTCATCGCAAACGCAGTGCATAAATCAGCGACGGAAAGAAGAAAAAATCTCCGCTTCGTTTTTTGTTAGTTTTGTGAAAGCGCAAGTCGTAGCGTAATTTTTACACTTTTACCAAAGAGAAAGAAGACGGAAAGATACATAGATACTCTTTACATACGGCTCATAAGCATCTTTTCTCTATTACCCACCGACATATACGATTCGTTTGCCGTTGTTTGTCTTTAAGCCGCTTAATTGAAAGTCTTGGCCTGACTTATGACTCGTTGGAAAAGCCAACAGTAAGGAGAAGACTTCGAGTTGGTAAACGCTTTTCCAGCTGGGCCAGAGTGAAACCGCGGTAGCGATCAAAAATAACATTTTATTGATAGCAGTGGGCTTGGCAAAGGGAAAGCTTTCAAAACTTTAACCAGAAGTTCTCCACGGTTTTTATAGTGCAGTAAACTCAACTTAATGAAACTAAAGTGATTATAACATGCAAGCAATTTGAAAATCTAATAAAGTGCTCAGGCCAAATCTGTCAATGTAATTGTTTGCCTATCTGTGCATGTGCTCAAAAATCAACCGATCAAACTGAATCCACAGTACACAACCAATAAGGTAAGATGAAATTAATGTTAATATTCTTTGCCCGTTTTAGTTTTTATTTATTTTTGCATATCCATTTGTTAACTCGTTTGCGATGTCTATTAACGGCATTCATCGCCCCGGGATGTGAGCTCATCTCGCGTCTAAATGATATTATTCTCTGTCCGAAACTTGTTCGGTGATTCATTTTTCACAGCTCCCTTTCTTGATTTGTTTATTTACAGTTGTGGTATCTGTTCGCTTTGCATATTTAGGCATGCAATACAGGCACGTTCAAATATTTAATCAGTTAACCGTTTCGGCATAGTTTGTTTAACATTCCGCCGAGGTTTTGCCATTGTTGTTAACTTTCCAAGTCGTTGCACATCTTTTCCCCCACCTGCCAAGCCCAATGTCAAGGTTGCCATTGTTGATGTTTTGGGTAAAATAAAAAATAAAATCAAGTTATAAAATGTGCGAGTAGCCGGCTTATTGCCAATTGTCTGCCGCTAATTGGAGCTCAACACTTCTCAAGTGGAACGAGCGCCTGTCGTATCGCTCATTTTTTTCGTATAATTTGTAATTGCTTCGTTTTTCGGACAAGCTAAAAGATATTTTACAAAAATAAATTAAGTGTGGCGAGCAATTAGTTGAGTTTTAAGCTGGCTATTTACAAAACGTAGGCAGATTAATGGCCGTCGATGGAGATGTGAAGATGAACGTGAGCTAGGGTTCGTCGGAAGATTTTCGCTACTTTTTCGGCCTATAGCAGGTAGATACAAAAATGATAAGACATTTAGCCGGTATTTTTTGGGTTGATTACTTTAAATTATTTTATGCTGATAAAGTTTTAGGTACCGAGACTGTTTTGCATAAATGAAAATAAGTCAAAACCGCATGTTATTCAAATCCTCAGTAACTTTATTCGCACTGACAATAACAAATGGGAAATATTTACTAAGCCCGGTTTCCATTTTTACTTAGTTAAAATCTTAAAAGCTAATAGACCCTGAGCTAGTCCCGAAATCTTAATTATGACCAAAAATAAGAAAAATATAAATAAATGCCATCAGCAATTTTCAAGGTTATGATTAAGTATCGATAATTGTGTCAACGGCCATCAAGAAACGCATCTATCAACATCTGATGAAACCGCGCGACTTAAGTATATTATTTGGCATACAAATGTCCACGAAATTGCTGGTCAATTAATAAGTCATTAGGGCAAAGTTTTAGTTCCAGCCCAGAGCAAAGAATTCTAACATTTATCAATACCGTTCGCTATTCTTTTGGGTTTCTTTCTCTAGGAATTTTGGCCCAGAGCAAAGATGCGGAACCGTTAAGCGTTTCACCTGAAGCAAGTCACTAAGAAGCGAATGGAGAAAAACTGTCTTAAATTTGACTTTTTAATGTTAATAAAACATTTTTTACGAGTCTTTTATGTGTGAAAATTACGCAGAAGGGCATACAAATAAACGAGACCACGAGCTGTAAAACAGTTAGCCAGAAGGCAGGTGCACAGCCAAGTTAATATAATACGTCATTACGGGAGCTCCATCTGTACCTACATACTTACCATTTTTTCTCCAACTCCCTTTTTGAGTCCCCCAACACTTAGAAAAATTACCGATCATTTTCCAAGCATTATATTCATAAAACCTCAGTTTTCTTAACTTTTTTCTAAAATATGTTATTTTAACTTTTGCTTGTTGTTAAGAATTTGGATATTTAAAATCATTCAGTTTCATTGTATTTTTTAATTTTTTTTCTCAAAATCAAAATATTATTTAAGGAAAGTGGTTCTTAAGCCAGAAGTGAATTTAATGTATTCACTTCTAACGCATATATTCTATTCCTTCTAATTGAATTTAAGTACTGTCTATATGAATTAACATTCAAAAATTTTTTTAAATTTCTTAAAAAAGGCATAAAATATTTCTTTGAGTAGATTTAGTACGACCAGCTCATGACTTTGAAAAATGTGTGACTTTGGAGTGAGATGACACCGTGTAAATAGCCGACGGTGAGGAAGAAACTAAACCGAAACTACTGAACAACAAGTGAAGAACAATCAGACGCGAGGCGGTAGAAAACTGCCCAAGTAGCTGGAACGCAGGTCACTGAACTCTCGGGCGGACGCTTCAAATATATTTTACACCAAGGCATTAACAAAAGCTAGTTCCCCCTCTCCACGCTCTTCTTACCAACGTCATGATAGAGCGGTATTTAGTTGACCAGTTTTTTTTTGTGAATGGCTTTTATTTATCTTGGCCTGGAATTGCCATAAAGTAATGTTTAAGGTTTTAAGCATCATAAAACTTGCTAATATGGGTTATTTTTGGTTTTTATTTCGCTGGCTTTCAGTATTTCTTTGGTTATGTCACATGATGATGAGGTACATAAGGGTATGAATTGGAAACATGAGTCAGTTTGATATTAGTATAAGCTTTAAAATATTTATCAAAAGATCGATTTCATTTGTAGTTCTGATAAGTTCATTTCTAGAAAATTTTAAGATGTTTCAGAGAATCAATCTAAGTTTTTAAATCGATCTAACCTTTTTTCACAATATTTTTGATATATAAGATTTTGAGGCTATAAAATGGCCATACTTTTTTTTTACGTAATACTTTATTGTAAATAATTTTTTGCAGGCATAAGCTTTGAGAAATATACGGTTTCTTTTGTGTATTTTCTATTAGATTCTAATCCGTTTCGCTGTACTTCTTAAGAGATCGACATTATTGAGCATTCCCGAGCAAATTGCGTTATAATTGATAACACTCTGTGAAATTAGCAGCAACAAGTCCGGAAAGTGAACCGCTTCCAATAACTGTAACCTCGGACTCGGACGCACCATCGTTGCTCGTCCCCGATTTGCCGCAATCTCATTCACTTGCTGACCCACTCTGCACCACCAGCGATGGAGCATCCACTCGAGATCGAGCCACCGAGCCGAGTGCCAAGTGCCAAGTGACGAGTGCCGGGCCGGTGGCATCAGACAATGGTTAATCGTCCAGCGTTCTCATTGCGATAGCCGGCAATTTCCGCACCTACTTAGCCGCCCCGCATGTCTAACCGTAAATCCCTATTGACCCCCATTTCCCAACCGTACTGCCTGACCACACACACATCCTCTTGCGATTCGCAGAGGGCTGATTTGTAACTTGATCAATGTGGCAATTGCTTCCTCTCCTTCCAAGCCACTTGGCCTTTTCATTAGCTTCAATTTCAATTTGCTTTTGCTATTTGCAATTTGCGCACCAAACTCTGTTTCGTTTCTGTTTCTATTTTCCAGCCATTTTTGCCTCGGTCCGGGCCGAGAAAAAACTTGTTTATGGCTCCTACAAGAATGTGGAAAGCAAGAAAACGAAACGAAACGAAACGAAACGAATAAAGAAATATACAAAACTGGGTTAAAATTGTTAGACAACCTGAAGTTGCAGTTGCCGTTTCTGAAATATTGCATAGGTATGGGGTCTGCTATCGAGTCTTGTCTCTAGGCAATGGCCTCGCCAATCTGCAAACTCCAAACCCCTTGAAGTGTGTTCGGATTGCAGCAGGCACACATCGAGTGCTAAATAGAATGTATTGGAATGTTTGCTGGATATGGGAAGATACCAACTAAGACCGGTGTACTAAAAACAAATGTATAAATCATACATTATTGTATATTGAGAGTGTTGAAATGGAGTCCTTCAAAACAAATAACTGATGGCTTAACTCCTAAATTAATCTGAAAATTATAAAAAAACTAAAAGAATAAATTTACAAATGGCAAACATTTAAAAGTAATTATTTACAAATACATTTTGTTCTGGAAAAAAAGTTTCTTTGCTTCTTATTCTCAAGTTTATAAAGTAATATTAGAAAGTTGGAAAAAAAGTTTCTTTGCTTCTTATTCTCAAGTTTATAAAGTAATATTACCATAAATTAACTTAAAAAATTCTTTAAAAAAATGTTTTAATAATTTGATGACTACCACGCTAAATCAAAATATTTTAGATTATAAGCAATGTATATTTGTATTTTTTAAGCGGTTATTAAAAACTAATATTTATTTGTATAACATGTTGCCACTTAGTTATTTATTAAGCTTTAAAGTATTTATAACGAGTTAATGATTTAAAAAGTTATTTAATAAGAAAAAAATCGAAAGTATGAAATTTTATTTATAAAGAGTTGAGATTTCGATTATAGCCTTATGGAAAACATACAGACTAAACCTTCAACTGCTGAAACATTATCCCTTAAAATGTGGCTCTGCATTTTGGGCTCGTTTGCATTTACTTTTGTGTTTGTTTCGGAGCCACTGCACTTGCGCAAAGCCCCCAAGCTCTGAAACCCTACAACAGTTAACCGAAACTCGTCTTGGGTATGGTCAGTAATGAAATAAAGCCGAACTGAGCCAAGCCAAGCAAGCCAAGTGAGCCAAGTGAGCCAACTATTGGCGGCTACTTAGTATGCCCGGGCCGAGTTCGACACTCACTCTCAGAAGGCTGAAAAGGTGCAACAAAACGCAACGCTCGGTCTCAATTGGGTTGTTGTTGGCTTATTAATTACCTCACCGCACAATTGCGTGGCACATACAAACACCCACCAGAAGGATGGGGATCGGGGGTCTTTTGCCGCTTTTGTAGAACCCACAAAAGGCGTTCGACGGTGGCGGGTAATACGAGTAACGACTTTTTGTGGCCCGTAAATGGAGCCCGGCTGATGAAGTCAACAGCCCCAACCAGTTTGAAGTTTAATTTAGCATTAGCTCTCGCTACTTACTTTATATTTTATTCAAATAGTATTTTGATTGGTTGCGTGGCTTTCCATAAACAAATGAAGAGCCCGAGAAAATTGAGAGTGACTTTGTCCATTTGCAAACTCGTTTTTGCATACTTCTCTGCCGTTTGCTGTTGGTTACTTTCAAATGTCAAACGAAGTTGAAGGTGGTCCACAATGATATTTGATTTTTTCCTATCCTACTCGCATTTTATATGATTTATTTTGAGTCATGTTGAAAACGAACAAGGCGCCTTGAGAAAACAAAAGACTTGAGCAAAAAACTTGTTTATGGCATTTTTATAGAAATTCAATTCTATAGTAGATATGATAAAATATATGCCCACATTTCTTATTACTCATATGTTATGTGCTTAACATAAATTAATTCTGTAAATTAAGACACAAATGAATTTGACGCAAATGACTGAAGCCAAAAGCTGGTTTTAGCACTTAAAATTACAACTATTTATTAAACATTAATTTCTCAAACTGAGATAAAAGTATATTTTCTACAAAGTATCGCTGAAGAAGAAAAATCATAAAGATAGAGGCACATTTAAATTAATAGAGGATACACAGTGAAAACTACGCAGCTTGTTCCCCACAACCCAGACAAAATGCATATTAAAAACACATTAAAATTGTCTGCATTAACCATTTATCATACCTTCACTTGCAATTCAATTACATTCAATGCACGATGTGCAGAAAATCCGCAGATGGCAAACAATTCCAAAAGCGATTCCAAAAAGTCATAAGCAAAATCGTGGCCGGCTCGGGTGAAACTTAATGAAGCCTGAGAAAGTTGCACAAGGCTCAGGTGACAATCATTAAAATAAAGCAACAAATGGCTGGCTAACTAACAAAATACAATAACCACAAACCAACTGAAAAAATGCGATAATTGCTAACAAATTTGTACGACAAGCGCATGCCAAACATGCAACATACAAAAGCCACAACGCATTTGAAGATTGCCTGTCTGGCTGAGGACTAGCTAATTGAAATTTAATTTATTTTTGGTCAGGTTTTAAGAACGCTTTAAGCCACGACTTATATTGCCGCCTTTCCACCTGAACTTCTGGTTTTAGCTCAGTTGGCTTGCTGCATCTTCTCGACTTCTCAAATGACCCAGTTTAATGCAAGTGGAACACTCTGACCAACAACTGCAATACGGCAACAGCTCTTGACCATAAAAAGCCAGGCGTAGATCTCTAGACAGCTCACAAATAAATAAAAAAAAGGAGAGAATCAGTTAAGTTGTTAGTTATAAATTAATAACGAAGCCTAAACACCCTTGAACACAAAAGATTTGGGTTGAAAAGGAAAATTTTCTGTGATATTCAGAATAGGTCCTCAATTATCCTATCTGATTAAATAACGACCGAATTTTATTTTAGTGTGATTTATTTTTATAAATTTTAGCTTGTTGACTAAGTGTACCGACTAGTTAGCAATTATAACTATCGTTTATTTTAAATGTATATTAAAATAAAATAATAAACTTCTTTTAAAGTTTTAAGCTTACCTTGACATACAATTTTTTTTCGCGTAAAATGCAATGATATATTTTGCAAGCTCCACTGACTTGTCTATAAAATTTAACATTTAACAGCACCATCTGTTGGTCACAAAAACTGGTGTAAATTGTAGTTATATTATCATATTAGCAAATTTTTAATGATTTTGGAATTATACTTTATTAGATTTGCTCTGAGTGTCTGGGCAAGACAAAGCTCCACTTCACTCAATGAAGCACCTACTTTAGGCCTTTCTCAATGGAAGGCCCCCAATAAAGCGACTCAAAGTCAAGTCAAGTTTCGTTCTGAGTGGAAGAGAGTTGCAAAGAGCCCCAAAAAGAGAGAAACTCGTTTCGTTCGGGATGCTGGATTGGCGTGGAAGAACTTTCTTCTCATTGATTCTAGCGGCCTGCATATAAATAAATAAATTAAAGAGACTTTCTTTCTGGCGCAGTGTGCGTGAGTCGGTGTCTGTGGCTGTGGCTTTGGTGTCATCATCTATTCAATCTTCCAAGCTAACGCCTCACTTCGTCGGCTGACCCAAATACTTGGACGCTCTTTCACCGGGGTCAGATCCCAAGTCGCAGTCGATGTCTGGCCCTGGTTTCGTGCACCTTGTGTCATTATTATACCTGGAGCTCGGGGTTGGGGTCTTTGGCTTGGCTGTTGGTCCAACAAGCGGACAGATTATAAACATCAACCCATTTACAAGTATTTCCAGTCCTCGGGCTCGGCTCTTCGATTATACGCATCTTTATCGGCATCTTCATTAGTTTGACCCAATTTACTTGGGAGTTCTTTTTACTTTCTATTTTCTCTCGAACGGCTTAAGAATATTCCGTGTTGTGGAGCGAACGTTTTTTATGGACCGCTTGTTAAGCTTTTGATTTGAGGAAGTCAATTTACTTTCATTTGAGAAAATCTTTTTCGGGTTTTTTCGTGTTAATACAATATGTATGGGCGTTTTCCGAAGCCACTTCCGTTGTGATATTATGTGGAAAGAAAAAACTCTTGATATAATTATAAAAATGGGCTCATGCCTTTTATTTATTAGTTTTGGGAATTAAAAGGTAAATTATAAAATTAATTCGATTTAATGCTAGCCACTTCGAAATTTCAACTTATTCAATTCTTTTCTCATCGAATATACCGATTGAACAAACAGAATTAACCTTTATTAACCCCAAAAGCAAATGTGGTCAGCAACTTTTGATGACTTGTAATACGATGTGATCAGAAAAGTACGTTTTCCACACATGCGGTTTAACCTTTTAATATTTTCATCAACCTTTAGCTGTATTCGAGTTCCTTTCTGGGTCGCAAAAAGATTGGCAATTTCTCTGGGTCGTAAAATTAATTTATGGGTCAAAACGTAAACCAGAACAAGAGTTATTAATCCCATAAGCGATATCAATCCAGAAATTTGAGTGCCCTATTAGATTTATAGCCCACCGAAGCGGGGTTTTATTTCGATTTTGGGTGAAAAGAAAGCGGATCTGATCATTTAAATAAAGGTTTGATAAAGACAAAACACGGAATCACTTTGCAGACATCAAAGTTCTGCGATTCTGCGATGTTAAAATGCTAAAACGATATTTGCCAGATTTATTGACAAATGGGTTCAGTTCGCTTTTGTGAAACTAGGTCAAGTGATGATAAAGGGCTTTCGGCTGGAGATTTGGAATATGCAAAGAAATTTTGGCTGATAAAATAGTTTGATGGACAGTTTAAGAGCGTCATTAAGCTGTTAACGTTTTGCGTGTATATACATGTGTGTATAAATATTAAGATGGATCTGTTGAGTGTGCTGGCCTATAAGAACCGTTAAATGGCCAAGGCACCCCATCAGTTTGCGTTTGCTCAGCGATTGGTTCGGTTCGATTCGCCGGGAATATGAAACTCAATCCGCCAGCTTTTCTGTTCCTCCTTGCTCTCGTTTCGATCTGCGATCGGAGTTGGTCCGTCTATAATTATAAGCCACCTTCCCGCGGTTATTTCTATCCGCAGCCAGCGCGATTGCCACCTCTGCCAGTCAATGGCACTATGACTACGACTACGACTGCGACTTCGACTTCCCATTCCGGCCCACCGCCCGGAGTGCAAGCGGACTTCATTGATGATCTGATTGAGGGCCATAAGCAGCAAATCTTATCGAACGTCTTGGGTGTGGCCAGCGAAACTCCCTCGGATCCGGCCTCCTCCTTGATTTCCCCCCTCGAGGGCGGTGGTGCCAAGGCGTTTCGCGTTAATCGCTGCGCCAGCTGCAGTGAGTTGGGGAAATTGTAGTGCCAATACAATCCAGCCGGGGAACGAAATGATCCCCGCTAATCTGCGACTAATAATTGGAAATTTGAATCGGTTATTGTACGCCTATATAATGCGTTTATTATATTCAAACGTGTTTTGTGAAACGTGCAGTGAACATAGTCAACGACTTCATTTCTTAGTTTTTCGTGTAATCGAATTGAACTAGTCAATAAAACGGTTTGTTAATATGCATTAAAAACTGAAGCAATAAAATAAGAGCTTAAAGTTATGTGGGCTTTTAACCGCGTAAAAACCACACTAAAAATAATTAATTAAATAAAGCCACATTTAACAAAAAGATACAATTTCTGCATCATTTTAATCACTTGGATGTTGGATGTTTAACAGTTATTTGAATAGGAAGACTTCAATCTGTGTATACAAACGCAACTAATTTAAATAATATTTGTAAAAAAAATTTGTTTATAAATATTTGCTAAAGGAAAATTCCTATTCTAAACATTTTAATAATAACTTTAATGTGTGAATATCATTATCATTTTACCAAAGCACGTTCGAATATTTTAATAGTTAATAGTTCAGGTGTAATACCCTCCGATTGCTCCGCGTTTTCGATCCCTGGCTGAGACAGTTTTTCCGCCAAAGACCACCCAGATTATAGATCCCATCGAATTCCAATTCCAATCCGTTTGCAGCCTGCGGCGTTCCCAATGTGAATCGCATTGTGGGCGGCACCCAAGTGCGGACGAATAAATATCCATGGATTGCGCAGATCATTCGCGGCACCTTCCTGTTCTGCGGTGGAACCTTGATCAACGATCGCTATGTCCTGACTGCCGCCCACTGTGTCCACGGCATGGACATGAGGGGCGTGTCCGTGCGGCTGCTGCAGCTGGACAGGAGCTCCACCCACCCGGGGGTCACCCGGTCGGTGGCCTTCGCCCATGCCCACGTGGGCTACGACCCGGTGAGTCTGGTCCCACGACATAGCCCTCCTGCGCCTAGACCAGCCGATCCCGCTGGTGGACACGATGCGACCCGCCTGTCTGCCCAGCAACTGGCTGCAGAACTTCGACTTCCAGAAGGCCATCGTGGCCGGATGGGGTCTCAGCCAGGAGGGCGGCTCCACTTCCAGTGTCCTGCAGGAGGTGGTGGTGCCCATCATCACCAATGCCCAGTGCCGAGCCACGTCGTACCGGTCGATGATCGTGGACACCATGCTTTGTGCGGGCTATGTCCAAACCGGAGGTCGGGATGCCTGTCAGGTGGGTTTCATAACGGTTAAATCGGTTCAAGTTGGAAAATCGTCCTTAAAAGTTGATATTTTCAATCGTGGAACTGATTTTTATTCAAAAGACCTTCAAAGTTTAAACTTAATTAATAGTGAATTAGTAGAGTGAAACGGTATATTCTTTTCGTTGAAAAGTATGTATCAGGTAGGAGCAAGCGTTTCCGACCATTTAAAGTATAAATATTCCTGATCAGGATCAATAGCCGAGTCGATAAAGCCATCTGCGTCTGTCTGTTCGTCTGTATGAACGTCCAGATCTCGGAAACAATAAAAGCTAGAGACTTGGGACTTGGCATGCAGATTCTAATAGTTCCTATGCAGCGCAAGTTTATTTAAAATTGGAGCCCACAAATCGTAAATGTATGTATTGTCACTCTGAGACATGTTAGAACTTAGGTGTTTCGGTCATGACCATCGGTAACACACAATTATTCTTTAAATTATTTAAATCATTTTAGAAGTTATAGGGTTTTGAAGTCCACTGCCGCCGCTTTGCAGCGCCTCTGCCGCCCCTCTGTTATGCTCCGCCGCTGCTCTGCCGGTAATTTTTGCAGTACAGAGACAGAACGAAAGAACTTTTAGCGGGAGGTGGGGGTGCTGCATGCACTTAGCTTCTAGTATTGGCTGTTCAGTTCGATATTTATTAATTTCAATGCTTAAAAAAATATTCTTTCTGCCATGTTAGGAACTGTGTCAAGAATAATATTAAATAATATATTAATTTCAGTGCTTAAAAAAATATTCTTTTAATGGGCTTTCTGCCATGTCAGGAACTGTGTCAAGAATAATATTAAATTGGTTATTTTAAATTAAGGACGAATTTCTTGCCATATCTGAATTTTTTAACTGATTGTAAAAATATCAACGCCTTTTGTTTAAAATCTTTAGGGTGACAGCGGTGGTCCCTTGATCGTCAGGGATCGCATTTTCCGATTGGCTGGCGTTGTGTCATTTGGCTATGGATGTGCCAAGCCCGATGCTCCTGGTGTCTATACTCGAGTCTCTCGGTACTTGGAGTGGATTGCAGTTAACACAAGGGACTCTTGCTACTGTAATAACTAATTTAGAAACATCTTAAAACTTACTTAAAATTATTTATGTATTTATTTTTTCCCAAATAATGTTAAACAATTTAAAGAACTTGTTTATGTACAAATTCTAAATTTTCGGCTTTTAGTTTTGAAAACTTATCAACTTGTTTTTTTACTTACATTTTTCATAGTTCTGCAGGCTGTAATATTGGCCATTGTGCCATAAAACATAAATGAATTAATGGTTAATAAAACACAATGATTTACTACTTTTGGCGTAAACATCATTGGTCAATGAAAAAATTGTTCTTTGATGGTTCCTTACAAAATATTTTCAACAGGTAATAAACATTTTCTTTGCTGCGACGACCCACGACCATATAAAAATCCAGTTCTCTAGCTTGATCGCGGAGTTGTGTTTATTTATTTTTTTCTGGGGGAACTGGACCGTATTGGACCCACGCAACTCCCGCAATCGACAGCTGGTTTTACTTTCTTAATGCACAAGAAATACAAATTGTACAAATATTTTGTGAAAACAGGTTATGGAAACCCTAGCAGTGGCCTTTCACTTTTTGCCCCTCGAGAGTGTTTGCAGAAATCAATAAAAGTCGAAGTCAGAGTTGAAGATTGCCGATCTGAAATCGAAGCCAAGGACGTTTTCCGCCGACTTCGCCTGACACATTGTTATCACTTGTCAAGGCCCCACAGCCGCCCTTCGTTTCGCTTTTCGCGTTTCGCGGGTTGACAAAACTTTTATCTTTATCCCTTTTGGCCAGGCAGGCCGACTTGTGGCCGACAGTTGTTTAATGGATTTTCAAGTTATTTCTGGTATTTTGTTGTAGTTGCCGCTGCATGTCGCAAAAGTACAGCAAAACAAAGATATCTCGGCGGAAAGAAACTCGTTTGTGGCTAGGGGCCAAAGAAAATGCCGCATAATTGCCGCCGCCACGACTCCGCAAAAAAGGGGCGGGGCACCCAGAAGGGGCTGGCTGGCCACCGAATCGACAATGTTGTCAATGCCGGCTGCTCTGGCATTTGATTTTATTTTTAACTAGACTATAATTGATGCCAGGCACTGCAAGGGTTATCGAGAAAGACGTTTGTGGAGGTGGCAGAGGGGAATTTGTGTGGAGTTCAGGGAACAGTGTAATTTATCTTAATTAAAACGCGCCATCAGAAAGACTTGTGTAGTGATATTCATGAGCTAATACAACTGCTCAGGTAATTTACATAGACAAACCTTTAATTCAAAAATGTATGGCCTGGCATTCTTTTTTCGTACTCTCAACAATACGAATCATTGTTTTCCCAACGTCGAAAACATAGATTAAAAGAAGAGTAAACGAAAACCAAATAATTGAAATTACGATTTTTATTGACTCTTTTATTTACCTTGCAGCGGGAGTTATAACTTCAGTCAAAAGCTTTCAACCCACTGAAGGGCCTTATAAAGAACATATATATTTATCTCTCAGCTATGCAGCTACCTAGACGACAATTTCCCAAAAGATTTGTTTCTATTGCAAGTAGTATTTAAGTGGGATCGGGCCGGATTGGACGACTATATCCTATAGCTAAATTATATCTTGCTCTTTGCAGAGCAGCGGTCGAACAGCGGCAGAGCGCGGCAGAGGACTTTATAACCCTGCAACTGCTAATATATAAGCACAGAGAAAGTACATACATTCACGATTTGCGCTGCGTAGGAGCTACTAGAATCTGCATGCCAAGTCCCAAATCACTAGCTTTTATTGTTTTCGATATCTCGACGTTCATATACACAGACAGACAGACATGGCTAGATCGAGTCGGCTATTGATCCTGACCGAGAATATATATATTATGATAGCTGCCATAGGAACGATTGAAATATTTAAAGGAAAATATAGATAGCGTCGTTGTTCATAAAAATCTATGTATCCAAATAAAGACATTTCAAAAAAAATATTTTATTTTTTTTACAGCTGCAATGATATGCAAGTTTTGACTTGCCGAAGTAAAACACTTTGTATGCTTGGTATTTGCCTTAAAGTTAAGCAAAATATAGTAAGATTCAAAACTAAAAATAAATTGTATATTATAATATTATTTAATTACAATATTACTCAATGTAAAAATAAAAAAATTCAACTCCATTTTACAGTTTTGCCTGTGATTATACATATTTCTTAAATGTCAGTTTAGCCGGTTATATAGAAATTCTTAAAAAGTGCTTATGTTATATTGTAATATAATTATGTTATTTAAGAGCATTACTTTTAAATTCGCACTTTGCTGCCTCCAATCTAAAATCATCTGAGACGATTATCTTCAATCAAGGGCCGATTGCAGCATCTTTATAGAGGTGATTGTCCATTGGAGTTCCTTTCGAGTGTTGGCACATTCTGCAACTAGATCCAGGCAGTGGTACCAATGCCGGCTCGCTAATCGTAAGCTTTCAGGCACCAGACTTCCGAAGATATTTGTTAGGGGCCGGAAATATCCAAGGATCGGTTCAACTGGATGTCGCGTGATCTTCAAAGCCTTGCCCAAGTTTTTCGATACCTCGATAACACGAGTGAGTGCCTTGTAGGATCGTCCTCTGGGCAATCGGACCTCCGCAGAAGTTCGTTCAGAGCCCTGGAGCAATCTCGTCCTGGCCAGGAATAATCGAGCTCTACATGATTGCTTGTTGACCTGCAAATGCAATAGCTCCTGGTCCTCCATAAGGTGAAACATTTGCAGGTGGAGGTCATCTAGGAGACATCTGATCTCCCTTACGGATGATCTTGCTCTTGACTCACGCTTCGCAGCCATCAATTCATCAAAAGGCACTTCGTTGTGGCTCATGGTTGGGTTTTTCTTTTTCAAGCTGGGTAAATCTTTTCAACCGAATTAAAAACTTCATAAAAAATAGCTTTGATTTTCGTCTGATTTGAATCGACATTGTGAGAAAAATATGGAAGCAAAGCCAACGTGTTTTTAAAAAGAAAGAAATCAATACATAATAAGATGCAAATTATTAAAATGTACAGCTCAGCTGATTAAGCCAATATTTCCATTTTTGAATAATCTATTTTAAATATTCATGGGTGCAGAAGGAAAATTTAGGTTTAAAAATAATCTTGTTTACATTGATTCAATTGTAGTGTAATTACTTTCAGGTTAAACAAAAGGAAAAATCATAATTAGATATGCTTATAAATTTGTC
The DNA here is from genome assembly GCF_025200985.1 of Drosophila gunungcola. Classification (NCBI taxonomy): domain Eukaryota; kingdom Metazoa; phylum Arthropoda; class Insecta; order Diptera; family Drosophilidae; genus Drosophila; species Drosophila gunungcola. Next base: position 1,677,935 of record NW_026453181.1, on the reverse strand, counting down.
TCTGGACGTGTCTTACTAAGCATCTTTTTAGATAAGTTTCCCAGATAAAACGAACTAGTTCCCACTTACTCCACTTGAAAGTAACTTGCTTGCCTTCAAATTTCTTGTATTTTTTTGTGGGTTTTGATGAATTTATCAGATTTGTTACTCTGCCTTGGGATGAAGAGGTCTTGGGTAGGGGAAGCGTCGCACCGCACGCTTCGCTGGCTAATTTAACATAATTCTCACATAAATCGCAGGCGAGTTGGGTAGAGAAATTTTCACGCCTCGCTTAACGCATTAGGCTCGCATAGCAAAAATTCACTTCTTGGCTTATTTTCTTGGCTTTTTGTTTGCCAATGGCCGCCAGTTTTGCCATATTTTTAATCTAGCAAAAACAAATGTCCAAAATTGTACTAGACACACGTTTTCGCTGCATCAACGCGGCACTTTGCAGGCAAACCGCAAAACATTTTAATAAATTGCTAGTTATTAGTTTCTTGCGGAGCGGCAGGAAAAAGTGCAATTAAAATGCATTCGAATTGGGGCGGAGTGGTGGGGTGGAAAGGGGGACAAAGGAAGTTCCGCAGCAAAGAAATTAGCATAAGCATTGACTTTTTTTCAACGGGGAAGGTGGTGGCAAAAAAACTGTTGCGCTAGTTTCCCATAATTTGCCCCAGCGAAGATAATGAGCAAGAAAGAGCAGCCAGGGGGGATGGTCTGGAAAACCGGGGGGAAAACCAATGGGCGGGAAACTGCGGTCAGTCGCATAGCAAATGGGTGTGAAGCTCTACTGAAAACTGGGAAAGGGGGGGCCTTTACTGCCTTCATTGTTCATCGCCGCACTTGGTTTTTGTTGCTATTATAATGGCCACCGCTTGCAATTTGCATAAATGTTTTTAATTAAATGCATTTAAAGCATATTTTTCAAACACGGCGGGCAAATTAGTTAATGAAATCGAATGAGGGGGAAATAGGAAGTGCCTTAAAGTTAGCTTATTATACTTAATATGGGAACTCGAAAGGGAAACTAGCGGTAGCAAAATAGTTGCTTTGCGAGGGGCTGACCGATAATAAAATTAAAATGCTACTTCTAATGCGATCATTAACTTTTGAGCTTTGTTCAGAAAATTGATTAATAAAGATACTTTAAAGTGATAAATAAAGTGATGAATAAAATATAAAAAAGAATGCAAATAAAAAAGTTAACTGGCTCTATATACACCTAAATTTCACACAGTATCACATTGTTTAAAAAAAAAAAGTTGTTTCAAGTGTTAAATTTAAAATAGGTTTTGCTATTATAAAATCACTGGTTTATAAAACAATACTAAACTGTTTAAAAGTAGACTATTGGGCTGAACGCTTTTCATTACTTTAACGGAAACCTTTAGCAAGTGTTTAAACATGCTCATTTCGTTACCAAATCTAAACATACTCATTTCGTTACCAAATCCATACATTAGCTCTAAAGTTATATAATAGTAACGAAAAACCTTAATCAAGTGCCAACCCACTTATCACTCCCTTGTCACTCGAAACTAGTCGCATCTGAACTAACCATAAAATCAAGACAAAGACGGAGGCGATTAACTTGTTTCACGAACTTTCAAAATGCAACACCAAAAGAAATGAAAAGAAAACCAAAAGATCCCACAACAAACTTGCCAAAAACTCGACTCAACCTCAGTTATTTCCTTCCTGTGCACGACCAAACAAAAAAGGCAACCGCAAACGTTTTTTTTTTTTTTTGGATTTTTCGCAACCTCAAATGTGCAAAAAAAAACTGACAAAAAAAGTACGAAACAATTTATGTCAACTTTCTTTTTATCAAACAAAAAGAAGGAATCAACGTGTTGCAAAACGGCAAGGGGGAAAAATTCCAAACAATTTTCAAAGCCACCGCAAAAATCTTGCACCACCGACTCCCACACAAAGTCAGGCCGTCAAGTGGGTTTTGCTGGCTCCGAACAGATGATTTAGCGACGGGTTTTTCTCTCCACCAGTTGCAGAGGTCCGTTGCAAGAAAGTTGCCGAATCATGTACTCATGCGACTCCTTCCCCTTCCCCTTTCCCTTCCCTCGCCAAAGGCCCCCGTGCCCCACCACCATGGGTACATTTTTTGGGGGAGAGTAATCGAAAAGCAGTCGATGGAGCTCTTCCTCGACGGACAGGTGACCAATAGCCACGACACTGGTCGGTTCAGTTCTTAAACTTGTTTCAATTTACTGTATTTTTACCGCTACTGCTGTTGTCACTGAAGTTGTATACCCTTTTCGAGGAGTTTTTTTTGCTGTCTGAATTTGTTCGTGGCTTAAATTTAAGTTCAGCTGCTGGCATTTTGGCGCAGGCCCCTCGGGTAAGAAGTTGTGGAAAAAATGGTAATGGAAAATTTATTTAAGTTTTCATTTTTCAACCAATCTTTTTATAGAACTTCTTTTTATCTGGATACGATCTTATTATACATATAACAAATTTTCACAAATTAAGCGCAAAATTTTTAATATATTAGGAACTCTACTTTAAACCAGGTTTTTGACGTCGTTAGTAAATAACATCTTCGTCAACTAATACGATATATATTTAAAGAATATTTTTAGATATTCCTATACCAATTTTAATTGGAGTATTTACCTTTAGAGAATTCTATCTGCCACATCAGAAGCTTTCCACTTATGTCTCTTTCATTTATATCGGACTTTTCTCTGCGCCCGTCGTTACTTATTATGTGTTTTTTTGTGCTTTTTTATGTGGCTATAACTGTGGATTTGGCCAGTGCCCGGTAATTACCAATGTCGGGAGCAGGAACGAGAACTGGACCGGGATTGCGATTGCGATTGGGGCACGGCAAACGAGTCGAGTCAGTTCCCCGAGACTCCGAACATCACAAATTTGAAATCAGTTTCATTATATAAATTGTTACCTTTAGACGATGTGGCAGACAGTTTGGGCCGGAGGTTGGAGCCCTCATTGAGCCAGTTTTTTCTTTCAGCTCTGAGCTGTGAAATATATTTCTCCTCTTTTCGGCATTCCTTTTTCAGCTGAAAATTGCACACAATTTGTGCTGCATAATGTCAAAGTTGGTCTGGCTTTGGTGCGAAACGAATTTGATTGGGAATCCGTTGGATGGAAGTGGCTCAAAGTAACGCACTTGACTTCAATTAGACAGCGAGCACTTACCAATTGCCCGGTTTTCCCCGTTCCCCGTTCCCCAATCCCCCACCCTGCCCTCCTCTCCATCGTCTATGCACTGGTCAAACAGCTTCCTCCTCGAAAATGGCAAACTGTGTCAGTCAGCAGCGACTTTGACTGGCATTCGTCTGCCATCCCATCGCAGTCCCTCTGGTCCCGATTTTTCCACTCCCATCTCGACTTTCCTCAGCGCTCCATTTGGTCATTTTGTTTACTTCTACACTCAGGAAAAATTGTCTTTGGAAAGCGCTTTTCCAGCTGCGATTTTGATCCTATGTTTTCAGCTTATTTAAGCTAAAACATTAAAGTATTGTCTTTAATTGGCCTTAAATTGAAGGCATAAGTCGAAGTTCGTTTGCTTGATAAATTCGAGAAGTTAAGGCTTATAAATAATGGAGGTATAACATAAAAGATTAAATAATTGAATTGTTTCAAATTTCCAACAATTTGTAAAGGTCAATATTAAATATTTGCTTATTTGTTGGACTCTTTAGGGTAGATATGCTTTATGATGCAGATTCTTTATGATATTCATAGTTCTGCTGGTTATGGATACCCTTCATTTTACAAATATCGGTTTAATTTGTTAAAAACAAATGGATTTTGACTTTAAAACTTTTTAATTAATATAGAATATCTAAAGCTTATAAAACATATTTTGTATATTTTTGGTTGTCAATCCAATAGACATATTTTGAGTGCATGTCTATGGTCAGCGGTTGCCAGTCAGCCGCCACCGTCCGTCCAGAATGCGCTCCTCCAGCCCAGATTCCTCTCCTTTGTTTGCTTCCTGGGCCGCGGCTCTGGCTCCCTAACTGTTTGTGCTATCCCGAGTGTTGACTGACAGGTGCCGTCGGAGAATTTTGGCGCTACAAAGTGCATAAATAAAAATTTTTCCAACTCTGTTGACAGTGGAATATGGCAGCGAAAGAAAAACGCCGAGGGAAAATGCACGATTTCATGGCACTTTGAGCCAAGAGGCATTAGTTAGATGAATGAGGAATGGAAACGGAAAGAATATTGGCCGAAAGCTTAGATTGATTTTTAAAACTCAGTTTAAAGTTTTCCTTTCGCAATTCGTTCAGAATTGCCAGAGAATCAATATTTGATATTAAGATAAATATGTTAAATCTTTTTAATCAAAGCATTAATATATGGCTAATTTTGCAAATTTTTCTTAAAGAAAATAGGAAGAACCAATTTACTTCAATCTTTTTGTTAATTTATTACGCATTTAAAAATATTCAAGGACCATTTGTACTTCTCCTAGATATTTGATTACTCGTTTAATTTAAATTAATATTTTTTGACATTCGTTCTACGTTAATGTAACACAGTAAACTGTAAAGTATAATGACGGTGGTGTCGAATTGACAACTACAATCCTGACTTTGGGTTTGAAACCTTACTTACACCAACATATTCAACAACGATCTCTTTTAAAAGCTATAGTGAATACTGCAACCGTTATCTTAGTTAAAGCCAGCTCAAGAACCATTGATCACTACATTTTACTCTTTTCTTACCTATTCCTTGAAGCTTAGCTTATTTTTCACAATTTTACAACCAAAATGTTACCTCGTTTTATCTCATAAACACCGTCGGAACTGCTTAAATAATAATTGCAACTATTTATCTACAAATAAAAACGAATAAACAAAACTAATCATGTAATTCCGTTTTTCCTCAGGTCATAACTCAAATCTGCAAAAATGGCCTCGACAGCCAAAGCGAATGGCACGACAGCGAAGACAGCAACCATGGAAGATGACTACATAACGGTAGTGGAAGTGGACGATCCCACGTCTTCCGCCGAGGATCGCCTAAAGAAGCTAGTCAAGCGGCAGAGCTCCGTGGCGGAGGATTCCTCGTTCATCACAGTGCTGACCATCAACGAGATGGAGCTGCTGCAGCAGCGACGCCAGGAGGAGGAAGCTGGAAGTGCCCCAATCCCTATGAAGGAGGAGCAAATAGAGGATGTCACAGTGTTCCGATTGCCGGGGGAACGTCTAGGCTTCGGCCTTAAGTTCCAGGGAGGAACACGGAGCACAGAACTCGTCCAGAAGCTGTACATACAATCCTGCGCCGCCGACAGTCCCGCCTCCAAAGTGGCCACCAGTTGGGGGAATCCTCCGCGAGGGCGATGAGATCGTCAGTATCGATGGCCGGGATGTCAGGCAGATGACCCGCATCGATTGCGTCCGCGGACTCAAAGACAATGTGGCCATTCAGCTGGTGGTGCGCAATGGCCACGGACAAAAGCCACCCAGCGAAGAGGATCCGCAGCAGCAGCTGGAGCAGCTCTCGATCACCCTGAATGCCCAACCACCGCCGCCGCCACCAGTGCCACCAAGGAAGTTGGTGAGGCGACAAAACTCCAAGGAGAACCAGGCACAGCTGGTCATCGAGAAGCCACTGACCCCGCCACCGGATGCCGAGTACTACCTGAACCTACTCACCGAGTCCATCAAGGCTGGCTCCGAGTCGGACGACACCGCCAGCACCATTTCCACCGTCATCGACAAGTTCTCCATGGGCTCCAACTACTCCTCGGACAGCAGTCTCAATGGCCATGAGCTGGCCAAGGTTCTGCAACCATTCACCCTGCTCGAGCAGGAGTTTCTGCCCTTGGAACAGCCCCTGGGGCATCCCAAGTTGCTCATTCCCGGCAACAACTACGAGAACGTGGAGTTCAAGACGGAGAAGGTCAATGTGTACGAGAACGTGGAGCTCAGAAGTCCGGAAACGACGCCCACGCCAAAGCCCAGAGTCCAGTTGGCCACCGTGGAGCCGAAGAAGCGATCCATCATACCCATGCCACGGAAAATCCCTGCACCCAGTAAACTGCCCATCGAGGTGACTCCGCCGCGTGTGCCCTCCATGGAGGAGCCCAAAACTCCCACCAACGAGCAGCTGGACTCCCCCACGACACCCACAAATGAGATCAGGGAACCACCCACCAGTGCTACCAAAATACCTAAGGCCAAGTTCTCGCGGGCCAAGACAGAGGGCGAGATCAAGCTGCACTTGCAGCCCACGAAACAGCAGTCTCCGCAGGGCAAGTCCCGCATCCCAATAGTCAGCAGCCCCACTCAAAAGCCAGTGCCCAAGCCGGTGTCACCCACGCTGAATGGCACTCCGCCCAGCTCAAACATCCCACGACTGTTGCAGAAGCAGAAATCCGAAACGGATCTCAAGCTGAACTTGTACAGGAGCAAGTCGAAGGAGTCGAGTCCCAGGCCGCCTTTGCAGAGAGCCAACTCGGCAGAGGCTCCAGAAAGGACATTTATCCCGGTGCTTTTGAATGGCAGTTCGAAAAGCTCAAACTCCCTGGAGAGCATCAGTTCGAACGGAAGCAGCAGCAGCGCCAACAGTGGAAGATCCCCCAAGGGACCAAAGCCCAAGCCGCCAGAGCGGGTGCAGTCGCTGCAGAAGACCCAAATACCCAAGCTGCAGGCACTTCCAACCACACCGCCCCAACAAATTCCCAAGCCGAGCATGCAGACCTTCAAGCAGAGCCCACCCACGCCCAGGTCAACTCCAGTGGGCACCCCATCGCCAACAAGCAATCGGGAGATACGCTTCAAGATTCAGACGTACGAGAGCAAGGCCCAGGACGAGGACAAGCTGCCCAGCCTCTTTGACCTGGTGCACAGCCAGGACAAGGACACGGGTAAGGAAAGTGATTCACTCCAGAGCCACAACTAGCATCACCGCCCTCTTGGCGGCCGCCGCCGCCGAGGCCGCCGATCTCTCGCGGGAGTCTCCTCCGCCGCTGGTCGTTGGGAAATGCATGAAGATCGCGGATGACAGCAACGCCACCACCTGCTACTCGAGCTCCAGCAGCGGAGAGGAGGACGAGGACGAGCTGGATGCCGCCAACAGGGAGTACGTGTGCGAGGATGGCGAGAAGCTGGGTCCGCCGGAGCTGATAAACGGACCCGGCCCCTCGGAGGCCTACTTCAACATGTTCTGGCACTCCAACATGCTGCCCACCATCGGCGAGGTCGAGGAGGAGTTCTCCTCCCTGGAACCGCAATCCCTGACAAATGGGTGAGTAATTGCCTTTGGCCAACTGGAAAGTGTCAGGCGGGGGATAAGATTAGGCTGCAAAGTGCCTGCAATCCATTTTGTTGTCTGACTTTTTATACTCACTGCTAAGACAAAGGAAAGCTAGCTTCTTAGATAATAAAAGTGAATCGAAATCTTTCAGATTAACCAGCACCATCGAAAAACTATGTGGCTTATTAACTAAATTAACTAATATAACAAAAAATAGTTTGCTAATAAGGGACAAAATCATAAGATTAGGCTGCAAAGTGCCTGCAATCCATTTTGTTGTTTAAATTTTTATTCTAACTGCTAAGACAAAGGAAATCTGGCTTCTTAGATAATAAAAGTGGATCGAAATCTTTCAGATTTACCAGCACCATCGAATAACTATGTGCTTTATTACCTGCATCAACTAATATAACAAAAAATAGTTAGCTAATGAAGGACAATGTCATATCTACGATTAGCTATCTAGTTGTTCTTATCAGTCACCTTTATTGTATGGCTTAGATACTTTGCAAATACCGTTTGCCAATAAGCCGAAAATATAGTGCTTACGCATAGTAGTAGGTTATTACGAACCTTTTTGGCAAAATTGGCAAACAAACATTACCTAAATATTATTTATATCAAAGTATGTTGTCCTATAGTAGAAGGTTATTTGTTTGTGCAGTGACCAAATCAATTTATATACTAGGTTACCTAACTGCAAATATGTAGCACATGTAAATAGCAGGGTACTTTTATAAAATTTGATAATTAAATGATTGTTGCAAAAAACTTAGTTATACATATTGGCAGCAAAAAGCGAGTAGCGAAAAAAAATAGCAGGGGCCAAAGGGTAAGCGTGTGGGTAGCCCCCACAAAAGTAAAAAAAAAACAACGAGGCAAATAAAAAACAAAGGCTGATAAGACCAAATGCCGGTGTGTTTACCATCACACTGATAAAGGGAACTCATTTACCCGATAAGGTGCAATGGCAATACCAAAATTGGAATCAGTGTGATTTTGGTGGCGTCGGGCGAAGGTTCGAAACTGATCGAACCTGTCTCTATTGACGTTTTGCTGAGCAGGTGTGATGGCAACAAGTCCATTAGCATATCACATATCGTACTGATAAGAAGCGCAATTGTAATTACCGAGCTTTCGTTTTTTTTTCGATTTTATTTTTTATCCAGAAACATTGTCAAATCAGAGGAGCCGAAGAAGTTACCCAAAATGGAAGTAAATGCTGGTGGACTGGCCCAGCTGGCTGGCGATAAGATTGCTGACCATGACGCAAGTGCAACGACAGTGGACAGTCGCAATGAGACCACAACGAACCAGACTCAGGAGATCAGCTCCAGTAGCTCTAGTTCCACGCGGAGCCAGAGGACCACCACCACGACTCGAGTGACCACCACCAAGACCAGTTCGTCCAGTAGCATGTCGAGCAGTTCGTCCACCCTCATCCCAGACATTGCCTTCAAGCTGCAGCCGTATGAGGAAAGGGAGGAGATGTACTCGGAACCCATTACCACGGTCCACGAAGAACGACGTGTGCTTAGCGAGCAGAAGACCCTCAGCGAACTGAGGACCCGGGACGCTTTGACCGGCGAGGAGCAGCTGGTCACCAGTGCCAATTCGAAATCGAGCAGCGCCCGCTTCAAGAAGATCAGCAGCAACGACAACCTGCTCGACCTTGGCGACGAGCAGGACATGCAGGAGCAGCCGTTGACCGCCACGATCACCCAGGAGTCGAGTCTGAGGGAGCGGTTGGAGTGTCCTCAGGATAACCAGAGTATCGAGCGGGGTACTCTGACCCTATCCGAGCGGGGAAAGCAGCTGAGCGAGATCGAGGGACTCACCACCTACACGGAGTGTGAGACGAGCGAGAAGGAGTCCTACCTGGAGGCCCAACAGGTTCTCAATGGTGCTGCGACTCTGGGTTCCCCAGATGAGAACGGCGACCTACCCACGTTCGAACGAGAACTCAGCGAAACCCTCACGGTGACAAACGACGGCGAAAAGCAGGTCACCAAGAAATTGGAGCAGAGCAAGGAAATCGCTGGAAAGAAGGGCGCCAAGCTCCTGAAGAAAACCGACGAGGAGCGACGCCTCGAGCAGGAGGCCCAAAAGCTGATCGAGAGCTACCAGAAGGTGAAGAAGGAAGCGGAGAAGCTCTACAAACTTGAACTGGCCGACGACGACCAGGGCTTTGATCTAAGCGCCTTCGAGCAGGAGGAGAAAGAGGATAAGTCGGAAGTCTTTGAGGAAGTCAAAACGGAGGTCAAGGATTCCAAGCCAAAAGAGCCCACAGTCCAGCAGGATATTTCACTCCTAGAAGAGGTTAATGTCGCTAGCCAAGAGATGAAAAAAGTGGTTGAAGTCTCACATGAAGAAGTCAAAGAGAATATCCAAGTCACACATCAAGAAGTCAAGGAAGAGGTCAAGGTATCACATCACGAACTTAAGGAAGTCTTGCAGAGTGAAGTGAAAGAAGAGGTCAAGGCACTCGATGAAGTCAAGGAGGAGGTTAAGGTTTCACAACAGGAAGTTAAAGAAGAGATTAAAAAAGAGGCTGTCAAAGTGGTGCACAAAGAAGTGAAAGTGATTCAAGAAAGTGCCCAACTCACAGGGACAACAAGTCACAAGGAGTCAACTAAAGAAGTCACCAAAGTCTCCAAAGCAGAAGTCGCAGTTTCCAAGACGGAAGGCGGAGTTCCTGTCAAAAGTACCACCACAAAAGTAGAGATCATCTCGCCGCCCATAGAAGACGACTTGGGCTATGTCCTGCACAAGCACATTATTCTTCCCCAGGAGGAGGTCAAGAAGGCGCCTACGCCAACGCCACTGCCGAAGCCCAAGCCCAAGCCTCCGGTGCCCACAAACAAACCCAAAATGTCGGCTAATTTGACCAAGCCGAAGACAGCACCCCCGCCAGTGCCCAGTAAAAGGGGTGAGGTGGCCGGAGCCGGTGCTAAGCCCACACCCACCCAAAGACGCAGCAGCTTGGAGACCCCCCAGCTGCCCACGCCCCTGGAACGCATTATCGTGGGCGTGGAGCAGCGGGGGGAGCGGCAGGAGCGGCAGGAGCGGGAGGAGGCGGCAAAACCCCAGCCAATTATTAAGCTGGCCAGCGTGGACCTGCCAAATGTGGCGCCCAAGGCCAAACAAGCGGCTGCGGAAACGAGTCCCGTGGTGGAGATGGCACCGGATGAGCTCCAATTCGAGAGCCACCAATTGCCGGATGATGGGCAAGGCCAAATGGACTCGCACATGGAGTCAAGTGACCTGCTCAGCGGGTCCTCCTCCTCGTCGGTGACCACGCCCATAACAACGCCAATTTTGGTGTCGGCCACCTCGTCGATGGACTCGGTGCAAAGTGTCATCGAGGTCGTTAATGGCTTGCCCATCATCAGCAGTCAGCAGACTGACGACGACGACAATGACGAAGATGGAGCGGATGATGATGAGATGCACTCGGGGACCGAGGGACCAAAGGAGGTTAATCCCGTCGAGGAACTAACTACGTTGCCGCTCGACAGAGAACACGAATCAGGTGAGTTAAAGCCTCTCGAAATTTTGGCAGGATTAAGTCGTTTGGTAGTGTTTGTTTCCTGGTCTCTTGACATGTATTGATTGACTATTGGCCATGCTAGGCCATTTAAATTGGTTAAAACACCGTCTAAAATAGGATGGGAAAAATGAACGTCATGTTCCGGATTTAATATGCATTCTTAGATGCTTTCTCTTTTTTTAACTTCTACCTTACTTAAATTATTCGAAACCCAAAAGTCTGAAATAGTTTTTTAAGACCCATAAGTTGACTTTATATCATTTAAGTTATATAAAAATTATTTTATTATTTATAAAATTTGCAAGACCAGTTTCTCAGTTATTTAGAAAAATTTCTTAGTTCTTTAAGCATTAGGCATAGTTTATAAAAAAAATTGTCATAATGCAAAATATCAGTGAAAATTTAAAAATTCACGATTCCATAAATCTCTAGTTTAATAGGTATCTAGCAAGTATTATTTAGCGATGACCAAATCTCTCCCAAAATTTATATAGCATTTTAGAAAGAATTTGATGAACAAATTCTGTCGATAGCTTGCTTCGTTCCAAAAAAAAACTTTTTGCCCCCAAAGCTTTTATGGCTTGTAATTTCGCCAGTTGCAGTGCTTAAACTGCCAATAGGCAGTGCAAGGGACTTACGGCCTTTCGCCCTTGCCCTTTCCTAGTTGCTTACTTATTTGATTTTGTGACAGTCTCCCAGTAAGTCTCCCGAAAACCGACGACGCACGCAATTATCAGCCACCAAATGAGTTTTTCAACCAGCGGCTGGTCAGCCTGGAAACTCTGGCCCTCTGCTAACTTGTCACATTGACCGCAGTTTTAGCTTCCTCTTGCCTCTGGCCACGCCCCCACTGCGCCGCGCCGCCCAACTTTGGCCCATTGCATATGCAAAACGGCCACTAATGGACTTTATGGCCGAGTTTTGTTTGGTTGGTTTCGGTTTTTATTTTCGGTGCGGGGGCTTTTAATGGCACCCTTCCATGTGTGGTAACAATGTTGGTTTTTGGGTATTTTTTTTATTGAGGACATTATTGCATGTAAATTGAGTTTATCTTTCAATTTGTTACGTGAAGGCATTTAATTAGATTAAAGTTAATAGTGATGGAAGGGGCTTATCCACCTTTCTAATTAGTTTGCTATATTGGGTATAATAATTAATTTGCAAGCTATTTGAATTTTCAAAATTGGTTGTACTATTTAATTTATAAAATCTTCGAAATTTTGTTTCCTACAGCCCTTGATAAAGCACTTTTTACACACTTTTTTTTTAAAACCACTAATTAATTTTATACAGTCTGGATTTTATAAAAATAAACAGTAGATGGTCAACAAAGTCAACAGACAGTTTTGATTTTCAATAAAAAACAAGTAGCTTCATAAGCCAAAAATAAATCACTGCAACTTAATAAAACAAATGTTTTATTACACCATGGCCATTTCGCCCCTACATAATTGTCTGGCTTTAATACTTCATGTGTATTGGATTTGGGCCCCTTGTCTGTATAAAGAAAAATTTGCATTTCATTTATGGCAAAAACCCAAGCGTACAAGGGCATGGAAAGATTGGTCACCCCGATGCAGCCCGTATAAAATATTGGGGGAATGTTTTAATTAAACAAAAAACCGGCAAATATTGGCACCAGTTCCTGACATTCCCCTCCAATCTCCTTTCTGTTCATAGTTTTCCTGTGCTCCGGGCACGAGCCAAAATATTTACATACCAAAATGCGTTTTTTGTGTGTCAATGGGATACTGGAATGGCGGATTGTGGGCTCAGATCTCTGTTTGGGGTGTGAAATAATAATGAAATTTGTCTGGACAAGCCGCATCACATTTGCATATGCCAGGGAACAGTGGAGAGGAGCTCACTTAATATCAAGATTATACTAGTCAATACAAAATATAAATAATATAACTTTTTTTTAATTTGGATACATTTTATTTTTTTGGTCAAAAAAAAAAAATTGGTAATACTTATTTTATAACTAATTAAGAACTTTTTACTGGTTTATGAAAATTCAAATAAAAACATGCATATGATCAGCTTCAACGATGTTCTATCATTGCGAATTTCCCAGTTGTCGCCTTAAAAAATATATTATTCCATTGTATACCAATCAAGTTTTTGTTTTTGAAACTCCCCTTCATTTAATCCAATCCCCTGCACAACTTCATTGCTTTTAGTGCTGTTTTTATTTGCCGCCTGATAAGACACAACAAAAAAGCTTTTTTTCACATAGCTATTATCGGTGTTTCGGATTTCTCTTCCCAAGTATACAAATATTGTTCTTTTTTCGTAGTCGGCCCTGTCATTATTTTATGTGGCCGGGCAAATTTGCAATTAAAGCTGAACAAAAATATGCAAGGTATTTGTTTATGTTTTTGTTGTAGTTTTTGTAGATAGTCTGATTTTTTCTAGAATTTCGCTGGTCATCATAAAAGAAATGGTTTTATTTTGTTCGCCATCACTAGTATGTGGGTGTGTACCATTTGTTGTTACCGTGAATGGTTAATTTCCAGACAACTGCATTGATAAAATCAAACTTTGAGTGGGACTTGTATCTAATCAGTTAGCGGTTTGTCTGCGTTTATGATGACCATATGGCCAAGGCTCCTATCGAGATTGTACATAATAGTTTTCCCCTCAATCCTCGCAATGCCGCAAAATCAGGGGTTCCCCTTTTTATATCCTCACTATCCCACACAGTTGTCAATGAATTCGGCAGCTGGGAATTGGATTGAATTTTGAGTCAGATACTGGGACTGAGTTTGAATTTGGCTAACTGACTGACTGACTGACATGCACCTCAGCAGCATATCTCCGACATAATTGCTTTTCGGTCGCAACCCCCCTGCCTTCACCCACTTGGCCGATCTACTGGTTTTGACTTATGAACGTTCAGGGAGTTGGCCAACGGCAGTTGTGCAGTAGTCCATATGTGTGAATCAGTTGATTGGGCAGTTTTAATAGGAAGTTTGCAGTTCCTAACTTTGTTTGTATACGTATACTTTTAAAATATCAATGCATTTGAAAAAGATTTTTATCATTAAAAAAATTGTCCAACTTTACATATTTTGTCAATTTGGTTACAGAAAGGTGACTTAAACCCGTCAGTAGTTTCTTTAAATGCTTAATTTTAATAGAGCGTTTGTTTAATTTTATTTATTTTTTGAAACTAGTGTACTTAGCTGAGGGATATTCCATGTTTTACAATTACGAATTACCAGTTGTTTGCGACTGACTGCCTTGTACGTTTATTTAACAACCAGTATTTTCGACATTTACAGGTAAAACACCCAGGAAGTTTCGACCTTTTCCCTTCTGAACCACCAACCAAATTTGACCCGTCCAATTCTCGTATTTTGTGTGTGTGTGTGTCACGAGTGTTGCGCAAAATTGATCGCTTTTGTGAATTTGAAATTAATTTGAAATTAATTTTCAATTTCGATTTTCGCTGTAGTTCGGTTCAATCGGTTGTTTCATTTGTTGGCTCTGTGCAGTTTTCCTGATGTAATTACACTCTGTCCTATTTGTTGCTATTGTTGTCATTGGCGCCTCGGGGTCCTTTGATTAGATTTTGTAGCTAATTTTATTGCGGTGCGGTTTTGCGGCTTTTTCAATTGTTTTGTTGGTAAAGTATTGGCTGCAGTTGGGCAAATCCGAATCCAAATCGAATCCAATGTAAACATCGGTTCAGTCTGCCGTATTGTGTTCATTCTTTCGATATGTTTTCAGTTTACTCTTATATATACTTCGATTTTCAGTTCAGATTCCTGTGTTGGCTTTTATTTGTTCAGTGCCTTAAAAGTGCAACTCAATGTTGACCCATTACTTTTGCGATTTTTCGCTTTTCTTTTGCCACTCCCATATAAATATATACGGGTCTACGATGAAATATGAAAAAGTAAGTGGCCAAAAAGAAATGTCAGGCATGGAACCGGGTTCACATTTCCAGAGTAAGAGGAATTACAGTTCAGGCCTCACTCAATCATGCCATTCATTCGGTCGGTCAATCATCCTCGGGCTTTTGTGACTTTCAGCTGCTCATCATTATTTTTTGCATATTTATAGAGCACCTTTTAAACGCAGCGGACTCTCAATCAACTGCCAAATTAAACGCCATTTACCAGCAACCACATTGAATTCATTTAATATTTGGGTGCATTTTGTGGTTGTAGCTTTTTGATGCTTTGCGGTTTTGTTAAATATTTTTCTAATGCCAATTGTTGTCAGGCTTTTATACTGCAATTTTAGATGAACGACGTGAGGATGAATTGTTAATCAAATAAAAAGCATCGTCGATTTTCCAGGAAAAATAACATTTATGAATGCTCAATTTTAAATTAAACGTGATATGCAAATACAAATTTGCATAATAGTAAATGCAAATATCAGGGGCTTGCCTAGCATCTCAAATCTTTTGCCGACTAACATTTTTAAAACCGTAATACGTTAACAAAAAAATTTAAATTTGTAACCAATTGGATAAGATCTCTTTAAAAATAGTTCTCAAGCTATTTTTGAATTTTGCCTTGCACCTCACGACTGTACTTTTTGTATGTTGTGATAGTTGCAGCTTAGATTCTATCAGTTAAAAGACCCATAACGCTTTTGTCTATGCCACCGTTAGTAGTTCTCCGCATCTTCCGATCTCCGTTCCCAAGCATTATCATTTAGCGCGGCTAAGCTCATTAACGGATCCACCGAAAAGTGTCTGACTTTTGGACGCCTTATGGGGTTAGCGTTAACCCCATTCGCAGGAGTCGGGCCTAATCAGTTGTCACGGGGAAAAGGAGGGAAAGAAGGGAAAGGAGGTGCCGGGAGAAAGAGAAGAAGGTGTCAACTGCGCCTGCTGCACTTTCAAATCCAATTAAGAGTGTGAACTTGCCGGAGTCTCGGAAATTAACAGTCAGATAGCCGGGGCACAAACAAAGTGACATTGTCACATTAAATGCGAAATGTGCAACAGTAGCTGCCGGAGATAAGGGGCGCAAGAAGTCGTTGGAGGTGGAGCCCGAAAAGAGAACTCGCAGGAGCCAAGCCCAGCTGCACTTTTGTGTCAGAAAGCTGCAAGCTGAAAAGTACATATAGAGAACCCAACGATCCCCAGCCCACCTCAAACCTCATTACAGCTCCTTTCTGGCGCACTCGAAAAACGAAATGCACCCAATTTCTCGGAAAAACAAATGCCCCTTCGTATTGTTTCTGGACTTTCTGGTTACTGGAACCTGAAACTATTTAAACGTAAATCTGTTTTGAACATTGAAATTACAAAAATAATCTTATTATTTCATTGTTTTGAATTATTCAAGTATAGCTGCTGTATCTTGATTTCAACTAAAAAAGTTTTGCCTTGAACCAATGCACTTTCGATAGTTTTAGCTATGGATTAATTTAGTATATTTGATGGTGATTACCAAAGCAAATTATAACGAATTCATATTCGCCATGGTCTGCAGGACAACTGTCTCACTACGTTTTTTAGTAACTCTTTGGAAATGCAGTGGGACGTAAAAGTTTAAAATTCCAGCAAGTTCCAGGAAATATACCTTAATAAGAAATTATTTTTCTAGAGCGATAGTATCGAACTGAAACCATTTGCTAAATTCTTCGACCATCGATAGTATCGATAGTGTAATCGATTGTTTTATCAACACTGCTTTATATGATATATCCTAAAGAACTGGGTTTATTTATATCCACCTAATAAAACTGACTTGATAACTTGTTTAAGTGCATAAAAGCAATAAGTTATATTTTGTATAAGAAAAATGTATAAATATTAATCAATCCCCAGAATTTCTTTGAGTGCAACTCGAAAGCCTGACAGCTTGCTGTGCAGCCTGGGCTGCCTGCAATTATCACATTTCCAAATGGTCACGGACCACGAAATCTCGAGTTCAGATATGAGGCGACCCCGATCCCTCTGGCTAGCTGCTCTACGACTTCATAAGGCGCAGGGAAGCCCAAAGGCGGACTTCTCCCCCTTGGCTCCTCCACCGGAGGTTCTCCTATCCTATTCCCCGTGTGTGTCATAATTCTCGCCAGCATGACATTTATGATGTGGTCGCGGTCATGTGATTTTTCCAGCCGAACCGATTTCGCAGGCCGATAAAACAATGGCAATGAAGTCATGATGTCTCCGCAAACAGGAGAATTGGTCATGGTGCGAAATGCTAATAATTACCTTTTTCCTTAAGCGCGAGTGTTGGTCATGGACTGTTTGTCTGATTTACTTAAAGTGCAACTTGAGCGATTTACGCTGGAAAAAGATGAATTCACATTTTTGTTTATGAACTAAGATCAAATTAAGTGTTCTTTAAGAGTTTTTTATAGCTCGTTAGGCACACTATTGCGTTTAAGTTCCCTTTCCTTTTAGTTTTTAATTATTAAGAGTAAACCACACATTTCAAGTTACTAATTTTTATTTTAAGAAAGGCTGAATTGCAATTTACCTTAAGCTACCTTTTCATTAGCCCTCGATGTTGTTGCACCAGTTAAAGCTCAGCATTCAATAAAAAGTTTAGCTTAAGGACACTAAAACCACTTGGCCGTAACCCAGCCGTAAAAATAAAGACAATAAACCCTTTCGGAGCCCTGTATAACCGAGTGATTAACGGGCAGCATTTGCAGGTCCAAAAACTATTCAATTACACAGTGAAGAGCTAAAGGACTTTAAAGGCCATCGCCTCATCATTCTAATTATACGATCAGTGCGAACCTTGAAGCGCAGTTTCCAAGGCGAAAATATTTCTATTGAAAGCGAACCCCTTTTGCGATTTTGCGACCAGCTAATAAAGCTAGCAAACTATAATCATAAAACACGAAACTCAATTACCGCATTTGTTGCTCAAGGCCACAAATAACCAATGTTACGATGCGTCAACATTTCTCCTCTCCGAACTCAAGTGCCAGGATGGGCCCTGAACCAAATGGTATAGCTGGGGAGTAGGGGAGCGGAACCCACTGAAGGTCCAGTTGTCTGCGAGCTGGTGATTCATTGCTTTATTACCCCGAAAGTAAGACCCTACGTCTTTCTCCCGTTCCCCGCTTGCATAATTATGCGCAGAAACGCCTTCTGTCAGCAAAAATCTTCCCTCTTGCACACGTCTGCTTTTAAAAAATACAGAAAATTGGTTTTTTACCGATAATATACAGAAGTAAACAAGGAAGAACGCTGAATATATGTACAAGGTAAAACTTTTTTGTAAGACTTAAGCTCAACACGCAATATGCAGTAAACAATCTGTATTTTTTATAATTTTTGTTCTTATTTATTATAACACAAGTATAATGTTTATAACTCTAGTCACAGTTACAGGAATTAATTTGAGTGATCGAAATTTGCTTTAAAAATGTATTTTAATATCGATAGTTAAGTGACCCAAATTTTCTTTGAGACATGTAAGAAACTTATGCCTTAAGATATCAATCAATAGCAAGTTTTGAAGTATCCATTAGTTCTAAAAATACAAGAGTAGCTTAATTAAGTTAGATGGACAACAAATACGATAGCCAAAGTTTTTCAGTAGAAATCCCGATTTCGTTTTTGTATCCGTTTGCTTGCAAGTGCACGGCTTTAAGCCATCTCCAATACCATGTCTGCACTGAAGGCAATATGTATTTGGATTATTTCCACTTATTAATACTTGACAACCAATTTCGGGTGACCAAACGCAGAATATTTTGAAATAATCATGTATAAATCAATGCACTTGTAAAGTTCAGTTCTCGTTGAATGCAAACATCCAAGTCTTTAGTTATCGCAGGCTTTGGGTTTGATACGGGTCTTCGAATTTGCAGTATTAAAAAGTGCTCTTTCATTTTGACTTGGCCATAGCTTGCATCTATATCCCAATAATACAGAGTTTCTTGCTATCCTCCCTGCAGTCTAACCATAATGAATTATTTCTTTTCCGAGAGACGTGGTAAAAGGACTTAAGGCGATGATTAAAACAAAATACAAGCAGTTATTTGACATTTTCAATAACAATGTCAATAACTACTTCGTTATATCAGCATAAACTAAAAGTTAACAAAATTTGTTTAGGGCCAGAATATATATGTGACTTTTTATTATTTAAGTGTGGAGAATCTAGAATGTTCTATTTATTGTTTTTTTAACTTGAGATTTTACATTTCGATCGGTTAAAAACTAGCTTTCATATATTGCAGGTTTACTACATTTCTCTTAGTGCATTCTGTTCTGTTTCGGCGGCTTTTCTCAAACATTTATAGAAAACGACTGGACTTGGGGAATCCTCTACCTCATCCGGCCCATTCCTATGGCCATTTAATTCCCTTTTTTAGTGCTAGTCCGTCTTGTCAGCAGGATTAAGCAATTTTCAGCTTGGTTTGCGCTTTTTTGCTTGGCCAGCTTTCCGCAACTCCTACTATTTACCCCCACGACGATGACGGGCAAAAATAAAATAAAAAGGAGTAGGCTGTAAAAAAGAGCGGCTAAAAGTTTGCGATGCGTTAAATTTTGTTAATTTAAGTTGTGAGAAGTAGGCGAGACTCAGGTACAAGTTGCAATAAAAATCTCAGCTCTGAAAAGGTGTTAATGAGGTGAGCAATGCCGTAACAAGTTGCCATTCTAATGGATGTTTAAAAAAACCCAACAGGATAGAAAGACAAGAAATATAATAGGCCGGATTGATTTCTCAAAGAAAGAAATGAAAAAAAGGGTTGTTCCCAAAGATTTTTTTAAACAAGCTTTTTAGTACATTTTTCTATTATTTATTTCTAAAAGTAATTTAACTCGTTTTGAACAGATTGGCTATGGTATATTGGTATATTGTATTCGCATGTAACAGTATGTAACAGGAAGAAGGAAGCGTTTTCAACCACATAAAGTATACATATTCTTGATCAGGATCAATGGCTGAGTCGACCTATAACTTGTCCGTCTGTCTGTCCGTCTGTATGAACGTCGAGACCTCTGAATCTACAAAAGCTAGAGACTTGGGATTTGTCAGGCAGATTCTTGTTTTCCTTCGCAGAACAAGTTTATTTCAAAACGGATTCAGGCCCACTCTAACGCCCAAAAATTTTTAAAATCGATCCAATATTTTAGATGTTATGGGGTTTTGAAGTCCTCTGCCTTATGCAGTTCGACATATGGCGCCACCTAACCTTCGATTGTTTTCTAGGAGGAATACTTAGTTTGAAGTTTGTTGGCTGAGTAACGGGTATCTTATAGTCGTATAGTGTTGCATACATTTTTTCCAACACTACAGGACCCAGGTCGGCACCAACTGCCTCACCCAGAAACCGCAAAACAGTACAAAATCAGTGCCCTCGCCTTCTCACCCAATTATGCGCGACTCTCATATGATATTCTCCACCGCAAATACTCGGAAAAAAAACCGAAATTCGGTTTGTGGTCGGTCGTCCTGAGTCCTGCACCCAATTCCTGCAGCCACAGCCTGGGCGTTAATATTAAAAATAATTCGCGGGCGAAATTATTCATGACTCGGCGGGCAAATCTTGCGGCAATTATCCATCGCATGTGCCACGGGCCAGAAGAAATCAGAGCCAGGTCTTTCTGGGCCTTTTCGGGTGTGTTGTCCAAACTGAAAAACGCAAAATCGCTTTAAGCCGCAGAGTCCAAAAGGACAGCGAGGCATATGCCACGAATCTGGAGTTCAAACTCCCTTCCCGCTGACTCGGTCATAACTGAGATTACACTCGAAAAAATAAACTACTAATAGATAGGCTTAAAAAAAATAATTAAAATTTATTTTTAAGATGACTTTCATTTGGTGCATTCTGTTTTTCCTCAGTTAAATTTAAGCCAATTTTTCTTATCTCTTAAAAACGTTAAATCTTTTTTGTTGAAGCCAAATAGCTATAAATCGCCATGTATTTTGGACCTCCGGAAACAAGGTCGACTAGTTGAGAGATTTTGACTGTGGTACCTCCGAAAACCTATTAACCTATTTTGGTGCTACAAAGACTTACTTATAAATTAATGCACTAGTCAAAAATACAAAATGCAATTTAGTAAAATATAGTATAATATAACACTTAACTTCACTTATTAGCCTTATGGCATATTACAGTTGACAATTGAGTTGTATATTAATACAGGTAACATTAAAGTTTACATTTATTATGTAAATGTTGTTATTTTAAATTTAATTAATTTGATTTGGCTTTTAGGCGTTGTGTGAATAAAAAGTTGACGACCTGAGGATGCTATCCAATGTTCAATATTTATAATATTTATCTTTATTTAATGCCAAGTTTCAACTTTACATAAAGATAACTAAGTTCCTTGGTTTTTATGATTTTGTATTAATCAAAGTTTGGCTTAACCAAATTAAAATTTCAGGGTGCTTTAGTTTGTTTAAGTGTGAATGCCGAAAGGAATTTGGCTTCGACGGTTTCGATTGCAAACGATATTTGCTCGCTGCTGTTGCTGTTGTAATTGTTTGTGTTGCTGTTGTTGTTGTCACATCCTGCGTTGGCAGTCTCCAGGACACCATGAAAAGGGGGTTGTGGCAGGGGGTGGTGTGTATGGTGTACGGTGGCATGGTGCAGTGGAAACCTATTGACATTGACAGTTATAGCCGGGAGAGTGTTTATACAACGGCACAGATATGTGCAGCAGAAGTCAGACGATGGCGCGAGTTGACTGGGTTGGTGCACAGTGGTCACCACTGCCACCGCCATCCGATTTAACCCCCCTTCAGCCCGGAATTGTCATCGCTGCTGTTGTCATGGACAGCGCTGTGCATGAGTGCCCTGTCCCATCTGCGGACTCTGAATTGCGCCCTCTCCAACGGCGGTTGCTAGGGTTAAGTGGGTTAAGCAGGGTAAGAGGACTTCTCGGCGAGGGCCTTTAAGGGACACCGGCCTGAAAGTTCGCATATTGAAAAGGTAAAACCTGATAATTTACGGGGAGCGCACTTTATCACCTTTGTGAAGTTTAATCGAAGTCCAGAAGTCATTGCATTAAAACTCAGATAAATGAAATACTTAAAACAATTATAAGAGAACACATTTTGCGAATCAATTTTTGACAACAAAATATGCTTTTCTTTGTTAAATTGTATGATTTTTGTGCAGCGTATTCCTTATCGATTCTTTGATAGAACATAGCTTCTGCTGTAGTTTCTTTTCTTTAAAAACTTTAGCTTTAAAAAGGTCGATAAGTTCCACACTTGCTTTGATCGAATAATTGTTTGGCCAAAGGTAACTAACATTTGGAAAGACTTCATTGTTATACATCATCATTATACTCGTAGACTTAAAGGGCATATTGCATTCGTTGAGAAGTATTGTATATGTACCATGTGGAAAGAAGCATTTCTTACCCTGTAATGTATATATGTTCTTTATCAGAATCAATAGCCGAGTAGATCTAGCCATGTCAGTCTTTTCGTCCATCTGTCCTTATTGACATCGATATCTCGGAACTTTTAAGAGTTCGAGATTTGACATGTAGATTTTAGTTATGCCTTCGCTGCTCAAATTTGTTTTAAATCGCGAAAGTCTGTCATGTCATTTTTAGACATGGTCTAACTAACCTGTATTTGGTATATGTGTGTTTTGGTCAAACCTATCGGTGAAGACAAATAAAAGTTTCATTAAAATTCCAGCTATAGTTAACTGCAGTCTAAAGTACTTACAACACCTAATAAGACAGTTATTTTAGATCCCCTTAAACATAAGCGCTTTTCACCATCAAAACAGACACTCCATAGCCTCCACAAAAATTCAATCCTGCCGGCCGCTAATCGATTGAGGCCTTTGGTGAGCAGCAACCCAGCCAAGTATCATTACCCACTGCATACCAACTGGCGGCCCCACCGCAGTCTTGCCAGACATCTCGTAACCAGCCCCCTTCTAGACCCCCTTTGTAGAACTTAGGAATTAACCAAAAACAATTTTCCACTCAGGCGGAGGCAGGCAGCCAGCTAGAAAAATGCCGAACAGAGCCCCATCATAATGGCCCAGAGCAAGACGCATCTCTGGGATGCAAATGTATCTATTAAACAGAAATCAGGCGGAGGGCCCGCAGCAACCAGAACCCAGCAACCGGCAACCGGCAAACGGGCTACAAGCAACAAGCAGCGAGCAACGAGCCGGGCTAAGCACTTCACACCAAAGTGTCAATTGCATTTTTGTGGTTGGTCGCCCATGGACGAATGCCGGACAGGGCCCTCGAGCACTTAATGCAACAATAAAACAATCAAAGTGTCTAGAAAATCGATGGAAATCAACGCAGCCAGAGCCGTTCTGCGGATCCAGCTCCAAGTAGCCGTAGCCTGGCCACTTTGGTCGGCCGGCCGGCAGCAAATGGAAATTCAATGTGAAGTGTGCGTATCAGCGACTGTCGCACTGCAGTGCATCCCAGATCCCAGACTCCCGACTCCCGACTCCAGAACCGAGGGCCGAGACCCAAGCCCAAGACCAAGACCAAAACCAAAGACCGAAGACCACACACTTGACGGGCAGTGAGGAGCTCCTTTCGGTCTCGATGCGGTGCCCTGCGATTCGGTTCCAGTGGCACTTGATGGCCCAGTTGGCGATGGAAACGTGCCACCGAAAAATCCGAAAACTATCGAACACCATTCCTGCTACATATAATTTTCAATGAATTTTTTTTTCTTCTTTAGTTTAGTTTAAATTCAAAATTTACAAGCGCCCTAATCCAACAAAGAGGTGGCGCTCAATAAACATTTGTCACAGGACCATCTATGATTCAGAAGCTTACCTTAAGTCAGCTCTTGTTTGAAATATGTCAGTTGAGATTTTACAAAATTATAGGTAATTTGTATAATATATTTATTTCCAGACTACATTTATTTAACAATGTTGGCTGAAATGAATCATCAATATAAAGTTGATATAGAAATCCTTTTCCAATAATATTTACTTTCTTCTATTATGTCGGCTTGAAATACAAAGGAACATTTTACCTAGACTTACTATTTAAAAAACTTTTCGTCTGCCATCCCTAGGGTTGATCAAATAACTCCCCTTGGAGGCAACAATGTAGCATGTTAATGGCTGCGAGGCAGAGGCACTCGGAAGGCCTTTTCACACCTCCCACATCCACTTGTGCCGCGGACTTGGCTTAGTGTCAAGTGGTTGCCAGTAGCCCCGGCTCCCGATTCCCGATTCCACTTTCTAGTATCACGTGGGTGTTAATTACTCATGTCCCCGGCTCAGAGCCATCGCCATCATCATCTGCATCAGCAGAACTTTGTGTCAACTCGAGTCAGGGATCTCGAAGAATTTTCATTATACCCTGTCGTGGCTGAGAACATAAAAGGGTATATTGAACTGGTCTTGGTTTATGTAACTGACTAAATAAAACATTCTTAAAATCTTAGATCCTTGAAATATGCGATTAAACAAATCTTGATTTTATCTAGGGTCCTAAAAGGTCAAGATTAGGATACAGAACCCTCTTCTAAAGTCTTTAGAAACATTGTTGAAGTCTGAATTGTCGAGCAAGACCCTAAAGAAGGTCAAAATTTTCAAAAGCAGCGTGTCCTTTGAGTACCAGGTATCTCATTCTCGAGCTCCTCGACTGCACTTTTCCTTCTTGTTTGCACTCGCTTTGGTTTTTAGCAAGGAGTGCAATCAACTCTGCCGCTGCCATCGCCTGGCCATAAAAGTTGCGCCCGGACAGTTTGAACAGACATTTTGGACAGTTTCGGACATTCGGAACAAGTTGAGGCGAGCGGTTCAAGGAGACCGCTCTGCCACTCTGCCACCCTGCCGCTCTGCCACTTGAAGGCCCGCATCCTCTGATCCGATGGGATTGGACTGGGGACACAGTTAAGGGACATCAAACAAAAGTTGAAGGGATTTGCGACCCGAAAATGGCCATGCCAAGCCCCCTCCTGCCCCATCGCCATCCTCTTTGCCATTGCCTATTTGACTTGGCTGGGGGCTTTGGGCTGGGGCTCAGTTTCGTTTTCGGCATTCTCGCTTTTTGATCATTTTTCAAATGCAGGTAGAGGCAGGAGACAGTTCGTGTCTTGGCGTCTTTTGGATGCCGGCAGCGGGAAGTGTTTCTTGGCTGCATGACAAATTATTTGTAACGTTCTTTTTTCGGTTAATTTATGGTGTAAGATGTTCGCCAGCAGCGGGCTTAGAAAGTTGACTTCGTTTGCGAAAAATTTGGTGGATTGTGCGATAGAAAACGACTTTGTTTTGTAAGCTCTAATAATAATTGATCAAAAATATTTTCCAAAGAGCAAAGAATAATTACGATTATACTAGTAAGGGGACACCTTTAAAATATTTTGGTGAAATAATATTTTGCTATTTTTCTACCATTAATGTTCCCTACGAATATCGATGTGATTATGCGTAGTAAACTAATTTCCTGCTTTTACCAATCGAATAAGACTCTCTCCGCCACATTTCCCGCATTTTCATGGCCCCAGAGGCGATGTCAAGGCCAGACAGAGATGGGCTCTAAGTGACTCACGCCGGACACTTTCCTCTCAGGAAATTGCCACTCAAAACGCCACGCGCACTTCCGTCAGCTCATGGACAAGGCTAACAAACTAATCAGAACCCACGATATAGTAATGCATCTGTACCTGGGATCGGGAATGGAGTTGGAGTTGGAGATGGAGTTAGAGATGGAGATGAAGATGGAAATGGAAACGGGGAATCGGATTCGGTCTCTAATAGACCACGGTACGAACATCATTTCGCTTTCAGCGGCTCGCCGCAGCCACGCCACAGAAATTGAAATGAAAATTGCAAAAATCTTAGCAGCAGTAGGAAAACCGCCAGGCAGCAGCAGCAGCAGCTAAACAACTTCATCTGTCCGGGAGTTCAAAATGAATTTCTCCAGGGCGGAAGAACAGAACAGCACAGAACCAAACGAGGAGCTGCGAAGAGAAGGCAGCGGAGCGAGCCCAAGATTGACACAAACCAATTAACATTTGTTCCTTTTATTTCTGGTCTTTGGTCTCTGAATTTATCGCACGTTTGACTGCGTTTACCAGTCAGATCTGTCCGACTTGAACCACGTTTTGCGCTTTACAACTCCGGGTCCCTTCCTGCCTTCCTGCCTTTCTGCAAGATTGTTGCGCTGGGCAACTCCCTCCTAAGACCGATCTCTCGGCCCGGACTAATCCATTTATCTATGCCCATAACTCTTAAAATAGCCTGGAAAATTTGCACCACAATTCTGCGGCTGC
Organism: Drosophila gunungcola; assembly: GCF_025200985.1. Taxonomy (NCBI): domain Eukaryota; kingdom Metazoa; phylum Arthropoda; class Insecta; order Diptera; family Drosophilidae; genus Drosophila; species Drosophila gunungcola. The sequence continues at coordinate 1,651,973 of NW_026453181.1, read as the reverse complement.
CTGTGGCCGGGGCCAAATACCGAAAGACGTTTAAAATGCACTAATTACCCATGAGGTTTCTTCAGTTTCTCTTCCTTTCTGCTGCACTTTTATTTTCTTGTTTTTTGGTTTTTTTTTTATGCAGATTACAGAGCTCTCGGGGCCGACACTTGGCTGTCCATTTGGAAATTTAACGCGCTTATCTGAGCCCAACTGCCAAGACATCCCAAACAGATAGGAGAACGGAGCGGGAAGCTGGGAGCTGCAAGCGGAAAGTGGGGGGCAGGGGCTCCTCCGAGAAATCGAGCGTAAGGCAGGCAGCTCGAAAGATAACCAACATCGGGCTAATTAAAATTATACAAAAGTAAAATGAAAAGGCAGTGAATGGATCAAGAACTATGCTCAGGTTTTGCTTAAGAATGTTAAGTAGACAAAGTGGGATTCGGACATAATGAGTGAGGAGAAAGGCTAAGAGGGCAGAAGGACTTAAGTCCACGGAATGACAAAAAGATCCCCCTGAAAGAATGCACTAAGGAAAGAGCAGAATACGCAAATTAATCCGGGTTAAAAGGACTAAAAGACAAATTTTAGACAAACACGAATCTCTGACATCGGATGACAAGAAAATCAATTATTGAATAAAAAAAGTTTAAAGGGATATATCAGAAAGCAAAAAGAAAATAAAAAAGGCTTACAAATTGAAATTGCTCTTAAAAAAAGCAATTTTAAAGATCTATGTGAACATTTTATTGTATTATTATTTATTATTATTTATCTACTGCATAAATGAACCAAGTTAATGTGTCTATTTTTTTATTTTCTAGGTAAGCAACAAAAAATATGTAAAATGCCAACAAAACCACAACATTACACTTCATGGTAAATATACTTAACATTAATTTAATTGAACGAATTTCTCAAAAAATTTGCAAGATAATTAAAATCTCCCAGTTTACAAAATGTTTGTAAGCCAAAACAAACTTGATTAGGCCAATCATCGCAGAAGAGACACAGCATTGACATGCATTTATATGCATTTTATTTCCCACACATGAAGACATAGTCGGATAATTTCATTAAAGCAAATGGCACTTATTGTAAAACACAAGCAGCAGCAAAAAAAGTTTCTATCTCAACTTTTGCTACTTGTAAATTATGCAAAAGGGTCTTCATTGAAATTGCAAGCAGCTGCTCTGGCCACTGTTGCAATTTTCCGCACTTTCTGCTTTTTATCCTGCCTTGGAGAGGATGTTCTGGGGACCCAGCCCCTCCCATTCCATTTAATTAACCATTAAGTTTTATTGCGCGCAATTTTGTTTAATTTGCTTTAAATACAGCAAAAAGGATACCAAAGGGCTTTGCAAAGGAACCAGAAGGCGGAAAATAGTTGTTACTACTTAGGTGGGCGGCTCCAGCAGAAAAAAAAATTAAAAAAGAGGAGACGAAGAGATAGAAAAACTAGGGAAAATGTGGAACTTCATGTTGAACTACTTGGAGTGGACCATTATTGCTTCTTCTCCAGCTCTGCCAATAGAAATGGAATTTTCTCTCCCTTTTCTGAGGGCCAAATATTTGCCTTTTAAGGGAACAAAAAAATGTAAAGTGGCTTTTGTAGACAAGAGGAGATGGTTACCGGATCAGCTTTCAATTGTAGTTATAAAAAACATTCAAAGATAATAAGTATTTTATCGAAAAACAAGAAAAGAAGAAAACTTCGGCAAGCCGAAGTTCATAAACCCTTGCAGCTATTGAAAAAATAAAATATTCTTGACACACATTAAAATTTTATTTTATTTATTTTTCCGATTGTGGAGCTATATGCTATAGTCGTCCGGTTATGTTGCTTATATACATACCTGCAATAGAAAGACAAGTTTTGGGAAGGTTTCATGCAGATAGCTTTTAACGGACGAACAGACGGACATGGCAACATCGACTCTCCTAGTTATGCTGATCAAGAATATATATACTTTATAAGGTCGAAGATGTCTCCTTCACTGCGTTGCAATCTTCTGATTGAAGTTCCCTCTTCAAGGGTATAATAACATATATTTATTTTAAACTAAAGGCATGTAAGAGAAAGTTTGAACTCTGAGCACTTTGTGCTTAAGTACTAATTTTATTTAATTCGCTGAAGCGGCTTACATTTTTATTGGAACATGAAAAAGTATTTATTGTAAAACATGTAAAATAAATTTGTATTTATTTAGCGACTAGACATTTTGCGAGATTTTTAAATTTAAGCGCGCTAAGCTCCGTGTTAGGTTTTATTCATAACTTTCTTTGCTTCTAACAAAAGAAATAAAAGAACACATATATACAAAATTCAAGTTGCCAGGAAGCATAAATAAAATTAAAATCCCCTTCGGTGACGTTTTGTCTTTGACGTTACCCACTCCCCGTTGAGTTCTCAATAGCAGTGTCCTTTGGCACACTTGAGTCGAGGAAATTTTCCCATTTCTTTTCTTTTGAATTTTTCTGCTCTAGTTTTTTTCGTTTGACTGCTGCACTTCCTCCTATTTGCTGGCCATTTTTCCAGCCCCACGATGGACCAGACCCTTTGGCCCTGTTTCTGCGCATTTAGCATAGAAATAGCCCCCTTTCCAACTTCTGTCATTCAGTTAGCCGGCATCAGCATATGCAATTTTCCGCTGCAATTGTCTGAGTCGATTGCAGCCCTTTTCTGCTCCTTTTATTTCCTACCACTATTTCAGTATGTCTTTTTTTTCGGAGGATAGCATAAACTTTTATACTCAAATTTAATTTTATCGTTTATTGGAAAATTCTGCGCGTGCAAATCCAATTTCCCTTCTCCATGCTGCAAGCTGAATTTTTTGAAGTTTATTTTAGTTTGGAAGTTAAAATTTATTATTGTTGTTCAGCGAGAAATTGTTGTGTGAGCCTCTGCTTATACCCTTGCAGAGGTTATTATAATTTAAGTCAGAAGTATGCATCGCAGTGAAGGAGATAATTCCGATTCTATAAAGTATATATCTTCTTGATCAGCATCACTAGGAGAGTCGACCTGTCCATGTCCTTCTGTCCGTCCGTCCGTCGTTCGCGCGTTTCAACGCAAACTATTCTCTCAGTTTTAAAACTATCTGCACGAAACTTTCCCGGATCGGGCGGCTATAACATATATCTCCCATAGGAACAACCGGGAAAAAAATAAAAAAAAAATGTTATAACTTTGCTGGTTTTATATATTTTTTTTATAGTTCTTCGAGATGTAGTAATTGTATATTGTTTCTGAATTGAGGTTTAAGTTTGATTAAAATCGTACGACTTTATCATATAGCTCTCATAAAAACAATAAAAATAATTTAAAAAAAATAAAAAACATTAAAAATAGATTGTAACTTCTCTAATTTTTAACTTTTTATTTTAGTTCCTTTGGACATAGTTATGGTTTGATAATTCACAATAACGCTTTTAATTTTATTCAAATCGGTGAACGATATCATTAGCTGCCATAGGAACGATCCAATAATTTAGCTAAAAATCATTATAGCTTCAATGTTTTTAAAATATACGTATATAAATCGACATTTAAAATTTTTAAAGATAAATTAATTTTTGCAATAGCTGCAAGGGTATATATACTTCGACATGCCGAAATTTGCTTCCTTTCTTGTTTTGGTGAATTTTTAGTCGGAAAGTTTTGCTGGGGAAGGAATTTTACAAAATAAATGGGTGAATGTTAATAAAAAAACAAGGTGAACAAAACTGCTTGACAAAAGTTAATTAATTTAAAAATTCTTAGAGCTATTAATTACTATAAAAATAAATGAAATGATTTTAATCTCACTAGCTGTCAAAGATATTGCAAGAAAGTGTTCGTCATATGTGACTTAATATTTTTTAAAGCAGTTCGACACTTTTCTCCTGAGATTAAAGTTTTGGTTATCTGAAGCAGTTGGACTTTTTTTTTAGAGTATGTTTATCTCGTGTTTTGGTAAGCATATTTAATAAGTGTTATTAGTAGCGAGTACCATACTTTAGAATTTAACATACAGTTTAAAATTTAGTTTGGGACAACGTAAACAATGTATTGACAAATTCCTTACAACTTGATTGTATGGCCAGCTCCTATGTACAGTGGCATACAAATTTTACGTATATTTTATATGAAATTTCACTGCAAAGGGAACTCTTAATTATTTGGCCCACTGTATATAAATGTAGCTTGAATTTTTTTTGAACTTTTACCTTAAGGGATTCCTTGCAGTTGCAAAAATGACTCATTTAGGGAGAATTCCTCAAAATAATGTTCTCACTCTTCATCCCATATATATGCTCTATCAATATCTGGCATCTTGGCCAAGTGAAGTTGGAAGCAGGGATGAGATGAGATGAGAAGTCGGGGAGAGGCACTTAAAATTCAAGTTCAATAGTCGCTGAAGGGACGCGATGACGACGACGGACGTGTCTGCGCAGCATGTGGCGCGTTCTAAGAACTTGCAACAGTTTGCCGACTTCTGCAGGAGTTTCAGGAGTTTGGCCGTTGCGGTATCTTTTTAGTGGGTATCACCAATTTAGAAAAAATGTAAAGGTGACTAATATTTGGCATTGAACATTAAAGTTTGTACGAAATTATCCAAAAATGTTCAGTTATCTGGGTTTACGCTTTTCGCTGTTTTGAAAAAAGATAAAATATAATTTTGTACTATTTTTGCTTGTTGGATTTGCATAAGAATAAGAATTCTGTCTTTAAGTTAGTGAGTTGATTATACATTTTTGATGTACAATCCAGCAGTCTGTTTAGCTTACTAGTTTGTAAATATCAGGATTTGTTTCAAAAAGGGTATTTAGGCCTTCGATCTGGGAGCCTAGTTGTTGTTGCTGTTGGCCACCTTGGCACGAATGTCAACTGCACGAAAATGTTGCTGCAACACAGTCGTTGCTGTTGCGGCTACTGTAGTTGCAACTGTTGCCGTTGTTGTTGCTGGTTCTGGTGGTTCTGGTGGTTCTGGTGGTGCTGGTGGTGCTGCCTGCTGCTTTTGGCCCATTCTCCTGCCGCTTCTGTTTTTTTGTTCTATTGATCGTTAGGCGGCTGCATCTGCTGGCCAATGTGGTTGTTGCTTTTTTAGGTCCCTAGTGATAGCGTTTTGCTCCTTGGCTTGTCAAAAGACAACCGGCAGCAGCAGTTGCAGCATTTGCTGCAAAGGTTAACAACATTTTCGTTCGTGCCGCATCTTGATGTTGCTTCCTGTTGCATTTGCTGCATTGGCTGGCACCGCTGCCGTTTGCCTTTTTAATTAGCAACTTTTGGGACTCTCGAGCGTCCCAAAGCGATGCAGCTGCCTCTTCTCCTTGGAAAGACCCCTTCTTCTATGCATTAAGTATGCAGTTTTTGGTCTGCGGACGGGCTTCTTGTTCTTGCATTTAATTAAATGCTCATAAGCATGTGACCAGAACCCGAAAGGAAACCTTTTTGGCCTTCGGGCCAAACAGAGTCATTGTCTCTGTGGGATCACTTAAGGGAGTTTGCTCAAAATGGTTGCAGATTTGGGGACATAAAACTGTGAGGGAAAGAATGGGTTATGCTTCTAAGCTCTAGATGGGTGTAGTTGAAAACAATTATCAATTTGGCGTGTATCCCCTTGCTTTTGGTCAGTTAATTATGAAGTATTTAGAAGGCTTTTAAAGAACTAATTATAACAAATAAACAATAAATTTGCGTTCACTTTTAACGAATTACAAATTGAACAAATAAGTTTAAATTGCTTTAAAATAAATATTTGTTCAACGAATAAAACTTATACATTATGTTTGACACTTATATCGTAAATCATAACTTTGCATTGTCTACTGCTGTTTGTTATAATTTTGGATTTTATTGTGTTTATTTATACCCATTAAGTTTTGAAAAGTGATTTTTTCTTATTCTTAGCGGTATTTTAATGTTGTTCTTTCCGAAAACTAAGGAAAAAAGTTAAAACATTCTAATAATAATGAAATAAACATTAAAAAGGTAAATGGTGCTTTATAGCTATATTCATTCCACCAACCTCCCAATACCTTCAAAACCCCCACAGTTTTGCAGCCGCGTCGTGCAATTGTCACATCAACAGCCGATCGGAGCCAGAACAGAACTATTTAATGTCACTTTGGCACTTCCTTAAAAGTCGAAAGATCTGCCGTTCCCGTTTCGTTGTCAGAGGTCTTGTCGCCTTGTCGCTTCATAGCCGACAAAAATATTTTCGCCTCGTTTGGTCTGCTGCTCCTGCTGCCTCCTCTCGAGTTTTTTGTGAGCTGAGAATTTCTAATTAGTGGCGCCATATTGTTGCAGGAGCCAATACATTGCCATTGCCTCACCGCCCAGCACAACAAATGGGCAGCAATCACCGGCTCCTCTAACTGTTTGTACTTCTCAGCATACAGTGGTCAGTTGCTGATGCAAAATTGTGTAGTGCAACAATAAAACTAATACAGAACTAACATTTTTCCAGCTACTTAAACATATTTTAAATCTATCAGAAAAAATTGCTTTTATTTATCTATAAAACATTTGACACTTATTTTTATACCCTTGCAGAGGGTATTATACGCAACGCAGTAAAGAAGATATTTCCCACTTTATAAAGAGTATATATATTTTTGATCAGCATCACTAAAAGAGTCGATCTAGCCATGTCCGTCCGTCACTCAGTTTATAGCTATATATTTATCCTATTGCAGGAAGTAATAAGTTGCAACACAGTCCAATTAAAGTATGACAAATAAAATCCACGTTATTGTCTTTAATATGATAACATTTTTATGATTATATTTAGGTTTAGAAAAAAGTTTTTGGATAATGGATTTAACGGAAGCTTACAAATGTGTTGTATGAAGTTTTTTAATTGTAAATACCTTTATTTTGGTTTTTTTTTAACATTCGCCACTGTGCTCTATCTTTGGTCGCCGTCGCCGGCGAAGACTTGTTTGCTGCCTTAATTCGACGCAAATAATTTACGGAGAAAGAGAGGGCTGCACTTGGTCGCACTCCTTTAGCTCCTTCGTATACTGTTCAGTTTGCTAATTACGTTAAGCAGTCGACGTGACACGCCTCTACCGCCCCTCCTTTCACCATCCTCCAGTGAAAATCAGTTATTTTGGTGTTAATTACATGGCATTTTGTTTTCAAAGTTGCTGCGTGAAGTTTACGGTTATTTGTATGCAAGGCAATGGCTGTAAAACTTTGATGGCCGTAAGGTAAAAAAAAAAATTAGAGGATTTCGCGATAAAAAGCTTTACTATTTAAAGTTCAAACCGACTCAATAGTAAATGGCTTTAGGCCCTTGGATTTAATGTGAGAACTAAGAGCTTAGAACCATTAGCTCACTAATTAAATTATAAAAAAAATTTGCTCATATTTTGTATATTTTATGTGTGCACAACTCCCACAGTTTTATGGGTTTCTGTTCGCTGGAATCATTTTCCTTAAGCCCAACAAATCGAGTTCCCGAAATCATTTTTAGTAATCAACATTTTTATGAACTTTTTGGTTTTGGTGGGCCTCTTTCTGTTCGCATCTCCTTTGGCCACTCAAAGTCTCAGCTCATAAATCTCGCGTGCCGCAAATCTCTCGTTTCATTTGATTTCGTTTAGTATATAAAGCTATAAAGACTGCGGCAGATATTCCCTTCGTCCTACCTATCCGACATTTGATTCTTTTGTGTAGTTGTTTTTTGCTATCAACTGGCGCAGATCAAAAGGAGGAAGAAAACCTTTTGCATTTCGAAGTCCGAATCCCTTAAGTTAAGGCCCTCCACTTCTCCACCATCGTCATCATGAGCTGCTTGATGTTTTGACCCTTTTCAAGATGTTGTCTTCATTGCGTGTCTTCTGTTGTCTGGATTTGTCTTGAACTCGAAGAAGGAATAAGGAAGGCTTTTTTAGGGAGCCAAAAAATCGCGATAATAATATTTATTTGCTGTTGGTGGTATTGAGCAGAGGGCGCTAAGCGTGCTTCATAATTTATTATTTATTGTTGGCTCTTATGGAGCATGAAAGGCAAACAATCAAGCAGCAATCGAAGAAATCAAACAACATGGGTAAATCCGTAATATGTAGTTGCATTATTGTGATGAATAGAAAAATGTGTCTTCAAGAAATTTTGTTATTGTTATCATATAGAAAAAAAAAATAAAATGTAACCCATTTTTGAACCCTTTTTATTAATTTAATACTTTTAAGTGTCAATTCAATTTGAACATATACATACATTTACGGATGGAAATTATCAGCACATATTAAGTCTAATGTAATATCTAATAATATGCTGTAACATGTTTAAAAGAATATATATTAGCCTAATCATCATTATCAGGGGCCACATAAAAACATGTATTTGGTTAAAAAACTAATAAATCATTAATTTAATGAGCATACAGGGGTAAAATATGCTTGTAGATGTAAGAGATAAGCTAGAAGTTGTGCAACTCCTTCTATCTTACTATCCCATTCTTACAGTTTTATTCATACTGTGCTGAAAAAGGTTATATCTTGCGTCTCCCTCGCAACCGCCTTGAATACCACAATGTAATTAACATTACACCCAATTAACATTTTCCGCGGCTGCTAAACTCCTAACTGTTAAACGCTGTTTGAATGTTAAAGTCGCAGCTGCTTTTGTTGCTACTGCAGTTGCAATTGCAATGGCTAGTTGCTAGTTACAAGTTGCCACCGACAAAGTCAATAAACGCGTTTATTGTCTTAGCCGCTTTAGCCCCTCTCTTTTCCCAGTCGTCGGCCATCTCCCTTGTGTACATTGTCTGCGTTGGTGCCAAGAAAAATGTTGCTGTCGCGCCAACATTTTGCCATTGTCTCCGTCTCTGTCTACCCCCCCTCCGTCGTCTCGTTCTTGTGCCAACTTTTGTCCATTTTAAGGCAGCTGGAATGTTGCTTTCTTGTAAATTGTTTAAATAAAATACAAATACAACAACGTTGCGAACAACAGGAACAAGAACGGCTCTGTCTCTCTCACTCTTCGGCCACTGTTGCTGTTTCTGCCTCCCTCTTATCTAGTGCTCTTCTATTTGCCTTTGTTGTTGCTGCTCTTGCAGCAATCAAACAAAAAGCTAGGGAGCGTTATTTGCTTGGCTCCTTATTGGGTTTACCTTTTTACCCATACTTTAAACCCATGTTTCTGGGTGCGGAAATGTTGCACCTGCTGTTAAAAATGTTAACAGCACGAGGTAATAACGTTTAACAGCGTGGGGGCTGTATCACGGCCAATGTTAACGGGAATGTTGAGCTAAATGCATTCAATTGAAATGCTTTGGATTCACTCAAAAAAAAACAAGCATAAAAGCTTTATTCACTTAAAAATGGCAAAAGTTTGGGCTTTTTAAATTATATTTTGAGTAGGCATTGCAACTACTATTGTGTTACTTTCTTAATACTAAGTATGTTTAAACTCAGAATTGGTCATTAGTTAATTGTTGCGAATTACTATACTTACAAAACAGCTAAACCAAGTGAAATAAACCAAGTGAAGCGATCTAATGGGTACTATTGGCGCACAACCATGTTGCCAAATGGCAATGTTCGCCAGAACCCTTATGGGCACGTGCTACCCACGGACGGATGGAGAAACCCTTCTAATTCGCATTCTCATCTGGTGTGGAGATAAAGTTGCTGCTGCTTTAATTAGAATTCCAAATTCCGTTTCAAAGGAAGTTGGCGCTTGTTCAGACATTATTAATATTTATGGTCTAGTCCTGGAGCGATGATGGATCACACGAGCGACGAATGCCTGATGAGCTGCAGTCGCCAATCTCGAGCTCCCCATCTCAACATCTTAACATCTTGCCCTCTCTTTCGTCACATGTGCTGCTGTCTCTTACTGTTCGGCTTGCCACGTTCCATAGAAGTGCACGCAATCTTCGAGTTGTCGGAGGTCATTCTCGGGAAGAACATTATCGGACTCATCTTCCCTTTTTATCTAATGATGATACCCACGACCAGGACGGCGATGATGATAATGATGATGAAGATGAAGATGGTTCTCTTTTCCGCATAAAATCGTTAAATCCTCGCCTCCGCTAAAGCTAACCTATAATTTATATGCCTGAAATTCAATTTTCATTCAGCAAAAATTGCTCTAATATTCCTTGGGTGGTCTCTCCGAACCGAAGGAAGTTTTTAGCTTGAACCTCTGCCAAATCTGATTCGGTCTCTGCTTCTTGTCCAGTCTGCTTCTATCTATGTGTGAATAAGATAACTCCTGAAGGTTTGGATTTTTTTTGGGTTGTTTTATGTTTTTGTTTTGTCGCGTTTCCTGGGACTTTTTGCCAAATGACTCATACGAAGGAAGGGATCCTGGGAAGGCTTAATACGGCTTTGACTGAAGATAGTACAGTGAGCTCTTTGAGGAGTGATAAGTGATTACATAGACTAATGCAAGTAAAAGCTTTGAAAAATTGGTGAATGTTTGGAGAACATGCTTTTAAACTCTAAAATGTTTGAAATAAATGGCTTACTTTCTATGCAATAAAAAATTAGGTTTTGACTTAATTATGAAAGCAATAAAATATTAGATTTTTACTTAATTATGAAATTCACTAAAACATTAACATTAAAATATTAAAAAACATCACTGAATCTGTATGTATTTTTTTTGTATCCTAAAAACTTTAAGAATTCGGTTTACGAACATGATTTTAATTTTCCAGAAAACATTTGATTATTTAAATTACCAGTTGGTTGTTTAAAGTTTCCACTGTAGCTGGCTTAGTGCACATTTGCTTCTCGCTTTTAGCTTGGCCAAAAAAGTTCCCAAAGAGCCCACACACGTAGTGCGAATTCCTCTTCCTTCTGCCAGTCAGTCAGTCAGTCATTCGGTCCGTTGGTAACCCTGTCAGTTAGTCAAACAGTCATTCAGTCGGTTGCGGCATTCCGGCAGTCACTCATAAATTTAAACGCCAGGCGTCGTCTTTTTCCCTTATTTTTGGTGAGTTTCCCCTTTTACTTTTTGCAGTGCGTGAATTTCACACCTTTTTGTACCGTTGGTGTTTTTTCAGCTGTTAGCTGTGGGAGAAGTTAGAAGGGGAGGGTGAGGGGGGCGGACCGACAAGTTTCAATAAAACGCAGACGTCAACGGAAGGAGTCGAATGACTAATGCACTCCTTCTATACGTGGGGTGCACTTAACAATACAGTGTCAGATATTCAAAAAAGATTATTGGGTACAATTTATCTAGAGAAGAATTTAGGACAGAAGCTTATTAGAAACCAATGGGTATAATGATTTTTGTTTTAGTATTACGACAGTGATAAATGGAGAAAATGAATTATTTTCTTTCTCCAGTAACCATTTGCGATTATGAACAAAACTAATGCTGGAATATGTAAATAACTAAACCAACTAACTGATTACTCACTAAATTTAAATAAATTTAAAATTGATTAACTTCTATTTACTTCCCTTATGATTAAATCACAAAAACTTGCCCATGATAAGCTTAAAGAATTTATCACTCCCATTTGGTTCAGTGTGTTTTCCAAGTGCAGCTCTGCTACGAATCTGTTTCCCAGGCTACGCAGTTTTGCATTTTATGTCGTTCGCTTTACGCTCTTTGAGCTTGAGCTCTCTGTTAATGGTCATTTATATATGAGCTCTGGTTTTTTGCCTTTTTTCAAATCAGTCAAAAAAGTTGGTTGTGCTAATGCGAGTGCAGTTCTCGGAATTTTGAGCCAGGGACCAAGCGACACTTGGTCCCGACACCCCCGACTTAGTTCCCTTTTTAGTTTTCCATTTTGTGGCTCTGTATTTCTTTTTGTTTTGACCAGCATACACTGCTCAGGTTTCAGCTTCAGGTTTTTTATTATTGCTTGCAATACTTTATTTTTCGTTTTTCGAATTTTTGTTTTTATTTTTCGTTCTTTATAGCTTTTTGTCTGCCTTTGGCTGATGCCTTTGTTGAGCTTAGCACGAACTGCATTTAATGGCGTTTGGAGGGACAGAGCCCCTAGATCTCGCCACACATTTTCATTGTAAATGAAGTGTCAAAGACTTTAAATAGCTTTTGATGCTACTGCTGAATGAAGCTGTTTTTCTCGGCTCGCCGCGCTCAAATCTCCTTGCCTTTTAAAACTCTACGAGGCTCTCCAGCGTTGCCTTTTATTGTTGGGCTTTCGCATTTAGTAGGAAATGCAATTAGCTTTGGCTATAGACGAAAGGTTTCCAAGTAATCGTGGGCATAAAGTGAAAAAAGCGTGAAGGGGGCGCTACTTTGCTAAGGGCAAATGTTTGTTGAACAATTGCGAAAAATCTATTAACACAAGCGAAGTGTTTGACAACGATTAGTAAGCTAAGAGTAAATAGTAGTTGTAAATTTATAGTCAATTGATTAGCCTTAGTGATTGTTAATTTATGCATTTCAAAACACATATATACAAGTGTTAATTTTTACCCCATACACCTGTATTTTAATTAGTTGTTTATAAATAACTCCTTATTTTTCTGAACTGGCTTTTCCATTGTTCATTGCTAAATTAAACAAGTTAATATTCCTTCTATTGTTCTGTTTCATGTTTAAAGACAAATATCATAAAATCCAGTAAATGTTTTTACAATATTTTGGTTTATAAATATGTAGGTACCAATCAAAATGACTACCTATTTCTCGCCTGGAGCATCCGTCACTTCTTATCTCATCTCATCACTTGATCTTTGCCTGTTTGCCTTTGTTCTTATTGTTCATTTTTGTTTGTCAAATATTTTAGAGTTGATTTTTTGGCGAAGCTTCCTTGACAGGTTGCTCTCCGTGCTTCAGACTTCAGTTTTCAGACCTGAGTGACGACTGTTGATGGCTCACAACGAAAAAAATCAAGAAAAACATGAGCTTTTTTGCAGCTTGTTAATGCTGGTGTTGTTGATATTCTGGCGGCCACTTGAAACCGGCAGCTGTCTCACTTCACTTCACTCTGCAATATGAAATCCCCCCTGTCCCGTCTCCTCCTTTTGAATCACATATTCTTCAGCAAGTAAACCCATGCATATTAAACGCTTTAAAAAAGGCTTCCGTATAGCCTTTTTGCAAATATTTACAGTTGGTTTTTATTTAATTACGCCAAAGACAAAAAAAAGTGTGTGATAAAAACGTAAGCTGATAGCCGTTGTGGCAGCTTTCAGCTGATACACAGAAAAAAACGTTTAGAAGTCATTTGACAATTATCGAGGTAGTGGATATTTTATTTTCACAAAATTGTTGCCAAAGAATATTAAAGTTGATGATATTTATACATGTAAAATTTTTACTTTTATTTGTTTCTTAAACTGATATAATTATACTGAAACTTTAGTAACATAAAAAGTACATCGAATTTATATCGCTGTTTAAAACCATCGGATTATTTTCTGTGCGCTGGTTCTTAAACTGTTCTTAAAGTTGTTCTTTTTTTGCATCATGGCTGATGTCGTTTGTGATGAATTGTTGGCTGAGCTCTGCCTGACAATGCGGTAGGTTGTTTGGCTTTTCAGATATATGAACTTATATCGGTGTTGTCGTGTTTTTTTGGCCATCTGTCGTGCTCAAGTGGAATTTCTGCCTGTTGATGATGAGGTGGATTCATGGCAGGGGAGCGTGTGAATGAATTCCTGTTGTTCTGCTGTGGCTTGTGGTTGGAACAGAAGCACTTTGGTTTTTGGTTAGGTGGAATAGCAAAGAGGGGAACTTTAAGCACCGGTGATACTTAAGTAAATATACTAGTCAGATAATTAAAGTGTGAGAGTCGTTGGTCGGCATGGCTTTCTCATTCGTTTGGAATTTAATGAATTTTTAATGTTCATTGCGAAATTTTATCGTATGCTCCACTTTCACTATCAATAATTGATAAGTTATCGCTTATTTGCTATTTTTATGACGCTGTTTTCGGAAGCATAAAAAAACTGAAGTTCATAAATCAATGGCTTGACAACATTTTTGATAGTTTCTTGGTCGCCTATTTGTTTGAATAGAGTGTGTCGTTTTATTAATTTACTATTATTATTATTACAACTATAGAATTGTGTTTTTTTTGTTTATTTTGCATTGATAGGTACCAATAGGTACCATAAATCATTTTAAATTCATTATTTTTCCAAAAATTTATTAATTTTAATTACTGATAGAAATTGGTTAGTTTTTGATACCTTATCGTTAACAGGCTAGAAAGCTGAATTTGCAATTTGATGTTTGAACAGATTTCTTATAACTGTCATTACTTTTCAGAAGTACATGGATATTTATTTTTGGCAGTCCAATCCGTGAAAAGGGTTTCCTGAATCGTGGCCGCAATCATTTCCCACCCCTCTCGATTTCATTACTTTTCTCGACGGCTACCTTCTCTGCAATCCATATCCCCCAAATTGATCAAGCAAATAGTTAAAGCTCGCAACTCTTAATCTGCATCGAGCCCTAAACTGCGGCCCAACCCATTCGGAACCCAACGACTCGCAACATTTTCTCTGCTTTTATTTTCCCTTTACCATTTTTTCCAGCTGCTGATCAATCGTACAATTGAGTAAAATCCTACTTTATTTGCAGGAAGGCAACAGCAACATCGCCTGTTGCCGGTTGCCTATTGCCAGTTGCCTGTTGCCTGTTGCATGTGCCACAGCCGATTCAGGAGAGTCCCCGTCCAGGGCTTTTGTTGTTTTAATGGCTTTCGCTAACATAAAAACCATTAAGATAACATTTTTATAGGATTTCAATGGCAGTCACGGCAGCAGCAGCAACAAAGAAGCTTTTCGCCCCGGCGATGCCCGTTTTTTATGGCCAACTCTCAGCTGCAGTGCAACTTCAGTTGCTGCTCCTGCTGCCTGCTGCTGCTGCCACAAGCCAAACACCAAATGTCATTGACTATCAATAGAAGATGCTGCTGCCGGCTCAGAGCCTCAGAGATTCAGGCTAAGAGCCAGGGCCAGGGCCAAAGCCAAGTCCAATCCCTCTTCGCAATTGGCAACAGGTTGGGCCCATGGCCTTTTGTTTCTGGCCCTACGCGCTCTGCGCTTATTAAACGCAATATTTGTTGCTAGTTGCAAGTTGCTGCTGTGCCTGCTGCACCATAAAGTGCGATTTATTTTGTGGATTTTTCGCGTGCCCCGCGCTGTTTTGGCGTTCGACTACACACAGAGAAATGTCAATACAAAACTACAATTTCAAAATAGCTATATCAACGTCATATATCTTACATTTTTCAAGAAGCTAAGGCAATATCAAGGTATTTAAATTGCAAAATTGCTCGATACTTTATCTTAACTATCGAAATAATTGGTAAAGGAACCTACTTTTAATAAGACACTTGGCACTTCTATCTAAAATGGCTATTAAAATCAATACAGTGAATTCTATGATTTTGTTTTGATTTTTTAACATCATACTAAGCACTTCTATTTGGTTATCTTTTTATCCATGAAAGTTTGGATATTTGAGGCATAAATGGGGAGTTTTTATTTTACCGTCAATAATTTTAAATTGCTTGTTATTTAACAAACATATGTTTATTTAAAATCTATTTAGCATATCAGCTAATACTCATTTTAAAGTATTAACATATGTGATTGTTACGTTTTTCTCCGCATGGAAAGTGGAATGAGAGAGATCTTGGGTTTTCCGACCTAAAAGGGATTTTTCTTATTTTTTTCGAAATCATTTTTTGTTGTTTAGCGTTCACTTCCTACTTCCAGGTTTTTTGGGGCCCAGCCCTCAGTCGAATTGCCCGGCTATAGTCACACTTTTTCACTTGGTTCGCAGCAGCGGCAAACGAGTAGAGTGCTCTGCACAATCCCCAGTTTCCCAATCTTAATGCCACTCGATGATGCACCATAGACCCATCCACTGCCACTGACTTTGCCGGCAGGACAGTGGGCCGAAGAAAAGGGATTTAAGCTGAATTAAGCACTAATGGATACAGTTTTTTTGAGAAATTCAGAGGAATATTTTGTTTGCACTTTCAGTTGCTTGTAGGGTATCTGGTGTTAAATGAAAAAACCAGCGATACTTTAAGACTTTTAAGGTGAAGATAATTTAGATTTTGAACGCGTAACTGTTACCTTTCTTACTTTCAAAATGTCTTTTCTTAATTACCCAGTTGTTAAACCTTTTCTTTGAATTTACAAAAAAATTATATATATTTGTATTTACATTTACCCACCGTGCAGCCACTTGCACACTTTCAACAAATCGCTTCGCATTCTTCTGTTTTTGTTTATTTATTTGTTGTTTTCGTTTGGCCTTCTATCTGTATCTCTAATGCCCGGCAATTGTTGCCACATCTTCCTCCTAGTTGGGCAACGCTTTTCATTTCTTTTTTGGGGAGAGTCACGGCCCCAGTTGAAGCCATAGCCATATGATACCCCCTGGACCAAGTCGAAGTCCCTCCGTTCACTGTCCATTATGCAGCATTATGTGATGCTGCTGCTCCCATCGTGGCAGCTGCCTTGAAACTCCTTCTGCGCTGCCCTTTTTGCATTGACCAGCGACCAACACATAAATTGCATTTGTCGGTTTGTTGTCGTTTTCATAAATAAGATAAAGATAAACGACCAGGTTGCATATTATTTGTAATTGCATTTCTTCCCTTCGCTGCATCTCCGACTGGACAGTTGGCCATAGATAGGCACTGCGAAATGTTTTGCAGCATTCTGAATTTATTATTGACCAGCGCGAATCTCTAATGGGGTAAAAGGAACAGCAAATATTTTTAATAAGATCCGTACAGGGACGGGGAATAACTTAAACGATGTAAATGGTCGGTCGATAATGGGAATTGTTATAAGTAGGTAAGAGTTGGCAAAGCATCGATAGGTTTTCTTAATAGACCCAGTCGGTAGTTAAATTATAATTTCTACAGTCATCTTTACAGAAGAAAATTGATTTTGCTTATACTGAGGAAATAAAATGTGTTACTAAAATGGTTTCAGCAGGATTCACAGCTTTATTTATGATGCCCATGTACAGCAAGCAGATAGTTTCATTAGGTTAATTATAATTTAAATCATTGAACATTTTTATGGCACACCATTAACTTCTTTTTTCTGAGCCAAAACTATAAAGCTCCTTTTTGCAGTCCTTAAATGCATATTTTCCCAAATCCCATTTTTCAAATTTGTTAGCATGGAATTGTTTTGAAAGTTATTCAATTTAAAAGCGATTCCTTTTTATTGCCTTCTATCTTCGCCCATTCGGACAATAAATCGCATGTTCATTTTATGACTTTTTTGTTGCAAAGATGCATGGCACAATTTGCGCAGCGCTGAGTCAATGATTCAACAATTTGTTGGCGTTTCTCGATCCACGGACATTGGGCGATAACAAAAGGCAGCAAATATAAGCCAGCTACACCTAGACCCATGGATATATATAGCTTCCTATACCAATGAATACAAAATAACCCAACCCTACCAATATTGTGGGTTCTAGTTTAATACCCTTTGGTCTGCTGGAGTATATATAACTTTTTAAAGAATCTAAAATAATTATGGGGTATTTTGTTGTAAAGTTAGTTGCCTTTGAAACTCGTTTATAAATGTATGAACAAAGGGACAAATTTATTGTACAATTAAAAAACTTTTTAAAATTTTTAATCCCTTTTAATTTAAATACATAATGTGAAAGTCTTTCAAATTAAAGTTTATCTGTAACAGTATTATGTACTTTTTCCCAGAGCAATGCAGATTCGGTTTCCTAGCGACCAAAAGATTTCCTTTCCATTTTTGCAAACTGTTTGCAAAATGCCTTTTGTTGACTTGACTGAGTGGAGTTCCCCCGCCCGCTGGGTGTTCTGTGTTTTGTGTATTTACCGCGATGTTGTGGACTTTTAGCGTGGGCTAAAAAAACAAAAATAACAAGGGCAACAGGAACAACAAGAACAACACCAGCGACAAGAATCGACGGCGCCGTTGCCGCTTTATTATGAATTATGGCCACGTTGACAGTTTAGGACCAGTCGAGGGCGTGGAAAACTTGACAGATGCGCTCTCAGAATCCAGGGAATCCAGAGATCCCCACGGAACGGCTGAAAATCTTGCAAATAAAGACCTATTCCTGGTATTGGCCACGCCACAGCTCGTGGCTCTATTTCTTATTAATAATGTGATAAAACTGTCAGACGACCAACTGAGCCGAGACCCGAAGATTTCCGTTCGTTGCCTTTTGTGTAAACTCTCGCAATCCATTCCACTAAATTAAGCAATTAATTTCTCATTTATATAAGCCGACAACTACAACTTGAACTATAAATTATTTTTTGTTTATCTCATTTGGTTGCTTTTTTCCTGAGTGGTCGGAGATTAAGCCAAAAAAGAGTTATGCCCATTGCTGTCACAGCGAATTATAATGGCTAAACAGAAAGAAAACGTATACAACAAACACATTTTGAAACAAAATTGGAAACTGAAAAATCAGTCAAGCACATTGTGACCTAATCGACTGTGACTTGCGACGCATGGCATAAAAGAATTTGCGAAAAAAAAATAAAAAGTTGCAAGTTTATGAAAATGAAAGTGAATCACAAGATCAATTTATTTTAACATGTTTAAATGTGAGTCCAAAAAAAGAATTTAAATTAATAAATAAGTGAAAAAACTAAAATCGATTTAAATTCAACTCATGCCAACAAATCTTATCAACTCTTTTCCCTTTAATTAAAAAAAATGTCAGATCAAATTGTTAGGAAAATTTCGCCTAAAATAATTATTATTTAATTATAACAATTATTTGTAAATCACCTAACACCATCTTCCTTTCCTATCTATCGTTTCAGGTGAGCTAACAACCGCTTTTTGTGCCATCATGTGTGTTAGGGTTTCCTTTAGTAGGTATTTATATCCCAAAATGGGTAAGTCTGATGACCTCCAGAGCTATTAGTTCGTTTTACTCTCTTCTCGCTTCCTAATTACATTCGAGAATCAGAAAATATTAAATGCAATTTCATTCTCCTCATTTCCGAGATGAAAACACTGTTTGTATGTTCTTTTCACTAACCAAAAAACCTAATTGAAATTACACAACGTTCATTGACTTTAGAAATTTCTTGGGCAACGTAACCTTAAGTACATAAACCATCATGCACATATTTACTTGTGGTCACCGACTTGTGTCTCCCATGTATGAATTTTTTCACTTTTATTATTAGTTGGACCTCGTATTAAGCGGCTCTTTGTGCGAGTTTATTGGCCAGGGGAGCGGGCCTAAGACCTGTAATGTAATCGCATTAGCGCGGCTTTATTGCCGTCTTCTTTCCATTGCCAAATTAGCCATGAATGAGTCGATGGCGGAGAAGAAAAAGCTGACTACGAAAAAATAGATTTCATTTAGACACGATCATTGCCCATAATAATATGAAGAATATCTGGAAATTAAGAAGCAGGAACGATCTCAGTAATGACAGAGAACCAAAGTTGACGGGTCTACAAAATATAAGCTGATAAGAGTCAGGAAACCAGCAGAATTGACAACTGAACTGGAGATTGCTGAAGATGGAAGACTGTGGTTGTCGCAAAAGGAGAGGGGGAAATGCAGAACATAATATAAACAAGAAAGAAAGCAAGCTTCGGCAAGCGGAAGTTCATATACCCTTGCAGCTATTGCAAGAATTAAATACTTTTGAAAACATTAAAATTATGATTTACTTGCGTATATGTTTAAGAACGTTGAAGCTATGATGATTTGCAGCTCAATTATTAGATATATATTTTATTATTTCTATGGGAGCCATGTGATATAGTCTTCCGATTTTGATGAAATTTAAACCGTAATTCTGAAATAATTACCCAATACTATATGTCGAAGAACCAAGAACAAAATTAAAAAACAGCTAAGTTATAATTATTTTTCTTTTTTTCCGATTGTTCCTATGGGAGCTATATGATATAGGCGTCCGATTTTGATGAAATTTAAAACGTAATTTTGAAATAATTAACCAGTCGACTCTGCTAGTGATGCTGATCAAGAATATATATAGTTTATAGGGTCGGAAATGTTTCCTTCACTGCGTTGCAAACTTCTGACTGAAATTATAATACCGTCTGCAAGGGTATAAAAACCAAAATGTTATGACTTTTTCCTTATATCAAGCTTAAACAAATATCAGCCGAATTTTAGTTTGCTTTTTAAACTATATTATAAATCAGTTTTCAATAACCGAAATTTAATTTATTCAAAAACAAGTTCTAGGCACATTTAAATTAAACCGAAAGACAATTTTTCAAAGTACAAAATCGTTTAAACATATATTAACTCTAATAAAACTATTGAACTTTTTATGACCTGAAATTCCGTAAGCCGAAACCAAAAAGAACAAAACCCAAATGAAAATTCAATAATAATCACAATAAATATCGATATAATTGAGTAAATAAAGTGAAGTAGAGTGAACGAAATCTCAATGAGTGCTGAAGGTCAGAATGCTTTAGGCACTCCAAAGCGAAACCAAAATTGAAATTGGAAGTGGAATCGAAATTGTATCGATTGGTTGGCTGCTGTCGCCAATAATTCTTGAATCTCTCAACGCAATTAAAAGCCAATTGAAATTCTTCGCCACTGCCTCATTTTTTGGGGGCTTACGAATTGAAATTAATGATTGGGAATCTTAAATAATTTATTTTAATTGTGTGACAAATTCGAGCTAACTTTTTTGATTAATTTTTCTTTATTGACTTGCTAGCTAATCTCTTCTGTCTCTCAGCCGCGGCGAGATTCCATAATTTTTATTTTAAGCGATGATGTTGGATAGTGTTTTCTGCGTGACTTCTTCTCTCTCTCTCGCTCCGCTTATGTTTCGAGGTATATTTTGTTACCGAAATCGCAGTTCAATGATCGCATTTAATGATTTTTGTATGCGAAAATAAGTAGATTTTGTACTCGCTCGCACACAAAAGTTTTGTTCGCGGCCCGTGCGAAGCTTTCTTTTGTTTGGTTTTCGTTGAAGTTTGTTTTCTTTTTGTTGCCTTTTTTCCCCATTTTCAAAATCGCTACAAAAAGTTCGTGAAATGTTTTTTCTATGACCTATTAAAGTCAAGAAACAGTCAGACGGAGGGAGATATATTTGCTGTGGTCCATCCACTTCAATTCGAGTGGCAATTGGCACAAGGCAAATTGATCAGTTCAGAAATATGGCAGTATTATGTAAGAAGTATGGTCTCAAGAGATCGGAATAATAGGTAGATTACAATTTTATTATCTCTTTGGCACAATATGTCTTTGAACTTTTTTAGGCTTACTGAGTCAATAATAAGTGTACTATTTTTGGTTTAAGGGGGTATTCTGGTCTAGAAGCCTGAATTTAAGGTAAGATAAAAAAGAAATGAAAAACTTTTTAATAAACAATTTTATGTTTTATATTGACATTTTAAAAATTTAAAAAAAAACCGTGCGTCCCTGTTGACATGATTCAAAAAACAAATTTTTTCATATTTCTAAACAATTTATCAAAGCTGTAAACAAAATGAACACACTTATAAGCTTTTTAAATTAAATATTATTTTATGTTCAAATATATGTATATTTTATAATGCCACATAACACACAATTAAGCTAACAAATCGAAATTTGTATATATTTATATATGTATATGGATACTATCTTTCAACTACAAAAAATGAAATTCTGCAAAGAAAGATAGACCTTCAGACTCATAGGCGTAAGACCTGACGCCATGCTAATAAAGTTCTCATGCTGGAACATAAAAAGATACGAGATCTACAGCATGCTGAATTGAAGGAACGCCCCCTACCGAAAACCTAATCAAGTTCAACAAACTCCCAGATCGATTCCTCCCCTCGTCGCCACTGAAAAGCAAATCAAACTCGTTACCAACTGACACTGACTGTGCAGATATCGCTACGCATATGTATATCCCTGGCCAAAGAAACAAATTGGGTCAAAGTTTGCAGTCGAGGCAATTTATTTTGCTCCTACTGACAAAATATTTTGTTCTGGTAGCTAGACGGATGGTTGAAAAAACCGAAGCGAACAAATTTACATGCTAAACCTGTGTTTTGGCCTCCGTGCTGAAGAAGATTTACAACACGATAGATAAAGATCTCAATTTACCTATGAATATGTTCTCACGCTTTATAGTTTTCTGTTGTTTTTGGCATTCTCTCGTATTTTTGTTTTGGTTGAGATGTCAGGTTGAAGCTCGTATCTGGCCCACAACTTTGTTGCCTCGTTCTAAGGGCATTAAAAATGGAAAATGTTCTCCGGTAGTATCGGTTTTTATTGGTTTATGTAACTATCAAATCTCGGTTTATGGCTTATGGCACATTTACTCCGAGGATCGCTTCGGTTTCTTCACTTTTACGACCGTTTTGGGGAAGGGCCATGGGCTAATTTTTATGGCTTTTGATGGCTCGTTTACACGCAACGACAACGATCTGATTATTGATTTCGAATGTCATCGAAAATCGCCTCTTATCCCGTTTTATGTGTTAACTTTTACAGTCCGTCTCGTCCTCTTCGCATAATTGGATAAAATAGTCAGGGGGAAAGCCTTTATAATGTGTGTGATCACAAGGGTACTTGCACAGTAGTTATTGCTTATTGAGTGCGGATCCTAAAGCATGTTTTAATGGACTGTACTGATTAGGCTACAAAATGGTTAAGCGCTTTAGGTTGGATTGGGACAATAAGTGCAATAAGCTGACCAACAGATTAAAATATTATTTTTAAAGATGCGGGCTGTGAAAGAACCATTAACATACTTGTTGATCATTGATTTTTAACGTTATTGAAGTTTAAATGTCAGTAGCATGAAAATCAATCACAAAAATATCAGCAACATAACAAGGTCACAACAGACCAAACAAATTAATTAGTATTAAATGTCAAAGTAGAAACTCCATCCGGCATTTAGAGAATATCAATTATTGGGAGAATATAAAGTCGTTACAAGTCCATACTCCTTCACTGATAAAAAATTGAATAGTCAAAATAAATATCCGACTATTAAAAATGAAAATCAATTGGAAAATATGTAAATTTAATACAAAATATTTGGATTTAATAACATTTTTACCAGTGTTGTATTAAATCAATTAATTTTAATATAATAGTCTTTTAAATTTGTATTTGTACTCATGATAAAATATAATTATTTTTCAAGAGCCCAAACGATAGGAGAATCCAACGAACACTTAATGCAAAACTCAAGATCAAGCCAACCTCGTTCCAAGTTCACTGCCAGTCCGTTGCAAGTCGAACTTGTTTGAGCCAATCTGCCTGCAACGGGCTCGCTTCGAACCGCTCTTAGCTGATCGCGTTTGCCGAAGACTCTCTTCTGTTGGGTCTCTTTGGTCCGAAGGCTTTGTAACGCCGAGTGCCGTACAACTCCAACTATGGACACTGGAAACAAGTTCTTCTTTGGGCCCCCTGATTCCCCAACTTCCCTGCTCTTTGCTCCGATCTTGCATTTGTTTTTGTTGCCTTTAGCCAGTTTTGTTTACCTTATGCCTCGTCGAAGATCTTGGCTATTTTTTGTTGCGCTTTCTTGACGATTCCTTTGCTGCAAAAAGTTCTCTCAACTTGATTTTGCTCTTGATGTGAGACAGAGCTAGAGAAAGAGCAGATGAGAGGGGAGGGGGCGGCAGAGACAGAGAGCCAAACAAGTTGCAGTTGCTCGATTCTCGATTCGATTCTCGGCACCAACAGACTCCTACACGAGGTCTCGCCTCTTCGATCCCCAGATATAACATTTTTTCCATTCTTCTTCTTCTCCCTCGGCTGCTAGTATTATTTTCTTATTTTTTCGCAAGCAGCAGGAAGTTCAATTTTCAGTTCAGTTCAATTTTGCACGTCATCTCAAGCGGTCCAAGCGGCGTTCGTAACCCGATTCCAAGTGAAGACTTCGGACTTTTTGTCTAAACCAGAAACAGACCACTGAAACTCTGTTTTCTTCAACGACTCTTTGTGTGTGGCGCGGGTGTAGCTGAAAGTGGATAAAATAGTTACGAAAATAAGCGCAAACAAACAGCAAAACAAGTCCTTAACAATGAAGTGTTCGTTTTTGTAAAGTTTGACCCTCTATCCAGTGAAGTTTTTAAGTTAACAACTAATAAGGACCAGCAACCATGTATCGCCTACAAAGACGAGCTGCTTTGATATCAAAACAAGGTAGTAATAAAAGCATTTGATTATGTTTATCGAATAAAACTCATTAAAAAACGAATAGCTCTCTACTATCAATTTACTGATTAAATAAATTAACAGTAAGTTGTATTAATTTTAGTTTCATCAAACAATTCGATCTCAACTTAGTTAATTATAGCTTATGCTTAGATTTTATTACTATTTGCGTTTATAAATAATTTCTTAAAGCTTTTTAGTTATGAGAGTAATTGTGTACACTGGTAAAAAAAATTAATAATTTCATATCTTTTGTACTTAAATTAAATACTTTTCGCTTCAATATTTATCCATTGGAGTTTTTAATTATTTTAAATATGCAAATATATACATTTTTTTCATTTTTAAAATTTATTATTTTTGGAACTGGTTTTAATATCTAAAAATTTAATTTTTAAATCTTACATAATTTATTTTAAATCTAACATTTTGCACTTAAATTAACATATTTTAATATTTATCATATGCATTGTACTTGTAATATTATATTGATTTAATGTTTTCTTTAAATATTCAATAGTCATGTACCTATTTTTTGTTTTACGAATACAAAAATTATTCAAACCAGAACGAATAATAATTTTTTTTAAAGTGATTTTATTTAATGCTGAAATTTGCGTCAAAGTCAAAGCAATGTGTGGTCAGTTAATAAATGTTTAATTTTCATGGCAATGGTCTTGAATGACAAAATTAAATTCTAAATACTCACAAGTAAACAATTTGTCATCATCTTTGAGTCATTGGGGTAACTGAAAAATATATTGATTGTTGACATTACTCATACGCACCGTTTGACTAGGAAGAGGGGGTCGGGAGTATTTGAATTGTTGCGGTTACACGAATATAAATCTTAGACTTTTGCGGTTTTATGAAATGGCTTTGGGCTTGGTGCAGTCGATATGGGTGATAGATTGAGAGGTCTTCGATGAGGCAATTGGGAATTGGTTATTAAAGTATTTAAGCTTAAAGTTTTCTATTTTTTTCTTGTAAAGTAACCAGTAAACATTTCTACATTAAAAACTCTGACAAATATGCTATAAAAAAACATGATTATTTTTATTTTGGTCCCACAGGAGCCTTTCAAATAACATTTTTCAACTTTTTAGCAATTCAACCATTTTGTACAATTACTTGCGGGAATTTCTCCTGCTGATCTCCAGACATTCGTCACCGCAAGATGCGATATGACATAGCAAGCAACTGGGTCATCTTCCTAGAAAGAAAGACAATACCTGCGGAGAGAAGAAAAATAAAACCCAAAACACGAAATCGCAATCATTTTACTTTTGATTATAAACAAAATAAAATGGAAAGAGCACTGAGGAAGAGGATGAAATTATTTCTAGCCACTAATCGCTGGCTGGAGTCGACCTAGAAAGGCCTTAGCCCAGACACAGATGATCATCTTCTTTCTATTTCATTCGGTTGGACATGAAAGCCATGGAAAGGGACAGGAACCCCCTGGACGACAAAGTGAAAGAAAATGTCTGAGGTTTTCCTCAGCACGACTCGGCCAGCATATAATTTGAAGATTTAGAGAGTTAGCGTTAGTCAAGATCGCATTTTGCATGCCAAATGCTAGGCCCAATTTGTCCTCATGCAGATCCCAAAATCCAAAACCGAAACCAAAACCAAACCAAATCCGAACCAAGTTCAAAGTCGTGCCCAAGACCCCCGCCCCTTCGATTGCCGAGAACTTTCCGCACTTCACTCTATATCTCCGACCAAAGAAGGTCATGGACAGATTTTTAGGCTCCCTGCAACTCTTCTCGCTTCGGGTCCACTGCCGTCTAGTCTTGGCCAATTGACTGCAAAGATTTATTATGGAAATCTATAAAAATATGGCCACGGATTGGCATACATTCCCTCATGGACGGGGACCCCGGCTCTGATAAATTTATAATACTTATCTACCTTTCTAAATCTGTCCTAATTAGGATTCAATTCAGACAGGCATTCGATAAATTTTTCAGGTCTCTATTTTGCTTTGTTTTAACTTCAATTGCTCTGTTTACATCCAGGCTACAGAGCGGAAATATTTAGGTAAATCTAGGGAAAAGAAACATTTTACATAGTAGACTTTGACTTGTCTTGCTGTTAAAGTGTAAGGACTTAGCTTTGGTAGTTATTTTGCACTTTAAACATTTGTTCACTTCCTAATTATTAATTATAGTACATTATTATTTAGAAAATATCTTTAACGGCAGGCCTTACTAATATCATTTTTATGTAACATTTTTAATGTTTATTTTGTAATATTTATTATCTTTTCAAACTATAAATAACGCGTATTAAAAATGTTAGCTAGAGAGGTTAACCAAACGAGTTTTAATAAATTTAAAAATTGTATAATGCCAATGAAAAATAATACCTACCGGACAACATAATCGCCAGCAATTTCTTAAGATTTTATCTTAGCCTCCCAGTCCCAGGCCCGTGACTATCGGTTATGTATTCAATGACTGATAGAAGGCATATCCCCTCGACTCGATTGATTTTATTGTCCAGTAGTCGCTGTCTGACTCTTTTTCCCTAACCAAATTCCCTCTGCCCGTTGGCTACCGACGATTCTAACTGTAAAATTACAAACATGTGCCCCTCCCATCACCCTTCCGCCCCCTTTCTTTGAGCCAAGAGTCTGGCTGATTCTCATTTAATGCATTTCCTTAAGACGACAACGTCGGCGAAGACCAGCAGTGGATACCGGACAGTGGACACTTGACTGGACTCTATGGACAGTGAACACCGGACAGCGCGCACCGGACTTGTGTCAGCTAAATTATTTCCACGGCTCGATTCGATTCCTCAGCTCGTTGGGGCTCTTTTATGGCCAACTTGCACGCATCTGTCAGTCTAGCGAGGATCCCCCGCCCGCCGTCTCTCTTTATGACCTCTGCTAGCGACCAAGTTATCTCCCAAACAACTGCACTGAAGCAAAAGCTAGTTATCGAATTTTGATTTATTTTGTCTACTTTTTTTTCTAGATAGCTCAGTTTATGCTTGAATTTAAAAAACACTTTTTTTATAATTAAATTTGTTTATTATTTAATAAGAGTAAATATTTAAAATGACTGTCAGTTTGTGTAAGCTTCTTTAATTCTATAGGATTTGGTTTTTAATGACAGCTATATGTTTTTTTTTAATCGCATAATTATTTATTACTTCTATTTATTTTTATTCAATAAATGTTAAATCCTTAAAAAACACCAAATTATGCTGAAATACTACATTATTTTGTGAAAAAATTAACATCTTCTTGAGCGGTTATTAAATTCCTTTTATTTCTAAAGCAAATAAATTGTTTTAGATTTAAATTTTTTCCAAGTGTAGTCAATGCTAGAGCAGGACAACAACGGCTTTTACCGTAATACTTTGGAGCTGTTCTCTAACGATGCTCTGCTCAACGGTGGTTTTCCCTTTCTGGCCGCAACCGAAAATAGCAAATATACGTAGAAAGAGACAGGGAGATGCGAGCAAAAAGAGACGGACGATGCGCATGCGTGACTGCCCAATGTCTCTGCTGTTTCTTGGGTGAAAAGTCTTCCTGTTTCGGTTTCTTCGTCATCTGCATTTTATGGCTCTCTTTACTGCCGCCTCTTTTTTACTCCTTCTCCATCGCTGCACTCTGTTGCAGTTAATCAATTATAACGACTCTTGATTTCCTTCCTGATCTAGATCAAGATTTCAGCTGCCTGTTTCTTCACTCACTCCACGGTTTATGTGGGTTCACATGTTGCATGTGTGGGTACTTTACAGTTCTCCTCGCATTAAGTCATTTGGGCATCTTGGGGATCTCCAGTTTTCTCCCAGGTCTTGTCTCATTTATTCGGCTTCGGCTGAGTCTTGGAGATTTCTGATGTTATTAAGTCATTTCAAGTGCTTGATATGTAAATGACTTTATCACTTCGTTATTTTTAGGAGTTTTTATGCTGCAATTGCACCTTAATTGAGTTTTATGATAAAAGTGGGGTAAATAAAATGAGACTCATTAACGGTTGTGGTCATATTTCTAACTGACGGACTGATTTAATTTTGTTTGGCATTTATTAACTCCATCAGAAGTTCGACAACATTTTTTATTTATGTTTTTATTTTAATATACTAGCTGTTAAGAATGTTTAATACACTTGGCAAGTAAAGGAACATTTTTGTTTGTTTGGAATGTTTGTCAGCTTGTTGCAAATGATTGTGAATGAGCAGAAATAATCGTTCTGAGGGGTTTTCTCGGAAAAGTGATGAGTGTGTTTGTCTAACAAGTTGGTGCTGTTGCAATAACGGTTTCCGTTGCAGTAAGGTAAACTTTTGTTGAACTTCTGTCAAATTAATTTACGCTGTGAAAGGTGCAGACCATTATAAAGTGGATGAGAACTGCAGAAAGATAATAACTAGGTGAAAATAGAACTAGGGATCGTTTACGGAGTATATTTTCCGCTGTTTAATCTCAATTTATAAGATAACTTTATCAAGTGCATTTAAGCAATTATAAAAATCTCGTTTAATATAAATTTACTACAAATGTATGAAATGAAATCTTTGATTAATGTATCTTTACAGTTTGGTAGACATTATTAATTTAAACAACAATCTGAGATACCTTATCCCCAAAAAAATTTATATTTTTACTGTTTAAAGTTTAATTAATGAATTTAACTTTAAGTCCTTATGAAGCATCGCCGGGGGCTTATAGACGATTTTAAAAGTCTACCCACTGTTGCTGAACTTTATTTAATAGAAGCCAATCTAGAAAATGTGCAATCGCAACGAACCGAACTTCCCGCAACAAAGCAAACACATTCAAGCGAGGCTCAAGCCCCATTTAATGAGATTCCTTGGGGGCGCCAGACCAAACTGGTCCCTAGCATTACAGAGATGGACAAACAGATGCTGGAGATAAAGCCAAGAAGGAGGCTTTTCAGTAGCCGGGGAGAATCTCGACTTGTAATTATTAACTTACGGCATATTAATTTATTATTTGCTATTTAATGTGGCCAGCCCCCAAAAGCCCTCGTCCACTCCATCCTCCAGACGCCTGCCTCCTAGTATTTCGCTGCCAGGCTGCGGGCCAAGTTCGCTTTTTTGACATTTGATGTATTTATGTGGTCTGGAGGAGCCGGCTTCTTCGCTTTCTTGCTTTCTGGCTTTCCTGCTCTCTGCTCGCTGTGAGCGATTTGTGGGAAACTGTCCTGTCATGTGTTGAGTCCGTCTGGCATTTGCTTTTCTCTATTTTGATTGAGTGATTTATTCGGAAATTGTTGTTCTCGCAAAAAGGTATAATTAAATGGGCATAATGATGCCAAAGGGAAAGGCCAACTCACAGCCATCAGAGGTTTGTGGCTGAAAAGCGGGGTTGCAGGGTCTGATTCACGGGAATGGAGGAGTGGGCTTCAGCAGGTGCTCCTTTGGGAAATTGCTTGCACTGGTAATGGAATCAGATTGACGTGGCTTCATATTAGTGGGAATAAAATGGCTTAAAAGGAGTTTAGAAAATGAGTTAAAAAATTGGTAAAGTCTTAGTGCTTTTATAAATTATATATTTATAAAATTCTTTTATTTAATTCCCTTTAATTTTTTTTAATAAAAAAGAAGATAGACTAATTATGTAATAAAAAATGTATGGCCACTAGCAGAGGATCTTATTTATATTAGACGATTAAGCTATTAGTTTAATAGCATGGAATCATTCAAAAAAACAACTTCCTTAGTTGCATAATCTTTCACCGGTTACGATCTTTAATCCAAAACTCTCCATCACCTGCTGTTCACCTGTCTACCCCCTACATTTCCCTCCTCCCAATCCATTCAAGTAGTTTTTCCATTCTAGGTGCGACTATCGGGATATATAAATAAAAAAGAAATGATTTCTTTGTTTACACACACATAAGGAAGTTATCGAGTGGCCAAATGTGCTATAAATAAATGCATTTAACTCGGGGTTTTCCTGTAGCCGCTGGGCTACCACCCCCTTCGAACCGCCTCCTTTCTTATATTTCTCCACTGGATTTCTTTTATCCCCCTTTATCTCTCCTACTCTTATTTATTTATTTTTTTTACCTCTAAGAATTGTTGTTTTTTCGTTTTAGCCTGGCTTCCGGCGACATAAAACTGCCGTTTGTTCTGCCTTCCCCTCACCCCTTCTTCGCCTACTGCTTCTGCTGTTCTTTGCCAATAGAAAGAGAGGGGAGAGGCCGAAGGAAAGAGAGGGAACGAGTCAGAAGAAGAAGAGAGAGTCCACGAGCAGCTGCCCATTGGCGTTTGCTCCGCTTGAATAATCCAACTTAAGCTTGGACTTCTTTGGCTTTTCTGCTTCTTCCCCGGCAGATAGCTTCCTCTTCTTCTTTATCGTCTTCCAGTGGTTTCTTCCCTGATTCTTCTTTTCGAGGCCCTGGTCATCCACAAGCTGTGCGATTCCGAGTTTGGTTTTGAAAGTAATTCGTCTGTAGGATAGCCATGTGCCCATAATTATGGATTTCGGGCGAGGGGAAAAATGTGGTCAACGACGGGGGAGGCAGAGGTCCAAGTTCAACCCACCCACATTTTATTGTTATCGCAAACAATAGCCAAGGCAAACGGAAATAAAAGAGGCAAGGGCAAGAGTTGCAGAAGTGTAGCACAGCTGCTGCCTGGATCGTTAAAGTTTAAGTTCCAAAGACTCGGTAATGGAGACCTGAAGCTGCTAAAATAAATGGGGGTTCCCCAGTGGGACATATGGCTTGTGGGGTCTAGGGATCAACATCGGTGGATATATTTGTTTACTTAAATTACCACAATTTGATTTTATTTTTTATTTCAAAATCCCTTTTTGCGGCTTTAGTTTTAAAGAATTACAATTAATTTTAAAATTATACGGGACAATAAGCACAATTTTATAATCATTTATATAATACTGTACATATTTAATATTTTTTTTTTTATGTATAGCTTTTTTTATTTATTCCCATGGTAGTTATGAAAGCTCAGAGCGGTCAAATTTGTCCTTAAAGATATCAATAGTATGACAGTATTTAAAGTGTGGACTTTACAGCAAATATTCATGGGAAAAACGTTTATAACCCTGAATAGTAAGGGCAATTAACAAACTGATATCATTTCATTAAACTCGAATATTCGTAGACTCTCTATTAACTCATGTTCAAAACCAAGGTGCCCAACCCTAGGTTAGCGCATCCAGCTCACTCACTTCAAGATAAAAGCAAATAAAAAAGCTATAGACAAAGAGGAAAAAGCCCAGGCAACGGCTGGGGCGAAAAAAATGCATAAAATGCCAGAGGCAAGCAAAATGCAGGCCGCGACTGCGCAGTGGCGGCGCTGCTCCCCAGACTGCTGCAGAATCGGACCCAGAATCAGTCGGTGCATTGAACCCCGCGGTCTGGGCCTGGTCCACAATTCCATTCCACTGCACGCAAAACTAGAAACGTTCCTCTGCCAGCGATCGAAATATACACACGGCCAAATGGTGTGGAGATCCGGGGTATTGGGGTATTGGGGGTATCGGGGCACCGAAGCTATAGACATCGGACGGACTTTCGCACGAATGCACAGGCCAACGTGTGTTCCAGCTGTTGTGACTTCCACAGTGATCAGTCGCCAAGGCGAAACCATTAAACCTTCTATCTCAATCCCGATAGTTTTCAGGTTTTAAAATTTTTAATTTTTAAATTTCAAACCAGCCCAATTACATAGTTATCCACAAAGATAATTTTAATAACTAGCAATCTCTTTCCTTTACCGATCATAAACAGTTATAATCTAAACAGGTAAATTTTACAATTTTCCCAATGCTAATTATCATTTATGGAATGAAATTTTTTAATTTCACTTACGCAAATATAAATTTATATGTAAATTTTTAGCATTTTTTCAATCTTCTAGTCTACGTATAATTATACGATTTTGTTTTAATTAAAATTTTTTTTTAATATTTCACATTGAGTGAGTACTGTGTAAGGGGTTGAGTCAGCCAGCGATTAGAAGCCTAAAAGGAAGTAATGTTGCAGAAAATGCAAAAACCAGAGAGCGCAAGCGGGAACGAGATGGGGAAATGGAAAGAGCGAGAGATCGGATTGCCGCTGCGTGGCAGAACAGGACTCTCCCCGTCTCTTTCCAGCAACATCAGCCCATCTCTTTCTGCTTCGTACGCCTGGCGATTTTTTATGATGACTAAAATTGAAAAACGAAGCTGCGGTAAAAGCTAAAGAGCCCCCTCACCACCCCTTCCTGGGTTATTATTGTTGTGGTCTTGGGGTCTCTTGGCGTGTGTGTAATTATCCAAGGACGCTGCTGAGTAATGAAACGACCTTGAGTGCAGCTACACACAAGTAAACACACACACTCACACAACCAGGTGTATCTGGACTTTGGGCGTGATTTTTTCTCGATTTTCTTGGACTTTACTTTGGCAGCAAACTCATTTGTTACACATGGACAAAAGAATAGAACAGAACTAAAAAATATATTAACTGATATGCCCAACAATTTGTCAGCGTCACAATGCGCGGGGGCGGAAGGGGCGGGGTGATCTGCAATGAACAAAAGAGAACGCCCACCGCAAGACACAGCACCAAAATGGTAGGGAAAATAAAAGAAAAGAACAGAGCAGGGGAAAAGAATAAACCCTGCAAGAATCGAAATGAATGTGAAAACGTTTTATGTATTTGTCTGGCTGCATATCTTTGAGCCGAAGTAATCGATCTTGGCTGAGATATGCCAAGTGAGTTATGAACACAAAGCTATTTTCGGAAAGCTTTTAGTTTTCTATAATGTTTACGATCAAGATGTTTGCAAAGTATTCCGAAATAAATTAGTATTACAGATTTATATAGTTAAGTTTTCAGGCTCATAAAGTTTTCAGCAAGTAAATATACATTAGATGTACTCCCAAGATAGATCAACACGAATAGCAAATAGTACAAAACAAGGTCTTAAACAACAGTTTTAGACTCTTTGGTATAGAAATGAAAAAAAATATAGGAGTTATCTTTGTTTACTATTGAATTAATACGTATACTTTAATACTGTCTGCAGTTTATTTTCAAGACACGCTAATTAAAACTTAATTTTCCGTTTTTTTTGGGTGTACATAATGAAAGCTGTAAAATAAGCTGAGCATGTCCTGTTTTAAAGAATTAGCGGATCAATTTTTTCAACAGTTGCGATTTAATTTTTTTGTTTAAAAACAAAGAATGAAAAATTGATCAAATCCACATTTTTTAATAAGGCGTGTAGAGTTTAAGTCAATCTTGAAATTTTAGTTTTAAAATTTAAAGTTTTATTATTTCAAGAACAGAAATTATTAAGTTTTCTTGAACTGAAATACATTTGATAAAGTTCTACCAACAATAAAAGTCGCTTTATGTTTCTGTATATTGCAGTGTAGTTTTCCTTCTTTTACGTATCATATCCCACCCCATCATCATCATCATCCCATCGACTGGGGACTAGGCATTCAACTAATCAGCCACAAAGCAAAAATTATTGCCATTTTTTACGCGCTGCTTCAAACGCGGCAGAAACCGCAGCCACCAACAAACAATGAACTTACAACATCTCTACACTCAAAACAATACAATTTCAACTACTATTGGTAAATGGTGATCCAAAGTTGCACAGTTATTTAGACAATTTTAATGTGTTTAAAACTGTTAAAGAAATTTGTTACTTTAGTCGTAATCTATGTATTCTATTTATATAAAAGCGGTGTTGAAATCATTCCAAAACTATTGTATTGCACTTTCTAAGATTTTTGCATAGTGTACCTGCTGTTGTTTTGCTTGTTATTATCTCTAGTTGCTGTTTTTTTCTGGCATGCCAGCAGGCTATCCACCATTAGGCCATAATCATCATCACACACGCCTTGGCCAAGGCCAGATACCCGAGCCCCAATCCCCGATCTCCAATCCCCGAATCCCGGACCCCGCTCCACTCCTCGAGGAGTGCCAAATGCCTTTTGTCTATGAAGAAGAGGGATAAGACTTATGGACGCGAGGGGATCGGATTGAAGGCAACTATTTTTAAGTATAGGTTTCGGTTTCATTGTTGCATTTCTTTTTGCGTTTATGAAATTAATGAACAGCTTGGCCGATCCTCCTTGGCTGCCTCTTCATTCTGGTAAACAGATTGTGGAGGCCGAGGAAAAAATAAGACGGTTGCATCATTTTCGCCGACTCTTTTCTTGTTGCCCATTTATTGACCCGCATTTTTTCGGCCTTTGCGCATGCGCAATTTGTTCAGACCCTCGGGCCCATCAACTTTATACTCGTACAATTGAAATGTAAACAACGTCATCGCTCGCACATTCCATGTGCCCCTTTCCCACTATTTTTTTGCCTTTGATTACTTCACTCATTTGCATGTGTTGATCGCTGCTTCCTTTTTCGCACATTTATTTATTTATTTGTCTTGCAATTATCCCACCATCAAAGACGCATAAGAAGCACTCACTTTTATTTTCAATTTGCATTGCTCAAGTGATATTTTTTAATGACATATTTGCTTACTCTTTTTTTTCTGTCTCATTGCAGGTATGTGTGAAATCGGCTATTTTTGATATGACTCTTGTCCATGGTGAGTGATGGTCACTAATTTTTAAAAAGACACCCTCCACTCTAGGTCACCGGTGATAGTCAGCAACACACTATTATATAGAAAAATATTGTTCAAAATACATACCTTTTTATTTTGGAGAAAATCTTTTTTATCGTATTCGGTCTAAAAAACTCACAAACCCTTCACGTTAATATTTTTGACATTTCTTGAGTGCTGTTAAAAAATCTCAACTTTTACAGTCATTAAAGCTGTCGCCCAAGAGCAGAAACTTCCCATAAAAACGGTTTAACAACGTTTCCAATAAGAACCATAAAAGTTCACCCCGCAAAAGATCAGTATCGTAAAACTGCATCATTAATAACTGGCAATCGATCATATTTTCATGTCCCACGTTGCCACCCGTAGATGGCGCCCCCAAAGATTTATGTTTGTCTTCAACTCTTGAACTTTTGCGCGAAAATTTAACTGTCAGTCGATCTGGGCAGATCCATGGGGGTGGACAGGGATTCCGGCTATCCGACGATGGGATGTGTTTCGGATTCGGTTGCGCTAATTAGTGGGATTAATTGGTTTCGTGTTCGGCCCAGACCTCACCTAGTAACCTCCATAAAACAATTAGAATCGACATAAAAGCTGGCATTTCAGTCCCCGGCGGAGGAACCAGAAATGAGTCAAGTCAAGAGTGGCAGTAGAGGTGGGCTCCCAATTTGGCTGCGGTCCAACTCGGTTCCAGTTTCCCACTGGGCTTGCTGTCAAATTGCAGCGGCTGCTACTGAGATTGTGGGCGTGACGACAGCCCACACTGACATCCAATTGGCAATATGAAAAAGAGAAAAAATACAAACACAAATAGCAAAATGAAAAGACCTAACCTAAAGCCAATAAGTGGCATTAGCCAAATGTGGTAAAACCATTTGGCAACTTGTTAATAAGCAATTGCAACGCAAAAATCAGATGGAAGGTGCGTTTCACAAACAAAAGTCGGATCGAGTGCAGAGCAGTTTTCTTGTTAAAAAAAAAAGAAATGTATAAGCTTCATAATATTTATTAATTTGAGTAAAACTTTTTCCTTAGCTCGTTCTGGAACAAATTTTATTGAATCTATTTTTAGAAATAAGGAAATGGAACGATCAAAAATTTTGAGCTTTTGTGCGAGAAATAAAATAAAGATTGCTAGATTTTCTAGCATAGAGTACATACATAGGTCATACCATTAGTCTTTAAAATTCTCTATCCTTTGACTGGATTTATTAATGTTTAATCCGAATATTATACACAAGCCAATAGTATTTTTTAGGCAGATTAGTTAGAAAGCTAACGAATTTTTGCCTATTATCACAAGTCCTTGCTATTTATGAAACCCACCGTAAGTACTCCCATCGATATGTGTGAGATTTTACATCGTCGAACAGCAAATTTCCCACAATCGTTTTCTTAGGTGTGTTTTGATTTTGATTTTTTTCTACCATTTGTCTGCGCTTCACTGACCACAAAGAAACCGAACTAAGCCGAACCCAACCCAAACCCAAATCAAAAGCCAAATCTGAACACAAATCCATAACACCGAACCCCATATGCAAATATGCAAATTCTGCGCGATGTAAATGCGGGGGGTTAACAAAGATAAGTGTGACAGCTGAGCGACGATTTGTTGAGAAATTATGGACAGTAGTCGGCCGTCGCGAACAAATAACAATAAATTCATCTGTGGGCTGGGAAGCAGGAAGCATCTTTTTTGTTTTTTCTGTGGAGTCCTGTAACGCCCACTCCTGCTACTGCCACTCCTTCTCCACTGCACGCCCACTGCCACGCCCCCGCCGGAACTTAATGATGTGCAAGACTAACTGCATTAGAAAGTCAAAGATTAAAGCATAATGCATGTGGAAAGTGGATGCGAGTGGAGAGGGGAAAATGCAAAGAGTATTGCAGGAGCAGAAATTTGGGGAAAAAGATGAGAAATGAAAGGATATTTTGTTACTACGATAACCAAAATGTGGGTGGCATTACTATATTAACAATGAATAAACATTACTGAAATTTGGTCATATTAAAAACCATTTGATACATTTATTTATAAATTTACTCAATTCTAACCAGCTTTTCTTTCAAAATAAAATTGTTTATAAATCTGATTACCTTTCTGTTGATCTCTTCAATGGAATCTAAATACAAAATTTGTTTTTTGACATCATAAAATAAATAAATCAAAATAAGAACAATTACCTTTCTTATTTTGTATATATATAATTCCCACCAACATTAGATAAGCTTCCCACAAAACCGAAAAATCCAAAGAAACTTGTTCAGTCAGACTACAATTGATTTGCCTCGGGATTTCGACTTTAATTTAAAACAACATTTCAATTTCCACCAATACTGACAGCTATCTCAATTGCCTGCCCGCAACGGCAGTTGATATGCCATTTAGCTAACAACCGACTGTCAAAATATGCTTATTTATTGTAATAATAATTCATTTGATTAACTTGCTATGAAAAAAGCGAAACAAACCCAAAAACAACAAGCTAAACTCCCCATTAGCCTTTCTAAACCGTGGCCAGCCCACATCCCACATCCCACTCCCCTTCGCGACTTCACCATTAAAAAACGCTCACGTTTAAGATGTCCGAAAAAATAGAGAGCGACTTCAACTAAACACCACCAGTTGACTACTGTGCGGAAAAAGAGGGGCTATATCTATATATTATTAGCTATTTATACAGCTTTATCAAATGGTTGCAAATAAATTAAAATTCAAACTTGACTGTTCAATAAATATATATTCAAATAGTTTTAAATAGTTTGAAATGCTTTATATAAAAAATTTAATAATCTACGATTGTAATATATAATTTAGCTTACAAAAACCTATCTTATTTAATTTATGTTTGTTTTGAAATCAAATTCATAATGGCTTAGCCCATCTCTTTTGTTTTCAACATAATTAATAACTACTTGATTTGGTTGAGTGCTAATGAAAAGGAATAGATTTTTTTAAGTACTGTTAAACTGTGTTTTCAATTCAACTCGTGATCTTGAGTAAACATGAAAAGCAAATAGCCAATATGGCAACACTAAGAAAAGAGCTCTTCACCTAAAGAAAAGCTCAGCCTCTGCCTGCAGCAGGAAAGGAAAACTCTTTGGATTTTGTATTTTATTGAGCCATTATTAAGTTATAAACACGCTGCTATTAATACAAACACAAATAAATATGCAGCGAGTGTGTGTTGGTTTTGTCTTCGGTTTTCTTGGACATTCGGAAGAGCGAAGTGAAAGGTTTTCCCATTGCCAGGACTTCACTCGATTCGTGGAAAATGTGTGATAAATAAATATTAGAGCATGCTGTATATTCTGCGAGCTCTGTTAGTGGGCGCAACATTTGGCTGTTGTTTTTATAGCCCGCTCGCTCTGTTTAATGGCCCATTTCGAATGGAGTTGCCGGGTTTTCTTGTGTCAAGTGGGCGGCCACCGAGGGGGTGTGGCCCCGCTTTTCACAGTTCAATTTGTGAAGCATCAATTCGCTGCTCAGATTTGGGTTTCGATTATAGCGTGAGCCCATCAAAACGGAAAAAACAATTAGGCGAAAGGATTTTCGAAAGGGCAGTCTCCAAGCTCACATGCACAGAGATTGTCATTTAGTACACTTGAGAAAACAACGAGGTTCAGTTTAATTAGAACATTTTTAATTATTAGTTTGATTTTGAAGAACTATAAAATCATTTATTTCAAAAAAAGTTTTGGTAATGGCATTTAAAGGAATTTACCCATAACTTAATAAGCCTTTGTGTTTTTTTTTATTTATTTTGAAATTTCTTCACTAAAACAATATTGTGTTTTTTATTATTTATTTTGTATTTTATTGTTAATCAAATACTGTTGATGCATAATGTATAAATCCTCTGTTTGATTTTGTTTTAATAATACGAACAATTTTTTAAAGAAACGAGTAAGATAGCTCGAAATAGCAAAATTGGGTTTTCTTCCAATTACAAATCATATGCAATACTTTATTAAAAGACTTAAGCAAAGAAAACAAAAGACGTAACTAAATCTGAATGATGTGAAAAATCGTTGGCATTTAAATCGTTTGCCTTGATCTGTCTAAGCGCGGCAATTGGTGCGGCAATTTGTTTCCGTTAAGTCCTGTAAGTAAAACGGCAAACGGAAAATGCCTATGAAACCATTTTTATGAGCATTTTCATTTTCGTGTTTGCCAAGCATTACCATAGTACCACAGCCACAGCCACAGCCACAATCGCAGTCGTAGTGCAGCCGAAACATTTGGCACACTGAATTTAAGAACCATAATTTGCCGTTAGCCGCAGGATAAACCACGCAAATTTATCATGAGAAAAAAGGCACAGCGAAAACAGCAACAAATAAAATGTTGGGAAGTGAAAATGAAAAGCGCGCAAAGTGCTGAGGGGAGAGCAGATAGTGTGACCAGTGATGCCCAGAAAGCTGCAAAGTGGTCCTGTACTATAATCAAATCAAATTGGATCTCATGTGATTATTTTAACACTATTTTTGAGCTCCGTAACCTGGCAGCTTTTTTAAAAAGAAAGTCGACGAAAAGCTACTAATTAATACCATACCCTCTTGTATAATAATACAAAGTTTTTATCGTTAGGGAAATAATTTTAGAAATTTTAAAAAATACAGAAGAAAATATTATTGTTTTATTATAATTTTAATTATGAAGTTAAGTTTTGAACATTTATTAAATATTTATTTATTTTGATTTAAAGGCTTGGACCCTAAACCTAGATACCTAAACTTTTGTCAAAACTCATATTTTTATATGCAACAATAAAGTATCTATAATTCTCACAGAAATTTTAATAGTTGATAAGCGCATTTTAAGTTTAAAAATAGTTTAAACTGTTGTTAGCCTAAAATGGCAACACTGATAAAGAGATTCCGAGGGACATTTGTCTGTTCGGGCTAGTCTATAAATTACAGCTGCTAGTCGGTCTTCCCTTCTTTTTCACTGGGCTTATAATCAGAATTTGCGCTTTCACACGCCAAACAAGAGGGGGTGTTAAAGTGGTGGTAATGGGGCGAGGGGCGAGGGGCGAGGGGAATGGGGAACAGACCGCAGTTCCGCTCGTTATCTCTCTGACACAATCAACTTGGGGCCAACTTGGGGCCAGTGCCTCTAAAACTAGGCTTAGCCCGCTGTCTGTGCCGAGTTTTTTCTTTAGCTTTTTTCGGATTTTTTAGACGTTTCTGATAAGCCATCTGCTCCAAATTCTTTTTTCTTGCACTTTGTTGCCGCTTTATTTTTTGGCGCTTCCTTTTGTTGAAGTTTGCGCTTGGGCAATTTACGGCTGAGGCTTTTTATTAGTTCATGATAAAAATGCTTCTTAAAACGAGGGTGGAATAAACAATTAATAGTAATGATTTCCTGTTCACAAGGAGCCCATTATTAATATGTCAATAAAAAATGAAGAATCAGTTGTGCCATATTTTAAGTTCTTTTTAAACAATTTCAAGGTTTTTAGTCGTAATATATTTTTAGAGATTTAAGTCCACGTGAAATAAGAAGAAACTCCATTTGCTAAACTTTAAACTTTTTAAATTAAAAAAAAGTTATATTAAACAAGAGCACACGGCTATATTTTGACATTAGATATATTTTTAACAAAACCAATTTTCACTATACCAAAAGAACACCTCCAATCATCAGCAACCGATTGGATCTAGAAATGCTCATGGAGAAAACTCGCAAGATAATCTTCCCACTTGTCAAACTGCCCTCGGCAATTGAAAGTTGATGCCGTTTGGTCGATCAGCCCATTCAACTGCCTTATCAACTGCCATTTAAACTCGCATTTAGACTCATTGTACAATCTCCGAACTGTCCTCGGCAGCGGCTTTAACTCCTTTTTATACTGCTATTGCTGCAGTTTATGTTTTTCTCCTTTTTTTTTGCTTTCTGCTGGGTTCTCTTCGGCGATTTCCGCGGTGTCTTTTTATCGTTGGCGTTCATCTGCCTCATTTATCATCATCGAAAATGTTGAAGCGTGTTGAGTTCGGTTTCGTTTTGAGCGCGCTCTTTTTTTTATTATTATTTTTGTTTTTTTTTTTGTTTGGACAGGCCAGACTGCTGACCCACATTCCCCCCGCCCCAGCCCCTTCAATTGCCCCTACAATTTGGACTTCCTTGTGAGCTTTCTGTGTTTTATTTTTATTTTTTTTTAGCTTTTTGGTTGCTCTGCTGTCGCTTTTCGGTTGATAAATATATGTTACACTTTTTTACTGTTATTGCCGAACCGCATGTGGTTTTGGCATTTCTCCTGGCTGGCTTATGGATTTTTCTTTTTTGGTGTGTGCTTTCGGAGGCGACTGCAACTCTTCCTTTCGAAATGCATTCGCTGCCCATTAATCGTTTGCGTCTTGTTTTCTAATTAAATTGCGGCCACACTAAGCACCCATGTGGGCGTCTTGTCTTCTGCTGTCCGGGGTAATTATTCTACAAGCAGAATTATTGAAATGGAACTTTTACTTTACATGGATCGCATAAAAAATATCCCGTCGACTTTCGACAAGACAAAATGCCAGTGTTTCTCAGTCTGTCGCCATTAAGTGGGCCAATTAGAGAGAGTGAGAATCACACGACGCAAGCCAGTTGGTGGGAGTCCAAGACTGGGGAGATGGGGAATTATGTGTGGGTCCCATGGGTGGTCGGCAGTGACTATATGTGCTAATGAACTCGATCTTCCGAACGTGGATAATTTAACCCTTCACCGGAGGCCACACTTTATGGTACTTTATGAAATCTACAAAATTTGTTATAGCAAGTAACACAGTAAATTAAACTTCTTTTTCGTAGTCTATAAATTAGGCAATATTCTCTTGAACAAATTTACTATCTAAACAAGAAGAATCAATTGGCACCAATAATAAAAATGTAGGTTTTTAATAGTAACTAATATATATTTTCTGGAGGTTTCAAACCCCATTCTTAGCCATGATCTCCTTAGGATTTCCTTAGAGCGGCACTTTCCCATGACCAAATCCATTCGATGGCCTCCCCAGTCAAAGTCACGCTCGTTTTTCAGCAATGAACCAATAAAAGGCCACCGAAACAACGAGGGGAAAACAAAAGCGAGGACTAGAGGACCCTAGCAGAGTGTCAGGGCTAGTTGTGCAAATCCCTATGCCGACCCACACTGCGGCATTCCGTGGCGAACTATTCCATACGATCCATTCCAAAGTCACGACACCCACAGTCAAGGTAATTCCCAGCCAAATTTTGGCATTACCCGAAAATAGTGTTTTACCTCTTTGGCTTTCCGTCCCATTTCGTCTGTCAGTGGTCCGCGTCACGTGTGTGCATATTTATTAGGTCATCTAATTGTGTTTTCCATTTCCATTTCGGACATGCAGCGGATTTTCCCAAACGGTTTTCCCACACACACACAAAACAATTTTTGTGTTATTTTTTAGTGTTCCTTTTGCAACGAGTTTTTGCTATCCGCTTTTTGGTACTCCGCACAAATATGTAAAATGGAGTACAGCGGAAGACCGTTGGTTGTTTAACTTTGTTATCGATGCGTTGATAGTTTTAATTAAAATACTGCAAGTGTGCTGGCTTTTAAATTTTTTGATATGATTTGCGCGGACATGTGAAATATAAAAACCAATATTTTATTAAATAATACTTTTTTTAAAAGGAAAAATGCCATTTGCTTTTAAGCAAAACTTTGGAAAATATTTTAAAAGCATTTCTCACTTACTTTACTCTAAAAATTAGACAAAATAGGAATACATATTTAGGAAAACTACATTAAACGAATAAGTTTTGCTTCCGTTTCAAACTTCTCAGGTACAAACAACCTGCTCATTCTTGACCTAACTGAAACCCCAATTTGTTGCTGGAGGTGCGACCACCTACTAAAAGTTTTTGGTAAGACGAGACTCCAGCTGCAAGAGCTCTGTGGCGCATTTTGGCCAAGAACCCACGTCAGGCCAGATGGTGGCAGTTGCCACGCCCCCCGCCCCTTTTTACCCCCTCCCAGTTTTCCGACCCAACAAATAACACGACATGTGCAGCACACACCTACTAAAGCGAGAAAGTCTTAAATTACACACGCACCCACATGAGCCCACAGAACTTTCTGTCTCTACCTTTTTGTAGTGCTGTCTTGCTCTTCTCTTTCTCCAGTTAAGATCCTCTTTTTGGCGTAGCCTTATGAATTAAATACATGTTGTCTTTGAACTCTTGAAGAGGGTATTATTCTCTGCAAATAAATTTGGAAAGGCTTGTTATTATTTAAGACTGAATAAGTCTTATATTGCCCAAGCGATCACCTCCATAATGTATTTTTAACTTAAATACTTACCTCATTCCTTGGTTGAGTATTAATTGTCTAAATTGCAGTCTAAAAAATTGTACTTGCAAATAAAGAATATCAAGAAGATTCCTCGAAGAGTTTAAAAAATTAATTATTTAGATATGAAAAATGTATGTTAACATTAACTTTTGACCAAGCCACCATTAGTATTTTTAAACTTCATCAAGCGCTAAAACTTTAAAAGCATTTTAAGAATATTAAATAACTCTAAATAATTATCAAGGGTATTCAATTTGTCGATAATATAATGATGTTTTCGGTGGTGTCGTGCGCGTTGTTGCGTTTCCTTTTCGTGCAAGCGATCGTTCGAACACCTCGGGGCAGAAAAGATATATCTATATGGAAGAAGACGGAATATCGGGGAAGTCAGTTTGCAAATTTCGGAACATGGGCACTCAAATTACAGTTCATTTAGCCATTTGGGCAACTCAAATAAGAGCAGCGCCGGAGAATCTCTCCCGACACTTGACGGACTTCCTGACCCCATTTCCTGCAGCTGCAAGAAGAACCTTTAAACCAGCCCCTCCCCCCTTTTCGACTCTCTTTTTACACCGGACGAATTTTAACTATATGTTAATTACAATTGCCGGTTATTTCTACTTGTTTATTTTTAAGATTATCTTCTGAAAGGTCTAAAAGTGTCATTCCTTTTCCTTAAATGTTGAACGCTGATTTTATCAAAAGTGTTCTCATTGAAAAATAAGCTTCCATACAAACTTTAAAAAATGATTAGAACTCAGAAATTTTTAAAAAATTAGTTTTGGTGTATTTGATGACGATATAGTTTATATTTTCAAAGTTGGAAACAAATATACATCTTTATTTAACTGTAATAATTAAATTTCATTTTTTTAAAGTGTAGTGTTTTATTTCATTTCACTTATGATAAATGAAGAGGCTGAGTTTCGTTTTCGGCAAACATTATTATATAGCAGTTACTCATATTCTGGCCACTTTTGTTGTGACAGGGAAGTGCTTGCCCCATCTCTTTCTTTGGATCTCTCGACTTCTCTTTCTCGCCACACAAGT
Source organism: Drosophila gunungcola (assembly GCF_025200985.1). Lineage (NCBI taxonomy): Eukaryota > Metazoa > Arthropoda > Insecta > Diptera > Drosophilidae > Drosophila > Drosophila gunungcola. Next base: position 1,607,969 of record NW_026453181.1, on the reverse strand, counting down.
TGTCTCTTCCGAACTGTATGCTTCAGTTGAGTGAACATCATGTCCCCATGTTGTCGTTTTGGGGTCCTCATCATGTGATTTATGAAGCCAAAGCGTTAAAGTGTTTTATTTTCATCGGGCACATTTTTTCCAGATCTCCACCCCCCACCCGTTTTCCCTTTTGTCTGGCCATTTATCTTTCCTCTTACCTACTTGTCCGCACTTGGCTGAGAACATTTCACTTTTTACCCGAGAGCTAATTGCAACTGTTGCTGCCGGGTTGTTGCAAGTTGCAGGTTGCTGTGGTGTTGCCTCATATCATAAATCTTCAAACACTTTCACCTCCATTCAGTCCCCTGTCCTGCTCATTTACGCACTGAGTTGTTGTCCTTTTCCTGCGACAAACTCATTAGCAAGTCGCGACGCATTTAAAGTGTTTTCCTCTTTTTCACATACAGTGCAGGAGAAATGGGAACAGGAACAAGAACAGGTAGAACCAAAAGGTAGACGAAGTGGTACTGAATGTGACAAGGTCGACCCATTAACCTGCTGTTCATTCATGCCGATATCACTCGCAATTTGTCACACTTGAACATTGAGTTTTATGACTCAGGGTCGTAAATTAAGCAGTTTCCAATTTTGGCCAGTTATGTGTGAAATAAGTTTGAAATAAATGTATTGTTAAAATAAATATATTTATAGCTTGTCGGTATTTATAATTTATCAATATTAATAAGTTTTTGAAGATTAAACAAGGTTTTTTGATCAGTAAAAAACGAAAGATTTTAGAAAAATAGATTTTAAAACGAAAGAAGGAATAAGTACCAATAGAAAAATATAACTTGTACTTAAGTAATATTAATTAATTTTTGGCAGTAAGTAAATTTTAAATTCCAAAAAAACTACCTTCCAAATAAAAAAATCCCAAAAACCATGCAATGAAATTTCTTATTTATTATTATAATATTTAACGACGATTGCAGACTACATATGTACTTAACTACACTATTAGAACTTGCATATCATTACCTTAACCTCCTTAACAGAGTTTCTGCCATAATTATTGCAATCAAGTGTAATCAAATTAAGCCGCAATGGAATTTTGGTAAGCTTCAAGGGGGTAGAGATAGTCTGAAACTTTTGTTTAAAGTACGTTTTCAAGCCAACTCGAGTTCCCCTTTTCTGATTCCCCCACCCTACAAAGTCGTACAATTTATTTGCATTTAACCTGCTTTCACTTGGCCATTGCCGTGTCATGACCAACCGGCAACTGCTGCCAACTGTTGCACATTCAGCCAGCCTGGCTAACGGACGACGGGCCGGCGGACGGACAACCGGACCAGCGGACAGGCGACCCGGACAGGCGAAAAACACTTCTACTTCAGCTGCGGTCTTAGATTCCGTGTGGGTGGGCAAAGCGAAGAGCGCGAATCTGTATGCAAACGTGCACATAACCACTGAAAACAATAAGTTTTTCGATGAATAATTTCTTAGCATATGGTCTGAATATTTTCATTATAACTAAAATGGATTGTTAATAAAAATTGGTTCTAAAAGATGATTATTATGTTGACACCTACCAGAAATATAAGTTATATTATGTTATATATGAATATTAAATTTAAATTTTTTTAGATTGTTGACTATGCAGTGAAGGCTAGAGGATTTCAAAGTAAAATATTAAGGGTCAAAAACTTGTTTTCAAAATACTTTATTGTAATAAAAATAAATACTTTTTTATACGATTTTTTTTGAGGTTCCACATGATAAACTATCTCTAAACCTATTTTTTTTTACCTTGCCGATATTTAATTTAAGTGTCTTCAGTTTCTACCCAGTAGAAAAATACATTTTTATAGGAATCTTCAAAAATTAATTTTTTTGATTTTATCCCCAGTGCTTTGTACACATGTTTTTGCCCATAGGTGTGCACATGCATTGCGTTTTAATCTCTCAATTCAAATTCCAACTGGTGTCGCTCGTCTGCCATCCTCGCTTCTGCGGTTTTAGCCAAGTGGGAAGTCAAAGTAAAGTGGGCGGATAGTGTGGGAAAATGGGGAAAAGCGGAAAAGTGGGAGGTGGTAACACCGCTTAGCGGTCGCTGGTTTTTGGCCACTTTTATTTTTCGGGGGCGAAGTGCTAAAAGCCAATACAAAAGCTAAATTGGTTTTCATTCATCATATGATTCCTGTGCCAGATTGGGTAATGGATGCTTTTTAAAACAAAATTCTTTACCAGCTTAGCACTATTTTGGAATAACTATATAATAACTACAAAATGATCAATTTACACTATTTAAATTCAAAATATACAATGTATTTGCTTAATTTTTAAATTTTTAAAAACAAATATTTGCATTGTCTAATACCAAAATAAATTCACGTTAATAATCCTTTAATCAAAGTATTTTTACAGAATTGTTGTATATAACTGTTATTATAGCGTAAAGTAAAGATATTACCCACATTGTAGGTCAATTTTAATTCTATCTGAATTTTCCCAGCCTCTTTCCTGCATTTATTTTTCTTTTCATCTCATTGAAGTCATATCCATTGGCCACAATTTTCCCATTACAACCAACTGTTACTGAAGGTTTTTTTTTCCGACTGCGACGTGATGGAATCTAGTTTAATTTCCCGCACGCGTTAAGCCGATTTCCGCCTTAAGTCCCACTCACAAAATATAAATAAAAAGCTCTCCTCCAATCCGATGTGTGTATTTGGAGTTGCGATTTCAATATTCAGCCAGCCGGAAAAGAGGACGGAGTGAAAATCGGTTGTAGCATCAATCAGGCTTTGATTTTCACATGTCAAATATCGGCGATGAACATAAATTCAAATCGCAAAAAAGAAAAACACAGTTGCCAACTTTCTAGCGGCAACATTCTCATTCAAATGATTTCGAGCGTGATTTAAGCGATCCCCATGCGATCGCTCGATTGCTCGATCGATCGATCGAGATCTTGTTCTGCCAAGAGTTGAGTCCAAAGGTTTCTTTCTATCGCCATCCTTCTCAGCCCGATTCCCCCGTTTTTTGCGCGATTTTCAGTGAGTTATCGCCGCGACACAATCACTTGTCATAAACATTAATTGAGCGTGAAAATCGCCAGAGAGTAATCATAGTAAAGATGGATCGCTTTCAATCGCAATGCGATCGCTTCCCCAAAAGAAAGAGAAAGAGTTGAGACTGTAGACTGCCGACTAAAGAGTGGGGGATTCGGGGGGCGAATCGGCCTTTGGCACCCCATTAAAAAAGGCGAAATTGGGTCAGAATGCCGTCTGCTCTTTTTCTCCTTTCATCCTGTTTCGGCCTTTTGTCTGTGGATTGTGTGTGGATCGCTTTTTACTTTCAATTGTGACCTGCTTTGATCGATCGTACGATCGATGCCTGCCTTTTGATCATAATCGATGATGTTGCCAAAAAAAAACATATTTATATAAATGAAAGCATGTGAATGCACTGAAAAAACGTTTCGAAAATAATAACATTTTTGAACAAAATCTTTGTTCACAAAGTTTTAAAAAATATTTTATCCGCTTTATCCGCTTTTACGTAAACTAGTCTCTCAGTCTTAAGGCTATCTGGATAAATCTTCCCAAAAGACTGGGTACTTTATAATTTGGTAGTTTATAAGTAGTAGCTGTAGATTATAAGTTGGAACGAGCCGGATCGGACGATTTTCGGCAAGCCGAAACTTTCTTCCTTAATGGTCAAGGTCTCAATAGAACAATTTTATATTTTCAAGAAATTTCAGCCCAACAACTTAATCAACCTATTAAATTCTTTTTAATTCGAAATTTAAAAGTTCATCTTTTTTTGGCAATTTAAAATAATTTTTTCTGTGCAAATATTTAGTTGTTCCTTGAACTGGGTCGAAATTTCTCTGGCATACGTTTGTTTTTTTCCGTCCACTCTTAGCCCCACTAGTCCACCTTCATCAAACCTCCTGCAATATTTTTTATTTTTCTCGGTTTGTGATGTCTATTTTTGAGTATTTCCTTTTGCAGAGAAACTGCGCCCACTCGATGGCCACATGTTGCATATGAAATTTATGCAAATCGGGGTACCAGGCGAAGAAGCTGCCAATAAGCCAAGCATAAATTACATTACCAAGATCCTTTCGGCCACGTATTAGCATATAACCTGAACGGGGAGTTTCGATTTGGATCCGCCAGTTACACCAGCAAATGTCTTCATCGCGATATCTCCCCCAAGTCCCCTGCTGGCCCCTTCTCCTTTTAATTTTCTCGATCTGCAGTGTCTGTCATTTTTGCCTGACACAATTACCGCAGCCTCTCTGTATTTTATGAAACAATTCAAAATCTTCTCAGGCTTCTGAAGAGTCTTTTCTGACAGAGGAGGGCAGTCTTCCCCCTTTTGCGGGGAACCTGCTCTCATTAGCCGCCAGTCGCGAGACATTATTAAGATTGTTCATATTTTTGCGATTATTAGTTCGCTTTTGAGTGTGGGAAATGCAGCTGAAACGGAAAATGAAGTGTGCAAAAGACACTAGAAATGTTTGAAATTCTTCTGTGGCACTTTTGGGTCTTTCTTTGCCCCACTCTACCCGGAAGTTTGTCAGCTCAAGTGCTGGAAATAGGGAAATCATAGCCCTCTAATTTATGATTAGCAGGTATTACTCGTACAACGGTTCTTGCATTTAATTATCACAGTTTTCTGGCCGTAATTAGCGGTTCCAATGGAAGCAGTGTTCCGAAAAAGAAAAGTAATGCCTTTAGTTGGTTTTTAAGTATTTTGAGCATTTGCATATACGGTCTAACCCTATTTTTTGTCGGAATGGGTTCTAATGCAGTTGGATCTTAAACAAGTTAAAGCGAATATTAGATTTAAAATACATTTTGGCTCTATTTTTTCTACAACTTATAGATTTTCTATTATTATTAACTAGTAAATATTTTCTAAAAAAGTTCAGTATTCTTATGTTCATGACTTAAATAGCTGTTTTATAAAAAATAACTTTAAATGTGTTTAAAATTTTTTATAATATCAAATATATAAAAATATATAATTAAATATATTTTTTTTAAATCGAAACATTCTACATGAAATACATCTGCCTTTTTTTGACAGTTTTTGTTCACAAAATCGATATATATTATTATATTTTGATGTTTAAGTTGTATATTGCCAACAACATGTTCTGTATCTCAGCAACATTTGCTACCATCAGCAACTCAAACTTCACTCTGCAACATGTTGCTACACAGGAAAAATAGAATTCTTAAATAATAACTCATTGGATATTAATTAAATAAAACAGCTTTTATTTATTTAGCTTAGAACTACAATATTCTATAAAAAAAAGATATATAATAAACTGCAACAATTTTTTATTTTTTTTCTGGATAGATGGCTAAATACAAAAACTACTTTTACTTTTGGCGTTATCTTAATTTTATAATTTTACTATCTCAAACTAATCTGTTTTGTGTAAATAAAACAGTTAAATTTCCAAAGTAAATACTTTTTTAATTTTATAAATTTGTTTAGTGTACTCAACCTGTTCTCAACATGTAGATCGAGACTTGGCTCGTGCTCTACTCTCTCTCTCTTTCTCAATTCTCTGCCGTTATTAAGCCGGTTAACCGGCTTCTCGCTCTTTGTCTTCCTCTCTTTCTCTCTCTGTGTTTACCTGAGCTTACCTGCAGTTTGCAGATCTTCGTTGCGATCTTCGCGGCTTCAACGCTCCAAAATTACTGGCTGTCATTTCATTCCAGCAGCTCCGCGGTAACAGACGTCGAACTGTCGCTCTTTTTCCGCGTGCGTTTTCCATTTTCCGCTGTGAGAATTTTCACTTCAGCCACAAACACTTATGGAATTCGCTAGTGTACAATAAGAAAATATCGCGATCAGGAAAAGGAATTTATGAACAAATCAGAACAAGAACGACAAACTAGTGCATCGAGAATAAAATGGAAAAGTAAAAATTTTCAAGTGAAAAAGTTCCAAATAAAAAGCTTTTAAAACATTTGAAAAATTGTGTTCACTGAATGAAATGGAGTAAATCTTAAAGATTAGAAAACAAATCCGTGGAATTTTGGCGTAAGTTTGATAAATTTTGTTACTTATTTATTTTGAAAACTCTGTTTCATATACTCGTTTAGTTGAAAAGTATACAAATAAAGATTTTAAGGGATAACCAAATTAAAATTACTGGATAATATCCTATGATAGAAGAATAAACTTGAACTTGTTCTTTATCATAAAATCATGATCTATTTACTATCTTAAGATCAATATAGTCTCCAAGGTAAAATTCAAATTCAAAAAAAATATCCCCTAATCGCAAGTTGATTAATATTTTGCCTACGTTTTGTTGAATAATCAAATGCGAACCTATTTATTATCGCCCGATCGATAAGATCGCATCTTGAGATAAGACATTTGTAAAAAAATAATGCCCAAATGAAAATTAAATTAGCATAAAAAACATACATTGCCTTGTGAATTTATTAATATTTTCGCCTGCGCTTTTGTGTTTCGTTAAATTTCAGTCCATTTATTTTGTCACATTTTTGGCGTGGGCGTTGGTATTTGTGTTGTTATCTGATTTATGTGAGACAGGCGGCCGACAAAAGTTCACCGATAATTTGAAATTAACAACAGTTATGGAAAAATGCCCCCGACCCGAAGAAATAAAGGTCCCAAACAATGTTGACCTCGTTTTAAAAGGAAAGACACCACAAGAAATAACTGCAATTACGCAAGTGACGTAACGCAGCGGACATAAGTGTAAGTGTAAGGCAATGGCACACGACACAAAGCAGAGAAAGAGGGAGAGGGAGAGAAAAGGAGAAAAAGAGAAAGACGCGGCAATAAAGCAATTAAAATGTCATTGAAGTGGCCGAGAGGGAAATGGGTTATAAAAACGGATATGAAGGCATAGATACAGATACAGATTCAGCATAAAGATATGGAACGAAGGTCTTTAAATCATAAAAACTTTTTTCGGCAGTGGGTGGGTAGCTGCAATTGTCAGGAAATTAGAGCTTTCGAGGGGAACTCGAAAAGTTGGGGGCAAAAAATAATTGTCGGCTTCGTTTGAACGGTCAAAGGTACTAAATAAACTAAAAAAAAGAAGAGGAGGAAGGGCAGGTAAAGTAACGCTAGTTGATCAAATTTTCCACTGACAATATTTCCTTTTCTTTCCTAGTTTGACTTTGGTCAAACTGTTGGAGTAAATATTTGCATAAATTTGAGTTGTTTGCCTTGTCTCGCTCGCTCGTCACTTGAGGTTCCGTTTGTCTTGCCCTTTGCCCTCCCGCTCGCACTTTGTTTTCGGTGCCCGAGATTGCATTTACCGATTGCAGATTCGGTTATCCAACCGTTTCCCTCTGTTTCCCTCTGTTTTCCCAGTTTTCCCAGTTTTCCCAACCCCCTCCACCTTAACTTGAACCATTCTTCAATTGTTTGCTGTGATTTGAGAAATGTTGTGAGAAGTACAAACAGCGATAGATGGATAAACAGATAGATGAATGTTTGGAATTCGTGTGCACAATTGAGTCCATGTTCAATTCAAGATTGCGTTGAAGATTGTGTCAAAGGATGACGGTTTGATTGAATACTGGTTGGCATTGGATTAAGGGTGTTATTTTATTAAAATTAAATTTGATTTCGTCCTCAATGTGTTGAATTGAATTTAATTTAAAATGTGCAGCTGTTTCCAAATAAGCCCATTCAAATCTTCATAGTTCTCTTTAGGGACTTGCATTTAACCTAACTTCATGATTGAACAAGCAACTGCTGCCCCTTGTAAGTTATTATCAGTTGGCATAATAGATTATGTAATAACTTATTTTATACTCCAATTACCCCCATTTTGAAACTGTTCCCATTTCCCATGTCTGGTCTATTTCCATTTTTCAATTTTAAAGAAATATCCTGTCTGCGCTATAAAACACTTCCAAACCAGAAATCAACCGCATAAAATAAATACTGACCGTAGCAATTCTATAGAAATATCCCCCGAAAAACGAGAGACAGCTCAATATTTTGACAGCTCCAACGGAACCCGAACTCGGACACAAAAAAATAAGGAGAAAGAAAACTGCATGCCAAACAATGGCAAACAATTTTTATGCATTTATGCAAAAAGCAAACAGTGCACCCTACCGAACCCCCTTAACCCCTGTTCGCCCACTTGTGGGCAGCTGTCAGAAAAGTCACACCAGAATTCTCTGCTTCCCTCCGACTCTTTCTCACTATATGCTGCTGTCAAAGAAGTGACGTACAGAATTATTTATGTGTGGCAGGCAAGCCAAGTAGAAATATTTTTAACAAAAACACAAAACGAAAGTATGTACTGAAATAACAAGTTGAAAAGATGAAGTGTTTTTTCAATAGGGTTAGTAATATAACACCGATTTAGAAGGGCTCAAGGATCACAGAAATAAATAATAAATAGGTTTCATTTTTGCATTCCCTATTAATTTTGATTTAATTCGATATGTTAAAAAAATTATACATTTTTGTTGACTATTTTAATTGGGGTAAGCCCTAGGGGAATTTTAATACCAATACTTGTTTGCCATAAGGTTTGTTTATAGGCTATGTCTTAAAGCCGACGACCTTCAGCGAAGTTCCGAACCGCAGCTAATTTGAAGACCAGTGATTATTTTACTCTTTTCTTCCCACCTCTTGTGCTCCTCAGTTTGTGAGTTTACTTTTCATAATTACCGCACATTAAAGCCCAAGTGTGTGGCTAAAGAAGGAAAAGAGTTGGTGGGGGCATCTTTCTGCCGTGTTCCATCTACAGCTGCGGCTACTGTAGCTGGCAGATTAAACTACGCCTGAATTCACCACGGTGACGCCTCGATTCCCTTATTGGTCTGGCGCTTCTTCAGCTGGTCATTCACATTTATTTTTTGGGGGTGGGGAATGTGGGCCGGGGTAAAATGTATATGGGTGGCGGTTAACTCCGTCTGCCTGCTTAGAATTTTTAATTGCGAAAATTTCGCTTCCAGTGGCGAACAGAGTTGCACTTTGCACAATTGACTCACTGACTGACATAATAGAAATGTTAAACGAGGAGCGCCGCTGATTCGATAGCGAGAGAGACGAAGATACTAGTGGGGGGCGAAAAACGAGAGAGACAGAAACATAGACTGTCGGCTTGTTTGTTTGTTTGCATTCGTTTTAATTGATTTTAATTGTTGTTGATTAGAGTCGGAGTCGCAAATCAGAGTCTGGGATTTTTAGTGTTGGGGATCAGCCGGAATTTATAGGAGAAATTAACGGAACTGGAATTAAAAAAAATCATGGTACTGCTTCTTGCCAGTTGTTCTGTTAATCGAATCTATAAAATAGTTTTAAAAATGTAATAAGAAAAATTGATGGAAAAATAAAAAGATTTTTGACTATTAAAACCAATATTTCCGATAATTGCTTTTATCATCCAAACATAAGAATTGAAATGGAAAGAAAAACAGATTAAAATTTTAAAATAAGAATTCCAGAATTTTCCCAATCAATTTGTTGACATATTTACTTTAAGCTCCCCTTATCGAGTCAATGACCACAACAACAGAAATGGTTAAAGAAAATATCTTTGGAATTGTTTCCAATATTTCAAGTGCAGAAGGCTCAGTTCTGCTGCAACGATTTTTCTGTTTTGTAACTTCTTAAAAAGAGACATAGAGTTTCCCACTCCAGTTCGGTGGTCAGTTTGGTGTGTTATCCATCATTAGACTCAATTTGTTAGCCAGGGTACGCCTTAAACATGACCAAGCAAATAAAACAATAATTCGAACCCAACTCGATGTCGGTTCTAACAGCATGACAAACGAAAGCACCAGGAAAAATAGTAAGGAAGAAATAATGCATAATGCATTCATTATGGAAAATTACAAAACAAGAAAAACTGTCAGCACTTGAGGGGAAGTGGGTTGGAAAAGCGGTGGATACTGGAACCAGTAGCTAGAAAAACAAACAAGCAGCGCGGGCACTCGATAACTAGATCTCTCCCAAGTTATCCCATAAAAGGGACCCAACGTATATCTAGTATTTATTCAATCCCCAATTCCCACCAGTTCCTGAGTTCAGTCCCCCGTTCCATTCGAACTGTCAAAGCCAAATGTCAAAATGTTAGCTTTGTAATTAGCTCGATAGGAATAGTTGACAATTTGCAACTGTCAGTGTGACATTTGGGCAGCCGGCAGCCGAGGGTTAATGACACCCCCGCCACACATGACAGCTCCAAAGTTTAAGTTAATTTTTCTTATAGATAAATATTTTTATAATTTTACTTCGCCTGCTTATATCTCTTGTATGGAGTCGCTTGATCAGCCTTGAAGTTATTTGAAATGTTATTTTTGGCGTTTGCCATTTGTTAAATCGTATTTTTGGTGGCAAAATGTCAAAACTATTTATAGTTGAGGAATGCGTTTCGAGAGCTTTGATATTGACTCGGATTGCGCTACTTGAAAAATAATTCAAAATTAAATTGGACAGTTGAAAATGACATGAGTATGACAATAGCGAAGTCGGTCAGAAAACTAATGAAGTTCAATTTACTTTTGAGTACATTTATGGAGGGCTATACATAACTATTTGAAATAAATTAAAATAAAAAAAAATCTTATGCAATAACCTTGGGAGAAGATAATAGTATTTTAAAAATAATGAAATTATAACAACAGTCAAACAAAGTGAGTTTAATAGAAGAGGAAACAAGGGAAACAAATCTAAACAGTTTGTGCTGAAATATAATGTACACATTTCCCTCTCAGTGTTCATTCAAATCAAAAGTGCAGTTTAACCGAAGGTACAACACCCTACCACGAAATATCGTTTATCCAAAAGTGAAAGTTTCCCCCCAAGAATCTCCGAAATAGCTGTCTTTGGGGCATCTTTAACACCTCCGGAATGGACATCATTTGGGAATGATAGATCATTAAAATGAGCTTTTCTCCCTGTTTTCCGTTGCTTATTTTGTGGGAGTCAGTCACGACCTTCGCTTTTTGGACTGGTCGCCGCAGCTGCCAACTGGGAAAGTCATAAGTTGAAAGGTCGTGTGAATGACGGGAAAAGTGTTTAGGCAAAAACCCAGAAAAAGGGAAAATAAACTGCATCGAGCTTCGTGTAAAGTTTCCAAAAAATGTTGATTAAGGTTTTTACCCCACCCTTATTTTGTAAATGCTAGAACTGTAAGCAGGAAATGATTTATGTTTTTTGTGGGTTTGTGACAGACTTGGTTGGTAATCTTTTTATTGTTTGGGGGAGAGGTTGTGTAAAATCATTTAGAATGTTTTACAGTCGGCTAAGCCGGATGGAAATGATAAGGCAAAATTACATGGTTCGGGAAAAAGAGTTTTTGAATAAGTTGAAAAATAAATATATTTTTACCTTTTTTAATGAAATCTTGAAATATTTGATAGCCTTTAACATATTAATTATTATTTATATTTATTCAAAACAAAAACCAAAATTTTATACAAAAATTATCGAAAATGTTAAAGTTTAAAAAACTCCCTTCTTTCTGTATATTTTCTATTGAAGTCATTTTGAGTTCTGGGAATACCTAAACAATTCTTCTTATAATACTTCGATTGATTTGAATATACTTCTTCTTGCTCCCTACTCAAATGTCATAACGGTTCTACGTTTTTTAACCGTCCTTCCACATAATCGATTCTTCCATCAAATATTTGACATGAGCTGACGAAAAGCATTTCCAAGATTGACTTCCAACTCCCTCGAACAATCACTTAACGGTGTTTGTGGGGAAAAGAATAGATGTGTTCTCTATGCAAACTAAGTGCCCCCAACCTTAACCCACCCAAACCCCCCTTAACCTCACAAAGGCGGCAAAACCAAAAACGCACCCATCAAAAGGCGTTACAAATTTTGATTTCTTTTGAAAACCAGCGACGCCTGGACAGAAAGAGAAAGAATCTGAAGAAACGACGGTAAAGGGAGATAGAACGAAAGGTGGTTGGAAAAAGAGGGCGAAAGGTGCTGAGGCAAAGAAAAATATCAATTACAGCATAATTATGTGTGACGCAGAAAAGAATTCTGACAAAAAATGATTGATTTGTGGGGAGAAAATAAAAAGTAAAGCTTCCTCCTTTAGCTCTCTGAACTTTTGACACATCGAGGAAAGTTCTTTTCGTTTGTCATCGTATAATTTAATTTTAAACGTTACAGCCTCCCCCTACTAAGTCATCACTTTTCTACTTATATCCCCATCTCCTTCTTCAAAACCCAAGTAACGGTAAAAAATCGTTTTAAAGGAAAAGAAAATAGGAGGGTCTATCGATTGTCAAACATGAAAAGATTTTTTTTGCCTGTAATTGCATATTAAACAGCAGTTAACCAAATGTTAAATGGTAAAAGGTATAACTGTCCCTCTCTCTCAATCTTCTCTTCTTGTCCTCCCCTGCTAGCAATTTCCCAAACATTCTTTCCCTCCCCATCTACTCTTTTCCTTCATCTTTCTTCTTCAATGTCAATGTTGTGACCTTTGTTAAGCATTTTATTTGCTTTGGTTTGGGGAATCTTTTTATTTTCGCCATCTCTTTCTGATTCTTCAAGTACCGTTGTAATTGTTTGCGTGAAGCTTCTCTTTTTAAAGAGAAAATCAATTGCATTGTTGCTGCAGCAGATTTTGTTAGTGTTATTGCTGTTAAATAATGTTGCGCAATTTTTGTTCAAGCAGCCGTAAGGAGTAGAAGAAGCTACACAAAAAAGATCAATAGAAAGTTGGCAAACGAAAAAATAGAGGGTGAGGTGGGGATCACTCGATGATGAACGGTTTTTGTTTGATCGCTGCTTAAGTTTTTGTTGAGTTCATTTTTGTGGATTGGCGATGTAAAAAAGATTTGTAATGGATGGGCTGGAAAATGTATGCGGTAGAGTTGTTGAGGGAAGTTCATGGACAGGTTATGGTTTTGCTGGTAAAGCAATGTGGTTGGTTGTTGCTAAAATTTAAATACTAGCTTTTTAAATAATTAAAAACGGCACATGGCATGATGTCATTTATTTTCTTGCCGATTTATTTTTCATTAAAAACTTGTTTGAACCATTTTACGCAAACAATTTTCAATTGGCAGAAAAATGAGATCTCCAACAATAACTTCAAGATTCTCAAGTGCCAAGTCAAATACTTAATGAATAATGAAAATATTGAGCCGGATAAAAGGCAACGAAATAAACAAAATCAAATAAAACGTAAGTCGAATAAAAATCAATAAAACCCCAAGTTGAATAGGTAAAAGTGAGGCAAAGTTTAATAAACTTTCCAAGCTGTTTTTTATTCTACTTTTTCCTAAGTTGTGGGTGAGTGGACCTCGATGCATATTTTATTAGCTGTAAATTTTATTAATGTGGCCATAAATCGAGGAGAGCAAACCCGAAACAAGAGGCAAACAGATCCCAAACTGGGTTTGCAAAGGGGGGTGTTGCAGTTGAAGATGCAATATGGCCACAATGTGTGGCAACTGAGGACATTTGGATTTGGGCAGTGTGTCGTCGCCGCTTTTCAGGCAAATGGTGGAGATTTTTAGGGGCACTTGGGGGTTAAGAGGGGTTGGGGTGCCATGGGTGAAGCGTTGAAAAGAAATACACGAGCGTTAAATTTATTTAAGCCAAAGATAAGGCACGCTAAGCCATGGCCAAAAGGAGTGAAGGCAAATCCAAATGCACCGCAAAAATATGAGGCAAAGATAAATTTTAAGATTGTTTGGGCCATATCTAAACTATGGCTAAAAGTTTATAAAAGTTGAGTTGTAACTAAATATGTTTGTGAAGTGAAGCCTTAGCATTATATTAAAGGAAGGATATCATTATAGGAATTGTGAATCTATTTTTCAAAGAATTTAAGGTTAGTTAAAACCGAATGTTTGGAAATGACAACTACAAATTTCTCTCGGTGCAGCTTTGACCATCACTAAATACAGAGCCTATTGCATATATGCATAAAACACAATCCAGTATAGCACTGGATAGGTCGGAAAAAGGGGCTGTGGGTTCGGGGGACTTACTCCTGCTGTGAGTGTTTCTATAACTTTTTTTCATGTGTATGTGTGTGTGTTGTGGGGACAACAAGTTTCCCGCAGCAGCGACAGGAACTAAATCACGTGTTTGTTGCAGTGCCTGGCCGTTTTTTGTTGTATCTTCTAACTTGACTTTGGCCAAGTCATGACGACAGGTTCAAGATCTTGCTGGGCAACTTTAAAGGAGATCGGTGGGTGGGACGGAGGGGCAGCAAAGGGGCCTACAAAAGTCGGGGAGTATGGGAGCTGGGAGATGGGAGCTGGGAGCTTCGAACAGATCGTCAGGCTGCTTAGCAGCGGCTTACACATGTTTGTTTTGTCTTCCTCTGTCTTTTGTTGCAACTTACCGTTAGCTAGATGTATTCAACAAGGAGAAGAAGCCGAAGAAATCTCGTTGCATGTGGCAGGTTTTTTACTTTTTTTCTTCTCGATCGCTTGAAATAATATCTAATAATGCATATAATTTTCACATGCACAGCGAATCGCCAAGAAAAATGGAGGATCGCAGGAAAAGAAGACCGAAAAGGGGGGCAGAAACCATCGTAACCCGGCAGGGGATTCGATATCATTAAATATTATGATCAAATATTGCTGAGCGGCATTTTGAACTGAATTAGCCTCGATAGGGGATCAGTGCAAAATGCCGCCATTTGTGGGATATTCAAAAGCGGGGAGAAGTTCGTGGAGAGAATCTTATAAATAGCGACAATATTCCGCTTTACTGCCATCGATACCGTGGAGCGAGGAAACCAAAGCTATGATGAGCTTCGCTTGGTGATTGATTTTCGTTTTAATTATGGACAATTAGGACTTCATCTCAGGATAAGAAAGACGTTGTTTAGCTCGCAAATTTATCAAAGATTAAGAAAAATTGCATAATGGAGCAGAAACTTAAAGATGTCTTGATAACTAACAAACTTACATAGCCTTATGCTGAGATATGGATTGATAAATTGCTTATCTGCAAAGATGAATTTAAGATCTGTCTTGAAGTACTTTAAACATGATATGTTGCAATATAAAAGATATTATCTTTTAAATTATCTTAAGTTTTTGTTACATTTTTTTCAAAATTAATTGTAAATTAAAATTCAATCAACATGACGGTGTTTTTACATTGACAAGCGTTGAATACGTTTTCAACCAAGTTAGGAATCGGCTCACTTAAATGGAGAAGAGCAGCCTTACACCGCAGAGCTCCATAAAAAATAATTTTGTTTTGAAGCAATAACATTATTTTTAGAATTTAAACAGAATTATCAACTGAATCAGCACTCTTTTAAAAATGATTTTATTGCGTGACAGCCTCTATTTAAGGTTTAATTTCACCACTTCTTCTTCAAATTTATTTTTAAGTTTCTCATTTTCAAAATACTTTTCACTTTACAGAAGTAGAGCTTAAAGAGTTTGTTGTATTTAATATGAAATGAATTTTGCACATGCAAAGGCAGCATCCGCAAACATATAAAACAGAAAACCAAAAGGTCCACGAACAAAAAAACCGGAGTGCCACCAATCGCGTCCAGCGTCGTTGCTAATGCTAAGTAATTAATTATAAGCAAATGCTAAAAGAAATTTCGAATTTGTTTTCACTGCCGGCCAGCCGCGGCCCGCATTATTTATTTATTTAAAAAATATTAAAATAAATTGCACTCAATTCATGAAAACAATGCGGCAGATAAATTTTTGGCAATGGAAAAGGGAGAGAAAAAGATAAAGAGGCGGAAAAAGAAAGCGACTGAAGGGTTTTCAATTGTATAACACTCGCCGTTAGATTGATAAATTGTCAATAATTAAAGCAGCGGCGATCAAATTGATGAGCTGATCCGAAGACGAGTCGCGCTGCGAGGTTTTTTTTTTTTTGAGGTACAGCTCTTCATTTTGATTGATTTGAATGGGGTTTCATGGCGGGAGTTATGCAACGTGTGGGCCCCAAAAGCATTGGTAGGATAGGAGAAATTAAAAATAAATTTATTGGAATTTTTGCAATTGCAATCGTTGCCGCGCCTATTGACTTTCAGGCT
Organism: Drosophila gunungcola; assembly: GCF_025200985.1. NCBI lineage: Eukaryota > Metazoa > Arthropoda > Insecta > Diptera > Drosophilidae > Drosophila > Drosophila gunungcola. The sequence goes on along the minus strand of NW_026453181.1, from coordinate 1,591,954 downwards.
CAGCTTAAGCACAATCTCCCGGGTAATCAGAAAAAAACGAATGAAAAGAGCTGTAGAAAAGGAAACTCAATAAAAGGAATTTCCTTTTATCGCTTTAGAAGCTATGTTCCCGATCTCAAGCCCCCTTCTTCCCTCGATATCTTATTCTGAGTCCAAGTGGGCGTCCGCAGTTCTCTTCGACCTAGACCTTTATCCAAAGATAAGCCAACTTGGATTCACAGGACAAGTGACGTTTTCCTTTAGATTGTGTCCTCGAATGGGAATAATTCCAATAGCCATCCAGGCATGGCTTAATATCGATTGGATGGGGCCCTACAAATTATAGGTGGTAAAAATTAGAAATTGTAAACTATATTTTATTTCTAGCTGTTCATTTGTATATATTTTAAGCGTTTTATTATGTAATATTTAAATATTGGTTTTACCGAAATTAATTTTTAAATTCGTTGTATCTCTTTTCAGGTAATTTTAACAAAAACATACCAAAATGCTTCGAATTAACCGTTACAGGGGTAAGTTACTTAAATGAATACAAAAAAATTCGCAAAGCATACCCATTTCTAAAAGCCAGGCTACATTCGCTTCTTAGCTGCTTATCGAAAACCACACCTTAAATTCAGGCACCATTGTTTTTTTTTATCACTTTTTTTTGTTTAAAGAAAAAAATTCGTAGACACGCAACAGCTAAAAAAAGAAGAGAGCATGCTATCAATTTAACAGCATCTGTCTATGATGCATGGGATCGAATTCCCCGCTCGACTTCGATCCTCTGCAGAGTCTCCTCCTCTCCCACCCACACACTTGGGGGAACTTTGCAACTTGTCCTAGACAGCATTTTTCCAAGGAACCTGCATGTACACACACTCACACACACACGTGAGCAGCAACCGCTGACTATTTATAGATATCTCTGATCCTCTGTCTTTCGCCCTTTCGCGATCAGGGTCCTACACTGAAAAAAAAGAATGATTGGTTGAATTCGATCTCAAGACACCGAAGTAGCTTCCAGAACAAAAACGTCATACGAAGTTTTGACACGAAACTTATTTTTATATGAAATATTTATGTTTTGGCAGAGATTTAGCCTGAATACTAAAGATATAATGTTTAAAAGTTTATTAAAAGTATATCTTGTCTAACTTAATGTCAGTATTATTTTGTATCATAACAAATTATTTATAAAAACTTTTTTTTCCCATTATCAACTTTTTTGGTTGAAATTTGTTGTTCCTGCTTGCTATTCTATTATCGCATTAATAGTCACTTGTCAGTAAACTAATCAAATACTTTGTGTAATTCTGCAATCTCAGCAGTTGACTGCAATGCGATTTTAGACTTATGTACATAAGCGCCTGCTGCAATCACTAAGTTAGTTTTTTTGTGTCGATAAACTATTTTTCCGAGCAAATTTACCTTAAAGAGCATTTTTCAAGAACAAGCCTGAATGTCAATAGCCAAGACAACAAAGGCAGCACATATATAAACTTTTTCCGCCGCTTTTTAATTTTAGCTCGTAAAATAATTAAGCTGAAAATAATGAAACTTAATCCCAGCCACAGGCAGCGAAAAAATGAGAGTGGGAGAGCTTTAACTGGGTTGCCTCAATAACCGCTGGGCGGGATTAACGCGCTTTTTTCGCCTTTTTCCCTCGCCATATCCCGCGGCATTTTAAACAGTAGCCGAAAAGAAGGTAAACAGCAGAAAAACACAATTGCCATGGCGAATCTTCTTTCATAAGTATGCAGCTACTGTGAAAATGCTTCCACACAGAAAAAAATAATTACCTTGGCATCAGCAGGACAAATTAATGTCCCACTATTTAAGCTGCGTTTAAGCGGCTTTCTGGGCATCCCTCTTGAGCATTTCCAGTTGCCAATTCTCTTGCAAGGCTACTTATTTACTTGGTTTATTGCAATTTGTAGACAGTGGCATGCAAATTATTGACATTATTATTAAAGTCAGTTAACAGGAACCAAAGCGGATCCTTAAATTTAAATTTCATATTGAAAATACTTAAATTTTATATATTTTGTAAGACTGACTAAAAAAAACATAACCAAATTTAAAAAAATCAAATACATTTTGTTAACTGTCTCTATAGCCTTAATTTATTTAAGCACATTTTATATTATGAGTTTTGAGATTAAATGCAGCTTTTTAATAATCGATCCTTCTTAAAGAAAATAAATTTATGGCAGTCAAATTATACCGCTGTAATGCACCCAATTTGGAAAGCGGAAACAAATCATAAACCATTTTTAGTGCCTTAAGTTCTCCCGCTGTGGTGCATATATGATTTTCTGTTACCAAAACAAGGTGGACACCTTTTGGCCATTGAGCATTGCATCACATTGAGTGAGCTGTTACGTTACCATAAGACACGCCAACGGGGGCTGGAACTTCCTTCCCCTGTTAAATGGGGGCGTGGCATATGCTTTAATTAGCCCTGAGGGGCTGCTCATGTTACCTTTCAATGCCTCAAAGCTTGTCAAAAGTTTAAACAAGTTTCCGACAGCTGAAACTTGGATTGCCTCCCCTTTTGTCCCGAAACTTCCACAATGATTAGCCATATTTGAGATGAAACCGAAACTGAAAATACCATTTATGAGGATGAGTAGCCACAAAACTCGTGTTTGTATCACTTTCCTCATTTGTTTCCTACTTTTCCCGCTGCATGAAAGTGCAATAAAAGCCAATGATGAAGAAACGAAGAAGACAAGTCGACAGTGAAAATAAAATGATTTAAAATGAATCGCAAACTTTGAACTCGGACTTGAATATCGGCAAAAAAAAAAAATTGCATTTTTTTGCATCTTTGAATTTATAGCTATTTTCGCGTGGGCGACTTCTGTTGTTTTGCTTTTTTGTTGTGACTGTCGAGATTTCATAATAATACAGTCGGGGCTTTGTTTTGTTTGTTAACCTGAAAAGTGAAATGCATTTTCGTTGGTTTTTTTTTTGTTTACGGTGGGTGGTGAGGGGGAAAATTATCGCTTTATCACGATTCAAACGGTACCACTTTCTCAGCTTCATTTGTAGCAATAATTATGCAATTTGCTCTTCGGAGCTGCGATTCAAATCCGAGTCCAAGCTCGAAGTTCGAGTCGAAACCGGTGGCCCCTGCAATTGTTGCATTTCTTTCGTTCGCTTGGTCGTTTTCTTTTCGATTCGATTTGAAGACTCCGTGCATTATAATTTCTGTTGTTATTTATAATTGTTGGACATTCGAGCATTGTGGGTGCTTACTTTTCTCTGAAAAGGGGGAGGGGACCGACAACAGTGGTTTGCATAGTTATCACTCGCCAGATATCTTTTTTTGGGGTAGCTATAACAACGTAATTGTGAAGAAAGAAACGATTTGAGGCGATTTTTCGGTTATGACAAATTAATTGGCTGCAATTGTTTTGTCTGGCTTTGAATCGAGAAAGTTATCGATGGGTTTATTGCACACAATTGGCTCAAGATATATTTCAGTGTGAATGCAGATTAGGTGGTTACGGAGTCTAGAGATACTCGAAACTGGTTTGACAATAATTATTATCTTTGTGGTTGACAACCAAAAGCATAATTTACTCGAGGATTGTTACTGTTGTTGTTTATTATTCCTTATTTGATGGTCGAATTAACAATTTTTGAGACAGTTACCGCAATAATTTAGCTAAAGTAAGGAGAACAATTAAACTTAAGTACATTTAGCGGAAATGTATCTTATACCAAACAGATCCAAATATAAAAATAGAAAAGACTTCACCTAAAATTAATAAAAATTTTAAGTTTTCCGATTGTCATTGCAATTTCCAATTATTAAAATTAATTTGTTTATTTGATGACCTAGTGATGGCACCTTAAGCCAAGCATTGGATCCTCTTTTTGCTTAATTATTCGGCTTACAAAATTGCGAGTGTGACAAAACAAAAGCGATAAAAAATCAGTGAAATCCGCAGCGGCACAAAAAATTCGTGTCAACTAAGTGTGTCACAAATCTGACCAAAATAACTCTTAACCCATTAACTTAAACTTTTCGTTCCGTATGATCTTCCACTGATTGCCCCGCAGACGAAATTTGATCGATCAGCAGTGGCAGCGGTTCGGTTGTTGTTGTCAAATATTTTTGCCAGCCGCAAGGCAAAACTTTTTCTTTTCTGATCATTTCATTTTTTCACCGTCTGCCTCTTCTTCTTGCCGTTTATTATTTCTCCACATTTTTTCCATCACATTTTTTTGATCCACTCGGTATGTGGACCACTGTAATTGGAGATGCGACGAGGTCTGGAGCCCTTTACTTGCTTCCTGATCGAAAATATATATATGTACGTATTTATTTCCATAACGAAAAAACGTGAATCGAATTGTTAGATAAATACGTAAGGTATTTGGCAACCTTCTTCCTGAAAATGAGTTTTCGGTTCCGTCAACGAAAATTAAATTTAAACAATTTAATTTGATAGCAATTTCATGTGCAAAGCAAAATTGTTAAAATGGCTTAATTAATTTGCCCAATTTTTTCGTGTTTTTTTTTTTGTTTTTTGCCAGGGGAACACATTTAAGTTGGTCAAGTCAATTGCCCAATCCCAAAATGAGACCCAAGCCCAGTTAACAGGAAAAAAACCCAAACAAACCTCGACAAGCCCTCAGATAAACGCCCACTCACCTTCCCTCTCCCTCCAACCGCATCACCCCATCTCTTTCGCACTCCGCAGTTCGATTTTGTGCGACTAACTCACGCCTACGATTTTACAGCTCTCCGCTTGTTGTCTCGACTTAATTTGATAAGATTTATTTCGATCCGAATGGAGAGTCGAGGAAAAGGCCAAGAAACCCAGCGAACATTGAACATTGAGAAATGTTTTCTGCCCTTAATAAATTGTAGGAGGAACAAAAAACACTACAAAAAATAAAACACTAATTTATCTTAAATCTTTATAAATTGTTATGCTTTTACTTGAATATTTTGACATTATCAAAATATCGATAACTTGCACTTTTATTTATTGCAATTAGGCAGATCAAAACATCAATGCGGACTTTAAATGAAGTTTTAAATATTGAAGAAATACAATAGATGCTGCTTCGTATTTCTCGCTGTGCATCGACAAAATAGGAGCTAACATTTAAAAACCGTTGAAATAGAAATGTAAACGTTTGTCTGATAAATGGCCTAAACGAGCCTTGTTTCGGGTTCTCACTGAACACTCGAGATTGGAGAGTGTGGGTGATCTTTATTTTCTGTTTGTTTTGTTTTTGCCCGTTGGTGGGTGTATCTATTGGCTACTGATTGGATTGGAGAGCTACTGGGGTCCACCAAAAAAAGGCGTTGAGGGGATATGAAGTGGAATTAAATGAAGGTTTTTCGGGTTGTGAAGTGGTTAGTAAGATAGTTTCGATTGTGTGCGCTTTTTCATTGGGTAACTTAAAGTATGTGGAATTCCTAATGTGTTCCCCTTGAAAAAGAAAATTATTCTCCGTCAATAAAAGTTTTTAAAATTAAATTAAATTTATTCAAAAAAGCAAAAATTTTAATTAATCGCTTTACAACAAATTCAAAACTCACGACAAAAACACATTTTTAATTTTTCCCACAATGATCTGCTGCTTCTGTTCTTCCATCAAATTGACAATGTGAAAGTTGAGACTTGACTGTTCGGCTCTTGTTGCGTTTTTTCCATTAGCCTTTTTTTGGTTAAACCACCCGCCATGTAAATGGTTTGGTTTAACCCTCTCCCCCTTCTGGTTCAAAAGTTCATTGTCAAGTCTAATAAAATGTTCAAATGACACGTTAAGTGTCAGCAGCTACAAGAGAGTTTCCCTGGCTTTTGGTTCCCTTTGCACTCCGTTTGAAAGACCGCCGCGAGTAGCAGCTAACAAAAGGAAAATGGGAAAATACTGGAAAACAGGGAAACTGGCAAGACGAAAAATATCGTTTACCGCTCTATCTATGGCCCTCTCGCTCTGTTCCCTTTTTGTCAAATGATGATAAATCGTGACCCGCCAAAGCCTCAGTGAAAATGTTTCTGCAATAGCATCAACCACCTCCAACTCCTACTGCACTTAAAAAAAATATCAATGGGATTTCTGAAACTGATTACAATATTATCAAGCGATGCAGTTTTCTGTCAAATCACAAAACAAATATTATTATTATTATTATACAAAGTTAATTTCTATTCAAGTACTAACATTTTTTCTTCTGTCCACCATCTTTTCCATTGAGTGACGTGGATAGACCTCTAAGAGGGCTACCTATTTTTTATTTACCTTCCCCTTACTACCACCTTAACAGGATTCGCGGCATTCGAAACTTGACATTTCAGTGAGTTATGTAGTTTTTATGCTAACTTTGATTTATGTGATAGTGTGTGTAAGTGAGTGAGTGCACTGTTGGCGCTTAGAAATTAGGCAAAAACATAATTTATGTGCCTCCAAACTGTCGATGCCCAAAGGTTGGGACCCTCTGGGTAAGCGCTGTGTGTGGCTTCACTTCGGCTTTGATTTAAATGCAAATTTCGGATTTTATTGCTTGGAGTATCAGTCGGGAAAACGTCACCTTTTCGCACCTTTAATCACGATCCCAGTTGAGTGACAAGTAAATATAAAATTTATTTATTCGCATTTGCATTTCTGGAGTTGCGAAGCGATGGAGCAATCGTTGTAACAATTTTGATTTTATAATTGTGAAATTGTTTCTTGATAAAACAATAAAAGGAAACCCCTTGACACATTTAGTTTATATATTTGTTTTATTTTAGTTATTCAAGTTTTTTGCGCAGCCTTTTAACAAACAATTTGATTAATTATTATAAAAATCATTACAAAATTACTGGAAGCATTGTTGCCTAATTAAGAGCAGTACTTTGCTATAAGCTTCACTTCTTAAACCTCAATAATTCAATAATTGCCTCAAATCTCCACCTAAAAAAATCATTCACAAACCTTAATAGGTTTCAGATTTGACATTAACCCTGACTGAATGTCAATTAAATTTCATCACAAAACCAGTGACAAATCCCGTTTCAAGGTCTCTAAACACCCGACTGAACCTGTGAACGATAACGATCCATTGATAAAATGCCAGAGCTATCGGAACAACATCCACTTGCGACTTACAAGCTCATTTGTCAACAGAGTTCCCAGAGCATGAGTATTTGTATCTGTATCTGGCGAGTACGCGAGTATCTGTATCTTTGCATCGCCGCCGACCTTGCCAAAGTGAAACGGCAAAAGCAATCAGCTGCCATGAAATGTGTGTCTGGAGTGTTACAAATTGGCAAACAACTATAAAAAACTGCACAATAATATATAATAAATGAAGTGTGCGAAACATGGCTGAGGAATTTTTTAATTTAGATAATTGAAAAGAGTGGTAAACAATCAGAAATTCTAAGTAAACGGCAGGAACCATTCGCTGGCGAACCAAGCCCAGTATAATACAGTTCCTAATTATTAATTCTAATTTGTTTGCCATTACTAAATTTCCGACAGATATTTTATACATGTTGGCTTCCATTGTTTGTAATTATTTTACAAAAGTATGTTATGTATCATATTTAGCTCTTTAATTATACACAAGTTAAGCGAAATGTGGCCGGAGCTCTTTGCTTTTTTTAACAGTTTAATAAATCAGTTTAATGAAACTCTTGTGGTTAAAACTGCGGGAAATTTAATAATAACGTAATTGTTTTTTTTTTCGTTTGATTGATAAATATTTGATTAACACAATTTGCTGCCATAACAACGTTGCGATTGAGAACGAGACAGAAAAAATAAAGAAATTAAATTCCGTTTTTTGCTGGTTAACTGTGGTTATAGATTATTTAATAAGTGTTTTTTATTTATTAATATAATTATTCGTGGCCAGATTATTTCACACGTTATTTAGAAGTAGCCAAACCCAAACTGCGTCAATTCTTTTTTGAAATCGAATCCAATCTCTGCACTGGCAAAATGTCAAATGCATCAAAATCAAATCGAAGGAAACACGATCAAACTAATTAAAGAAAACAAGCCAGGGGGGAGCATTAAAAACCTCTACCAACAAGTCAAATTAATTAAAAACAAAAAACAATCAAAAGTAAGCACTTGAAAGAAAAACAAATGCCACTTGTTGCCAAAAAGGTCCCCTTAGCCAGATAAAACCCAGCCCCAGACTGAGGGCCCAACAACTTCAATCTACAGATGTTTTAGGTGTGTCCTCGCCATTACCACGCCCTCTTTTTTTGCCCCAAATCCCATTCCCAATCCAGTTGTGTTTACTTTCTAATACATAATAGCCAGGCCAGAATCACAGCCATGTGAACTTGGTCATGTTGCTCTCGGCAATATAAAGGTCAAATTCAGTACGGGAACTACCCAAAAATGTACAAAAACTAAATTTGTTCGTTAGTGTATACTTAAATTACTCTTAGGGGTAAACATAAAATAAACAAAAAATCGCAATTGCAAAAGACATAAGAAAACGCATGTGTAGCAGTGTTATAAAGCTGGGCATTTCTTTCTGTGAAATACCATTACTAAAATACCAAAAAAAATATTATTTTATTCTCCTTAATTCCTATGATTGTAATAAAAACTTCCCAATTACCTAATTCTTTTTAAGAATTTTATTAGGTGAGTCACAAAGCTGAAGCTAAACTCTAACTATCCCTTTCTAGGTTACAATTATTGCCGCACTAATTTATGTTTATTGTTGAATATGCTGTCGATATTGTTTTTATTGTGTTCGTACTCCCTAGGGCCATTTCAGCTGGAAGCACGGAAAAAATTGAATTTAATTATTTGTAATACCCTTTTTTAGTTGGCCCAACTGATTGAAATTTATGCCAGCTTTTGTCCGCACAATTTATTAATATTTCTATGACTTTAATGTCTCTTTTTGCGTGCTGGGTTCCTCGTAAACCTTGCAAACTTTTATGGTACAACGATTTTTAGTGTTTTTCAATGGATGTTTATGGCGGGTTGTTTATGTTTATTGAAGAAAAAACAGAAGATTATCATGAAAACCGAATGGCTTGGATCTAATCCATAAAAGTTCCAACATTAGATGGCTAACCCGAAGCCTAACTCCCACCCAAAAAAGTCCGCACTCTTAATGAGCTCAAATATATAAAGTTTTCGCTGCGGTCAAGAGATTGTCTGAGTTAGGAATTCCGTATTTGGGTTTGTTTTATTTAAATATCAAAACCATAAATTCGAATGCAACTGTCAAGTGCAGTATTGTTAGCGCGAGGCCTTATGGGTTTAATGTGCTCATTGTGAGACTATTTATTTTTCCAGCTCCACTCTCTTGTTCCACTTAGTTTTTGCAGCTTGCACTCTGAGAATGAAATCGAAGTCCAAATTAAATCCCACTGTGTGCGATCTTTTATCAATTTCCGACAATCTGTGGGGGGAATGTAGTTTATTAATAGTTCAATACTCTTTTTAAAATATGTTGTAAAACAATGCCTGGCAATGTGAAGATAATGTGATAAGGAAAGTTTGCAATTCTAGTTTGATTGTTAAACAAATGGTTTCTAAGGAACAGTAAAAAAAAAACAAATTTCTTCTAAAATCTAAAACATATTTTCAGCAAAAGGATAAAAGTGTAAATTAATTATAAAGCATATAAATGTTGCACACATTTATAAATATATTCAAAAATAAATTCAGTTGGCACTGTTGTAATCGACACTTTTATTCAAATTTAGATAATATAATTTGACAAGTTTCACAAGATATTTGGCCAACCCCCAGTAAATATAAATTCAGAGGAAAGAGAAGCTCCTCCCTTGAATTCGCTTGTCAAAATGAATTTTGCCTTTTCAAGTTGTGCCGCCAAAGCTTTTGACGCAATTTGCATTTTATTCGCAATATATTGGCGCCGCAGCTTCTAAGAGGAAAAAAATCGATGCAGGAGAGGGCCGTGCGACATATTTTACAATGTTTGCCATATTTGATTGATTTGTTTTGCCAGCGATGCCCTGGCGCCAGATTTGGTTCGTTGATTGAAGGGAAGCAAAAAATTGAGCCCAAGGTCTTGTGGGATAGGAAACGATTTTTTGCAGCTGTTTTGCATTTTCACACATTTGTTTCATTAGTAATTATTAATAAAATACAAATAGAAGAGCCAACATTTTTGGGACGGAGGCAACATTTGGTTTCCATTTCAGGCGTCAATCACAAAATCAAATGAAAAACATAACTCAAAAAAGACAAAAAAAGTTTATAATGATAAATGACAATTGGGAATGCTAGAATTCTCTAGGCGAGAAACTCTTTATTTTTTCTCATGGTGGGAAAGAAAGTTTTAGTGCCTTCGATGATTAGCCAAAGGTCGTGGGGCTATTATGCAATATTCTGTACGAACCCAAGTGAAAGTTTCCAACGCACTTTCAGTTTTTCACGTTTCCTATAGCGGGTGAAAATTTGTGCCCCCCAACCGGGCGTCATCTTCATGATCATCTTCATGATCATCTTCATGATCCATTGAGTGATCCCAAATGCTCAAAGAGATCTTTATCCGAGAATGTTGTGTGGGCAGCGGCACTCTCCAAAAATGTTGAGCCCCAGCTCAAGACTTTGGAGATGGCTTATTAAAAATTCTAATCACATGCAATCACCACGAGTTTGAGGTTGAGTTTGGCTGGATCTTTTTGATTGCTGTTCCCCAGTTTCTTCGGACCAGTACAATGGCCCGCAGTCGCCGACGGTTATCGATTAATCATCAAATTAAAAATTACCACTGCCAAAGAGAGCGTGGAGCGTGTCCAAAACAACATGAAACACCTCGGAAAGGCAATTGGATCTGTTTTTTATTTCCATTTGGCTGTTCTTTTTGGCACTTAAAGTACGTCGGGTCAGCCAATTTAAACAATATCTAGAATTTCGTGGTCGGAGTGGCGCGAAAAAAAAATAAAAACCACACGAACTTCGATTGGAATTAAAAGTTTTCGGCAATTGTCTATCTCGATTTGGGCAATAAAATGTGGGGAGCATAGAGTGGGAAAAGAAACGTGTGCTAGAGCTGGTTATAAGGATTGATAATTGGCAGAATTTGTGGGATTAGCCAACTGAAAGCGAAAAAATACGATGGAACTGGCTCCAAAAGGCGTGGAAAAGTTTTCGCTGGCTAATCGATTCAATTTCGACCGAGTTACGTGAGCTTTGTAGAGTTCAAAATTATAAGCAAATGATTTCGGCATTCTTACTCCTCTCAAGGTCAATAAAATGATATAGTTGGAGATAATTCCCACGGTTTTCTATGAGAAAAGAACGCAAATCTTTTTGCTGGCTTATCGGACTGTTTTAAATCGAGTTCCTCGGTATTACTGCTTGATGATACAAGTTGCAACTGTATCTCCCATTCTTTCAAGGTAACTCTCCCTTTTTCCGATCCACCCATTTCCAGGGAAATGTTAAGGCAGAAAACAAACCAATTGACTCAGTCGTAACTAAACATAAAAATATTCGCCAATATATTCAAGTCGTAAATTAATTTAATATTGCATAGAAACGCAAATATGTGAATATTTTTCTCTGATTCGTTCAGCAATTGTTCCACCCATAAATAACGCTTTGAAGCGCCGACTGTCTGCTAACAATTTAAAAAGTACCATGCACGGAACAAAAATATGCATTAATGTATTCCAATTTGTTCAATATTTATTTCACATCAGTAAATACTTTGGAAAACTAATAACTTTGCGCATTATGGTTAATGTGGCAAACAAATTTCATGAGACAAGCATTTATGCATATCGTTCTGTTTTCCTGTGTATCAACTTACACTTGGCGTTTTCTCATTCAAATTAATTAAATCAGATTCTTTCCAAAAATTTCTTATCACAAATTTGTCATCGGCGTGTAAACAGAAGAAGAAAACTCAGCCCCATGCTGATCATAATGAAGTTAAGCCCCTGATACGATCGCTCGACGGCCAGACAATTAAAAGCCCCCTCGAACAAGCCAGCCAGAAGAATTGCAGGAAGAGAGCGGCGAAGACTGAGCTGCAGTTGTCTGATCAGCTGGTCGCTCGGCAGCTCTCTTCGGCTTTCTTCGGCAACCGGAGAATCGAACTCGGGCCGAAGCGGAGCGCTGTAGCTGCGCAGTCGTTTCAAGCTCGAGACTCGAGTGCGCGATCAGTTCGCTTTCGGCGAGCGTCGCGATCACTACGTTTTTATAGGGGTGCCTAAAGATCTATTAGTTACAACAATCCCGGTCTCTCAGCTGCTCCCACGCCTTCCTCGAGTTTCGTTAGATGACCGTGAAGTGAGTTTCGTTCTTTTCGCGCAAAATACAACTGCATTTTGGCCAAGTTCATTCACGTTGCGCCATCATTAGTGTAACGCAACGCAACGCAACGGTCGAGTCGAGTCGAAATCGAACGTTAAATTAATTGCGATTCGCAAACTGTTTACATTTCGTATTTTTGATTTCTGATTTCCATTTTCGGGCATTTCCGTTTCACTTTTAAGCGCGCATTCGAGCGCAACAATTAATTGCAGGCAATGCAAATTGTCCGTGATTGTTTATGATTGCCAGTTTGGCCACAAGCGCCGCAAAAGTGAAATTTCCCTCAAACGCACATAATAAACAAAAAATTAACATAACAAATTTTTCAGTTCGACTTGAAACTGATAACTGTTAAATGCCAAGACAAAAAACAAACGAGACGTAAGCCAATATTCAGCTAAAATACGGCCCATAAATACAGATAAAAATAAGTACCCCTCGAGTGTAAACAGAAAGCAAACTGTTTAAATATTTTAACAAAAATTCTTAAATATGTCTGTGGAATCGATGCAAAAACGAAAGTGCTCAAAGCGGATCAGTGGTTAGAGAGAAAGGCAGGTAAGTTATGGGGAGTGAAGAAAAGAGAGTTGGAATCTTACTGGGGAATTCCGTCAGTGAAAGATCGATGTTCAAGTGGAAATAATTCAGGAAGTTCTTTATCATCCGATCTTTGGTGAATGAACGTTTTTTCATGAAAATATTCGAAGTGAAATGAGCTTGAAAAAAAAAGAAACCGGAAAAGAATTTGTAACATAAATAAAACATGAACAGTTTTTTAAGCCCCAATGCATTTTGAATTTAATATTTATACTCCAAGAGTTCAGATCTTTTCCTGGTTACTTGTGACAAGAAAAATATTATATACAATATCTTCAATTTATTCAGTTCAAAGCATATTGAAACAATGTTTTATCAAGTGCTCTCGCTTTTACTCTTGTGCGTAGGACTGACTGCTTAATTAGTTTAACACTCTTTTTTTAACACTCTACATATATCTTAGATTATCGATGACTTAGTCCAAATTGCATTTTCTCTCGCTAATTTCCCAGCAATTGAACTCTTCCTTGGTTCACTGGGTCTATTCCCCCGTTCCATTGTTGGCAAAAACGATTTCCTTTTATGCGAAAATACACTTCCCCCTTTTCCTCATCAGTGGCAACCCACTAACTTGGTTTCTACTCCAATTTACTTTGTTAGCGAGCGTGATGATGACAAACACAACCTTTCACACTTAGCCAGCCAAGGCAAAAGCACACGGTGAAAAAATCAACTAAATATGTCAACAGAATTTCCCCGTTCAAAAGCTAGGCAAAACCTTTTAAAAAACATTTGTGTTCTAATGTAATCAGTCAACATGTTTAAGCAAAACATATCCCTTTTATGATTAATCAAAATTTATATAGATACTTCACCTTTATTTATATGTTATGTACCTTACTCTATTTAATACACACAAAATAAACGTATGTTCAATAGGGCTGTTTTTTTATAAGGAATTTTTTAAATAGTAAATATTTTGAAAAATGTGAAAATGTTAGGGTTACACTCTTTTTTTCTGTGTCCCTTTGAGTGAGGCTCGAAAATCGCCCTGTCATTCTCCAGTGATCTCTTGGCCTTCCTCGTCCCCCATTTCTCACCCAACTCACCTTCTCTTTTGCTGCCCATTTGTGACACATTTCCTTCACCGGCCAGTAAAAGTTCTTCAACAAAGAGCTCAGAGACAATTTGTATGCCACGGACAAACATTTTTGCCAGCGAATTGAACTACTTTCATTTAAATCGAGGGATGGGGATGGGGCTTATGAGGGGGAATTAACATAAATATTTGATGCAAATAGCCAGCGAATTTGCTGTGTCAAATGCACCATAAACACTCAACTCAAATTCACCTACTTGGCTGTCTGTCATCGGTGGCCAGCTTTCATTCAATATTGTACATTAAAAACCGAGAGTGGGGACAGGGGGCTCGCCTCCTTTTAAATGCAACTCCAGCAGTCCGGCAATAAAATACAAAATTTAAGGCGAAAAAGAGGCCGCAACTGAATAGTTGAAATTCGCTTGAAACAAATTTTTCGCTTTTTGTGACAAGAATTTGCAAATGTCAACGAAAACTGCGAATTTCGCAAAAGGGGCGGACGAAAAGGGGAATACCAAGGCCCCAAAAAGCGAACCAATTGGGATCGTTTTATAAGGTCTACTCGATTTTTTTTGTTTTTCGCCGTTTCTTATACAACTTTTGCATTTCTTTTCTTGGGCATTTTGTGTCTGGCATTTTTAAAGAGTCAAGAAAACGGATCCGTAACGGAATCGGTATCACATCAAAGGTGGACATGAGATATGCCCCCAGATGAATATTTCGATGTGAAGAAATGTGGAATGGGAGTATATGACTTTAAATGGTCATTTTGTGGGAATGAAAAGTATATAAGAAACTAAATAACCTGTATATAAAATAAGATTAAAAACTCTTAGTTGAACTCTTAATTGAAGAAATAAACAAAATTTTAAAATATGAAATTTATTTGTTTTGGTATGGCTTTGATAAAACCATCGAGTTTATTCATTTGTTAAGAATCAAATTCGATTTTACCTTCCATTCTTCCGTTTTCACTTGAACTGAAGCTCTTGAATTTTTGGCTTGATTTCCCTTTAGCCATATTGTATTTCCACTTGCTATCATTCTTTTCGTGGACGTTTCGCCTTCGCATGTAACACTTGTCTGGTCTGACTGACACTTTTGGTATCCGTCAGATACTTTTACAAGCTCGGTATTTCCATTACGATCGCGCTGCTCACTACTTCCCCCTCTCGTAAATGACAACTTTGCTTTATTGCCAGACAAGAGACGAATTCAAAGACACTTGAATAAATCGAAAGGTATACAAATATTTCGGACACCTGTCGACACAGTATCTTTGTGCGGGATGCCAATAAAAGAGGAATCCAACTGTTGTAAATTCAATTGTTGTTCACAATATTTACGGGGGAGCTAAAAATGATTTCTGACTCAATTAGAGGTTGTTGCTTCTACGATCCCGCGTCGGAGCTCATAGATATTTCCCGCTTGATTACCTAATTGATATTGTTATGGTGTCATAATCATTATCAAACCTTCGAGCGATAAGCCACAATTTATTGGCGGTGATCACTGAGCAACCGAAATGGGCCGTCATCGCCGTCATCGCCTATGCGAAGCCCTGAAGATTTCTCCAACTAATTAGACCATAAAGGAGCCCGACTCTCTGGCCGAACTAATTCCCCGAGCGATTCAGATAAAACCACAACAAAGGTCACGCTTTAATTGATAAGAAAACAATGCATGACTCTCCACTTCTAGTTCGTTACTTTTTGAGTTTTCGGTTCACTCGCTTGGAAATCCTCAGAGTCGAGCTTCAGGTGACGGGCCCTGCCCCGATAAAGATCGCACCCCAGACAAAAAGTCGGGGGCCAGAACTCCGACAGGTGGCAGGTTCAGTTCATGCCACAATCGAGTGCACTCCTCGCAGAAAAAGATACAGATAAAGAAACTTGAACAGGGACAGAAACCCATACAGAAACAGAAACAGCCACAGAAACAGAACCTGAAAACAGAAACACTTTTAATAGTTTTGAACCTTTTGTGCCTGGGCCTGGGCTTCTTCCACTTAAAATGTGCAGCGGAGCGTGCCTTTCTCTGGGGTACAAGTAATTAACCCATGTTGCCATTCTTCTTCTGGGCTGTGCAAAACATTTAATTGTGCCGATTGCATTTCCACCATATCTGAAATGCCAAAACACACAAATTAACTCCACTCCACTTCACTCCACTCGCGGAGATCAAAGTTCTGGCCGCCGCTACGGTTCTTGACATATTCAAAGCATTTCCAAGTCGGGGTTATTAAAAGTACCAACTCATCAACATCATCTAAGCCGGCTATCGCAAAAAAAACCTACGGACTATCCGGGTTATATAAGCACCACACAGCTTCACAAATGTCACACTCGAAAAATTAAAGCTGAAAATATAAAAAAGAAGCCCAGTTAATCCGCGCAGAAGCCAATTAGTTGCTTCCGTAATTTCTTGGTATTATTTTAATTAGCTTTTTCGGGTTTACTTTTGTTTTTGGCTCTTGGTCTTATTTAAATGACTTTTTAACTGCACAAAGATTTATTTGCTTACGCATTGAGATTTTCAAAACAAAAAAAACCGAAGCTTGAAGTGGGTATAATTTATGGGCGAATGCATTTTTTCGTTACTGCTGATCGCATAATTCCTGGGAAGTTAACTTTTTGAATGTAGAGGAGCTTTGTGAAAAAGCAAAGTTAGTTTCCAGGAATTTTATAGGCGCAGATGGTTTTTTGTTTATTTTTTGTTTAATTGCAGTTTTTATGGCTGTGAGAAATTATTGGATTGGGAAGCCAAACTATTTATAAATGTGTTACTAAGCAAATAAGCACTTCCAATTTTAAAGTCTGTGATTGTTATTTACCTAATGCAAGAAGTGTAAGTTCTACGATGTTCTTGTTGTTTCCAACCTGATCGTAAATAGAGCTTTCCGCAACATTACCTCTTTTCATTATTTTCACTAAGCTTGTCGTGCATAAATTGTTTTCCCCATGTGCTCGTGTGCAGGCATATATTCCGTGTAGAAATCTGAGATAAACCCAACTATCAAATAATTCATAACGTTCTTGCCACACATTCCTGCCCCCTTTCACCACCCCACCCCCTTTTACGCACCTGGAGGCACCTTCGCTGCGAAATGAGGGAACAAAAACTACACAGACAACAGCAATAGCAACAACAAAAAATGCGTTTAAGTCAAGTTTGCCGCGAGCTTCTCGAAAAGAGTCGCCGCCTGTTTTTAATGTGTGCTATGTGTGTGATCCACAGCGGAGCTTCCCTAACGCGAACTATGGAAAATTGATTTTGTGCTTCAAGCAATACAAATAATTTATAAATATTTTCTTTTCATCTTTGTTTGGCAAACAAATCATGATTTAAAAGTTATTACCATCAAATCGATTTTTAAAGCAGTACTTAAATTTTGATTTAAAACCTTTTTAAACCAACAGATTTTGGATACTTGCAATAGGTCTTGGGAATATTTTTAGAAATCAGTTTATGAATGGTGAATGCCTAGTGTTTAAGCTATGAAAAAATTCAACATAGTGAAGTTTTGCTTTAGGTGTCTTCGTATGCGAGTGCATCGTGTGTGGCAGCCGCGATCCGACCTCAGCCGGTGACTGCCTTTGCCCCCGCCCCTCCGGTGTGGCACTTTAGCTCGATATTTATGCAACGGCACACACTTCATCTCCCTCAGCCACCTGTCCCCCCTCCTCCCAACCTTTCCAGCTGCAATTTAAGCGCACATTTTTCTTGGCAACACACATTTTCCTCCTTCTCTGCATAGGAGTAGTTTTTCCAGCTCGCCCTCTCCCACTCTCTCTCTCTCCATCTCTATCTTTCTCTCGCTTTGTTTGCAACACTTGGCGCTTGCCACATAACGACAACAGCAGCATAAGTTGCAACTGCAACATATGCAACGGCAGCAGCAGCAGCAACAGCAACATATGCAACAGCAGCAGCAACTGCATCGTAGCATGACACATTAAATGCAAAACGGCAGCAAGGTGCGAAAAGGGCGGGCGGAGGGGCTACCAGGGGTTAAGGGGAAGGAAGGAGGTCCGAGCCGGGTCTGGAGCAGCGGTTTCTGCCTGCTGGCCCCTTTTGCTGGCTCTTCTTGGCCATATTGCACATGCTGTTGGTCTTTATTTAATAAAGAAATGGCTTGTGCACTTCTTAAGCTGCCCTACAAACAGATTATAAAGGTATATGTGGGCTATACGAACTTCAAGGCTCTGTAAAAATATATATTTATAGATGTATAGAAAATAAGATGAATCAGATCAGTTTATAATTATGATTGAACGAAATTTGAAGGACTTCTTAATTTTTGTCAGTAAGTAATTCTATTAGCACCAGGAATTTAGAAATAAGTAATTTAAATTTATAAAGAAGAAAACTGTTTTTGTTTAGTTATAGAAAAAATACAAAGAGATTTGCCCTTCCCTTATAAATTGACTCAAAGGCAAGGTATGCCCGCAGACGACTATGTCCTTCGTGCCCAGCTCACCCTTATCCCTTTTACGCATAATAAACCGTATACTCGCCGCTGTTCTAACTGGTTACAACATGAGCAGCTGTTGCCACTCTGCATTCCTCTTAACCCTTGTTGTCGTTGGTGCCGCTCTTACGACAAAACAATTTTGAAAACCAGATGTGACGAGATGGAGGGCACAGGTAAAAAACGTGAAGATGAGAAAGATATAAGAATCCAAGGCAAACTTGAAGTTTATTTTTGGCACACACACATACATATAGTAAGTCGAGCAGAGTCGTCAATCAGCTGATGGGAATTATGCAAACGGATTGCAGTGGAGAGATCATTAAATGGCATTAGATAATAATACCACCTTAGGCCATCCGTCAATCCGTCATTTCAGCATCGAACACACTTTAAATAATTGCACATTATGCCCGAGAGACTTTAATAAAATAATTAAAATGAAATATGCGGAGCTCGCTAGTTGGGAAATACAATCTTTTTTTTCACCACTTCAGAAAATTGCGATGGGGATAAAAAGAAGGAGAGAATTAAGAAGAAGCGACCGCAGAATGGGGCTGCCCAAGTGGAAAAAATTCTGCGGGCTACCAATCTACGCATTTTTTAACCACTCTTTGCCCCTCAAATTCGAACGTCAAAAGAAGACCGACGGCGGTGCGAAAAAAACCCAAGCGCGATAAACTGTTTTCATTTTACAGAAATTTGTTGAAAAGCATAAAAGTTCAACAGAAAATATTAATTTCAATTATTTTGCTACCCGCCAAATCGCCAAGCTCGGATTTTTCCCACCGCAAAAGGGCAGAGAAAAATGTAAAAAAAAAAAGAAGAGGGAGCGCAAAGAAGGCAGCACTTTGTTCGTTAAATGCGAGCAATTTGTTACAGGATTTTCATCGGTTCTGTGCTCTGTGTTCTGTGGGAAAATCTTTAGCCCGGGAAAAAGGCAATTTATAATTATCAACTGTAGGTGGCGCATTGGGAGCCCGTCGCATAGCGGAAGTTATTATAGGAAAAACTGCAGTTATGCGAGCGGGCTTTTCCGAAGAACTTGACATTGGCTGGCAGCTTCTTGTTCTTCTTCTTCGGCTGCTTTGTCTTCCATTTCTGCATTTTCCAGTCTTCTATTTTCTTCGGTTTCACTTCTAATTAAAGACGACACTTTGGCATGTTTTGTGGCACGGAAATGCTTGAGACAGCTTTGATGAAAGACCAGGTGAATTAAAAGGGGGTAAAAGAAGCAAAGAAGCCGACAAAGTTGAACTCAAATTGTCAAGTACCGAGAACTAAACGATATTTTAGCACGCCAATGCAATGGAAGAACTGAATAGCAAAGAATTTGATTGAAGCCACTTGCTTTCCAAGTGCTAAAATCGATCAATAGATGAGGAAAATGTCGAGTAAAGGAAGTCATTAATTGAATTCAGGCAAATACACTGTAATTTTAGAACAGGTTCTGTGATTGTTGTGTATTATTTAACTAATTAGTTTTATTGGAAGTATTGTGCAATCAAAAACCGGATCACAAAGCAAAACCTTTTAATTATTTAATTAATTATTAAATTAAAGTTTGACACCACCAGCCACGTAATTGAATAAACTCCCAAAAAGAATTCGTTATGAAATTACCTTTCTACACAATCTCTTCTTTCCTTTTTTAAGCCCAATCTAAAATTGGCAACACTCATTATACGAATACCGTATCAACAACCTTTCACACAGGCTCACTCACTCACAGTCCCCCATGGATTTTGGAGACCCCCTGAAAACTACAATTAAATCCAACTCCCAGACCCGAACAGATCACTTCTCAGCGGGTGCTAATGTGAAATAAAATTAAATATCTGGGAAAGAGACGAAATAATGAACTGTAAATTATGAAATCTTACTTAGAATTGTTTTACCTAATTGCGGAAAAAATTCGATAAATAACAAAACGATGCCAAAGAACGAACTTTAACCCCGCCATAACGCTGATTCTATTCACAGAA
Source organism: Drosophila gunungcola (assembly GCF_025200985.1). Taxonomy (NCBI): domain Eukaryota; kingdom Metazoa; phylum Arthropoda; class Insecta; order Diptera; family Drosophilidae; genus Drosophila; species Drosophila gunungcola. Next base: position 1,571,595 of record NW_026453181.1, on the reverse strand, counting down.
GATAAGCAACAAGTTTTTGGATTTTAGGTGTTCAAAAGTTCATAAATACCAACCGCTCCACTCATGTTTCACTTGCTAGGTGAAGATTAATTGCTTGACACCGCGTCCGCTACAAAAGTGCGAGACTCGAAAATTTTCTTACCTAATTTGATTAATTAAGCCCCTCAGGAACAAACAATAAGGTGTTTTTTTGTGGAGATTTAATTCAATAAAAGATTACAATTATTATACGGGTGCCTCAATAGCTTATCATTTTTATAGTTGGTAGCCGAATTCAATGGGAAATATATGTAAGTGGGTGATATAATGCAGGTGCGTTGATAGGTTGGAGTTCCGTCATCGAATGACGTAGTTTAGTTGTCTGACTCAGTCGGCGGGATCTGGCGTCGCTATGGCTCATTGGACAAACAGTTCGATGAGTTAATATTTATTTTTAGCAACCGGCAGTCGTGTGAAAACTGAGCACCAGTTAAAAAGGTTGTCCGTTCAAGTTTTCAAGACCTTTAAGTCTAAGCATAGTATAAAAAGGTTCGCCAAAATCGGTATGTTAATCCAAAGCTAACTCAAAAATCCACCCCGTGGAATTCCACCACTTTAAAACCGATCTCATCTATTATGTGGAAAATAATCATGACGAATTCATCCACCTTCGCAGACAATCTACTCTTGTCCAAGGTCAAAGTTCTTTCTTTAGGCCCTTGACTTTACATTTTGCAATTTTGTACGCACTTCGTCGGTTTGTTTTTTTCAACCATAACCATTTTTTTTCGCTTTCGGCACATGCAAACATGATTTTTTGTTGCCTTTCTTTTCATTAAACAATTCTTCTGTATTTTTTATTTTTCGCTACTCCTCTCTTTTTTTTGCGAACTTTACATTTGCAAAAGTTCATTAACATTTTGTGTGTGTGGCCAAAAGGCAGAAAGAATGAGAGATAAAGTGGAAAAAATCCACGCAGCGTTTTCCATTTTAATGAAATGTAGCCTCGTTTTCTTTTTAGATTTTTTGTTCAATTAATTATGCAAATTGTTACAAGTCCGAATAAGCATTCCTCCGCTTGGCCCGTATTGCCTATTTTGACGAATTCAATTTAGATTTAGAGCCACCAAACAAATCAAAACTAAATGCTGGCACTAGAAACTCTTTCCAGATAAGCCGTAAATTAAATAAATAGAAATTAGCCATCGAAACTCCCCCAAGTGACCTAAAAAAGCGAAATACGAGGCAGCAGAATTTGGTTAATTTTTTGCATAAAGGTTTTTGTCAACTCTTCGCTTGAGGGAGTCCGTGTCCATTCTTCTCGCTACTTTCGCTTTTTGGAAAACCCTTTTGTTTTCGTTTTCTAGTTTTGTTTTCTTCGCGTATCATTTGTTTGCCTAAACATTTGTATCCGCCTCTTGGACCTTCTCTTTCGGCTTGTGCGATTTTTAGAAACGCTTCTGTCAACCACAGCGTTTAACCAATTTTTCTTGTTATTGTTGCGGTTTTAATTGCTGGGATCGCATCCGTAAGATTCGCTTTTGTTTTTCGTCTCCGGTTAGCGCATAATGACAACTATTTGGGGGCTTGCTGGGAGCGAAAGTTTCGCTCGCTGGGATGGATGGATGGATGGATAATTATTTAAGTTTTGTAACAGAGCTCTCCCCCGACAACTAATTGACCATTATTTAAATGATTTTTGTGTTTGCTGGAAATTGCCTTTTGAATATATATTAAATACATTTTCTGTGTCTTTTTCGATTATCCAACAGCATACTACTCCAATTCCTATTACCTATAGCCAAGAGATGTATGACCTTCGTATATGTAAAAATATTTATGCGAAAATGTTGCCAATTTTGGACTCTTTTAGAACATAATACATAATAAATAAACTGTGTTTACCTTAAATTTACCCTTGTATATGTAATTTAACCAATATCTTTTGATCTCGATCTACAAAACGTTATCCCAAAATCCCTTTAAGTGTCTTACAAATATCCTATTCCAAAAATGTTTCCCTTAAAACATACTATTTCATTCACGTGTTTTTAGAGCTTGCAATTTTTTTTCAAGTTTGGGCCTGTGATTCGATATATCTAACAATATGTTTTAATAATTATTGTTTCCTAAAATTAAATTTCACCAGTTCAGGGTTAATCAAGTCAATAATACACCACACTTTATCAGAAATTAGAGTTACTCCAAATCCGCATGTTTGGTCCTTGTGTTTTATGTTTGTCTAACCAAAACCTTTCCCGCTCTCTATCCCAACCCTTTTGCAGATCTTGGTACCCTCAGCAACCACAACAGCAGCATCAGCAACATCAACGCTAGTGGCAACATCCCGGCAGCAACTTTGATCATCAACAGCGGCAGCGGTAGCAAGAAGACAACATTTGAGGCGGCAACCACAAGCAAACCTGCTGCACCACTGAACCCCGGCAAAATGGAGCTGCTGAGCAGCACCACAGCTACAGCAACGGCAACAGCAACAGCAACAACAACAGCAACGACAACGACGACAGCAACGCACCACCTGCATCAGGCCACCACCACAAAGCAGCTGCTGGTGCAGGATTACCTGAGCTACGCCGCACCACCCACATACTCCCGCCTGCCGCCCGACGGCCATGAGTTTCCGCCCAACTTCAGCGAGCCACTGATCATGCACGGCCACCCACTGAAGGTCACCACCGAGCTGAGCTACGAGATTCAGGGTGGCAAGGAGGAGACCTCCGCTGCCCCGCCGCTGCCCAAGACGGGACCGCCGGCCACAGTTCCCAGGAAAGTGTACCGCCAGGACTTGGTCATTAACGTGGAAGCGGCACCCAGTTTGGGCCGGGACTACCAGAGGTCCCTGAGTGGGGTGGATTAGGAGTTGGAGGGGGAGTTGCTCCACGCAAGCCCAGCGATTGGCGCAAGGATGAGAAGTCGGAGAAGTCGGTGCGCGACAAGATTGCCATGTTCTCGTCCAACAACGAACTGGATGCCATACCACCAGCTCCGGCCACAGCGCCCATTTCCAGCTCCTTTTCCCGAAAGCCCCTGAACAGGAGCAGTGAGAATCTGCTGGACAGCTGTTCGGCGTCCTCGGCTCCTGCGCTGAAAACCCGCGCCATGAGCGTGGAGAACCTGAACGATGTCCAGCGGCAATACCAGTTGGCCAAACAGCTGCCCCAGTTGCATGTGGCCGACTCCATGTACTCCCTGAACACGGCCACGCCCACCCAGAGCTACGCCTCCTTGCCGAGGCGGAGCCACGGCGGATCGTACTCGGCGGGCGTGGAGCGGAGGATCAGTTTCTCGGGCGAAGGCGGTGAGGCGGCCAACCGAAAGGCTGCCATTACGAACATCCTTGAGCAAAGGAGGCGGAGTCTGTCGAAGCTGCGCGGCCTGGTGATCCCCGAGAGACCCCAGTTGCTGGAACCCATCCTGGACCTGCCGGAGATCAAGAGCCAGGTGAAGGCGGCCAGCGGGGAGGACAGTACGGACAGTGGCTTGGGCGAGAGCCACCGCAGTACGGCAAGCCGAAGCAATCAAGTGGCTGCAGGCAGTGTGGGCAGCAACTATCGCAGCATCTTCGCCAGCGGCCAGCGGAGACCGCTGGAGCAGCAGCTCTCCCAGCCGCCAGCCAAGCCGCCCCGGACGTCGCTGACACCGCTCCAGCCGCGCACCATGATGATGCCGCCACCACCGCCGCCCCTGGACCAGGAAAGCGACACGGACTCGGTGTTCTCGCACACGGCCCGCGTGGCCACTCCGCCGGAGAAGTTCGCCCTGACCAGGACGCTGAGCTCCGAGACCAACACTTCGATAGCCAGCTCCAACACCTCCACCCTAACCTCTGGCTCCTCGGCCGGCTCCCAGGCCAGCTGCAGTTCGCTGGGCAGCACGCCCGCCCTGGACCTGACCCGCCGGGTGTTGAAGAGCCAGGTGAGCGGCGGCGATCCCGCGGCCCTCTCCACTCGCAAAAGCATCCTGGCCTCGGCCAAGTGCCGCAGTGCCAAGAGCCGGGGTCAGGAGGACGACAACGACAGCACCGACGGCGAGGCCTGCTCCCTGGCCAACCGCAGAATGAAGCCCGTTTCCAGCTACAAGCTCCAGCAGCAGCAGCAGCAGTACCAGCACCAGCAGCATCATCAGCAAATCCAGCTGGGCAAGCAGCTGGTGGTGGACAAGCTGATCAACGTGGCCGCCTACGTGGAACTGACCTCGGACACGGACGACAGCAGCCGGCGATCGGACACGCCGGCCAAGATCAGTGCCATGTTCATCGACGAGGAGCGCAAGGCGAGCTTCAAGGGAGATCCCGGCCAGCAGGCCAAGCTCAAGGTGCCGGAGGCGAAACCCCTGCCCATGGTCCTGCCCTCGCCGAAGAGGGAACCACTGAAGCAGCAGACTACCGCCGAGCTGCGCGAGAAGTTCGAAAGAAGTGCTGCCGCTCAGGCCCAAACCCAAGCGCACAACCACTCGCCGGTGAGCCACAAGATGGCGATCGCCCAGAAGCCGCACCACGAGCGCTTCTCCTCGCTGGACTCCCTGGCGTCCAGCTCGTCGGGCGTCAGCTCCACCACGCAGAATGTGAGCACCACCCAGGAAACGGCCACCGAGTTCGGCAGCTTCTCCTCGCTGGGCAGCAACCAGAGCCTGATCACCGCCCAGGACGTCCAGCAGATCGTGGAGGAGGCCGATCCGCCGCTGAAGACCCCCGAGGCATTCATCATCGTCCTGCAGCGGGATAATCCCGAGAGCAGCATCGGAATCACCCTGGCCGGCGGATCCGACTACGAGGCTAAGGAGATTACGGTGGGTTATTCCAGTCTTTTAACCATTAATCTATTCCTAATTCCTATTCGTATTTTATGCCCCAACAGATCCACAAGATCCTGAGCAACACGCCAGCCGCCAAGGATGGTCGTCTGAAGAAGGGCGATCGAATCCTCGCCGTCAACGGAATGAGCATGCGCGGCTTGACGCATCGTGAGTCCATCAGTGTGCTAAAGGTAATTTTAAACAAAAAAAGTCATTTTATTTTATGAAAATTGACAATTTGACAATGCTTAACTAATTACAAATCTATGCAAATATTTTTTGCTTGGTAAATGAGAAAGTAACAAGACTAAATTTACTGCTCATCAACTTAACTAAATATTTACCTTGTTGTGGCTTTTGCTGTTTTTTTTTATTTGTAGAGATCTTTATAAAATTAAACTCGCAAATGATTGTGGTACAAAAATGGTGTCAAAATATTTGAAAAGTAAAATGCTTATACTTTAACTTTTTTATATCATTTTTTGTTTAATTTTTAAAATGTTTGAACCTTGTTCTCGCAACCAAATAGTCATATTTAAAAATACATTTTTCTGTTTACAGATTAAGTAGAAACATTTAAATGTAATTAAATTCTATCGAGTCTGCGATGCAAGAAAATTAAATTTAAATTATTAATTTGTTATGTTAATGTCGATTTTCATTCTTAAGTACTTTAAAAGGTTTTTTAAGTATTCAATAAATCATAACTAATTCTTATTTGCAACAGACCCCCCGTCCCGAGGTGGTGCTAGTGGTGACCCGCTCCGAGTCGCTGGTGGTGAAGGCGCTGACCAAGAAGCGCTCCTCCCTGGGATCGCTCAGCTCGCTCAACGAGAAGCCCACGGAACTGGACTACGAGCGCAAGAGGAACTACCACAAGGCCTCTCGATCTCTGGACTTGGACCTCGATCTGGTGTCCAACGAGGCCGGTGGATCGCCAGTGGCCACAACTCCCAGCACAGGTTCCGTCAGTCCGCCGCAGCCAGCCAGTCTGTACGACGAGGATGCGGAGGCCACCATCGCGGGAATCCGGGCCAGGAGGCAGTTGTCCCGCGGAGATGCCGCCAAGCTGAGCACAAGTGAGCTGCTGGAACGGGCGGCGGAGGCGAGAAATGCCATTGCGGCGGAGATTCGGGCACAGGGTGAGTTTTTTTTTTATAGTTAAAGCGATTCAAAGTTTTATTGCCCAACATTTATTGAAAAAATATCAATAACGCAGAATAAAACCGGTCTCAAATCAATTAATACACACCGTAAATTCCATTAAAAAATGTAATGTGTAGTGAAGTATATCCACTTCCTTATATGTAAATAAGATCAAGAATTAAGATGTTGAACACCTTAATTGATGGTTATAAACTCGACTTGCCGCCTTTGAACTTATTTGATTTATTTAAAGATAATAAAATCAATATTATTATATATAGTAAGTTATATATATTATATTAGTACGTTAACACTGCAAAATTTGTCATCTTTTAATTTTAAATTTTAATTTAATTAAATTAAATTGGTTATTATGACCGTACTTAGTAAAAACCAATGGAGAACATATTATTTTAATTTTTCTACCTACTGTACAAAGCTAAAACCAATTGAAAACATGTTCATTTTATTTTTGTTCATTTCTGTTGAAATTAAATTATGTCAGACCAACCACGTTTCTCATTTGTTATCCTTATTAATCTCGTTTTCTATTATAGCGGAGGATGCGGCGGCCAGTGGCGGAGGAGCTCGTTGCGTGGAGATTGTCAAGGACAGCTGTGGCCTGGGCTTCTCCATTGAAGGAGGCTTTGACTCACCGCTGGGAAATCGTCCCCTCATTGTCAAAAAGGTGTTCATGGGTAAGGGTCATTTGTCTTATTGCGCCAAAAGCGTTTATTAATTAAGGTTCCCTTCTCTGAACAGGTGGTGCCGCCCAGAAGACCAACCAGGTGCGCAATGGCGACGAAATCCTGAGTATCAATGGGTCCTCCACGTCGCGCATGACGCGAGTGGATGCCTGGAACTATATGAAGCAACTGCCACTGGGACCGGTTAAGATTTGCTTTGCCTAGAGAGGATGGTCTAAACACAATGCCAACGAAGGGGAAGAATGCGCCACAATTTTTTAGATTTAAGCCAATTAGTTTGGTTACCCCTTTACCGGTCTAACCTTGGGGGTCTTGCCAATTCGATGGATCGATGCTGCGAGCGATTTGTTTTGCATTTAAACGAACCTTTAATTGTATGCCTAATTTTATAGATATTTAATTTAAAGTGCAATTGTTTAAACTCTTACAACGTTTTGATGCCCCTTTTACATGCCCTTAACTGATCGATGATTGTACATATAACTAATCGAGACTAATTTACGTATTTAAACCTTAAATCATATTGAAGCCAGCCTTTGGGGCAGAGCTATTTCCTTATATACAACTTATTAATCCACAAAAAAAAGATAACAAAAAACACAATTATATTTTATGCCATAAATTATACGGGAACGTTATACATGTATATTACTTTAATAATTATTATTTTATTTAAAGAACAACAAAAACAATGTTTACGTATACAAAAGTATTTGCTAAAAATAAACATACATTATATATGAAATTATATCAAAGAATCAAACAAATTATTTTCCTAGGGAAACAATTTTCACAACAAAATTATAGCAGTTTAGAAAATAATGGATTAAGGTTTGAATGCATTTTTGATATACCACCCACCACACCAATTCTCGGAACTACATTTCTATTTTCTAAAATTGTTTTATTTATGTTTATATAAACTTCATATTTGAGTCCTAGTTAATGTAGTTAATACATGCTTCATGTTTTAACACAATTTAAAATATTATTGGTCCTATGTACTGTACATAAATTCGAAATCAGTCGATTAAGCCTCGGAAGTTAGACATCTTTGGCTGACTTGGCTATCAACTTTGGCAGTTGCAATGTGAGTCCCAAATGCTGCAGAGGATTCGAAGACGAGGGTGAAGGTGCGGAGGAGGTTGAGGTTGCGGATAGCTTCCCATTGACCTTCTCCGGAAAATGCGGCTGCGGTGGTTGGCTGGTTGAGGCGGCCTCCTCCGAATGGAATATCTCGCCGAGAAGCTCGTAAACACGGCGCTTGAAGTAAAGTTTTTGGTGGAAGTTCATGTGCTTGATTTCGGGGCGCAGGCCCTGCAGGAATGCGTCATCGAAATCAATGATTGGCGCTGCTTCACCGTTGTGGGGCATCTGAATATGGAAATAAATAGCATAGTTGAAATAATAGTTTGAAATTAAGTTTGAAAAATTTAAATATTCGTCAAAATATTAGGGTGGAAACTTAAACTTAAAGTATCAAAGTGAGAAGAATATCATAAATTTAACTTAAACTTAAAGTACCAAAGTGAGAAGAATATCGTAATTTTACCTTGCCTAGTTTTTCATAATTAACAGGCTTGTGTTAATGCATAAAAAGCCCTAACCAGCCCTTTTGGATACAAAATTCTTTAAGTTGCACAACTATCCAATTATTTTAAACAAGAATTAAAAGCTATAAATTCTGAACTAAAGATTAAAGAAGCAGCAAAAGGTGTTTATAAAAAAGTAAAAGGACGGTGACCACGAAATTCATGTCTAAAGATGGGTGCATTGTAAAAGCACTTAATTTCTCTTAATTTTATAGAATATTTAATTTTTTTGTAACATTAAAACTCTCTGTTCATGCAAAAATGTGGTTAGTTTTTGCGCCCACCTTGGCCTCCTCTTTGCTCTCCTTGGACAAACACAGACGCTTTTTGGCCATTGCCTGCCAGGAACCCTTCTCATCCTCGGACTCCTCCGATTCGGTGACGAAGCTGTCGCGACTCTGCGCATGCTCCGTGTCCGGACTGCTTGGCGATTGCTTCATCTCGAGGAAGGCCTCCACAGGCGGTTCGTGTTCCTCATCATCCTGGTCCTGCTCCTCCTGACCCCTGGCCCTTATGCGGCGACCTCTTAGCGGAACGGGAACTCCGGGAGTAATGTGTTTCTGAAGGAACTTCAGTTCGCTCTTGAGATAGTACGTATTCGCACCGTGGTGCACCTTTATAGAGCGGGCGTAGCTGGTGCGAATGTTGCGCCAGCGTTCCTTGCAGCTTTTAACTGAAAGGGATCGAAGAATTAATTGTAATATTGTACTTTTTTATACACTATCTTCGAGAAAGGACAAATACGGTTGTTCTCTGTTTTTTTAAGTTTTATTGTTCTTATACTCTAGAAAAAAGTGGGACTAAATTTGTAATGTTTGCCTGCTCGAGGTCAAGTGCTTGTTCTTCCGATATATTTCGGCTGTTTTAACTCTTTACTTAAAGGCATCTACATATATTAAACGCTATAAATTGGAATTTTATTTGGCCACCATTAAAAATTTTAGCCGTAGCTGCAAAATGTACATTTTTGTAATTTAAAATATTTTATAAAATTAAATTAAAACAAATTTAAAAATAATATCATTGAGAAGCGGTTGACCTGATATTTGATCAAAATATTAAAGCATATATAAAAATCTGGAAAATAAATACAATTTCTTAAACACCTAACAAATTTCGCTCTAAGATATTATATAGCCACAATGTGCTATTTTGAATTGACATAGAAAAAATATCTAATTTGTGACTATAAACCCACCCGAATTTCGCATTTCTTTGGATATTTCCTTCCAGGCGTTTTTTACAGTCGATTTTCGCATATAGTTGTCATCTGATCGATCGTAAAGACAAGGATGTTGGGCCACCAAATGACATATTTTGGCATTGGTGGCGTAAATATTCGGTGATGGAGGAATTGGTCGACGGCGCGTATTCATTTCATCGATATAAGCTAAAAAATCAAACGAAAATAAATAAGAAAAACAAAAGAGAGGAAATCGATAATGAAAAACGTGTCGCCTGGGCGTGTAACAGCTGTTTTGGCGTCTTTGCATTGCTGTTTCGCCTGCAACAACAGTTATTTATGCTGCCACCGGCGCTCCATCTCCTCGAACCTACCTGAATTCTGTTAGAAAATGCTTTATTCAATTTGTGACACTGCTTTTATAACAATTATTCATTTATTTAACTGGTTTTTCAGGCGCTTGTTGCTGCCGTGCACGAAGAAGTTGCTGCTGTCGCTCGCTCTTTGCAACTGGAAACTCGCTGCGAATTCGTGTTGCGCCAACAAGTGTTGGAGCTGCAAATGCAACATTCATATTATCAATTAACAACTACTTCTGACACCTGGGGCACTGGATAGCTAGATTGTTTCGATTGTCAGCTGGTCATTTGAATCTCTAACGGGCGGCAAATATATAAACAAAACACTCGTTGCCGGCGAAATAATAAAAGGGTCACAACAAACCCAAAGTCAGAGACGTCGAGCGCTCTCTACAAACGCGAGGGGGGCCTAACTTTTAGCACGGCGTCACCCTCGCAGAGAGCGAGAATTAATGCTATGCCTCTGGTACTCACGCATACACACAGGCGAAACCGACACAGCTGCGTCGAAAGAGAACGACGGCACTGCCAGCAAAGAAACAAAAATAATATAGTTCGAGTTGGCATGACTGTTCGATCGGTTACAGAGCTGTCAACGCTTTTAACAATTAATACGAGTGTAAAACCGTTCCAGCCCTATTAAACATAAAAGCTTTAATAATTATAATTTGCATACAAGTCGTTGCAGTAAACACATTTGATATGGTTGACGTCTTATGGTTGATATTAGTTTTCCTAGTTAAACAATATAAGCTTACATCAAATTACATAACTAAGCAAATATTCTTTATCGTTTATTAGCGATATAGCAAAAAATGTGAATATTTTTAAACATATAATTGAATATTTAAATTTACGGTAAATATGTTACAATTAATTAATTTTTTTTGATCTAAAAATATTTAAGCTTTTAATGGTTTATATTAAATCTGAATATTTGTCAAAAATGTCTATTACACTTGTAAAAATTTTTATAGCGGCTTAATTGAAATGTAATATTAATCAAACACCACAAATTTTTTACTTTGAAATGCAATAAAGTAAAATCACTTAAAATACGCAAATCAAGGAGAAATAATTACCTCGAGGGCAACAAGAACTTATTAATAGTAATTTACTTTCCTCGCATTTGTCAAAAATTAGTTTATTGCTGTAGTATACGATTAATTTAGCCAACCCTGACCTAATAATACAATACAAATACACTACTACCTACCACCCCTGGCCTGCCTTCGTCAACCCTCGTTTCCCTCGTCGGCCTGCCAATTCGCTTTTCCCTGCAAGGAGAGCATGCTCTCCGCTCTCTCTTGTCGGTGTACGTAATTGTGTGCCTGTGTGCACTCGCTTGAGTTTTCGCTGCTTTTCGTCAGTCTGCGTTTTTCGTCTCAGCTGCTGCGCGCGTGTGTTGTGTTGTGGTTGTGTGAATCGAATTGCGTTTGCATTTGTAGCTACGATAAATTCTCGCTGCGCCGAGCTCTCTCGAGTAAACAGCTAAAAGTGATTTCGGGATGAGCAGTGCCACTGAGGCGAACGTGCTGCTGCTGCGAGCGGTGGAGAAACAGGCGCCGCTGTACGATCGCTACGATGAACGATACAGGAAGCGCCTGCCCAGCGAGAATTCCTGGGACATGGTGGCCGCGGAAGTCGGAGAGCCGGGTGAGTGAGTGGGAGCGAGATGGCGATACGGTGTTGCGTAGTTTTGGCCAGTGCTGCAAAGCGTCAACAAGCGCACTGTTATCGACCACCCCAGGTAATCGGACATCGATTGGTGCGCTCGGGTTGGCAGCTCGCCGCCGAGTGTGAGTTTGTGTTGGCGCAGTTGGCATCGATTAGTTTGAAAATAACGAATCTCCAGTTGAATGCAAAAGCGATGGGGTTGCTTAACAACTTTTTGCTCCTGCAAAATAATGTAGAAACTTGATGCTTGGATATTTGTGTTTTGCTTTGCATAGAAATAAGAGAAAAAAAGCATTTCAATTACAACTTAACCATTTAAATTTAATTTAAACACATTAGACAGTTAAGTTTTTATGAAATTAATATTTTAGTTTTTATTTTTACTCAATAAATTAATTTAGTTGGTAACCGCTAGCTAGTCAATTAACTTTTCTTTGGAAATTTTAAATTTTGTTAGTTTAAATAAATTTAACAGAAACATAAATGGAAACGGTTTTAAAAACGTTCAGATACATTAGTAGATTTTATTGGGGTTCTTGTTATCGGCACCTATGGATATCGGTATTGTCAAAACAATTTATATATATTTAATTTAAAGAATATTTAATAGGGACAGGCAGAAAATGCAATTTAAATTATTTGTTTGCAAGTGCTCAAACATAGACATGTCTTTAGGATTTATTAATGTCTTTGGACGTAACTAAACAAAACCCATTTCTTCTTCCTTTAGAACTAAAAGCAGATCAATTTATAAAACAAATGATTTTATTAAAAAAAAACAGTTTTGGAGGTAACGAAATATATCGAATTGATTTAATAATTGAGTCATGACTAAAAAAGGGTTTATAAATTGTGGTCACAGTAGGTATATAAAAATCAAATAAATTTTCTTGAAAATATCCATATATTAATAATAACATTTTTGTGTTGTTTTTGGGTTAATTTGGCCGTTGTTGTTCTCCGCTTATACAAATCATTGGGTGTACTTCCGCCCCAGCCCGATAATTTTTAAATTTTCAGGATACATATGTTTTGGGGTCAGTAAATAGGTTAAAGTTTGCGACAAGATCGATTTCTTTGATAATAACGGTAAAACCGTTATTGCGGTTTTTTTTTTGGCAATATCTTGAAAAACAAGATTTTTTCAAAAACACATCCATCAAAAGTTCAAGGTCTAATTGAAATACACATTTGTTGTTTTGTGACTTTTTTCGGTAAGGTTAATATTTAACGAGATTTTGCTCAAAATACATAGGTTGCTTTTTAAAGACTGGGATGTGCAAAATATCTTAACATTCATCGATACATTATCGCGTTCGTACATGTTATCGAAATATCGTAATGTATGTTAGCGATGTGCAACACATATATGCAGGAAAAATCGAGCGATTTTCGTTTTAAAAATGTTTTGCCCGATACCTTCCTCCCTTCCTGCACCATATCTGCAAAAAACAAAACTTTAACAAACAGAAAATTATACCAAAAGCTAAACATTTTTTATGCAAAATCTTCCGAAAACTTATGCTACTGAATATAAATAATATATAAAACAAAATTAACAAGAAAGGAAGCAAACTTCGGCGTGCCTAGGTTCATACACCCTTGCAGCTATTTCAAAAACTAAATACTCTTGAAAACGTTAAAATTATGATTTACTTGCGTGTATGTTTCCGATTGTCCGATTTTGATGAAATTTAAAACGTAATTCTGAAATATTTAACCATTACTATATCTCGAAGCACTAAAAAAAAATTAAAATACACCAAAGTTATAATTTTTTTTATTTATTTTTATGATTGTTCCTATGGGAGCTATATTCTATAGTCGTCCGATTTTGATGAAATTTAAATCGTAATTCTGAAATAACTAACCATTATTATTTGTCGAAGAACTAAAAAAAAAAAAAATTAAAAAATAGAAAAGTTATAATTTTTTTAAATTTATTTTTCCGATTGTTCCTATGGGAGCTATATGCTATAGTCGTCCGATCCGGCTCGTTCCGACTTATATACTACCTGCAATAAAAAGACAACTTTTGGGAAAGTTTCATGCAGATAGCTTTAAAACTGAGAGACTAGCTTGCGTAGAAACGGACGGACGGACAGACGGACATGGCTAGATCTCCTAGTGATGCTGATCAAGAATATATATACTTTATAAAGTCGGAGATGTCTCCTTCACTGCGTTGCAAACTTCTGACTGAAAATATAATACCCTCTGCAAGGGTATAAAAACAGTAATAAAAACCATTGGCAAATAAAACCAAAATTAAAATTTCAAAAATCATAGCATTAATTTAAATATAAAAAAAAATTATGATGCTATTCGAGTGTAAAGCTTACACTGAAAACTGATTTTGTCAGAGCAAAATAAAATTTTTTAAGCGGCAAGCGTTAGACATGCGAAAACCTTAAAGATGAGCAATTAATCGATAGTCTTGTAAAATATCTATAAGAGTTTAGTGATGCCACCCCCGGTCCAATTAATTGTGAGCTCATTTTAAAAGCAAATGTTGAATATTAGCTTTCAAAATATCGAAATCGAATTCGATAATTTCCCAGCTCTAGAGCAGGGCAATCCTTTTAATGCATGCGAATCTGTCGAGTTTTTCGATGCCTTGTTATCGATTATGTTTCCTAATAGCCCGTGGAGTGTTTTTTCTGTCAAACCTCGTAAGCCAGACAACTCGTGTAAACTTTATCCTCAAGTTCTCATGATCCGAAAAACATAATCAAACCTTTAATAATGAATTCCCACTTTGTTCGCGCAAGTTCTGTTTATAAATAATCTATTTACTACTCCGGCAAAAATTTGTACATATGTGTTTGCTAGAATCGGTTTGTGTGTTAGAATTGGCTTGGGCTTGGTACCAGAATTGCTATAAAAACAAAAAACTTCATATAAAAAAAACGGCACAAACGAAGTCAGCCGATTTGGTTTAGTTCTCAGTTTTGTTTTAAATGAAAAACATTGATTTTGTTTTTATTGTTTTTATTTAGAATTTTATTGGACAGGTCGAGAAAATGATCTCGGGCAAATGGGCGCCGTCACAATTGAGTGCCCGTTTTATGCCATTTTCTCCACAAAATGAAAACAGCGGCGTTTTCGACAAAAAAAAATGGCCCGACTTCCAAAAATAAGAGCATATTCCAATAGGGTGACTTCTTTTGGCCCACCTTGTACATAGAACCTTGAAATTATACACAGAAGTAAGCCACGGCCAATAATGTACCTGTCAGGTTTCATATTATTTTTATTATTGCCTGTTTATTTCAATATACTTCAACTCATTAAAATAACAATAAAGGACCAAACTTCGGCAAGCCGATGCTTGTATACCTTTGCAGAATTTGCAAAAATTAAATAATCTTCTTTCTTGGAATTTTTTTCTGCAGAAAGTACTAGATAGAATGTTTTGAATCTTTTTGCATATAATAATGTAACTTTCCATTTCATTTAAGTTTTTTTATACCCTTGCAGGGGGTATTATAATTTCAGTCAGAAGTTTGCAACGCAGTGAAAGAGACATCTCCGACACTATAAAGTATATATATTCTTGATCAGCATCACTAGGAGAGTCGATCTAGCCATGTCCGTATGTCCGTCTGTCCGTCCGTCTGTCCGTCCGTTTCTACGCAAACTAGTCTCTCAGTTTTAAAGCTATCTGCATGAAACTTTCCCAAAAGTTGTCTTTCTATTGCAGGTAGTATATAAGTCGGAACGAGCCGGATCGGACGACTAAGTATAGCTCCCATAGGAACAATCGGAAAAATAAATTTTAAAAAATTATAACTTTTCTATTTTTTACTTTTTTTTTTTTTTTAGTGCTTCGAAATATAGTAATGGTTTAAATTTCATCAAAATCGGACGACTATAGCATTTAGCTCCCATAGGAACAATCGTATAGCTGGCATAGGAACTATCGAATAACTAAGCTGAAAATCATCATAGCTTCAATGTTTTTAAACATACACGCAAGTAAAACATAATTTTAACGTTTTCAAGAGTATTTAGTTTTTGAAATAGCTGCAAGGGTATATGAACTTCGGTTTGCCGAAGTTTTCTTCCTTCCTTGTTTACAATAATAATTAGAAACAACACGTCGAGGCTCCGAAAAAAATTCTGAAAGATTATGAACTCTAAGTTTAGTTCCTCTACAATGACCCACGATCTTTAAAAATACCAAAATATCAACGAAATGGTTTATGTTTGGAAAAACGACGTTTTTTGTGGTAAAAAAAATTCTGCCAAATGGACAATTTTAGGCCAATACAGCAGTTCGTAGGTCATTGTTGTTAAGACCCATTTAAGATGATTTAATGTTAGTTTCAAACCGATCGGTCAACGTGTAGTCGAGTTATGATGTCAGCAGTTTTCAAAAATGTCGTTTGGAGATAAATGCGGTTAGAGTTTCAGGTGCAACGGTACCTGCCTGTGAGGGGTCGCTCTTTAGAACGTTGCCATTCAAAAATTTTGGGCACAACCAAGCCGCTTTCACAGGATGTTTTTTAAATTGCAAACTATGGATTAGGCAAAAAAATTGATTTTAAAGACATCTAAATTTCGAATTACACTGGCTTACGAATTTAAATCGACAAAGATCAGACCTTGATTTTTCGGTGCAGATGGACTCCCTGATACAGAAAATACAGTCTTGAAAATGACTAAGTAAATAAAAATATATCAATTTTCTCCGATAAACTTTTTGTTTTGTTTTATTTATATATTTTTTTTACCAAGCGTATATCTGGATGGATTGAACACGTAAAAATTCTTATTCTTACAAAATTGATATTATATTAAATATATTTATTATTTATTGTTAGTATTTAACAATTTTGTTGTAGGTACTTTTGATTTTAATTATGTTAAATATTCTTTATTGTGACATTTAAACTGAGTTGCGAAACTGATAGTTTTCAAGTTATTTGTTAGGCTGTTCCAGAGACGTATAGCATTTATAAAAAATTGTCTATTTGAACAAAGCCATTTAAATCTTGGGAATATAAAAATACGATTCCTTATGCATATTGGGAGGATGAGATTATTGAAGTGATACGATGGATTTCTTATACTGTGCTTGTAATAATAATGTGTACACTTTAAAAATAAGCAAGGCCTATTTGACAGTTTGAGCAAGTTGTACATAAATGTGACTAAGGAACGTATAATAATGTACTATAAATAAATTCTATTAATTACATTGTTTACACTTCGCTAAACTTGAGAATTAAAAATAACTATAATATTCAAAAATATGTAGCCTACATTTATGCGTAGCCTTCATTAAAAGCATTGAAATGAAAATACATATACGTTCCCAACTGTGTAGTTTTCCTTGATTTTCCAAAGGCTGAGGTAAAAACTCAACTGATTGTCAGGGAAATTTGTTGATGCACTTATTTCATATTCCGTGTGTTAGGTACGTAGTTATTGATGATTTCGGATTACATTGGAATTTTTTGGGTTGGCTTTCCAGCCCAATCAGGGGGGTTTATGCCAGATGCGTTTGCATGGGTCGCTACCTGTGCTTCTGTAATTCAAATATTATTCTACCTGTATAACTTAACCGCTTGCTCTTTCTGTCTTGCAGTGGAAAAGTGCAAGCGACGCTGGCGTCAGCTGCGAAACGATTATACCCGCTGGTGCAACGCGGACGCCAACCGCCGACGAAGTGGCCAGCGCCGCTTGTCCTACCCGCTGGCCGATGAGCTGCGCTTTTTGGACCGCCATCTGAACCTGAACGAAGACGTGGCCATCGAGGACGAGCGCAGCGTATCGTCGGACAAGGACAGGGATAGCAACCGAGACAGCGAGAGCAGGGATCACCTTCAGCAGCAGCCACAGGCATCCTTAAAAAAGGACGCCACACTGGCAAAGAAGCCAGTCAGGCAGGGAAAGCCGATCAGCAAACTTACTGAAGAGGTCGAAACTTCGGAAATTAACGGGGACAAGGATCAAACTGAGAAAGGTTCTCCCAAACAGGAGTTGGACGAAGCGGAGGAGCCAGAGAAGGTACCCGAACTGGACAGTTTCCTGCAGTCGGACAACGAAGGCGACGAGTGCGAAGATGAGGAGCACCTAGAGCAACTGGAAGGCTTCGACTTTGACCTGGAACAATCGATCCAGGAACAGGAATCTTCGCCCGATAAGTCACTGGCAACGGATAACGCCGACTCACCCGCCAGCCAGTCGGAGTTCTTCATCAAGCAAAGCAACGATCCCCATTTGCTGATCATTGGCAAAAAGAACTCGTCATCAGCTTCTGTTGGTGAGCCCGAGGGCGAAGACTCCAATTCCGGGGATCCCCTTGAGGAGGAGGACGGGGAGGCCATGGAGGACAGTGCCGATGAATCTGTTGGGGCAGGTGAAAGCCGAAGCGCTGCCAGCGACACGGCCATCTCTCCCAGTGGCCGTTTGCGCCGCTTACGCCGTGCAGTACGCTCCTCCTTAAGTTCCGCGGGCATCAAGGATTTGCCGATTCAAAAACCTGGCCTGGGCCAGCGAATTACGCGTTTGCAGCGCAGGAAATCGATGAGTTTGGCGGCCGTGCACAGTGTGAGGAGTGCCACGTCGCCGGTGAAGATGACTCCCGTGCCCAGATCGCAGCCGATCAATAAGCCGCCATCCGGTCAAGTCCAGATCAAGAAAGTGAACCCTCGCGACGATATCTTTCCACGACCTAAGCCGCCAGCTGACAGTCAGACTCAGAATCAGAATCAGAATCAGAACCAAACCAAAACCCCACGACCTTCGACGCCAGCTGGAAGTCAGAATCAGAATCAGAAACAAAACCAAACCAAAACCCAACACCTCATCTACCCGAAAAGCGATGCGGTGATTGCCATCCCACAGGTGCCAGCTCCGCCACCACAACGAAGATCCGTGGGCAGGCCGCCCAAGAAGATACAGTTTATCCAGCGGATGGTGGGTCCGCAGCCCCGACCACAGTCGCCCGTTCCCACCAAAGTCTTGACCATAAGCAAGCCCAGCAGCGCACCCGTAAATGGAGGCAGCAGCGGCAGTAACACTGCCAATAAAAGTACCAGCAGCGCTAGCACCATGACCAAAGTTAGCAACACCCTCAAGTCACCTGAGAACATAACCGTGATGAGCTACAGTCCCAGCTCGACTAACACCACCAGCAGCGCCAAGGCCACCAGCAGTCCCTCGGGTACGGTGGTGACTGCTGTACCCACTACAAGCACTGCTGGATCGTCCATTACAGTGCCACCATATCTCACACTTTTGAAGCGCGTCGAACGGGGCTCACAAACCGACAGCCCTTCCATCTTCTCCGACTGACCACTTTCTCGAAATGATCAAGCCCCAGATGCGGGAGATGAACCCCCGCCAGAAGATGCATTTCAAGCAGAAGGTATTCCAAGCGCTGATGGAGACCTTTGACGACGCCACCGACTTCCCATCGGCAGGAGAGCTGCAGCACTTCAATATCAACACGCCCTCAGGATTCGAGCACGTTTCGGATCCGGAGCTTCGGCTGGTCAGAGAGCTGGTCAGCATGGTCAGCGCGGCTAAGGTCACCGTAATAAAACCGACAGGCGGCGAGGCGGCCACTGCCCGCAGCCCTGTTGTTTCCGACGTTCTGCGAGGACCGCGGGCAAACGTTCCGCGCCACGTCATCCAGCGGGTCTACAAGCCGGGCGCGGGACTCGAGATCGCCAGCAACAGCGCAGGCGGGGCCGGCCAGGAGAAGAAGATGTACCGGATCCTGCAGATGAGTGGCAAGCCGAATGGCAACCTGAGTGCCTCGCTGGAAAATCTGCGCAAGGAGAGCGTGGACAGCAACCACAGTGCGGTGAGGGTGGCCCACGCCCCAGTGGCCAGTCCCAAGGGAGCTACCATAGTGGCTTCTGTGAGGCCGCAGGGATTGAACAACTTCTTTGGCCAGGGCAATGCAGTGCAGCCGGCCAAGGGCGGTCCGCCGGTGAAGGTGCGAGCCATGTCCCGCAGGTATTCCGTCTGCGGCAGCGGCAACCCAGCCAATGCCCCTCCTGCCAGCCAGGTGCCCGCCAATGGCAGCTCCCTGAACTCCAACCTGAGTCCCATGGAGGCGGCCATGCTGAAGCGCAGACTGATGGCACCTGCCCAGGGAATGGTGCCACCGTCCCAGCGTCCTCGCTACTCCGCCGTTGCCGCTGGACAAATGGGCACCGTGCCACACGGCAGCAGTTTGCTGGTGAGGAAGTCCGTGGGCAGCGTTCCCGGCAACCAGAAGCAGGCCTCGCCCACCGGCGGGTTATCGACGCCTCAGAAAACTCCGCAGATTGCCAGTGTGCAGGGAGCCGCCTTCAACGATTTTGTCCACCCCAAAGCCGCTGCAGCCTCCTCCGGTGAAGGAAGCTCCCCATCGACCGCGCTGAAGCGCAGCCTGGTGGTGGCCAACACCAAGACCTCCTTCCAGGATCTTCTGCAGCAACCGAGTCAGCCGTTGCAGCGGAAAAAGAAGGAGTCCTCGGAGACGGCAGCCACAATTGCTGCGGATGATTTTTCACTAGCCAGCCTCAAGCGGGAGCCAGTGGACCACATTGACGATCAGGACGACATACTCGGCATGTAGAGTTCAGCCAAGCGAAACACCTGCAGATCGCGTAAAGCACCAACACTGAAATATACCAAGAATCTTAAAGATTAAACAAAAAGACAAAAGAAATCATCGAAACACAAACTATATTTGTTATCTAAAGCACCTATAATGTTGCCTAAAACATTTGTTTGAAAACCAAAATAGGTTTAAGAATTTCACTCTTCGAATTTGTTGCTGTAAAAAGTAATCCACACTAATGCAAACTTTTTATGATAGGAATACGATTGAAAGTTTCTTGACCATTTTTGTTATAAAATTAAAAAAACGCAAAAATTATACAAAACATTTGCGAATATTCCTAATGTAGCCATAAATTTGATTTTAAGAGAAAATCGAATATTAAAATTCATTTCACAATTTGTAGTCATACACAACCAATAAATATTGCCTTTACTCAAATTAAAATAAATGTGATAAAATTCGTTATGGGAGTTTATTAAGTCAATTCTTTTCGTTGACATTTGTATTACCACTTTTCGAGTATCTAAATCCAATGTTTGTGATCCAAACAGCAAGAATAAGCAACGGTTTGTATCACTGGGAAACAAATTATAAATTATTATAAACCGATTTCGCCATTTTTAAGGTGGTTGAATAGAAAAGATATATATGGTATATGGAAACTTCAGTATCATTAAATTTCAAGTTTTGATTCATGCTAAGTCATCATAGTCGACACAAGCTAAAGTTTTTAGCTTTTTAGTATCTGGTGATACTAAACTTTCAAAACTTTCAGCTATGGTGAAAAAGTCTTCTTCACCCGGAGTAATAAGCACTTCAGGGTATTCCAGTGGTCGTCTCTTTTGCACAGCGTAGTTCAGGGATCTTTGTTGGAACAGTTTTAGGTTTTCCAAATATTTTCTACGGTTTCTTAAAAATCTCTTAAAAAAACGTATTTCTTTTGCGATTAGTGAAGGCATATCCGGCAGTATTTTAAGAACATGTTGTTCATACAATTCTAACTCGAGAAGACGCTCCTCACACGTTTGAAGTTGATTCTTCAAAGATATAAGAAGTTTCTTCAAAACAGTGTTAGCTACCACCTCCTTGGTTAGTTCGGCCAAGGACCGTGGGGTTACCAAAAGCTGAGGTTCAACTTTTCTGATTTTCTTCCACAGTTTTTCTTGCATGCGTTCCACTTTCCACTGCGACTGAAACATGCGTCTTAAATCTGTCCGTTCTTTTCGCAAAATGTGTTTTATGTATCTTAACTCGTATAGTACATAGCTTTTGTTCCTTGTATATTTAAGACAATCTTTCGGCTCTTCCTTAACTCCATATTCTGCCTCAAACTCTTTTTCTGGATTTCCTTCCTCTTTTTCCTTTAACTTTTCATCAAGCTGTTTAGTTGTTTTTCTCCCAATAGTTTTTTCTAAATCTTCATTCTTTTTAAGTTCGTCCTTTTCCTTTTTTAATTCAAGTTTATTCAAATCCTCCATATTTAAAAAATATATATTTGATTCGTATGTATCGATTCAAAATTCATTTTTTTATAGAGAAAAACTAAAATGTTTTCGAGTGACAGGTTACCGCCACCTATACAAAATTTTTTTTCGGCGAGCTATGAAAAAAATGTTTTTTTTATACCCTTGCAGAGGGTATAATAATTTCAGTCAGAGGTTTGCAACGCAGTGAAGGAGACGTTTCCGACCCTATAAAGTATATATATTCTTGATCAGCATCACTAGTCGATCTAGCCATGTCCGTCTGTCCGTCCGTCTGTCCGTCCGTTTCTCTGCAAACTAGTCCATCAGTTTTAAAGCTATCTGCATGAAACTTTCCCAAAAGTTGTCTTTCTATTGCAGGTAGTATATAAGTTGGAACGGCCCGGATCGGATGACTATAGCATATAGCTCTCATAGGAACAGTCGAATAAATATGAAAAAAAATTATTACTTTGCTGTTTTTTAATTTTTTTGTAGTTCTTCGACATATAGTAATGATTAAATATTTCAGAATTACGGCTTAAATTTCATCAAAATCGGACGACTATATCATATAGCTCCCATAGGAACAATCGGGAAAAAAATACAAGCAATTATAACTGCTGTTTTCTAAATTTTTTTTTAGTTCTTCGACATATAGTAATGATTAAATATTTCAGAATTACGGTTTAAATTTCATCAAAATCGGACGACTATATCATATAGCTCCCATAGAAATAATAAAAATATATAAAATAACTATCTAATAATTGAGCTGCAAATCATCATAGCTTCAATGTTTTTAAAAATATACGCAAGTAAATCATAATTTTAATGTTTTCAAAAATGTTTAATTCTTGCAATAGCTGCAAGGGTATATGAACTTCCGCTTGCCGAAGTTTGCTTTTTTCTTCTTTTTAAATGCATTTTTTGTCCTTATTATTTATTTTGTTTTTTCACTTAAATACCCTCCCACGAGAGAAACCACATAACTAGATAAATTTTAGCCATCAACTTATATTCATTAGACAGATTAGAAAGAACCAAATAATTGTTTAAACTTGAAAAGGGACCATGTCTTACCTTCACCTGCTTAAGAACTTAAGGTTTCCTATTTTTGTTACTATTGATTACCTTGAATTTAAAGTTTATCACTAATTCGCACTGTGGCGTTTTTATTTTTTTATATTAAGAGATCAATAAGAAACAAGGTAAGAATTGCAAACAACATTTGTTTCTATATAAAAATCCTAACACTAAGTAGACTTGTAGGCATAGAACAGAATTTAAAAGTATATTTGGATACATTCATGCAGCATTTTGTTATGAACCTAAACATTATTTTTAATTATAGGTATATGAGCTCAATAATAAAATAAATCTTTATTTCAAGAAATTTAAATATTTTTATCACAACTTTTTAACATTAAATAGATTAAGTAGTGAAAACAGAGATATTTCACAAAAAAAAGTAAATGAGTCACAAATACCGAGTGTGACTTATTTTTACGTTCGCCTGCTGGTGCAATTACCTCAATGAGTGTAAAATACGTGGACTTAACTTCTGACTAACACGTCATCAATGGGAAAAGATTAGATATATGTTTGTTTGAAATAGTCCAATAGTGCTAAAAGTCCACATACAGAGTAACAAATATATTAATTTGTAGGTTTTGATATCGGCCTAATTGTATATATTAGTACCTTTAATTTTTATTGATTCGTTACAATTTTTTTTTTTTAGTTGCTGGAATAAAAAAGTAGTATCAATTATTCCTTATTTTGGTATTGTTACTCTTTTAAGATGTGAGTGATATGGAAAGGGTTTTAGCGAAGGCGCGACGCCAATTCTCTCTGGTCACGTTATTGGATCCAATACTTCCCGTATTGGGTGAACCACCGGCCAAGATTTACAAGGCATCGGCCAATCTGATTCTCTTTTCACACTCTCGGGCTCGAAATCTAATCTGAAGAGGTCTGCCTCGATCGTGGCCGTAAATAAGGGAGTCAGTGCCCAGATAAGGCCGCTATAAAAGCTCGCCTCAAGTGGCTACGTAGTTCAGTCGTTTTTAAACCGATCACCATGAAATACTTTGCTGTTTGCGCCCTCCTTATCCTGCCGCTGGTCAGCGGTGGATTCGCGCCACCCACCAGGCACTTTGTGGCCTACGAGATCCAGTCCACGCACAATATGCCCCAGATGGATGGTAAGAGGCAAAAGACACATTTAAAATGTTTTCAAAAGAAATAGCATAGTTTCGCGAACTACAAAAACACCACAAATAAAAAAACAAACAAAAAGGGTGACAACATATTTTGAAAAAAAATATTCCGATTTCAATACTTTTTAAAACCATTCTAAATATTTTAAACTTAAATTGAAGCTCTTAATAGCTAAATAAGTGAAGTATATGATATATACTTTTAAAAAATTAATTAATAATTAAAATGAAAACAAAATTCAATTTTAGAATAATTCGTTGATTTCTTAAAGCTGTTTAAGTTGATACCTACTTTTGACCAATTGAGTTCTTTATAATCAAATCATGCATACTTACGTAATTGAAATAAAAGTGTAACCCAATCTAACAATAATTTGGTTTTATCGCTTTGTAAATCCAACATTATGTTATTATTTTGGCTTTGCACAAAACATGCAAATTAAATTCATAATATGACCCTGTTTAGCCATCTTCCAGAAGATGCAGGCCATGCTTCAGAACATGATTCCGGATATGTCCGTCCAGGACTGACGCCGGTGAGTTGCCCGATATGTCGGTGGCCACTGACGCCGATCCGACCCCCAGGAGGCGTTCCGCCGAGTTCAAGGTCGCCCCAGTCACCAAGTTTGCCCAGATTCCCGATATGTCAGGTTCAGGCTGACGTCGACCTAATCCCAGACATGTCTGTGGCCACCGATGCTGACAACACTCCCGAACGCGCCTCTATTGGCCTAATGAAGCCACTGTTGGACAGGATCGCCGGCGCCATTGCCAGCGTGGATGCCGATCTGATTCCCGATATTTCCGTTGCCTCCGATGCGGATGAGGCCCCCAGGAAACCCGTCGCTGGCCTGAGGACTCTGCCCCTGTTCACCAAGGATCTCCGGAGGCGAGCCAGTGGAGCCCATGATCCATGCCGATGCTGATTTGATTCCCGATATCTCGGTGGCCTCCGATGCGGATGTGATCCCCAAGGAGGCTGTTGCCGGTCTCAAGACCCTGCCCCAGTTGACCAAGGTCTCCGGAGCAGAGCCCGTGGTGCTTGAAGCCCAAGTTGATGCCGATCTGATTCCGGATATTTCCGCGGCTTCCGATGGCGAGGACAAGAGTAAGTACCCTCCTCATGAAAACACGTTAAAAATAAAAATATGTAGAGTTCCATTCGGCATTCTGATTGTACATTTTAAACATTTTTTAAAGAACAGAAATGTTTAGATTTGAAAATTCTGTTTTTTTCATTAAATTACCAACCATCAACTGGATTTTCCCTCATTGGATTATATAACTTATTCAATAATCCAATACTTTCCTTTTTTATATTAAGAGTACGAGAATTTTAAATGATTCTTCACGTAGCTCGTTTTTTTTATTATCTAAAAAACAAAATCAAATACAATATTTAAACAGTTTAATGGAAAATAAATAAATGTGGAAAACTAAAATGTAAATACGGTTATATTAACTGATGTAAAAGGTATTAAGGCACCATATTTTATTTTTTATTTGTTAATGTTTTTTAATTTACCATTATTTTTCTTGTTCGTAGTCGCCAAGCAGCTGCCCGATATCTCCGTGGCCAGCGATGCCGACTTCGATCCCAAGGAGACCTTGGCTGCTATTTGGCAAAGCTCCACTAACTGACTCAGGAATCCGTCAGCAGACCCTAATTAAATCGAAAAACATCCGTATCTAACTGGTTGTGTGTTATTGTATTTTTAAGTTTTTATATTTTTGGCAATAATCAATTTTTGAGAAGAGCGCAGCTGGTTTTTTTGCTTTCATTTATAATCAACCATTGATTGGAGTGGTCTGATTGGATCGATTTAATATAAACTTCCTATCGCTCGAGTGGTTGTCTTTGTTGGGTATATATTATCATTATTGAAAAAAACGTTGAACGTCAGCGTCAGTGATGAGACATTTTGGAAATGCTATAACTACAAAAAAAAAAAAACAGAATTGGGGATTTAACACGTTAGCGCAATTTAACGTAGTGTTTTTTGCATTTTTACCCCTGTAAATTGGTTTATTAAAGCTATTATTTGTATTTTTCTCTGATAAATGGCAGCTAGTACAGTTAAAAACCAATTTTTTGCTATGAATTATAAAAACGATTAAATATTCAATGAATACACTCCTAAAAATATTCTAAACTCGTTTTCCTAAAGCTTTATTAAACTAATTACCTTAGGGGGCCATTAATTGTGAACTAATGCATCCTGAACAGCTTATCTCCAATTCATGTCGCAGAAGGAAATTTATGTGGACAAAAGACTCAACCTGACCTCTGCCATCTTTACAACGGCAAACAGTTCCCAAACTAGAGACACAAAGAGCCCGGACCTAATCCAAGTTCAGGCTTTGCATGCTGCCCGAGAAAAAACTGATTAGTTTTGGCCCTGGACTAACCTCGCAACTAACAAATAAAATTAGTTTTTTTTTCGGCAGGAGTGAGAGGCGGAGGAGTTTTCTGGAGTATTGTATTGCTTGCTATTTATAAAAAGGAATTAACGGCAAAAACCGGACCCACACACAAAAGTGCCCCGAATGTGATCCCAATGTGGCACATGGCCATAAACAACGCGGGGGTGCAGATGCCGCTCGGAGCGGGGAGTCTGTGCCAGTGATGCTGATTTGGATCCAGTTTTGTTTTGGGTAATACATATATCATTTAATGAAAGGACAACAATTCACTTCAAGATGTGGATACCACTTTGGTCGTATATAATCACGACTACCACTTTAACTTCAATATCTTTGCATCGCCTATTAGTTACAATTATTGCTCAAACATAAATTAAGATCCGAATTTGATTGGAAAGTTTGAAAATACTGCAGAAGCGAAATTGTTGACATAATTTTGTAATAAATTTTGTGAGCTGCAATTTTGTCATACTATTGGTGGCCATCTCTGTTGTGTTATGCTGGAGGTTCTGCGATATTGTTGTCGCTGCCGTTGTGATTTTCATACAAAAGCGCTAAAGCGGCTACTAAATTACGTGCTCATGTGTTCTAGTTCGGTTCAACTGTTCCGCCCCCATCCCCTCATCCAGGCCGCCCTACTCCACCGCCCTCTTTGCATTGCGAGCAAATCGCATTTGGAGCCGCTAATGAACCGCAGTGGTCCCGACCAGGAGGCGGCCATCGGTGGTGCTGGTGGTTCTGCTGCTGGTACATATATCAGTGGTGCAGCAGTCCCGACATCGTACGGGTTCTGTTTCTGGTTTTTGTTTTCGGTTTTTCGCAGCTTCGCTTTTACCTTTTGCCGCATTTTCAAATGTATTTATAAGGTCGAGGTTCTCGACTGGAAAATACCCCGCATTTCGCAACTGAAAGCTGTTTAACTAAAAAACTGCTGTAAAGTTGTGATCGAAAAATTTTTAAGAGCTAAGGGACAGGATATTGACAAATCCTTTATATTTCACTAAGCCATATCTTTTCTGTAAGAATATTTTTAGTTTATATCACAAAAGTACTAAATAACTTTGACCTCGAAACTAGACCCAAAATGCGTTAAATTATTATTATTATGCCACGACTTTGGAAACGATATATTGTCCCATTGGCATTATGGCAATATACCCTTGAAATCAATGTGAACTGGGTGTAAAACTACCGTTTAAAAGTGTAACAATGCTGTTAACTATTGTGGGCAGGCCCGTGGATTGAAGTGCATTGCATGCACGGGAAAAAGTGGAAGGGAATAAACAGGGGAGATCTGCAACAATTGGCGCTTGATTAAGGTGTGCTACCTATGTTAGTGTAGGGGTGAGTTGAAAAAGCGTTGCCGAAAATTTCAATCCACTTACAGGCAAAACAATTTTATCCGCTTTACCCGCTTTCTTTTTAAATTTCATTCCAAATTGTGCCATCAAATTGTCAGAGGCAGGGTAAAAGATATTTAACTAAGCGCGTTAAAAATAGTTTCCTTGTTCCCGACCATATTAATGGACTCAAACTGAGATAACCTTTGCAGTTGAATCGACACATTATATATAATTTTTACTGATGCTAATAAAACATTATTGAAGAAACTAAACTAGTTTAACTTAGAACTGAAATTTATATTTCAATACTTATAGTTATTTCAATATATTTATTTTAAGCAGTAGGACACCACAGAACTATTCTTAGCAAATGAATGCTATTCATAGTTATTTGCCGATAGAACTTATTTTTTGAAGACATTTGTTTGCAATCAAAATCGATGAAAAGTTTTCTTGAAGAAAAGTTGAAAAAATGGAAAAAAAAAATATATATATTTATAAAAAGTTATTTTAGATCTCGTCTTGGTATTGTTACATTTATGATCATGTCAAATTATCAACGCTACACGCCCAGGAAGACTCTCGCTCTTTCGCTGAAATGAATGGAATTTTGGAAAAAAATTTTTCTGATGCAGCCCAGATACTTCGCTCTGCAGAGCCATTCCAAATTTCTTTCATAATCCCATGATTGCTTTATCAAATTCTATCAGGATTATAGGTCTAAGTAACTTAAAATGCAATGAACTCGGCGAAAAAAAAACAAATGCCTTAAGGGCGTTTTTAATATTTTTAATAAAACTTGTCCCTCAGTTTTAAAGGTATCTGCATAATTCTTTTCCAAAAGTTCTCTTCATATTACAGGTGGTACATAAGTCGGAACAAGCCGCATCGGAAGACTAAAACATATAGCTCCCAATAGAACAATCAAAAAAAAAAATATATATACGAAATTAATTCGAATATTTAGATGTTTTTTTGCTAGCAATAGCTGCAAAGGTATAACAACTTCGACGCGCCGAAGTTATACTTTAACAATATATTATATAACCATATCTTCATTTAAAAGGCTATATTTGCATATCAGAGTTGTAGGTAGTTATGCGAATTGTGTACGTTTAAAAAATTGGAGTCTGAAAATAAGTTCTTTGGAAGCTAAGAAATGTGCCTGCAAAAGTGCTAGAAAAAGGACAATTTATTAAAATCCTTAAATGCAACAATCTCATAATACAAAACATATCAACAAATAAACAAAGGCACGATTACATCCAATTACAACGACTAAAAAAATTATGAAAAAAAAAAACTAAGAAATAACGAAAATATATCGAAATCAACAATTATGTCTGCATTTCAAAAGTAATTCGAACCAGAAATTATTTGTCGGGTAATTTTATAAATAATTATAATTGTCGGGCAAAGGTTAAGAGGAACGACATTTTGTGGTTTTTTTCCCGCAAAACGTTTCAGTTAACAGAGCGGATTAAGGAGCTCAAATTTTGGATCAAAATGCAGGCAGCCACAATACCTACCCTACTTATAGTATAACTTACTTTCATTTACTTTGCGCTGCTGTGGCTGTCAGGACCAAAGTTTTCTCCATAGCGTTGTGGCTTTGCAGCTGTCGCATTTGATGCGCCCCTGCTACCCATTCAGCCACCCTCCTCCTCTCGGTGGCCTTTGGCTGCACTTATTACAAAACTTTTAACTTCTTCCCGTTTTGCATTTTCATTTATTTCGCCGCCTTTCATTCACTTTCGGCTTTGTTGTTGCTGCTTAAGTATATCACTTCACTCTCGAAGAAAATTTCATTTCGCTTCCTTCCGCTGTTTCAACTACTCATGCACTGAAAGATAAATGTTTAAATATACAGTCAATGCGTAAGCAAAATATTAGACTATTTGATTTTACTCTGATTTTCTAATTGAACGACAAGCGATCTCATCCTCATTACAAATAACACTAAGTTTGTCAACCGTTAATTTTTTCAGCTAGAAAAATTTTAAATTCAATACTTAATTTTTTTAAAAATGTTTTATGAGGATACGTTAAAAAGAGTTTAATCTTTCAAGCGCCTTTTATAAGAAATTAAATGAATTAGTTTTGATTGCAAAAGTCAAAAAAGCTATAGTTACAATTAAATTCGTAATACAATTTAAATAAATCAGAAAATTTCCTATAATCTTTTCTTAGTGCAACTTTCCTGTTTTTTTTTTCTCAAAAAGTTTTTGCTGACTTTTGCCTTTTGATTTCCATACTGCATTTTGCATTTAAATTTTGTTCCCTTTTTGAGGAGCAAAACTTTTGCTTTCAGCCGGACACGGGCTTAAATATATATTTATATTATATATGAGAGACCCTTTAGAATCGAAATTGACTTAATTTGAACTCCAGTTCAGCTGAAAAAAAAACTTGCGATTTATTTTAATACGTTTTTCATTGGTTTTCTGTGGTCAACTTTTTTACTATTAAGAGAATTTGTTTGAATAGGAATTACTTAACGATGGTGGTATTTCAGCTCAGCAAAATGTTTGCCAGGAGGAAAGCATGAAAGGGGTCACTCGTTGGCTAACCTTTTGCTAATGACTTCCTTGTCGTCGCTGTGGCCTCCTCAATAAGATAAGCCCAAAGTGCAGCAGCAACTGCAAACACAACCGGCAACTAGCAACATCACCAACTAGCAACTCGCAACAACAGCAAACACTTCAAGAATGTTTAGTAAACACGCGATGAAAACACAAAGACCTCAAACAATTCGCTTCTATATACTCTTTTAACTATTATTAGAATTAGCGCATATTTAAAGGTATTTAATATGCGGGCATAATTATCAATGTTGACAGCTTTTATAAAAAAAAATTATTTTTCTGTTTATAAAATATAGATTTCTTAATATAGCATAATGTTCCAGAAAATAGTAGTACCCTCTTCAGAGAAGAAGCATTTTAAAACTTGTATGCGCAAGCGAGAGGGCAACAAACAAGACCATCGCTTCAGCCAAATGCCGACAGATGGCGCCAGTTGAGTTGAGGCAGCCAGAAAAATAAATAAGGATTCGCTTGAAGGGAAAACAAGAACTAATTTGCCGCAGGTGGCGTCAAAAGTGGAAAATTCTCTTTTCGCAAGTGGCATATAAAATGTTCAGCTTGGAGATAGAAGCAAAGAGAACTTGGCATAGTTTTGACATTTCTTTAAGTTGGAGTTACACTTTCTTTTATACAGCCAGTTATGAATGACATTTTATCATGGAAATTACACAATCCATTTTTATGCGAAACAATTACAAAAATTTGTATTAATTTGTTTTTTTAATTAAATCTCTCTTGTTTTTTACTTTGTATTTATATATATATATATATATATTTATTATTTATATATATATATTATATTTTCGTCTTTATTTAGGCATTACATATAATTTTTAACTAAACTTTAATTTAATGTTTAATTTAAATTTATTTGTGTAATTTAATTAATTTGTATTATTTAATCCGTAATCCGGCGGATTGTTGGGGCTGATAAAAAGCGATAAAAATTTTTTAATTTTTTAGGCCATTGTTTTTAAGAATTTATTTTTTACGTTTTAAAGTAGGGCACATATTGCATTAGCTTATTTACATTATTATTAACATTACATATTATAATAGCAATAACAACAACAACATTTTATTGTCCTTCATAAAACATTTTCCACAATATCACAGATTTTACCAAAAAGGCCAATTTAGTGATTAAAGTTATGTACTTTCGCCTCGTTAAAACAGAACAGCAGCAACATCCCACAAATAAGCTGTTGCAATAAACACTGTAATCATGGTTGCAACATGTCACTGCCACCATACCGCCGACTTAACCTTTCCAAGCCAAATCGACAGCTGTCGCGGCCACCAATTAACTTAAGTAATAGACAGAGAAATCATTTTTATTTTCGCAAATTTTCCTTTTTTGAATAAATCACATCAGATGTGAAAAAAAGAAATAAAAAGCACACGAAAGCTGACATTTGTGGGGGGGGGGGGAGACGAAACATCCAACTTTAAAACAAATTTATGTTCCCATTGCATTTTTTTTGCAGTTTATGTAACTAATTTTATTGAATTTTTTTTTGCATCGCCAATTTTGTGTTCGTGACCTGCGGACGATTCATCTTCCATTTCAGTTTTATTTTTTGGTAAAAATAAATTTAATTAGCCAACGATTTCATGGAGCGTAGGTAGATGGGAAAGAGAGGCTTTGGGTAGCTGCAGTTGCAACTTTGACATTTTGCCGCATTAGCAAACGATTGCCGCAGTACGTGATGTCGTATACCCCCTCCCCCTTGTTCCTGACCATCCGCATCTTTTTGGCCTTGGTGGTTATATTTCACCGTTCCTTTTTCGGTTGGCATTTTCGGGTATGGTTATTCAGTATTTTTTAGCCCTGCTGGTATTAAATATTTTATTAGACGCGGTGAGAAAGGTGTGCGGAATTTACACCACTGCCAGGTGAGTTTAGGGCCTGCTTGAGTGGCCCTTTTCCTGGCTGAGTTATTTGCGGGGATTTGCATTTTTGGCCATAAAAATCGCGAGTTGGCAGCTCTTTCTGGCTTCCTGTTTATAACCGAGAAAGTGTGGATTTTAAAGCCTCAATTTGTTTTCCCTCTTTATTTATATTTATTGTGGCGTAATTTTTTTATGTCCCTGCCTGGCATTGTTCAAAGTTCAATGAGAAATAAGAAGCGTGAAAGAGAAAGGAGCTAGTTTGGTCTTAGATTGAGTAGTAAGTAGAATAGAAAATATTTTGAATATTTTTGTGAAAATCCTTTGCTTTTTTTAGGAGTGTATTTGGCTGAAAAGGTTCTTAAAAGCAAGCTTAGTGCATAATAATGCATACAGAACGAGAATATGAGATTCTAACTAGTTGAGATATTTACATACTTTCCCTATGGTACTTTTTGTTAAGGTAACTCATAGGACGTAACTTTTTACTCGCCACTTCGACTCAGAATGTTCCCCATAGTCTTCTGTGCCCTATCTTAGCTGCGTGTTTGCAGCTTGTAAGTTTCGCACTTAATGACACATACTTTTGCCGAAGACTGTTGCTGCAGCTGTTTAACCCAGTTATTTATGACAGTGGTCACACTTTGTCAACCCCTCACACACATACTCGGCCACACATATTAAGTTTTCCTGCCACCCGCACTGCCTTTGTTTTTGCCAATTCCTTTCGGCAAAATGAAAATTCCTCCCTGGGAAATAGTTTACAGGGCATCGGCGTAAAGGAGTTGTTGTCCTGTATGGATGGAAATATTTGTGCACTTGCATTTTATTAAGGCTGCATGGAGAAATCATAATCATATTGTACTGTACATTTTTTGAATATTTTTGTGGTAGCCGGGAAATTTGAATGACGTGTGTTAAAATATTTTTTAAATATTTGTTAAAAATAAGCTATCGAACAAGAAAAGGAATCAAAATAAACAAAATGTTTTGATAATTTTGTTTTCGGTGCAACAGTGCACCGTAAGGGTGCTGAAGGGGAGTTCAAAGGAGGAGGCAATGGCACAAGGAATTTATTATCATTGTCGCCTGGTCAATGCACCTGAATGCCAAAGGGGGAAAAGTGGTACCGGGATGTCCAGTGATGTCCTGCAACAAATGCTCTGGCATAATTAAAGCCATTTGTTTCGCTTGGGATCGTTGCGGGTCAGGCGATTTATTGTATTTTCCAGTTAGTTTATGCCTCGAATTGAAAATCGGCAGGCGGCCGTATGCACTATAAAATATTTTCAAAGTAATGAATAGTTTCACATACTCAGTAGATTTTTTTTTTAAATTAAAAAACGTTGCAACAAAATAAATCAAAAAACAAAGAAAATTACAACCAAGCTTTAAAATTAGAACTTTTTTCCAAGTTTAATAGTTTTAATATTGGGCTTGTGGTTTTTTTTGTGAGTGTAGAAAATTAAAATGAGGATACAAAATAATCATAAATTGCATGAGCAGGAAAATCAATTAACCAAATGCTCGAAGCTCATTAAGTCCACCACGAGAAACGAATTATTGTATTATAAATATTCTGGCTCTAGCCATTAATTTCAATCGCGGATTGTTCTTAACAATCGACGCCATTCGAAATGTTCGCTGGTTTATAAGTGGCGGCCGATCAATTTTGACAAGAACAGCGTGTCACAAAACGATTTATGTGTTTGCATTATGTGTACTCAGTGCATTTTAAAATCATGTTCAATTGTAATTTATGCGCGCGAAATGTATTAAAAACAAGAAAGAAAGCAAACTTCGGCAAGCCGAAGTTCACATACCCTTGCAGCTATTGCAAGAATCAAACATTTTTGAAAACATTATTTTATATAACTTTATTATTTCTATGGGAGCTATATGATATAGTCGTCCGATTTTGATGAAATCATAACCGTAATTCTGAAATATTTAACCATTACTATATGTCGAAGAACTTATAGAAAAATTTATAAACACCAAAGTTATAATTTTTTTAAATTTATTTTAATGATTGTTCCTATGGGAGCTATATGCTATATTCGTCCGATTTTGATGAAATTTAAACCGTAATTCTGAAATATTTAACCATTACTATATCTCGAAGAACTAAAAAAAAAAAATTAAAAAACAGAAAAGTTATAATTTTTTTTGTATTTTTTTTCCGATTGTTCCTATGGGAGCTATATGATATAGTCCTCCGGTTTTGATGAATATTAAAACGTAATTCTAAAATATTTAACCATTACTATATCTCGAAGAACTAAAAAAAAATAAAAAACAGCGAAGTAATTCTGAAATATTTAACCATTAGCATATGTCAAAGAACTAAAAAAAAATAAGAAAGAGCAAAGTTATAATTTTTTTATTTATTTTTTCGATTGTTCCTATGGAAGCTATATGCTATAGTCGTCTGATCCGGCTCGTTCCGACTTATATACTACCTGCAATAGAAAGACAACTTTTGGGGAAAGTTGACGGACATGGCTAGATCGACTCGCCTAGTGATGCTGATCAAGAATATATATACTTTATAGGGTCGGAAATGTCTCCTTTACTGCATTGCAAACTTCTGACTGAAATTATAATACCCTCTGCAAGGGTATAATAAAGGGCAAAGAGCAAGATGGTAAAGATTCCGCACTGGTCGTGTTTTAAAAACTGTTTATTCCGGAGTATTTTAAGAAATAAAATTGCAATGCTTTCTATAAAACTGGTTTCTTTTAGTTTTGTTTGTTAATGAAAATTTTATTTTTGGTTAATTAAAACTGTTTATTAAATTTAAGATTTTGATCCAAAACATTCATTCAAAATTTAACGTAAAATTTATAATTATAAATCCCCTATTCAAAAGAATACTTTAAACATCAATTTCAGAAGTTGAAACTGCAAAAATAAATAAAACAGAAAAAAACAACAGCCTTTGCGCGAGCCTATTGGACCGCTCACATTAATTTGATTTAAGCTTCGCTGCCTTTTTGACATTTTTATTGTTATTGTTTTCTGGTGCGCTTTTTTCGCTTTTCTGTCTAGCTGTGCGATATCGGGAGTTCCCATCGCTTATTGTTGTAACGGGGGTCCTGCATTATTTTTTAAAGCATTTTCCAACACATTTTATCGTTCGTTTGTTTTTTGTTCACCGCGTTTTCGTTTCCAGTCTGTTTTTTATTTATTTTGCCCATTGTTAAATGCCATTTTCATGCTCAACTGGCGTCAAATATGGAGTTTCCAACTCCAAAACCAGAAATGGAAGGAGGTTCGGGGTGTTGGCCCCCAAGTTTCTGACACGTGCCCAATTTTGGTGGCGGGGTGACAGGTGAACATTTAAATTTGCTCGTTTTTCTGTAATAAATAAGCAATATATTGTTTTGCTCTGCAAAAATTGATTTCCAAAAAACTGCTGATAAATTCATTGAGCAATAAATAGTTGTTTACTTTTTTCAGCCACTATGTCATCCATAAATTCAACATAAAATATTCAAAATATAATTTTGCATATGAGAGCACAATTTGTTGGTTTATTGTGGCTTGCCCATTTTTTTTCGCCCTCCGCAAGACTAAATATTTGTGTGCTATTTGCTACACATTTGTTTTGCAATTTGTTTATGCAATTTCTGGTCGAAGGGTAAAGCATTCTGCTCCTTACAGTGAGTAGCCATTGTTTGCAGGCGCTTCAATAAAATTTTATTTTTATCCTTTAAGTCTTAGTTTGTACCCAATGAGTGCCATATTTAAAATTGTAAGCTTTTGTAACTTTCATTTAAGAACTGGGAACGGAATCTAACTAACTTTCTAAGTTTACAATGAATCAGAAATGATAAAAACCACTATATTACGCAAAAAGATACAAGATATATGCATATTTAAAAAAAAAAACGAATTTATTAAATTTTACCCAATCGATTCGACTTGGAAAGTTTCAAAAATCTATCTTTCACACGTCGCGGTAAAACGGCCCAGAACCGTATGGTCAGCATAAAAGATATAAAGCACCTATAGCATATAGTCAACCGATTTTGATCAAAAGGGAAAGGCTCCAATTAATATACCAAAAAAAAAAACAAAAAATGAAAAATCGAAAAATTTGTACATGATTTCTCCTATGGCAGCT
Source organism: Drosophila gunungcola (assembly GCF_025200985.1). Lineage (NCBI taxonomy): Eukaryota > Metazoa > Arthropoda > Insecta > Diptera > Drosophilidae > Drosophila > Drosophila gunungcola. Next base: position 1,535,512 of record NW_026453181.1, on the reverse strand, counting down.
ATATCATGTGATCATTTAAAGAAATTAAAGTTTGTGTTAAAAAATCTGTTAACGTCACCGAAAATAAGCTTTTTTTAACCATGAGCGGCTGCAGCTCAACAAAATTTCAAAAGGTTAAATGTAAGAAACACAATATTTCGCTGTTAAATTTAATTTATTTTTAAATTTCATATTGGTTGAATTTTTTTAGTTTTGATGCATTAAATGACTCTATGATAATGCTTTCAATATTGTTAATACTCCTCTCTACTGTTAATTTTATAGGTTCCACTTTTCTCATATTCGACTGTCATCCCGTGACAAACTCAAATATAAAATGCGAATACATTGTAAGCAAACTGTGTTTAATTCACGGTTGTCAGATTCTTGGCACTCACTGTGCCACCGTCTCTGGGCTAATGCAAATTTAAATGGCAATTTGTTTAAGACTCTCAACTTTAACCCGGCAATCCACTGCCCAAAAAGAGGGTGGGGCAGCTGAGCAGATGTAAAAATGTTGCTCACATTTGTTTCGAAAAAGAATTCGCAACTCGGAACCGGGAAGCGGAACGGGAAGAGTGAATGGGTGGCTGGGGGGAAAGAACTCAACTAAAACGCATAAATCTTCGTAAAGTGTCAGTGTCCATATTTTTTGTCTTCCTCTTCGTGTTGCTCTTGTTTCGCTTTCAGTTGCGCACTTGTTGTTTTTGTCATTGTCAGCAGCAGGAACTTTTTCCACCAGTTCTTACAGTCGAAATTCCATAAACTAAACTACTATCTGGCAACGAATAAAGTCATAACTTTTTAAAATTATATAAATTGTTTTTGGAAACATTATTGCTGCTAATTATTCGTTCCGTTTTGATTTTCGTTTTGTTTATAAAGTATTTTATATGGCAGAATTTTCGTTGGTAAATCATTTGTTTTAAAATATTTGAAAACCCGTTCTCCTGTTATTTCCAATTTACATGCTTTAAAGATGAAATTTTTTCGTTTAATTTTCTTTGATTAATGGGCTATACCAGCCTAACACATTCAATAGGTCGGCAAGATTGAATCTTGAACAGTTTTTTAATAGCAGCGTTTAAGATTGAAACCGCTACGCATTTTCCTCGAAAAAACATTAGGCATTAAAAACGAACACTTTTCAGAAGTAAACTTTTAAAAAACTTTTTGATTTTTTTGTTTCTGCTCTATATTTGAATGAAATCATGTCAGCATTTGTTTTCATTGGCAACTCAGAAAACAGCACTCAATTCCGTTTTTTTCAGTAATTAAAAAAACACCTTAAAACGAAGCTGAAAATAAAATAAACATGCCGCGTTAAATTACATTAAATATAAATTATGTAATAAAAAATCTAAATTAGATGTATGTTTATTTCTTTATAAGAAGCTTATTCTTTAGTAAGTTATAAGTAATCTAAAATGTTACAGCTATAGCTATACTCAGTCTAAAGCGCTTACGATTTGAAAGGCAATGAGAAAAACACGAACCCGAAGCCTTTTGAATTATTTTAACTTTGATTTATAAGGATAGAAAGACCAAACCGTAATTACCTTCACTCGCAAGTTTCCAATAAACTCGTTTCACTTAAAAAGCAATTTAAACAACATACAACTACATTAAAAATAAGTTCTTTTAAATTCAATGATATGATATTTTAGGATTGTGTTAGCTTTTTGCGAAAAGCCAAGCCTTAAACAGTGTAATTTATATTGAAGTTATACTGTATGTGTTGCTGCTGCTGTTACTGTCCATTGCGTTTTGGGGTAATTTGTACGCATTTCTTTTGTCATTCAGAGCGACTTTGGTTTTTTTGGATTTGTTTGCGTACCCCGACAAAAAAATATGTTCTGTTGCTGTCATCGCCGTTGCTGTTGTTTATTATTGTTATTTCATTTGTTTATTCCATTTCCATTCGCCACCAAGTGTGTGAATAACGAGTGGCAAAAAGCGGAAATTAGTTGCAGGCCTCCAGCCCCCAATATCTGTTTCCACAAAAAGTTCAGCAAAAATAATTATAAAAACGAGTGCTGGAAAAGTAATGGCACAAAGTGTTGCTAAGCCCGACAAACTAAAAACAAAAACAATTAGGAACAGGCAAGGAGCAATTAGTTGCAGTAGAGGTCAAGGAGGGATGGGCAGGGGAAAAAGGCAAAAACGGGGAGGATGAGTCTGTCCAGAGATGGACAGCAAATAAATGCAAATGAGTTTCGCAGCAGTTGACTTTTTGTCTGCGTGCACTTGTAAACCGATTAGCAGCATTTATCCAAAACTGAAAACGGGGAAAAGTTACAACGGGGGAAGTACCGAAACTTTCTGAAAAGGTTACAGAGCAAAGAGGCAGTTGAATGAAAAATAAACAAGTGTTTGGTCACTTTCTCATTTTTGTACTTGCTGTTAAATAATTGCAAATGGAGAAACGAAATTGTTGTGTAAATTGCTTCAGATTCATTTACAGAAAAGAGATTTAAAGTATTTGAAGTATTTGCAAAGAACGGGAAGTGTTAATGAATGTGGCCAACAGTGCAACCTTTTCTCAATTTTCCGGATAGATCTGTGCTTTTAAATGGCTAGGAAAAATATAAGGCATCACCAATCCTTAAGCTTTTCTGTTTAAAACATTGTCGAATTATGGTTTAAACACTCTTATTTTTCAAACATATTTATAATAAAACAGATTCAGAGTTTTACGTTTTTTTTGTTTCTTTAAAACAAGCTACTGGCAGTAGTGGTGGAAGAAAATTTTTTTTCTGACCGAGTCGAGTCAAAATTGGCGACAAATTACACCGGAAATTATGGTATTTATCAAATTAAGTGAATCCGAAACCAAGAACTTTCTTAACATTTATTTAATGGACGACAGTAATATTGTACATTTTTTTGGAATACAAAAGAATAGCTAAAGTAAGTCATTAGAAGGAAGAAAATACTTTGCATGATCAGCAAAACATTGCTAAGTTTGAAACCGGAAAATGTAAAATTGCATATGACATACCTATATTTTAGCACTTAAATGTTAAAACTGCAAATATCCTTTTTGAGCTTCAATGAATCCGTCAATACAAATCGAAATATTGTTCTTTTCTAGCTAGTTTCATATAAAACATGACATATTTTTATAAAAATACCAGAAATACATTTTTTTTACCACTTTAATTTGTCTTTACGCAACCTTACAAATTTATATATATCTAAATTATTTGTCAAATTATTAAATTGAAAAGTAATAAAGCAATAAGAGCCCTAATTGAATTACCACGCGAGAGTTCACTCGAGTGACTGGAGTGGAATGCATATGCTGGATTACCAATTATGCATAAAGGTAGAATGTGTATAGACCAGCTGGTCTGTAAACAATCTAATACCGTGATTTCCCTTCAAATATCCCCCACCACCAAGCAAACAAAAAGTGGATTCCGAGGGGGCTGTGGCCTTCGCCCGGCTAATAAGCACTTAATTAAATTAACGCTGCAGTCCGAAAAATCAAAATCAAAATATCCCTCGCTCAGCTGCCGCGGAAATATTTGCAATTAAAAAATATTAAAATTATGAAACAGGCGGAGAGAGATGGAGCTCTATTTACCAGGCGAAAAAGTGGGAGTGGTAGGGATCTTTATTGACGTTGCCAGGATATTGTGGTTAGCACAAATGCTGGGAGGGGGAAAAGCAGGAGTTGCACACATAGTTTCCACTCGCCAACATGGGGCAAAAATGTTTGCTAATTATTTGCAAAACATTGGTGGCTCCTGATAATACAATTAGTCATATTACTGGCCGGTGGGTAGTGGGATTTGCTGGCGGCGGTGCCGATGGCAACCCTAAAGTAGTTTATTAAAATTGCACAAAATTCATTGCAATTTCCCGCGAATTTTCGATGTGTAGAGTGCAAAGTTTCATCGGAAAATGCAACATTTTCAACAACAAAGTGGAGCAAATTGGCAAAGGGATCAGTTTAAGGCCCACAAGAGGTTTAATCAAACCTAAACTTAACGCAGAGCTGCATTACAGTAAAATTCTCTTAAAGGATGTATATAATACAATTGGGAGTAAAAGGACACAAAAAGCTAATTTAAAAAAAAAAAAAACAATTGCAACCAGAATTGCCACCTGACTTTGTTCTCTTATCGTCCTCTCTCTTCTTTCGTTTCACTTCATTTCTTTCAAATTTTAGCAGCACTTTAATTCCAACTCAATTAGGGTAAAAACTAGATAAAAGTTTCTGTCTGTATCATTAAAAATGTCACTCCTTGGAACGAAATAACCCGACTCCTTGTCTCTTTTCAACCGAGGGCTGTCTTTCAACCACAGAGGACCAATTCCAATGCTATTCAAATTGCGTATCCATCTTCATTTATTTCATTTTCCTGTAATTTCCTGAAAATTCTTTCTTTGCTGATATTGCCCATGGCACCCGCTTTCTCTCGTCGTCCCCTTCCCTTTTATCAATCTTTCCTATCTTCATGGACGGTACGTCTTTTCCTCTTTTTTGGTCGGAAATAGAAAAGTGCGCCAACTTTTCGCCTGAATTGGCAACGCTTACACCTCCCAGCTCCCACTTTTCAGCCCCTATATCCCCTATTGGCTGCACTTTTGCCAGAAGTCTTTCGCACGGAGAACATTTTTCCACATCGTATCCACAAAATGATAAATATAAAATTAAATGAAACTATGATTATTTGCAGCTCAATTATTAGATAGTTATTTTATATATTTTTATTATTTCTATGGGAGCTATATGCTATAGACGTCCGATTTTGATAAAATTTATACCATAATTCTGAAATAATTAAACATTGCTATATGTCGAAGAACTAAACAAAAAATTAAAAAACAGAAAAGTTATAATTTTTTTCATTTATTTTTCCGATTGTTCCTATGGGAGCTATATGCTATAGTCGTCCGATTTTGATGAAATTGAAACCGTAATTCTGAAATATTAAACCATTACTATATCTCGAAGAACTAAACAAAAAATTAAAAAACAGCAAAGTTATAATTTTTTTTCATTTATTTTTCCGATTGTTCCTATGGGAGCTATATGCTATTGTCGTCCGATTTTGATGAAATTTAAACCGTAAATCGGAAATATTTTACCATTACTATATGTCGAAGAACTAAACAAAAAATTAAAAAACAGCAAAGTTATAATTTTTTTTCATTTATTTAAAAATTTTGTACAAATATAGTTTAAATGAATCGTTGTATATGTACTGACAAATTAATCAGTATTTTGACATTATACAATTTAAACCTAATTAAACAAGATAGGAAGCAAACTTTGGCAAGCCGAAGTTCATATGCCCTTGCAGCTATTGAAAAACTAAATATTCTTGAAAACATTAAAATTATGATTTACTTGCGTACATATTTAAAAACATTGAAGCTATGATGATTTGCAACTTAATTATTCGATAGTTACTATGGCAGCTATATGATTTCGTTTTCCGATTTTAATAAAATTAAAAGCGTAATTCTAAACTGTCAAATTATTAATAAGTCTAAAATAATTAAATAAAAATTACAAAATAGAAAAGTTACATTTAAATAAAAAAATGTTTATATATTTTTACTGGGTCTATTTTGATAAAAGTTAAACCGTAATTCTGAATTTTTTAACCATTACATCATGTCGAAGAACTAAAAAAATGTAAAACAGCAAAATTATAATTTGTTTTTATTTATTATCCCGATTGTTCCTATGGGAGCTATATGTTATAGTCGTCCGAAAAGGCTCGTTCCGACTTATATACTACCTGCTATAGAAATACAAAATTTCATGCAAACTGAATGACTAGTTTTCGGAGAAACGAACGGACAGACGGACATGGCTAGATCGAGTCTCCTAGTGATGCTGATCAAGAATATATATATACTTTATAGGGTCGGAAAGGTCTCCTTTACTGCATTGCAAACTTCTGACTGAAATTATAATACCCTCTGCAAGGGTATAAAAATTACATTTTGAAAATATCAAAAAAAGCTTTTAGGGGATTTATTCGTAAAATTGGTTAAGAATATATATTTTAAATTTAAATACTTATGTATATAAACATTAAAAAAAAAAAAATTATTTGAACTATTTCTATTCAAGAACATTATGTAAGTTACCTTTTATTTTGGAGGAACTGATATTAAATCTCCAAAAATTAATGGAGCAGGAATAAAATAACTTAAACAGGTGTGATTTTTTGCAGTGTTAATGCTCTGTGGTGCCCTCACTCTTGCGGTTTTTGCGGTTTTGTATGAGGGTTGAGTGCATCCATCGGGCGATGGCAACCTGTAATCGTTCCTTTGCGCCACATTTAAAATGTCTCCGGGTGTCTCCTTCATCTCTTCCACAGCTCGCCTCCTGTTGACCCCACTGCAATGTTTTTCTTCGACTTGCCTCCCTTTCCACCCTCTCTGACCACCGCCACTGTACATCTGTCTCCGTGTCCATTCGTTCATGTCTTGTTAGCGTAAATCAAGCGGAACAAAGCGACGGCAGCCAGGAAGAAGGATCCGACTGAACTGCCGGAGGAAGACACCGCAGCGGCGGAAAATGGGGATGGGGCAGCCGCGATGCAGCCCCCTTTCAACTGCAACCCCTGACTGAAGTCAAGTCGCTGGCTAGAAATTTATTACGGCGCTCAAAACGGAAGCTCGCTGGCTAAACTGCGCCTCTGGGATTGGGTTACGGATTGCAGTCCGCCGGAGAGACGGCTAGCTGGGATGTCCTTTTTGCCAGGACCCGTTGATTAAGCGCCGCGCCAAAGCCTTCAAAATGGCTTTGTAATGCGGTCGGATGAAGGAACCCGTTTAAATTGATAAATTCCGCAAGTGCAAGCACCGGGAATCACACGGATCGCGTCAGATTGCCTAGGTGCCTTTAAGATTTTGATGCATGGTGAGGGCTACATAAGTCGTGTAATAACTGCAAATGATTTCTTTCGAGAAAGCTCATGCGGGTAAGCTCCTGTGGTGGCGTTTTGATTTATTTTAGCCATAGTTAAAGGCTTTGAACAAAATCTTGGAGCTGGCTTCAATTTGTGAGCAAAATGTTCTCTGTAAATTGGTAGCGAACATTAATTATTGAAACACCATAAGCCGTGGCACCAAGTAAGACAATAAATTATAACCCTACAAAACACAAACTGTTTAATACATACATACCTTTAAAATGTGTGATAAAATTTAATATCTAAAAATTATTTTCTATCTTTATTTCCGCTTGGGTTCCTACCATAAATAATATTAGTTAAAATTATTCTTCAAAAGAATTTGAGCAAGGGCTCAATGTTAATAATATCTATTGGATTGAATGCTACTGGTCAAAGGTTTAAAACTCCCTCATGTCGAAGAACTAAACGACAAAAATCTTTAACCCTTGCAAGCTCCCTTACAAACTGCTTATGCTTACTCCCAAGTTGTATGTCCTTTGACCGGACCCAAAGCGGTTTGCCCTGCAAACCGCCTGCTATGAAGCCTTGTAAACAAGGTGCCAAACATTAGGAGGGAACTGAAAATGCCCCCGAAGACCTCTGACCCTCCTTCAGCTTATATAAATCTCCCAATGAAACTGAAAATGCAAATCAGCTCGAAATGCCGAGCCGTTTGATGGGATAACCGGGGATGTGTAAACCAATTTTGCCTGCCAATTAGTGTTTCAGGAGCCTAAAATGCTTTCATACACTCATAAGCATGAACAAAAGCTCAGGCTATCAACAATGGGTAAATCGAAGCTCCTCGGGTACATTCGATGATGAGATGAATGCAATTTATTGATTGCCGGGACGGGCAATTGGTAATTAGAACTTGTTGCAAGTGTCCTCCTTGAATTATTGACGTGATAAGCGCATCACCAGCTCGTTTTTCACTCCCTCAGAAAATCTTCCTGCCTGTTGGCAATTAGCTGGCATTAAATAACTTTTAAATTGGTTTGCAGAAGCGGGCTTTATCTTTGGGCGAAAACCATTTTTTTTGCCAAGTCCCAAGTAAAAGCTGATGATCCGGCTTAAACTGGAGTAAATTTCTGCTTGTTTACTGGACATTCTGTGGCTTAGCTCTTTCAAAGTTTTTGACACTTGCCAATTTTCCAAGGGATGACCTCAAATGCTATAATTGAATAACTTAGTGCGAATGTTATTTAGTCTGCTTGTAAAATTTTGAATAGACCTTTTCTGAATTCCAGGGCACTGGTTTCTAAAGCCATAATAATTACATATCACTCATACGCACTGGTTAACAGCTTTCAAGTACTTGCCGCAAAGCATATTCGTATATATTGTCTGCGTGTTTGTTAAAACAGTGCTTCTCAAAGAATAAGTCCCTGATTGTTCAATATTATTAAGTTTTTTAGGTTCATCACAAATATTGTGAGAAAACAAAAAAATAAGTACAGAATGTAAGCACCAAATATTTACTACCTCATTATTTTGTAAATTTAGCGTAAATAATCTTTAACAAAAAATTTTTTTTAAGTTTTGGATAAAGATATCATCGATAAAATTCAATTTCACCTCTTATTATTCGTTTTTTATTTTTATCTTCAGTTCTGCTAAATCGATTTCGGTCATCGATAGTTTTTTTTACTAGAAATAGAAGGTTTTTCAACTTCTTTTACAATTGATAAACGGCTACAATTGAAGTTCTAACTCCTTAAATGTTACAAAAAAATGTTGAATGTCGTTTTGTGAATCAGGGGTCCAATTGCACCGCAAAATTAAGCTTTGATCTGTGGAGCATTTTGTCGATTTAAAATTGTAAGATTGTGTATTTAATATCCCCCATTTAAGTTTGATAAATTAACTTAGTATAAACCTATGAAACGCACTATTTACTAAATGTTTATGCGATTGTTTGCCATATATTAATGTACAATGTTTAATAAACAAAAGTGGCTCGCTTACGCAACAACACGCTTGCAGACAAATGACAGCAAATTCAGCAGCAGCACCACATGCATTTAAATATGCAGCTGCAGCAGTAGAAACAGTAATAACAATTGCCATTGTCTGTGTATCCCTTTATGTGTACAAGGGTGATTGTGTTTTTGCCTTTCTGTGGCATTAAATTTATAGACTACTATGTTGGCCCGAGGCCATGACTTTCTTATAATTCTTCTCACTTTCGTTCTGTAAACATAACACTGAGTTTAAAAACTTGATTGAGGTTGATTGTTGTTAAAACACGGAAAGGACCATCAAAAAAATACTCAAAATATTAAAATATCATTTAAATCTAAATAATTTATACTTTCTTGTTTGATCAATGTTTGTATAAAATATCTATGAATGTAATTGAAATATTAAATTTTTGTAATTTTCCATATCATATCATACATAAACTGTAATGCTAAATTAAATTCGACCTTAATTTTTTGCAGTGTAGTTTCGGTCGCTAGACAAATTCAAAATGCGTACATAATTGAGTTTTGCAGGGTGCAGAGTGACAAAGAGGCACAGTGCCAACCAGGGGCGACAGTGGAATTCAGAATCTCTATGGGAGGATCCTGGTACAAGCATGTTTCATTAATTTAATTGAAATAATTCCACGATTATATTGAACATATTTGTCTGCAATCAGAGCATGCATTTCGCCTCCTCTCGTCCTCTTTCTCATTTTGTTTGAGGACAAGGCAGCTTGATATTGGAAACTTGCATTGAGAAATCAATTAGGAAGTGCTAGTTTGTAAGCCAGCCTGAGCCGGCAATTTTCCATCATCATGCCACCAGCTCCACTGATTTTATAGAAACTAATAACCACAATTTTGTTCTAAGGGTTAAATTCTATTAATTTCTATACGATTTTCCCACATTTCCCAATTTCTGTTAAATTTTCCATCCGATTAAATATTATCACACTTTCAGCTAAGTTTCATGTGTTCGTTTTATAATTCCTTTCGCAATGCCTTCTCTATTAATTTATCTAGCTATTCAGCTATGGGGCACCTCATTTCAAATCCCCGATTTATGTGGCATAATTAATATTATCGCTTTGCTCGCAGACCTCACACGCGCATTAATTTAGCAAATCCATATGAAAAGCGCATAAAAATATAGATTTAGCACGCATCGAATGCGCGATTTGCCATTCATCGGAATTTAATGAACTGTCAACGCTGCTTGCGAATGCGTGATTTATGGACGCGAATCAGTTGCAGATAGAACATGGAACTGACCTGGAACAATGAATAGCATAGTCAGAGGAGATAGCTGTTCAAACAAATGTATTTTTAAATTATGATTACCAAATGAACGTGCCAAAAAAAAAATCATGGAAAATATTTTCGAAACAAAAAATACACTAAAAACTATCTATTTTCCGAGATATTCGTTTTAGTCTGTTGAATGACTTTTTAAATTATGGTGGTGTGTGATCTAATACAAATTGTCTTCTGTTATGCTTTTAATCCAATATACACAAATATCTTCTTTTATGTTATTAACGAGTTGCAATCATATTTACACTCCCAAAGACCATAGAATTGGCGCCACTGGCGCTTGAACTTTGATTGTTCCTGTGATAGTGAACCGGTAGCCGGATTTAACTGTTGCATACACATAAAGGATAATCGCGAGGAAGGAGCAGGAGCCTTAATGCATTTCCGTCTTTGCCAGCATGTGAGTAATATTTTAATGAAGACACGGCAGGCGGAAAACGAAGGGCGGGGATCGGAGCGCGAGGAAAAGCGGGACCGACATGCCGCGGAATTCCTTTGCCTTGCCAGGCACTTTATCAACTTCCGGCATGTGAGCGATGACAACGAGGACACTGTAGCAGGTGTCTCGGGGGGCGGATAACTATGAACGCAAATCAAGCGCAGCCGACTCCTTCGCAAACTTTTCCCCGGGGGAAAAACGGGAAAATTCGCGGAAACTTGCCACATCGCATTGAGGCTGGGAACGTGCTGAATGTCCTGCTGCCACGCCCACCGCCTGCAACATCCTTTGCATATATTTAAGGAAGTGATTGCGCAAATGCATAATTTAATGACAGGCGATAGAGATGGATGGTTGATTGGGGTAGGGTTTTCTGAGACCAGAGATTTCCTTGGTGCAATTTTGATAAACGTTATGCATTTTCAGATTGAGTTTAGGTATGAGTAATATACTTAAGCAATGATTTTAGGATTTGAATTAAAAACAGTTTACAGTTTAGGTAATAATTTTTGATTAAAAATTTAAAGGTTTTATTTTTTAAACCATTCCTTTAAGCATTATTAAATTTTAAAGTCGCTTAAAGAAGAATTACTGACTTAAAGTATTTAACGAGGGAGCATAAAAAGGGCTGTTGACCTTTTTCATATCAATTCTAAATCCGCAACTATCATCCCCAAGGCTGTTGGGCAATCAAACTCTTTCCCAGCGACTTTAACCCATCTATAAGTGGACAGACAAATACCAAACAGGGCCATCAAATCCCAAATGGCAAACAGAAATCAATCAAAATAAACTCAACTGACTTATACACCCATTTTGCCATCAGCTCCCCTTTTTTTTGAAGGAAATTCCTTCCGATCGAAACCCTCTGCAGTCAAATGTAATGCACATTACACAACAGACATGTTTACCCAGTTTTCCTCCTATCAGACAACTGCTGTGCATATTTCTTTTTAAATTCAAAGTTATTTATATGTCAGGCTAAATTGAAATTGCTGCAATGAATAGAAAGGGGTTGGATGGCGGAGTAGAGCTTGTCACGCCAGCCATTCATCATCGTCATTCCACAATCATCATCATCGACAGTGTCAGTCATCATCATTATCAGTGACATTCAAAAGATGAAAGTGTCCGGGCGAGTGATGGACTAACTGAGAAATTGAGTTACAATAAATTGTAATGAATTTCACTTGGCAACTGAAATCTAATCACTTTTGCGGGGATTGGCGCAGTTGTGAGGGAGTTTTGAAAGTTAACTTGTTGTACAATAATTAAGTTAAGAAGTAGAATAACAATCTTCTAAAATGTATATTTGATAAAGACTTTTTAAGAGTCATATTTAAACGGGTGAATCAATTATCATAAATCTGGTAGCCAAAAATAAATATAATTTTGTTTAAAAACTAACAAAATTTGAATATATATAAATTTTTTTTTATAATGATTTTACTTGTATTTATGTACACCAAATCACCGTTTGGAAATCACAGTTGTGGCGCTCATCGCTGGTTTCAAATCCCGTGACAGGCGACTACTTACGACGACATTCATTTGAGTGCCGTGGAGGCTATTCTAAAGATATTTGGAACATATCGAAGTATAAAATATGTGCGACTGCTAACATTTCCTTCGATTCTCCCTTTTCATTTCCACTTGCCTCCATTCACCCCTTAAAATACCATTCTCAACACATTTTCCTTACCCCAATTCTTTGTGTGACTGTCTTGCGTATCAATGGACGAAATTGCTTGGCAGTTGGTCTGGTGGGTTTTCGGAATACAGAGGGAAAAATAAAAAATGTTATTATAAACATTTTGTTATCTAAACTAAAATTAGTTAAATTAAATTTATAAAGCTTACATAATTAATATACAAAAACTCTTTAAAATAAATAAAAAATAAATATTAAAGGAATGAATGCATGTATGGCATATTATAACTATATTTTATTTTCTTTCTGTGAAGTAAAGGAGCTTTGGCTTCTGGTGGTTGTTGGGGATTGTCACTTGAAAATTGCTTAGATGGAGGCGGAAAGAGAATACAAATAGGAAGAAGTGCGATCTCTCGAGTGGGTGTCGCGTGATTTTGGTTCGGTGACTTATTTCATGTAAAGCTCTGACAGATATACTTGCGGAAAATATTCTGGAAACAGTCCAATGCACTTTGCCCTCGCTTTATGTCCTTCCTGATTTGTTTTGTTTGCCATTATTGCTCAAATTACCGCACATTTATAATGAATGTCCCCCCACGTAAATGTGAAATTACACTGGGTAATTAGTTAAAATTGGCATAAAAGCTGTTCGTTGCCTTCTCCACATTAACGTAATTAAGCTGGCAATGTATTGAGAAGCCTTTTTAGTGCTCATTTCGATTACGTGCTTCCCATATGAATGGCCGAAGGAGATGAGGAGACCTGTGGGCGGAGGGAGTGGAGCAGTCTAAATATAGGCAACATCAATTTGCATATTATAATTTGCAATCCAAACAAATTAAATACATAACTGTTGAGAGGCCGCAATAAGTGGGTAAATTATTGGAAAGTCAATGGAGTCGGGGAGGCATCAAGGACCCCAATTAAAATTGGCTTAATTTTCGATGCTCGGGGTTGAAAATAAATATTTTATAACAAGTAAATCGCATTGAGGGCAAACATCATAAAATTGCAGTAGGTAATTGTTTCAATTATTTTTGAGTTTCTTCAAAATCAAACAACAACACCTCTTAACGAGGTAAAAGTCGAGACGATCGCATCTTCAACATACAAAACTTCTAATATTGAACAAGAGTTATTTGATAATATTGTCATTGCGATATAATGTTGTGCATATGTAAAATAAAAACTCAGCTAAAAAGTTTCAAAATAAATATTCCCTCAGAAAGCAACCGTGCTTTAAGTGGCGCCATCTGCCGAAATGCAGAGCGCTGGCAGAGCACGTCAGGTTTACGCACGATCTCCGTTTTTCAAATATGCAACGACGTCATAATAATAAATACTTGAAACAATAGCTCGATTTGGAAAATGTATGGATATCCAAAATGGTATGATCGAAACACACATTCACGGCCCAACTGACCACTACCAGGTCTCAAAATGACATTGACTCAAATTGAACTTGCGCTGCGTGGAAATAACTAGAATCTGCATGTTAAATCCCAAATCTCTAGCTTCTTAGTTTTTAAGATCTTGTCGTTCATACGGACGGACGGAGAGACGGACATGGCTAGATGGACTCCTCTGTTGATCCTTATCTAAAACATATACACTTTGTAGGGTCGCAATCGATGAACTGATCACAATATTTTTTTTTACTCTTCGAGTAACGGGTATAAAAATGTAGGCTAAACGAAGTATATGTTGAAGCGGCTTACTGAGTGAGTAAGTAAGATTTTTACTATATTGATGTAGGTTAAACTGAAAAGCTTTTCAAATCACAGTCATTTTTTAAATTTAAAACAACACCAACATCTTTTATATATTTTTTAATTCCAAATCTTGGCTTTGTATACTGATATATTCAATCACCTAGAAGTTTAAAAGGTAGACAATCAAACATAGAATTTGTGTTTCGCTCTTCTTCATATAATACGAAGGTCCATTGATTATGTCGTAGATGATGTGCAATTTTATACATAATTTCAAACTTGTCTAAATCAGACAAAACGCTTGATTTTCCAGGACCATTATAAAATTCGTCTAAGGACATTTCTTCAAAGTCAATGCTTTTAACGATGTTGGTAATTTGCTCCGATTTCAATGCGGATTCACTTTCAAAAGCATTTCCATTGATCCAGTTCTCTACCATGGCAAAACGCCTAAGTGGTTGATAAATTTCAATGGTGGTTTGAAAATATTCCTCAAAACAGTCGATCCCCATTCCTACAGTTGATTGACAGTCCATTTCGTTGGGCCACTCGTGTTGCAAGAACTGTTAAGAGGTGTTTAAATATGTTCAGATAAAAAAATATATATTTTCTATACAAAGATTTTCCAAAAAGCTAACAAAAAAAAAGTGGTATTTTTTAGGGGTTAACAAAAAAGGTTGCTGTATATACCTTAATCGAACGTTCCATTAATCGCCTATTATTAATTTGATACGACACTGCATAAAGTTTTATTAACTCATCTGGTTGCATATCTTCGCATTTTCGGTAAAGGATTTTATGGCATATTTTTTCTACTTCCATTGCTAGCCACATATTTGCACACTTAAGAAGAGACATTAACACTTCAGATTCCAGTTTGGAGAATCGGCAATTTCCGGGTGTGTAAATAAAATCCAGAAATATTTTAAAAATTTCTTGCGTTGTGCCTTCTAATGTTACTTCTCCCGTTTGTAAACCATCTTTTTGAAATAATTTCTCGAAGAACTCCGAGGCGCAGGCTAAGACGATTTTGTGGCAAGAAAAGCTAGTGCAATCGACACGAATACATATATCTGCGAAGAGGCCCGATTTAAGCAGCTTGGTTGGCCGGCTCAACCTGAAATTAATGGTTAATTTCACTAGGACGACATCCAAGTTATATATTGTACTTACAAGGGTGAGACATTCATTTTAACGGGGTAATATTTTACCTTCCCAAACCTTCCGATTTGATCGTTGACTTACAACTGCCGAGTGAAACTTATCTGACCCTTTGTTTATTAAAAGTAGAATAGAATACGCTACTTGTCGGAGCGGAAACGTTTTTTACAGCTGTGTTTAGTAAAATAGGGACACGTTAATCCGAAGCTGTTACAGTAATTAAATATTCTACGGAACGAATACATTTTGATTTTAATAAATAAGTTTAATGCTAAAAACAATACAAAAACAAAGTTAAGTTAATTTGAAAAATAAAAGGTTTTAGTATTAAATAATTTAATTAATTTATTTAAGTAATAAAAGTTACATATAATTGAAAATGATATACTCATTTATATTCTATAAGGTTTCACCCACATTTTTTATTATATAATTTTGTTTGTACTTAACACAGAATAAAATGGTTTCAAAGTAGCATACATTCTTGTGACGAGATTTTGTTTTATATTTCAGACAATTTCTAATTTCACACTTTTACATTAATTTATTGCAGATATCCGTTAATAGACATAATAATGATAAGTTCGGTAAAAAATTATAACGTAATCAATGACTAAATAAATAAAATGCTGACCAAGAATATATATTCTTTATTGTCTCCATGATTGCGCCTTAAGCTTCTGATCAAATTTATAATACCCTTTGCAAGCGTATAACAAATATTGATTACTCACAATTATTGGGTCTTTCAGTGCTACAATAAAATTTAACAAAATAGTTTACCATCTATAGAAAGCAATTTACAGAACTAAATGAAAACTATAAAAAATTACCTGTTTCAATAATTCTTTTGTGAAATGATTACATTAACTTAATTTAGTTGACTCACTTACTTATTGAATGGCAGGGTTTTAGATTTTTGATTTGTTTTTAGAAGTCTTTAAGTTTAAGTTTAAGTTAAGTTTTGCTGGTGCCCTGCCTCATCTGCAACCTATAGATTGCTATTGTAAGTGCGCAAAAACAGCTGTAAGATATTTTTTAGCTTTGCAAATATATTTTATTTAATAAATAAAGTCCCTAAAGATCTGAGAGCACCCATTCTGCCGAATTATGTTTAAAATATATTCCCGACTTGTTACGCTTATTTACGACATTTGCCACCAGCTGGTTGGCGAAATAATAATATTTAATGACAAATGCGCATAAAATTTAAATCAAACCCCATTAAAACTGTCGCCTGGTTGCCCTAATGGGCCATCAAACCCCGTATAGATATAGTACGCGATGAGGCAACATTCCGCATTTATGACAACTTATGGAAATTGATGGCCATCTTCTTCTCCGAGGGAGAGCAAAATAATCGCGGGTCTCCCGGCTGTCAGACCCACAAACCAAAAAGAAAAACTTCCAGCTCAACTTGAGTGATGTCTCGAGGGTAAAAGGAGAGGCTTGGGATTTCCCAAAGGGGGGGTCCGGGTAATGGGAAATTGAGGTGGGTGGTGTTGCCACTGACATTGATGATGACGTTGGCCAAGGGCGTTGACAATGTTTGTCAGCCGAGCAGGCAACTTTGACAGGGCGTCAACGAATGGAGACAGACAGAAGCCACGCCACCTGCTAAAACCCACTATATCCTTCCCACCATATCCCTATCCCCTTAATCCAGTAGAAATCGAGTGATGGGCGTGGGCGGTTAGTTTGAAAGAATCCTTCAAGTGGCGCTTTTTTTCTTTTTGCCTGTAATGAGCTTTCTCTTGGCCTGCGCTTAATTGTGGTCCACCCTAAGAGTAGGAAATGGGGAATTTTACAGAGAAAAAATTAGCATTAAATAAAAGGTTAAATACATTTATTATGTCTTAGTAAGTGGCACACAGCGGACATATTTAGAGGTCTATCGATATGTACGCATACACCTCGAAATATAGGAAGTTTTACAATTTCAGAAAAGCAGAATACATTTTATAAAATGTGTTGACGACTTAAGCATATTATTAAAATAATATATATATATATATATATATATAAGTTATATATATACTTTTTTTTGTAGCTGTAAAAGTATTAAAAAAATTGTCCTTCCACAATTTGCTTTCTTTCTTTTTAATCGGGTTTTTTAAATAAGAAATCTTTTTGTTGCTAGGGTCATCTTTTATATGTCCTTGCTTATATTAATTTCCTTAAAAATTACTTATGTGTGGGTGCTAAAATGACTTTTAAGTGCCTACAAATTTAAAATAAAAAAAAAAAAAATAAAATGTTTTTAATATTGTTGACTTTCATCTCTCAGTGCATCTTTACAGTTTGAGTTTGGAGAGATCTCAAGCACCGCTCTTATTGTTCACTGCGGTGCAATCCTAACTGGAACTCCAACGGCCAAGTTCCGAGCACTCGAAATGAAAATCAAACGATAAGCGACAGTTTTTCCCGAACAGTTTTTGCAGTCTGCTGGAGCAATTAAAGGAAAAGTTTCCTACAATTGGGAAAAGAGGCTAACAAGAAGATAACTTCTGCCGAAGTAGTAAACTGCGTGGATTAAGTGTTTAGGAAAGAGCTTTTCAGTTGAAGAAAAACGTTACTGAACAGACATCGCCAACGCAACAATGTTCGAGTGATGCTATGATCCTGTTTCCATTAAGTAACAAAAGTGAATTAAAACAAAGAAAATATGTATGATAAAAACATATGTAATGTTGAGTTTTAAAGATATGTACGCATATATAACTTATGCCTATTTGAGATTGTTGGGAACTTTAACATGAGCACTTTTAGTCACATGCAGTGCAGTCAATGCCTCATTTCCCCCCTCAACTGCACTGACCCTACTTGGCTCCACTTTTCAGTTTTCAGGCCACACAATTAGCAAATGCAGGCGGGTTCATAACTCAAGTCGAAGGGGAAACTATTTAGCATGTTACTACATATTTTAAATATATTCCCGTCACAGTCCTAGTTCTGAGCCACCAGGGTGACCTGCATTTCGGATCCAAGTTGGACCTCGAATCGGACTCGGATCCAGGCACGTGCCGGAGAAAAGTTGCCAACGCAGGCAGAAAGAAGCAACTTTTCCTTGCCTCATTAGCATGCGACACCAAAGGGCATTAAATCACATTTTGCATTTGACGCAGCAGCAACTTGCAATTGCAACCGTGCAGCACTGGAAAATAGTGGCGAGTGCGGGGGAATTTCTGCAAGATGTACAAAAAAAGACAGACTATGAATTCTGATGACTTGCTCGAGTTTTCATGTGAGGCGCATGTCGGATAACAGCAGTTCGAGATGAAAGCGTGAAGTGAGAGCACACAAAGCTTACACTTAGAAAACCGTAAGACTTAGGAAAAGTGCGATTCAATGTCAATATTTTTCTTTTGTTGCATTCCTAAATAATTTTTAACTTTAGTTTAAAAACAACAGGAGCATTGAACTTAATGTTACTTAAGAGGATATGGGACCATCAAAATAAGATTAAGAACTTTGTGCGACATTTTAAGCTATTTGGCATATTTTGATACAGTAATTAAATATGTTAACATTTTCATACAACTTAAATTTTATTTGAATTTGAAATTTAAGTTCATTAGCCTTTTTCGCCAAGTCTTCGTACGGAGTCCTTCTCCCCACCCCTGGAGTCGCCGCACATCCTTTTTCCTTTCTCCGCATCATTGCCTATCTTCTGTGCGGCTTGTTTGTTTTTGTTTGGGCTCCGTGTTTGCTCGTGTATCGCTGCTTTTATCTGCTCCCCACTGCCGCATGCGGGATGCATTTGGAATCCTTGTGCACGTTCCTAGCTAGATTCCCGGCTATATTCGCCCCGCAGGAGTAATTCCAGTCTGCAGTTGGCAATGAAAACGTCTTGCATGCGGAATTGACAAAAAGCTGGGAATCGGACCAAAAAAAAAACATGTGAGCGCTTTTTCCGCGTTCTCCGACTTTCAGATACCCGCTATGGAGTTATGAGTTTCACTTTTTGTGCAGTTTGAGTTGAGATAAAACGACTTTAAAATAATCAGTTACTAACAAAGTCATTGCAAAAAATAAATCGTTTTGCAGATTATGAATGCTTTAATGTTTGTATGTTTAAGGACAAACAACACGATTTGAAATTGTACCCACACTTGAAGTTTCTTGCCGGCTCAAGGTCACTTTTAAATATTTTCTATATTCCTCGAAAACTGTTGACTAGTACCACTAACTATGAAATTACTTAAATAAATGCAATATACCCCGCTTTAAAAGTGTAATAAATCCAGGGTAATATAAAGAATCTGCCGAGTTCATTCAGCGCTAACCTGAAACTCGAGGTCCGTCTGCGAGCTATGAAAACATAAATATGGCTCCGTTCGTCTGCTTATTTTTCCTCAACATACCTCGAGGCAAAAGTTGTTAAGTTGTTGGGAGCGGCATTGAAAGTGGCCAAGAGGATCGAAATAAAGGAACCTGCTCGGGACCAACCCAAGGCACGAACGCAGGACTCAACCCGATCCAAAGTCAGTTCCTCGCCAGGCACTTTAATTTCTTTAATGCAGCTGCACTTTGTTTGATTTTGCGGTGCACTCCAAGCCGTTTGCCACCCACTCCGCTCCATTTGGGAATTTATTTCCCGTGGTTTTCCATTTAGTTGTTTGCCCTTTCGCTGGTCGCTCTCTGGCCGATGTCCTTTCGTTGTGATTGCAAATATTTTATGGTTTTAATTTGTGCTCGTGCATTGCTGGAAATTCTTCAGTTATTTGCCAAGCATTTCATGCTCGAAGCTCGTATTTCATTTTGAGGTTAGCCTGAACAACTCATCGAGTTTTTGCCGCTTTCTTGAGGTTCACTCCGTGCAGTTGTTAAAGTACTAATTCTGTTTTGTTTATGCTGTGGTCGGTTTGAGCAATGCATGAATGTAAAAAAAATATGATATAAAAGCGGAGAGAGAAAGAATGTTGGGTGAATGGATTTTGGATTTTGCTATGAATTAAATTGGATAAATGCTGAAAAGCATATTTCATCACATATTTAATGTATGAAGGATAAATCTTAAATTAGTTTATTCAAACATGTAGCTTCTTTATTTCAAAGTTACAAGAAAATGTCTAAGTTTCGGTTAAAGCCATTGGATTTTGTTTAAGTTTGGATTTGGACGTATTGTTTATTAAATTCCCTAGATTTTTTTAATTGTTCCGGCTCATTTATTTCTTTTAGTTGCGAGTTAGCCCTAACCTCAAATTCATTTATCTTCTGTTGGCATCACTAATTCCCAAGAGAAACCCTGCTTGCCATAACCAAAACGAATTCAATTAATATGCAAAGTGAGTCTGTCAAAAAATAAAAGCTGGAAGACCGATAAAGTGAACTCCAGTTTATTCCACTAGCTTCAAGCTCAGCCAGCGATTCAATAATTAAAGCGTATCCAAGAAGATTTACCCACACGCACTTGCAGAAGACTCCCCCCGGAATCCACTCTTCTCGTCGAGAACGGCTTCAGGTAAGCCAAACTGATAATCACTCAATTTGCTTTAGGGCACAAAACTGTGAAGTTAACTCAGCTTGTCGAAAGTTCCACGCAGAGAAGCTGTGCTAGAAGGGGGAAAACAGGGTCACACTTAGAACATTTTTTTTTAAACACCAATTCAATTTTATAAAAAAGTTTTTACAATTTGGTTTTTTTTAATTTTATTTTTTATTAATATAATTTTGCATTCTGAAGTAGTCCTTTCAATAGGACACTTAAAATGACCAATAATTACAAAAAAAAACTGGAAAGAGAAAACTAGTGGGTCACGACTACCAGATACCCTTTAATCTGCTAACTCAGTTTGAGACGCCATCTGTCATATTTTTTAACTATAGTCGTATATACGCATCTCTACAATCCGCTTTCTTAACCCGAAATCTCTTATAAATAATAAAAAATATGTAAATATAAGAAAAATAAATATAAAATATTAATAAAACCAAATCAAATGTCATTTTCTTCTTTTGTTAATACTTAAAAATCATTCATGAAACAATGACTTTTGAAGGTCTATAGTTGTTACACTAAGGGCTCGCAGTAAACAAACATTTGAAGAAAATTTTTCCGAGTGCTGGTGTTCTTGGTGTTATTAAGCTAGAAAAACCAAACCCAGATGGAGAGCTTTGGTAGAAGCAACCGTAGAAGCCAACGCCTGCGAGCCATCCGAGAAAAGCAAGTGGAGTGCACCAAATTGGCATTACCCAGTCAGAGGACGGGGATCGTGGGCAGGGCCATGCAAAGTAAGTGTAGCAAGCGTAAACATTACTCGGCACTGGGGAACAATGGAGAAAACCCTCGCCTCTGCTCATTTTTGCCCTGTAAGATGCATAATGCAAAGGCAAAGTAGCCGAAAAGAGCCACAGAAACTGCCAAGAAAACACAGGCAGAAAAATTAGTTACGCCAAAAGCAGAAAATAGAAGGGAAGTTGCGGGCACGGGTACTGACTTGATGATACTATGCTAAATGCTTGCGGGACACGAATATCTTGCTAGTAAAAAGGCAAAAGGGGATGAGGGTTTTCGAGGGTTAAGAAGGTGGGCCGGCGTCAGGAGCACTGCTTTCGGGGACATCCCACATATACTTTGGCGAAGTATCCATACAGATACCTCAAAGTAGAAGTTGTCATTAAGTTTTGTTTTCGTTAACTGTTCTCTGAATGTATTCTAATAATAATATATTACTTTATCTTATCATCTTAATATGCCAGAAATTCTGGGAAAAAAACTTGATCATATGGAAAATAGAAGAAATTAATAGTGAAAATATATCTTAAGGGCAGACTGCTTCCCGCTGATAAAAATCCAAGCTATACAGAATAATTAATTGATATGAAATGATACTTATAACGATAAAATTCCGTATCAATTTGATCTTGATAGTTTGGCGGATCACTTTGATACTTTCGATTAGAGAGAAAAAGCGAAGAATTACCGATTTTTAATAAAAATTTAACCATTTTCATTTCCTTAATATCAAATCGATACTGGTATTTTTTTCTGTGTATCAGTATCAATAAAAAACATTCAGTTCTGAATGTCAATCCAAAAATCCCGAATTGTTTTGCATATTTTTTTTTCTTTTTTTGTATTATTATTATTTAGTTTTAAGTTTCTAATTAATTTAATTTAATTGTTATCTTAATTATTGACAATACATTTTTAAGCAAAACATTTGCGTTGTATAAGTAGGATCCAATCTTAAATTAAAAAAAACACAAATAATTTATTGTTTTACGGTTAAAAAATAAATTTATCTTTTTGAAGTTTTTAGCAAATAGAAAGAAAATAAAATTCTAAAGCAGTACTTATGTGTTCATTGGATTATTATTCTGAGTGCAATTAGTTTTTGTTTAGAGCATTCAATATGCAGTCTTTTCGATTTTTGTTTCATTCTTCGACAGATAGGAAGTCGCGTAGCCGAGTGGCAACCAAAATGTGGCCAGAAACAGCGCGACACATGCAAATAAGCTAGGTGGCCAAAAGGGGCGGAGTGGGGCGTGGCCGCGGAGGATTTTAGCATACGGATTTCGCGCCTAAGCTGCGTTTGACGGCTGCTGGTGGCTGATATTTGCAGGCGACTTCTGGATGCCACAGCCATGGCAGAACCGAGTGGCCCAGCGGATCCAGAGGCTCCGATGGCTGAGTGGAGGCAACATTGTTGCCTGGTGCTGCCAGTTGCAACACTTGGCCGCGGATTTGGCGACAATGTCTCGCATGCTCCGCAGATTTCCAGCTGGCGACAAGTTATCAGACGAACGTGACTGGCAAATAGTTTCGGTTTAACTTCTGTTTTCCAGCAACGAAAGTTTTGACAAGGGCCTTAGCCATGGTTAGTGGCACAGAAGGCGGTAGAACTGCCAAGGGACGAGATGAAATTGAGGTGGAAAAACTTTTGTGGCTGCATTGGACATGCTGAAGTCTTGACACATTGGAGGTGGCGATAAGGTGCTACCATGGAAATGGCTGGGCAAAGTGGGCACCGAAAATTGGAAAGAATTTAAGTGACAACGTTTTGGAAGAAAGAATTCCCATAAGCCTGTCTGAGCGGCTACATAATCAGTCTCGAAATTAATGCTTTCTTTCTGTCCTAAAAACTAGACGCAGTACATTCAATATCGAAAGTGTTGCTTTACAAACTGTAGCTTTCCATTTTCTAAACCAATGAGTCTCGATATTAAGTTACAGTTGTAGTTACTAATATATAAAAAGGTCTTGTACATTTAAATTTCCGTCTAAAAGGTAATATTATTTTAATGTAATTATGTAAATTCAAGTTTCAATTTACAGACCACTTAAAATAAATACATTTTAAGGTGTATCAAAGAATGGCAACATTCTTCTAATTAATATTTATTAAATTACCTTTAATCATTATTTAAGAACTAGTGTCAAAAAAGAATTTTTAATTTTTTTTGTTAGGCCATTGGTTTTCCTAAAATTAATTCTCAAAAAATCCAATCACTTGAGTCTTGCTTTTAGCTACTGCTTCAGAAAAGCAATTTCCCACAATTCTGGGCTCCGTGCTACAATACAAAAACACCTCTTCTAAAATTTTTAACCATTCATCGACACTTTTGGACTTGTTTTCCCCTACGGCTCCTTTTCACGACGAACTTAGAAGTTGGCGTTGTTAGACATAACTTATGTCCATTGCTGTTGACCCCCTAAAAATGGAACCATGAAATTTGTAAGTGTCGCCAGAACTACCTTCCTGCCCCTTCCAAAGCCCCAGTTCCACTTCCCCAGTAACAGGGCCCTAAGCTCGAACTCGAGTCGAGCGTGGCTAATGAAAAGAAATATTAAATTCTCACGTTCCAAGGCAAATGGAAAAAAGCAGCCAGAAACGAAAATCCCTGCAAGCATATTCTACAAAATAAACCAAGAGCCCAAGAGGGTCGGGGGATTCGCCAGAAGAATAGAGCCAAGTTGTTCTCATACACAAAAGGTAAATAAAAATTGCAGGAAACCTCGACTCTCGACTCTCGGTCTGACCTTTCAGCCAACTCGAAGGCGAAGTCAGTCAGCCATTGAGCCAGTCTGGAGTTGACTTGCCCTGCCCGCCGCTCCGACTGCATCGTTAAAGTCCAAAGGCAAAATAAAACGTGATTCATGTTACTTATCACCCGCACAGCATCGACCATCAAGAATGGCCAAGGGAACAGTCGAGCACAATGGTTTCCTGGTCTGAGTCTTTGGCGTCGCTTCCTTTTACACCAAAAATAAAAAGTTAAAACTTGTTCATAAATAACCGATTCACATAAACGAAATGTATTTCTTCAGACATTTTTATTATATCGACGATGCTCTAAAAATATCATTAAAAAGTCAAGATAGAAACGAAATTCAAAACCAAAGGCGTTAACAGTAATTGTAATCATGAATAAAAAAAAATAAATTACAACGGTTTTTATAGGAATATTAACTTGTTTTATTTGACAAGGGGCCACAAAAATTATGGTGATTTAATAAAAAAAGCGATTAATAATAAAAACCACAAAGGAAGCAAACTTCGGCGAACTACCAAAATCAAATATCACATTTGTATTGTGTATATGCTTAAAAACTCTTAAGCAATGTCGATTTTATTAAAAATGTTATCCTAAAATTGGGAATTCGTATAAATTGTAAAGCAACGAAGTAATAATTTTTTTCTTTAATTTTGCCGATTGTTTCGGCCCTTTCCGCCTTACTACCTGCAATAGAAAAAACACTTTTGGGAGAGTTTTTTGCAGATAGCTTCAAAACAAAAACTTAGTTTGGATTGGAACTGATAGATCAGCCTGATCTAGAAATGCTGATCAAAATTATACAAGTTCCAAAGTATATTAATTTAGAAAAGTATATCTTTTTTTTTTAAAGGGATAAAAATTACATTGTAATTTTAGTTGTAATTGCCTTGTAAGATTACTAAATTAATTATCTTTATTTTTGATGGTATTTACAATCAGGCTTAGCATGACTACAAAATTTTGCCATTTAAAATATTACTCGCACTTTTTTAAGCTTAAACCTTAATTGTTTTCCCTAGGTTTTTCTTTTATTTTTCTCAGTGTCCACTCTCCCCGACTCTATTTCACTGTGGCACTCCAATCTGCACCTTTCTTGGCCATAAGTTGCCCTGTGGCATATGAGGCTACCCAGTTCTGCTCCCCGCCCATCGCGATGTACTTCATCAATGCCGCGCGCCGAGGCCAAGAAACAATTTCGAAATTTATGCTCACGACCCTTACTGTTCGGCCATGATGGCGTCTCCCTTCCCCCCTTCCCCCCTTTCAAAATTATTTTCATATTTTTCTCCTCCACCCCTTTTATTATTTATTTGTGCTGGCCGCGCATAATTCTGGCTGGCAGGAGAAGTATTCCTAAGATCGTTAATGAGTCTGCATTGTTTGGCTGATCAACTCGATTGGAGGCGACCTCTGACAGCTGTCTTCGACATGAGATCATTCACAGCTCAATGGTTTTCATTAGGTTTTCGGGGAGATTGGGCGGAGACGAACGGATCTCGGTGGAGTACGTGAAAGGAAAGGCATTTAATTATTTAGCTATATTGTGGTGCTTTTCGTGAGCCTTTAAAAGTAATGAATGTGGCAGGTCATGCTATAAAAACTAATGCTTTAACTAATTGACTCCTTGATCATTATTTATTTTACAGCTTTTATAGTTTCCATAGGCATTAAAACTTAGATACTTTTAAAAGTTAATGATGTTAATAAAGAATGAATATTATTATTAAAATTAAAAAAAATATATACCAGTCAGGCTTTAATTTTAAGTAAGTATGATTTGCAAATCAAAAAAATGCTTCTTGTTATAATCAAAGTGATTACTATTTGCTGTTCTTAATATTTTTAAGGGAATTCTAATTTAAAAGTGAACCAATTTTTTTTAAATGAAAATACCGTTACAATATATTTTGTATGCTAAAATCGTATACTTGTTTAAAGAAGGCCTTTGTTTTGTTTTTGCTAAAAAAAAATTACAATTTTGCATAAACCAAAACTAAAATATAATTTTATTGACACAGAAGAGTCGAGTTTCCTTTAAGATGTAATTATAAAACGTTTCGCACGTTTATCATTACTTCCCACCGTCCCTAAACGGTTTTTGTTGGTCTGTCTTATCCATTTAAAACTTTCTTGTTTGACAAACTCGTTGCTGGCACTTCCTCTGCTTCCATATACCACATAATTTTGACACATTTCAAAAGCGCTAAAAAGAAATTATCGCAATTAAGGCAAGCTTATAAATCTGATTAGGGCCAGCCCAATTTCTTCGTTTTGGCTTCATGCTGTTACGGCTTTTGTGGCTCTTTTGTCGCAATTGCTTTAATTACTCAAAGGAAAAGCCCTAAGAGGGCCACCTGCTGCATAGTTTATGTCCCATTGGAGACTCACCTCTCTGCAACCACTCAGCTGGAGTTCTTGGCCCAAACTGATTTATGGCCGACAGAGGAAAAGAGGGACAGAGAGAAAGACTGCACGGCAACTTTATCAATAACCACACACAAGTTGGGCAAAAGGGGTTTTTATCGGACAGAAATGTTTTCAAACTGCTGGCCTCCCCCTAAATAACTATAAAATTTGACAACTTTTCGGCACATCCCCCTGCCAGCCCGCAAAACTATTCATTCCGATAAACAACTCGATTCGATTATTTGCGATGCCATTAGAATCGATTTTCGGGCGAAACTTTTCGACAACTGTCATTAGGCATTGTTGGATTAGCCGAATGAGAGGTGGTCGGGGTGTATGAATCGGGGAAACTTTATCAATTTGTGGGTGTGGCCGGGGCATAATGTATGCCACCCCCTGGAACTAATGGAAGCTGGTTTACCCGCCCCAATGACTCATCTAGATTTTGATTTAATTCCTGTATCCATCTCTGTTTCTCGCCGCTCCGATCCCTTTCGATTGTTTGACTACATTTTGCAGCGCTTAACTTTGATTGACATTCATGCTCCATCATTTATTCATTTTCAGCGCCGAAAAGTTATTCAGCCCACCACCACTCTTGGAAAATTTAATTGACTTTTCTCAACGAAAAATTAGCAGCTAGTTCGCCCCTTTCCAATTCGAGGGCATAACTAAGGCAAATATTGAACCAACACCCGAATCTCCCCTTTTGCCGAGATTTCAGTGCGGTAGCGGGGTGCAGACTTGTTATTTGGCCTGGCAATTAACTTTCTTTTGTTTGCGGTGGACTTGCAGCCTTTTGTGTGATTTCAGCTAGTTGGAACTGCCGGAGGTTGGAGGACATTGGGGATTCTCGGGGGTTGAGGCCCCCTTTGGCAATGAAATTTCATTGCTAGTTGAGCGCAGCTGTCGAGATTTTTGTGTAGCACAGTTTGAAAATAGATTGGGTCGAAGGTTCAACATTCTTTAAGCGAATGAATATTCTACCGTAGAAATCTAGGCGAATCAGCAATATAGTATTTGAATTATTAACATATCTAATTCAAATACATTGAACCTTCACAATCTTTTAACTGAAAACTTATTTAATTTTATAAAAATCAAACCGAGTAGTATTAAAAAATAGTTTACAAATAAAATACAATAACTTGGTAAAACCATAATTATCTGTTGTATCGATAGAACTTTAACAAAATATACAAGTTTTAAGCAACGACAAAAAGGCTTCTACATATATGTTAAATTTAATACGGTAATTTTTCCTTGTTGGAGCATAATACAAAACCAGTATCCACATTAAACAATTTTTTGTGTTCATGTATTTCTTATAGTCGCCTTGCATTAGTCAATTATGTAGTTTAATCCGACTGAAACAATTTCCTCCGAACTTTTTTCGTTGCATACTTTTTAGGTGTTTTTTATTTTAGTGTCGCTCCTTCTTGGGGAATCCCCATAAAGTCCTTGCCAGCAAAACATTAATTAAATAAACTACACGGCACACTGCAGCGTGTTCTTCGTTGGTCCATTTGTGCAGTTGCCTAATTGAAAATGGCAATTAAATTGCAAACTCCCCCAGGCGCTCACAAAGCGGCTTCCGTTTGAGCCAATTTTTTGTCGCTTTCGATTGTGTCGCAACGATTTCGGCAATTAATTAAATTAAAGTTTTTTTTGCTTGCTTTAAAAGCATTATTTCGAGCAAACAATAAAAGTCAACTTGTAGAAAATTATTGAAAATTTACGGACACCTTAACCGCCTTTTTGCCATCATTCTTTTTTCACGTTCTTCCTTATATTTGGCGACAGCTTTTTTGACCCGGTTCGTTAAGCTTTTTGCCTTTAATAGAGTAATATCTATTTGAACAGTGATCATTTCAATAAGATTGTCAAAATTTTTTCGGAAAGTCAAAGTCACCCCAAAGTCCTCAAGTTGCGGGTTTCTCCATCCGATGTAGAAGTGAGACAGTACTGCAACAAATAGCCAGAATACAAGATGAAAGGAAGATTGTTGACATCGAGATGTCGAAAATAACGACTGACTATTTAAAACTGATTTTTCTTGAAACAACAGGCACGGGTTGACTGGTAACGTCCTTTTATGAAAAATGAGAATCTCTAAATATGCTATGGCTCCATTTGAAAACCTCAAATCTCTTCGTTCGGGACGTGCAGCCGCACAAATATATCACATTTCGACATTCCCAGCTAACAGTTACGAATATTTCTTCTGTATTATTTCCACTGCCCCGAGTTCTTTTTTATGTTTCTTTTTTAGTAACTTCACATCTACTCATATGCTTTGCTTTATGATTTTCACGCCCGCATTCAGCGGCAACAAAACTGCACTGCAAATAAAAAAGGGCCGAATGAAGCTGCTCATTGACGAAAATGGGATACACTACGTTCATAGGTGTTCACTAAGAGTATATTTATAAAAATATGCTTTATTTAAATTATTGCTTTAAAGTTTGGTAATTTTAAATAATATATGAGCTTTTGAATAATGGAAATATAACTATTTATAAGTTTTTAAAATCAACAATTTTTTTAATTCTTAATAATATTAACCATTTGGGACTAAGTATTGCTAATTTATTATTCACCTCAAAACTATTTTTTTTTCATTTAAATATTCAATATAAAGCTAGTGATATTTGGCTTAGAATTTGTATAGTTCATCAAATCGGCTATTTGCTCTATAAAAATATAAACAGAAATAGAAACGGAAAACTTCACGGATTAGAGTGTTTTGCAAATCGGTATGCAGAACAAACGTCCTGGTTCAGAAACATGTTTTGCCACATTAACGCCTGCACACGCCCGCGCCATTTTGTGGCCGTATGCAGCCAGCTTTTCCTGTTCCCTTTCTTTGGCTTTTCCCTCCCCTAGCACCCCCACAAACACACATTGGCGAAACCCACACATTAATAACTTTTTTATGGCGGTCGCATAAAAACGCAACAAAACTCACCGCCGAACATTGGATTCCATTTTCGTGTGCAGTTCTCTGCTCGTTTTTTTTCCGCCGTGTTGCTAAAAAGTTTTCTGTATGGCTGTTGTAGTTGTTAAATCGCACACGTGTTTTGTACAACATCGCCATATCCTTCCTACATTTTCCTTAATACATGTCCCTCTGCTTAGGAGGCTCTAGTGATTTTCATCCCACTATTTCCCCAATTTTAACTGCAATTTGTTGCCGAGGAGCTTAGTGACTGACTGAAGTCCACACGGACCGAAAACTATAAAAAAAATTGCATTATATTATTGTTTTAAGCCAAAAATTGAATTTCAGAATCTGTAAGGATGAGAAAATATTATCAAAATTTGTAGTAGTATTGGTAACAATATTCTTTGTTTCCATTACAGCAAGTTGAGTTTTAGAATGCGACTGATTAATTAAAGCTTTTACAAAGTATAAGTAAATAATTTTGGTGAAGTGTACCCTCAGCATCCTCTGAAAAAGTACAGTATAAGTCTCGATTTTATTTCGGCCTTTTCACCGCACACATGTGTTTTGAACGCTTTTGTTTTTGTCTGCGTGTTTTCCTTTTTTCGATGTTTTTCATTCTTTTTTGCGGTTTCTCTGGGAGAGTATTTAGAAAACAAGTGTAATCAAAATTATATGGGCGTGGATTTCTCGTTGCCACTCGTAAATTTCAAGGCTTACGGCCATGTGTTTCGAGTGTTTGGCGGACGGAGGGGCGAAGTGGCCGTGGAACTTGGCCAGCGGTGTTGGCAAGTTATGATTGAATTTCGAGCTGCTTTTGTGTTCATAGTTTGTCTGTACCGCTTACATGTGTAGTTGGTTCTAATGGGAAAAGTTTTAGGTCAACAACAAAAGGGAGGTGAGAAGAATCGAGATTTGCAAAGAGCTTTAAAATGTGGGAGTGCAGTGGTGAACTGAACATTTATTTTGAAAATTGTTTACCTAGTTCAGCATAGAACATTTATACGGTCTCTATATTTGCTTCACCAAATAAAATCATAACTTTGTGCCGGAGCATTAATACTTAATAAGTTGTCTATATCTAAAATTTTTTCTTGAAATATTGAATATTTTCTCGTGGTGCATTACTCTAAGAATTCAAAAGTGTTCAAAACCGTTTACCAAACAAATTTTTTGTGCAAATAGTAATTCAAAAACTATAAACTAACTAACTTTGACTAATAAGATAAGATAATGGTTATCTGTTAAATGATACTGGCTGCCAAGACCATTTTAAATCAGAAAAAATAGAACTAAAAGTATTAAATACCGAAAAATTCTGATATTAATTCTACATTAAATCCTTTTAAATATATTTGTGTCTATTCCCTACACTAAAATTTAAACTTACAGAGGACTTTAGAAACTAAAGTTGTTTCCATTAAAGACAAAGGCACTTAAAGGTCGCAAAAATTGTGTAAAATCAGAGGATTCAACTTTATCGGCATATTCCAAAGACATGGTCAGTGGTTCAAAT
This sequence comes from Drosophila gunungcola, assembly GCF_025200985.1. Taxonomy (NCBI): domain Eukaryota; kingdom Metazoa; phylum Arthropoda; class Insecta; order Diptera; family Drosophilidae; genus Drosophila; species Drosophila gunungcola. Next base: position 1,504,494 of record NW_026453181.1, on the reverse strand, counting down.
CGGGAACTTTTTATTTTTGACCGCAAAGCACATAGTTGGCAAGAAAAAGAACAATTGGTTCGTGCAAATTTCAAAAAGTTCGATTTTGTGCTTCTATGTTATATTTATTTAAAACAAGAAAGAACGACTAATATCTTCTAAAACTATAGTTCGATTTTGAACATTTTTGTGTATATCGATAGATTTGACCAAGGCACAGACACAGAGTACAGCAGCTAAGGTCTTACATGTCTCAGAGCGGTGTGACAGACGTGTTAAGAGTTGCCAAATCCCAAAACTCCAGCTTTTGTAGTTTCCAAGATCTCGATTTTTATACAGACGGACAGTCGGACATGGCTAGATCGACTCGTCTATTGATCCTGATATATATACCTTATAGGGTCGGAAACGCTTCCTTCTACCTTTTACATTCTTTTCAAAGATCATAATATACCCTTTTACTCAACGAGTAACGAGTATAAAAATAAAAAAACAATCTAGTTGTCTAACGGATATAGAAATAACAAAACAATATAGCAATCTACAGTTTTTTGACTTCAAAAAGCATCACAAAACAAAATGTCGTGGAGCAGCACGGATGCCCTGGGCCACCTACAAACTCTGGTGACGAGGCTAAAAGTTCTTCAGAATCTAGAAATTCTGATCCTCAATGCAGAGCAGCAGGAGCAGCCTGTTGGCGAACTGCAGGAGCAAGTCCGCAGGCTGGAACTGATTAGATCGCAGATGACGTTGTTTAATACAGAGCGACTTAGCATAGTGGAGCAGCTGCATCAGAACTTTGCGCACCACGTTTCTGTGCAGCACCACATTTCATTTGCTTTGAGGCAAGGCTTCGGCGAACTGCGGGAGGGACTGAATGCGCTTCATTACCGGATGAACAGAATGAGCGAGGACATCACCTGCCCCATCTGCCTCGCCCCTTGGACATCGCAGGGCAGACATCGTGTAGTTTCGCTGAGATGTGGACACCTCTTCGGAAGCATCTGCATTCGCACTGCCATCAGAAGGTCCCATCGATGTCCGATTTGCAGGCGCCGGGCCCGAAACTCCGATTTGCGTAGGATCTTCAGTCAACGGGTCTTTCCGTAGTGTTGCCACCACTTGTTCGCTTGGAGTTACATAATTATTTATTGTTATGTTATTTTAAATTTCAAAGATTTTAGTTCCTGCCGTTATTCATGATTTACGATGACCAAATGTGTATGATGGCTCATTTAACAACAGAAATGAAGGAAATGGCCAATTGTCTACATATTTTTGACCTTATCGAACAATGAATGGCCCTCAAATGTAACCAATGCTAAACCAACTCAATCGAGAAACATACAAAAATAACGGAATTAAACTAAAATTGTTCGTTCTTCACCCAGGAAATTAAAAAAAGGATTTCAAATGTTTTTTTCAAATTTGCAGTAACACTAGTCTGAATTTAAGTCCCAAGGCCCATTATTTTTCAAGACCAAATAAAAGAACAAGCCTTTTTACCAGTGTAATACGGTATTTGCTACATCAATCGATACATTGCAACAGCAAGCAACTTAATTAATTGGAAAGATGTTCAAAAAAATAATAATTGGTGCTGTTGATTCTTAATGATTGAACAGAGCAGTTTCCCAATCGAATTAAAAACACAGCATTTTCAGTCTTTAACAATAAAATAGGGTTTAATTTTTTCATTTTCCGTTTGTGTTTGCCATTGGATGCTTCCATGGTTTTCTGTATGTTTATGTTTGTTTTATACACTTATAATTGTTCTCTTGCCGCTGGGCACTCGCTATGTTACACCGACTATCGTTAATTGCTATAATTAATATGCATTTTCATCAGCTTAAATGCTACAAAAATCAGCTTGGACATAAATTTCACGTACTTCTAGTGCCAATTTAATTCAAGGACTCAATTAAATGCGCTGAAAACAAATGCTCAACAACGGGCCAACATAGCAGTGTGCCGTTCTCTTACTTTCGGTGACTTTTCATGTCTCTACAAATATTTAAATGGCAGTTTCAACTCTTATATAGTGGGGTGAGGGGAAAAATTTCCATAAAGTGGCAACAAAATTTTTGCGTGTTTTGTTTGTTTGTTCACTTAAGTGCTATGACTACAACGTCATTTAAAAATTGAATTAAAAATTATTTCATTATGCGTTTAGAATTAATTAGTTCAACAAATATACAATTACAGTTAGAATTACAGTTACAGTTAGTGTTACAGCTATAATTATAATAATCGTATTTGCATTAAGTTTAGCACATGGAGGACATTTATTGCTACATAATACATTTATATAGTTTATGGTTTCCTTTTTGTTTATACATAGATGAAGCACAGGTGTGAGCACCGAACTGCGGTTGTTTTAAGCATGGATTGTATACTATATATATATGCATAATTAGTGTGTGTGGGTGTAAATATTTTGTTCTGTGACTAATAAATGTAATTTGAAGCCTTGGTTTCTATAACCTACAATAGAACAGTCGGGGCTCACATCCCTTTAATGCCTAACATTCAAATCATAATCATATTTATATGCGCATATAACTACCTATATATGTACGTTCATTAATTGTAGGGCACATTTAAAGCTTTCAAAAAATCAGAACCTAACTTAAAACTCGCTTCAAAAATGAAAGATCGTAGATGCCTAATGTTCGTATACCACGAAAGCAATGAAATTCTACAGAATACAACTCGACTTAGAGCTAGAGTCTCGACTTACATGAGTAGTTTTGGTTCAACAAGCTTGCTTCCGTATCAACTAACATATTTCAAATTCAAACAATAGCCTAGGGTCAACTTTTGATTTTCTCTTCTATTTCTTGTGCTTCCGGACATAGATGATGAACTTTATACAAAGCCACTAAGAACTACGACTGCTTTTGGGGGCTAGTGTTTTGCTTCGGGGCAGGGTGTCTATGTGCTAAACTCTAAGTAACTCTCGTTGGCCGCCTCCGGGTCGGGAGTGAGGGGCGTGGACTTGGCCCCGCCCGCCGGACCCGTCTCATACTAGACGTACGCCTGCGCCCGCGTCCGGGGCTCCTTGCCCTGCAGCCGCTCCACGAAGTTCCGCCAGCTGACCATCGTCTTGCTGGAGTACAGCCACACGCTGGACGTGACCCCCACCAGCATCGAGCAGAGGTACTTGACCATGAAGATCTGGAAGATGGGCCGGGCCTCTGGCGATCCCGGCGCCCTGGCCGACGGACAGGGAATCGAGAAGGGCTTGCAGATGTCCCGATGCCACTGGATCATCCACTCGTCAAAGTTGTAGTACTCGTAGAACAAGCAACCCAGTAATCCCACGGCGGGCAGTATGAACAGCCCGGAGAAGAAGCCAATCCGCAGCATCAGGCGCTCCAGCTTGTCCGTCCTCTTTCCGTCCGTTTTCATCACCGTCCGGATGCGGAACAGCGATATAAATCCGGCCAGTAGGAACAACGCTCCGATCGAGAGATATATGCAGAGAGGCAGGATCAGGAAGGCACCCAAGGAGTGCGTGTCCAGCTGGCCCACGAAACAAACGCCAGAGAGAATGTCGCCTGAAAGAAAAACAAAATTGTTAATTAAAAGATTAAATACTAAGCTGAAGCGGAGAAAAGGAGGAGTTGAATACGTGATCTCTTAGAAAAGGGCATTTATCATTCATATTTTAATATTTTATATCTAATTCAAAATATTAAAAATTGGCCTATTATTGCAACATGTTAGGCTAAACTTTTTCACCTTTAAAAATTTGGTTTTAATCTTTTCTTGATATAAAAATCAAAAATACTTCTACCAGGAAAAAAAGTCGTGACAAAAATTTAATACACGTATTTTTAACAAAAAAAATATCAACTTCAATTTTCCAAAATGATATTGGCTTAATTTTAGTTATGTTTTCTAAACCAATCTTGAAGTCAACTTAGTTAAACTTGTATGGCTGTTTATTTTATTTGTTTTGAAATATTAATTAATAGGAATGACTTATGGTGTATTATTATTTTTGAAAAAAATATACATAAAAAATTTTTTTAAACATGTATATCCCTTTGTTATATTTTAAACAAAAAGTATATTTCCTCAACTTCCCCAAATCCTGTGTACGAAAAGAAACAAAAAATTCATTAAATAAACATGACCGCAGAGAGGTGCAAATATTCAAAACCAAATTGACACTTTCATCATTAGCTAAGCAAACAAGTATTTATTCTCTTTAAAACATATTCAGGTGAACATGTCGACCTTTGAAATTTTCTACAATATTAAATGTCAACAATTGCAAGCGATATGTGTTGAAAATAACTGTTGATTGCAGACAGGGAAAACAAGCAAACGGGGAGATAAACAATGTTTAATTTTACCATTTCATGTACCTCTTTCGGGGTAAATATTTACCCAACGATAACCCCAAACGGCAGCGTCGATGGCCCCTCCACGGTTTTAGTTCAAAGTCAATGCGCCGCGTGTTTGAACATTTTACGAGCAGCTACGCTGCCCAACTCACCCAACTCCTTCCACCGATCTCCCCCACTCATTAGCGTTATTTATAAACATGTTGCAATATACCCAGCTCACACCTGCCCCGCCCCCGATCTCCCATACCCCTAATGAATTCATCATTCGTTCGGAGTGCCATATTTCCGCTCATAAATTATCGATTAGATCCTTGTTGAAGTTTCTGCCTTTTCGTTCTTTTTCTCCTTAGGTTATATTTTTTTTTTGCGCAAATTTGTCGCGATTTTTCAGGCTGCTAAGAAATTTTACAAGCTTCGTTGAGTTGTAAATACTTTCAATTAATGCGCTTCAGTTCACTTTTATTTAAGTTTTTTTTAGATGGGACTTGAGGGTGCTCAACTTTATTCGGAACTCAAATAAAACTATAGTAATAGTACGTTTAAATACTTTTCTGCAGATATATCATTTATAAGAGAAGAAAGCATATGTCTTTACCGGATGTTGGTTGGAAGAAATGTATATTACATGGGTTCTCGTTTAAAAAAATTTTGTTTAAGTATAATAGATTAAGGAATTAAAGTTTAATACAATGTTTGTTTTGTAAATTCGTTAAATTCCTAGCCGACTCCTTTGCAAAAAATTATTTCCCAATCACCGAACATTTTTATCCGATTTTTATGAGTTTGGCTTTTACATAAATCCTTAACCCATCGATGGCCTGACATTTATAGCCATTGAACTCACATTCTCCACACCAGATGGCGCCTTTACAAATCGCCTGCCTTTGAAGTTATCTGCAACTGGAAGCCTGAAATATAACTTTATACCATAAAAGTCATGTCATGCTGACAAGCCAAGAGACCGTACTTGCTAGAAAGAAAGGGAAGAACTAGAAGAAAAGAGAGGGAGAGAGTGAAGACTCGACTGGGCAAATTAAGTGAGTCGAGAACCGGGAAAACGTCGATAAACGAATACAATAAATAACAGCAGGCAGTCTGCAACATCCTCCGAGTAAAGAATTCATAGAGAAGAATTCTGAACTGAAAATTTTAACCAAATAAAAGAAACGAGCTAAACCCACGTGCATAACTGTTGAATATAAATCACAATTCCGGGGCTGGATATGATTCGGGATCTTTTCGAACCCGATACGAAATGCCACCTGCCGCTGGCTTCTTTCGTTTTCCACCAACTCAATCGCAGTTCCAGTTTCCCTTCCGATATGGATCTTAATTTATATCCGAGCCTGAGAATCGTTTGCAATCCGAATGAAACAAAATCAAATGAAATCCACTGGGCAGAGAAACCGGACTTTCGGTTTACGATCGAGTATTGATAAATGAAGAGCAGGGCCTATACACAGAACCAGTTCTATTCGAGTCCTTTTTGCTAAGAGCCACACAGTGCGAAAACTACTTACAGATTGGTAATCAGTTTTATAAAAATGACTCATTCAAAACAAAATTTTTGCTGTTTTTAATAGTTATTTAATGATTAAGACTTGGTTTTTTTGTGGCAACATCCCTTTTTATTAATTCATACATATGTATATTTCAGCTTTTTTCTCATTCATACATATGTATATTTCAGCTTTTTTCTCTGTGCATTCTGGGAAACCAGTTTTGTATTTTTTCACTTACTTCAGCTTCATTTTGGAAAATTGCAAGCGGCACAAGTTGCTGTGACAATTTCTGAGGCTCTGCAGTTGAGAGGCTGCCAAGAACCGGGAGATGCAACAGCAGCAACAGCAACATCCCAGCAGCAGCAGCAACAATGCATGTCAATTGTTTTGTATGGCATGAGGAATGCATGTTGCACTGAGAGAAACGGGTTCCTCGTGGGATTAGAGGGGGAGTGGGGAGACTTTTTCAGCTGTCAGCCATTCAGTCAGGGCTTCTTCTCCTTTGCCTCCTTTTCCTTTCGTTGACGAAGTGCAGACAGCAGAATTCCATTTTTAGCCAGTGCCACATTGCATTTGATAATGAAGAAAAAGCTGCATTTGTTTCCTTTGTTCAGGTTGGTAATTTCATTTGAGATCGGGTCCACTGGCCAAAAGCAAAGGTGTTAATCTGCTGGGCAAATACAGGATTGCCGGTACCAACTTGAAGTTGGTTAGACAAACGAAACAAAGCTCGAGCTTTGTTCCAGTAGGTTGTTAACCCACTAAATACTCGTAATAAACCTCATGAATGAAATATACAAAACTGATTAAGCATTCCCCTTTACAAAAACTCTGTAGATAGAGTTGACCTTTGTCCTAGGATTCTAGAATAGTAAATTATATTTTGTACAAGCAAAATACTTTAGGCAACATTACTACATAGTACATTATTTACCTAATTATTATTTTCTGTGAGTTAACTTTAGTTTCTAATCATACATACACAAAGGGTTAATAGAGGTGCTACGGAGTAGGGTGAAATGTTTTCAATTAGAGAGTGACTCTTTGTTTCCAGATGTTTTTCTCTAGGTGACAGTTTCACACATTTTAAGAGCTGGTTTTTAACAGCTTGTGTGGTCAGTGTTCGCTCTTAGATGTGGACTGGGAAGTAAATAACAAGCTAAGAAACAATAGTTTTTCAATTGTCTAATTTTTCTTTATACGAGATTGAAACAGAATCACAAATTCCTGATCATACGTTAGTTTCATCGATATTTAGATAATTTTATAAAACTGCTAATTCCTTTAAAGTCTTAGGAAAGATTAGTTTTCTTTAGCAACGTTAGTGTTATAATAATAACGTGATTATATGTGTACCATCACCACATATTACAATTCGAGGTTCCAGCATATGCATACGGTCCTCTTATTGCCATCAGATGCCCTCTTTCTGGTTTTTAGCTTCCGCCTGAAGTCAATCTCATGTGACATTTCACCTGCTCACCAGTTCCTGTCGACGTTAACCCTTTGGAACCCCCTGTGCCCTGCCAGGCACTATCTGCCTCATATCTATGTAAAACTCTTGTACACATGCTGATGATGAAACTGTCAACTGTCATTTAAAATTTTAATCGCATGTTCTTCTGCCCGTCGCTGTGCCCCTTTGTGTGTCTCTTTTCCACTCGCTGCCAACGATTATTGTCGCCAGCAAAGACAGCAAAAACAACGAGAGTTGAAGATTTTTAATTACTCTGGCACCACAACGCCCCTTTCGGTCCCTTTGCCCTCATTGCACCGACTGACAGTTGCTTATCGCGGAGCTTTATAAAAATAATATAGGAGATGGAGCAGGCGTCATTGGGCTCTTTGCTTTCATTGCTTTCATTGCTTTTGCTCCGCTGCTCCATTTAGATAAATGACACATAAATTAAGCAATTTTCCTTTTATGCTACCCGCTACTCAGTGGCCACTGCGCGGGCATGTTGGAAAACCCAAAGGGGAAAACTATTTGCTCTTCTAAGTATCTAACAGGCTAAATTTATTTGACTGCATGTGAAATAATATAAGAAAAATACGAAGTGTTTATATAAGATTTTAGGCTTACAGATTTAAAAGTTGAACACTCCAAATAAATAAAATATATTATACAAAACCAATTTAAAATCGAAGTTGTTTAACAGTTTTGGCTGTATAAAATTATACGTAAACTAAATAATAAGTATAAATACTCAAAGATACAGATTTATTATGATTTTTATTATAGGGTATGTTCTTACCTAAGATTGGATATAAATTTTTAATTTCGCTTTTTGCTTTGCCCTTTGTTCATGATAAAATAATTATATAACAATTGTCAAGCTGCTTGTGTTGGTTCTTCTACTTCCCCCTACATATATAAGTGCGGAGGACCCCTCAACCTCGTTATGATCGGTCGTTGGCTATTTGTTCAACTTGAGTGTTGACCCATTCGCCGAGGGGTTGAGGGGTATAGTTGTATAGGGGGTGCTTGAGGGGGGATAAAGCTGGGGCACATCTGTTTTAGTAAGGAGAATTCTATCTCAATAAAAGTTTATTTGCTCTCTTAATGCGTTTTTTCTATCATTTTATGGACAACGCTTCTCAAGTGTTAGATAAACATTTTGACAACAGAGTCATAAAGTTACCATGGGTAATAATAATGGCCGTGGGGCGGTTCACTTTTCTGGGGTTAAGGGAAAAGCTGTCTGTATTATTTCGATTGCATTTAATTTAACCAGTTTAATAAGCAATGGACACATGAATAAAAGATTTATTCAATTTTAATGATAATAAAGAACAATCGGAACCGAGTTCACAAATTTTAATAGGTCGAAATATTTAATTGGTTAACTTAATACAGTCATATTATCTTTTCCCACGTAATGCACATAAAGTTACTATCGCGATTTACACATTTAAAATCTCAGTTATAAGTTTAAAAGCTTTAAAACAAACCCTTGCCAAAACTACAGTTCAACAACCTGTTGCCCAAGTGCTAAAAAAAACAAAAGACCAAAACCAAAAAAAGTCGTAACCAGGCAGAGAAAAAATAGGAAAATAAAACTAAAACTTGCGACACGCGACATTAAAAACGTGGCAGGCAATAAAAATTGAGGTCAACAGCAACGGCAGCTAATGAATAACAAAGAAAACGCTAACCGGAGAGGAACAAGTGGAACAAGGAGGAAAAGAGTTGCCGTGTCGCATAATTTCGCATTGAAAATGTCAACAGCAAAACGTTGTTGTTGGAAAACGGGGCGGAGCGGAAGAGGGGGACCCACTCTTATCAAGATGCGCAATTAAATATGGAAATGTGCAACGGAGACGCGGACACACACAAAATGAAAATGCAGGAAAATGCAGAGTGAAAAACATCAACAACATAAAATCCGCACACGCGACAAGTGTCATTAGCAACCCACTGCCCCTAAAAAAGGAACAACATTTTTTGTTGCGACAATTTAATGTCATTTTGGTGGGACATTTTATTTAGTAAAAGCTCATGAGGCAACCGCAAAAGGTGCTGTTGCAAAAAGGGTGCACGGATAAAAATGCAGCAACGAATTAATTTAATTTAAAATACTGCAATACAATTATAACATTTAAATTTATTAATAAAAATTAAATGATCGCGAGGCCGTTAAATGTCAGCGCTGTTCAATTTAAAGCGGTCTGAAACCAACAGCCTTATATTTTCAGTTCAAAAGAAAATTCAATCAATTAGTTAATATACTTGAAATTAAAATGAAAGTATATTCATTCTACATAACTATTTTGAGTTACATTAAGTGTCGATGTTTCTGTTTGGTGTTTCACATTTATAGTTGGGCAAATATTTCAAAAATTAAACATGATGGAACGCGGGGACGGGTGGGGCAAATGCTTGTCCCAAAATTTGTTGAGAATTTATATAACGTGTCGACATCGGCGACACAAACAACAAAAATAACAGCAGCGACAATTAGGAGCAACAACAGCTGGCGGCAACAACATTGGCCAAGGTTCAATTCGGTTCACACACTCAGACAAGGCAAACAATTTCAATTTGCATGTAGAGGAAGCCTCCGACACGAACGTACAATCACACAATTGGAAGTCGAAAGTTCAAAGTTGTAAGCAAGAATGCTTGACGTGGGAGTGGAGATTGATGTAGAACTTTCCCTTAGTCGAAACTAAGGCTTTATACTATTTATCATGTCAATGTCACACAAATTAACCCACCTTTAAGTAATTTTTATAAAAACAATTTAAGAGTACTTAAGAATATTGTTGCATAAGGCTGCTGCGAGGATACACCCTAGAAAATATTTAATTAAAACTGCTAGCAATAATTGAATTGATTTTCTCAATGAGACTCAATAAGTTTGGATAATAATAACCCTGTGTAAACTCAGAATTTGTTGGATAAATTCGCATACAATTCGTTTCTTTATCTTGCAGGCCCCATAATTATATTTTGCACCAATTTAAAAAAAATGTTCGTTTTAGAAGTTCTACTGTTGGTGTGAAGTGCTTTGAAGTGGACTAAGTTCTGTGCTAGTTTGTGTGGCATGCAACATATGGAATGTTTCTGATTGTTGAATGAACATGTTTTGTTATTTCAGTTGAGGAGAGGGTGTTGTGGGGCATGAAGTCGGGCAGAGACTTATAATTGCGTTAGCTTTGGCTTCTCCTTAATCTCCTATCATTCGTTTCTTCACTATTTGAACTCGCAGTAAAAAGGTATTTGTTATTCGATCACTTTGCCTTTTTGTTCGCTAACATGTACTTAGGAGGAATAATAAAAAAATTTTAAGTCTTATTTTTGGTAGTTAAAAAATCCCCATTTTTTTCTGTGTCTGTAAATCTAATCCTCAACCTCTGTTAAGCAATGCATGAATTTGCACAGACAGCGCACAAGTCATTTGAATGTATAAAGACATCTAAAAACCAAAAAAAAAGAAAGTTTATCTTTAATAAGTGTGTCTTGAAAATAAATTACAGTCAGTATTATAGTATAGGTATTGGTTTCATTTCAAAAATTGTAGTATAAAGCCATGTTTTAAACCACATACAATTTATTTTGATACATTCTTGGTATTGATTTACTGGTCTTATTGAGAAAGTTTTCTTTTTTAATAGTTAAAAAATAACAATAGTTTGGTTTCTATGACAATCTTTTGGGTGAAGAAAAAATGATTATTGACTAAATATCACACAAAAAAATCTATAAAATTTATTTAAATTTTTTTTGTAGAACACAATTGTTAATTGTTATTATGCAAAAAACTGGTTTCCCCAAACTTAATAATATTATAAAGTAAATCCGATATTTATGCATTAAGGCTTTCTTTTTGACTTACTTATGGTATGCTGATTTTAACATAATCATTTTACCAATAAACGATTTGTTTGCTTGTATTAAAATTAATTCTTTTAACTAAGTATCTGCGACATAATTAAATTGAATTGAATTAAAATTTAACTTTTTTCAGGCATACCTTGCGTATACGTTATTTAAGTTCAGACATTAAGTCTTCAATAACATATACACAATTTTTTTCTTACTGACAGTTCTGTTCAACGCCATGAGCATACTAACACCAAATCTCACACAGGAGATTTTATTGCGCTGTTTTATGTTTTCTCTTATTTAAATGAAAACGAGGAGGATAGAGTGTTAGAGGGAGATATACTGGCTCGAAAGAGAGGGGAGGCAGAGCTTAGACATATCTAACCGCAAGTAGTGAGCTTGGGGCATATGCTTGACATTAAGTGTGGCGCCCTCTGTGGACGAGCACTCGCATTCTCATGATGCGCTGAAGGTGGCAAAGTAATTAGTGAGCAGCCGAAAGAACTCTTCTTTCCCGTCCTTTTCAGATTAGAGCCCCCTCTGTCTCTTTTCCCCGGCAATTGTTAACGTGGTCATGTACTTGCTACACACTGAAACAAAAGTGTGCCTGCTTTTGTCACCTGCTAACTTTTGTTTCACAAATACATATTAAGAGTTAGCTAAACTTCAGTATAAAAATAAGTAGAGTAGAAGGTCAAAACCAAGACAATCTGATTAAAATAATGTTTAATGTATCATTCAAAAAGCTTTGTTATCCAAATAGATATAATTTAGGCCAATGTACTCGGAAATTATGAGTTTAAAAAAAGAAATGTAGTATGACTGTGAAATGCTTGTGGTTTGCTTTCGGTGTATATCTGTTCAAGGGGTTAAGCGCAGCTTTTCATTCTCTTTTCAGCAGCAGAGTGTCTCTTTTGAAACCCCCTTTTTTCCATTTTCCTGCCGCACGTGCTGCGGAAATGAGTTTTGTGTATTTCACTTTCCATTTTCCGCGACCCCTTAGTTGTCTTCTTACACTCGCTTCTACCTGGGCAATAAAAAAGGATTAAAATTTATGAAATTGCTTCGGTTTTTGGTATTTGCGGTCGGTCGGGAGGGGAAATGGATTCGGAACGTGCTTGTGGGTTAACTTCGGGTTAAGCTCAAGATGTGTGATCCATAAATAAGCGAATGGCTACCAGAAGTGGTAGTCATTTGACATAAATCGTGATATATGGATATTATTTTTTATCAAGAGCAATGCACCGCATGAAAAAGGTAAACGGAAAAGGATTTATGGAAATTTAACGGAAAAGAATTTAAGGAAATTCACCTTTTGATCTTCTTTTCTCAAATGTAGTATTGTACATATATTTAATATAATTTAAATATATATCTATTAGGAAGACACAATTTGTTTTGCGTTTCCATTTAGTGTTTTAGTACACATATTCAAAGCTATATATATATATAACAATGGTATCAGTTCGTACACAAAATAAAAAAAGATCGAACGGAAATAAAATACAAAGATGCCAATTTATAATTGGAAAACCCTTGTGTCCGAAAACCGTAAACTGATACCAGAATCTTTGTTTGTAGACTTTTCTCTGGAATCAGTTCTAAATATCCTTTTAATTCTTCTTCCCCACATCCAACCAACGGATTTATTTTTTTGCCCTGCCTGGCATTTTAATTTTTAGCTTTACATTTTCCGGAATAAAAGCAGCGAAAAATAAATCTCCTCGCTGGTTTTCTTATTACTGGCCCACGTTCGCGTGCGGTTCATGCGGCTGACCCATAAAACCCTTTTCCACATCCTTAACCCTTTGCTGCCAACCCGCCCCGACACCCTTAACCCTCTCGTGCCGGTTGTCGCGTGCTGGCTCTTAGCTTCAGCTCAATTATCCAGCGACACGACCACGCATAAAAAATCAGGCAGCGCAAAAAGCAGCAGAAAAATGTTCATTAGGGGAAATTCCATTTAACGAAATTGTTTTGGGCTCGAGTTCCCTCAGTTGGAGGTACAAACACTTATTTCTCTCATTCAAGTTGAGTGCCGAAAACGTTGAATGCGATTTTTTAGGTGTTGCTTTAGAGATGAGATCGTAACGATTATGGTTGTCGGTTAAGGGATGAGGTACAACTTAGAAACTCGAAACAAGAAAATGTATTAAAATATAAGATCGGGTGGTTTGGGCTATTTTCGAAAGGCGCGTACGACAATTTGGAAATGCAGAAGGTCAAATGTTGTCTATTAAATCTATATTTATATAAAATGTTCGATAAGAGGCAATTAAGTTTATTAAATTTTTCTTTTAAGATGAAATAAACTCTTGATTAATGTTAAAAATTTTTGAATTTTAGTCAAATGTTTAGGCCAAACTCAAGAACAGAAATTCAAATTTAAAAGTACCTGTTGTACCTAATTAAATTTGTACATATTAATAAGGAAAATGTGTGAAAATATCTTATTACTTCTTATCTAAATCAGATTTTCGCAAAAATTGCATAACCAAAAACGAAACCCCAAAGCAGACAGCATATATCCGGAGAAAAGCTTTCTCTTAGCCGCAGCAGTCAACACCAGCGGTGTCGAGGCCCAAGAGGAACCCACCCATCTAGGTAAGCGGTGCCTTCCGCTTTTCCGACCCACTCCTCTCGGATAGCTGCTGAGAAACTTTTGGCAGAGTTTTCCCCAAGAGTTTTGCTTATATTTGCCGCCACATCCTGAACTGGTCTTAGAACAAAAGGCGCCGAAATATCCGAAGTGCGGAAAGAAAAGCGCAACGCAGGACAGGCCCAAAGAAAAATATCAAGTATTATATAATATGTATTAACACTGGCAAGAGACGCATATGGAAAATAAATTAGAAAAGTTCCAGTTTGTTCTCGCCTCCCCCAAAACGCAGACAAAAGTTTATCCCGTCGACAGCAAATCTGTATAGGAAATTTATTAATATTTTATCAGGGTTCCGAAGAACAAGAGCTCTCTTATACTTTCAATTAAAAGTTACTTCAGCAACATTTGTTTACCATTTAGTGTCCAAAAAACGAAGGGGAAATCAAGGTTTATGAAGGCGTCAGATGCGTAAACACAAACAAATATAACTTCAAATGAAAACAAATATCGTGTAAAGGTCAAAGCACCCACCACCGATTTGTTTCCTATTTCCTAAATGAATACAAAAAGTGTGAGGCATTTGTAATTCGACTTTCCCGCTGGCCAAAAAAAGGTTTCGGGTATCAATTACATGGGTATAAATTTGTTTGACCGGAAGGACGATTGATTGATAGCAACAAATTTTGAAATAGCTTTCGTAAACCTTACTCTTTTATTTAAACGCTCTGTGCTTGCGTAATTTTATATTCAATTTTCTATTGTGGGTCTAACAAGTTTATAAAGTCAAAAAGCGAAACCGAATATCAAATTAAGCAAATATTTGATTTAAATTCAGTTTCATGCACTTTACTTTTAGTAAATTCAAAGAAAACTACGTGATTTTCATGAGAGAATTTTATTAACCATGCAAAGTTTTATTTCCTGCTTTCAATTATTCGGAAAATTTCTGTCTCACTTCATTGCCCATTTACAACTTGTTCCCACTAGCCATATCTCGCTCTCTCTTACTTTTTTCATTAAGCCGTCTCACTCTTGCGTCTTGAGGGATGCGCAGCACAAATTATTAAGAAACATTCTAGCAAACTGCAGACAAAGTTGGCAACAAAAGGCAGGCTGCTTAATTATACACACCATTAATAACTAAAACCAATTTGTATGCTCTGCAAGGGCAAAGTGGCAAGGGGTTGGAGGATTGGTGGTGGGTTAAAGCACCTACAACTGCAACTCATGACCAAACCACCCACTCACATGCAATGCATGCCATATAGCACATAAATCAACGCACAAAAGGAGCAATAACAAAGGGACGTGGGGAGACAAGGAAGAAGAAGCACTAAAGGAGAAGCAGTGCAGCAAGCAGTGCAGGATAAAAGGAAGAAGCAGCACCACGACAACAAGTGAACGCAATTTGTACTGCGGGACTTCCCCAGGATCTGGATGGATGGCAATGGGAGGAAAATGGCAATGCTTTGCACTGAGAAAAATTCTATGTCGAACTGGTTGCTATTTTCATGTGTAAACAAAATATTTTTAATCTTCTTTACTGTATGACACAGACATTTTTCTTAAAACATGAAACCACAAATTGAAACTTTTTATATTCAATATTTTTTTGTTACTTAAGGGGAAACCAGATATATACTTTTCCTCATTATTTTGATTTTCTTGAGGTATGAAATTGTTTTTTTTTTCTAACTCTTTTTTCTCTCTGCACTGAACTGTAAAAGTTAAGAGCACCAACATCAGCAAGTACAATAACTGCCAAACAACAATAACTGAGCAAAAAGCCGTGTTGCAAATAAGCAATATTGATGAGTGGTACGCCCGCTAGGGGGCGCCAAGACAGTGCCAAGGCGATTGAGGCAAAAAAAGGGCAGGAAACAAACAAAAGTCGGCCCAAAAAAGGCAACCAAAAATGTGCAAAATGTGCAACTAACGAGTAACTGCCACAATGCACACAAACTCTAAGACAAAGGTAAGCAAAGTTCTTATGGAGAGGGGTGGTGGGGAATCGCCCTTTTCTAAGCAGCTTTTGTTGTAACTATAAACTATAAACAGCTCCCCAGGACAAAAGTTTCTCCTTCTTGGACCGCCCACAACAGCCCCACAAAAATCTTCTTGTTAGTTTAGGTTTTCCTCTTATTTTTTGTGTGATCCTATGTATTTTTGGCTCTTCCGTTTCTTGTTTCCTACTGCGGCATCATTATAGGGTAGCGTTCCAAAAATGGACAGCACAAATGCGGAAAATCCCGCAAAAAGAAAGGGAAAAATTTGGAGAAAATCGTTCTGGTCGGCCAGCTGAGCTCATTAAGTTAAAGTGATGTCGGGCTTAAACGCAACTAGCTCCTTCTCTTTTGCACGCTGCCTTTCGTCTATGTTGCACTGTTTTGAGGATTTCCTTTTCGCCTTCACGCTTTTGTGAGCTGTTCCTGTAACGTGTAATTAACATCTGAAGTGTTTGTTGTTCTGCTTTGTCTGAGTGTCGGAGAGGGGTCAGGAAAAGGCGTGGGGCAAAGGGGGGAGGGACCAAGGGGATATTGTTGCCATTTGAAGGAGTTTTGAGAGCCGGAGGAGACGCTTTTCCTTTGACTGCCTTTCGAGGGGTTTCGTGTTTGCAGTTCGCCACTTCAAGTTAGAAATATTAGTTTTTGATAATAAATCTAAAATGCGGAGCATTTAAATTAATATTATCCTAGGCGAAATCTTGAATACACACATTTTTATAAAAATCTAATAAAAGGTGCATTTTTTAAATTTCAAAAAGGAGATTTGGATGAAAAAAATTGAAGTATTCGTAACTTAAATCCCCTTTCAGGTCTTTATTTTTAAAATATCCACAAATTTAAAGTTTTGTTTAAGTATTATCCATCACCTTGAGTTTAGCAAGGAAATAAAGTTCGATTTAAATATTCATTTATGGGAAAAAAATAATACAAACGTAACACGTTAATCACTTTAACATTTAAATTTAATTTAATTTGCATCCTTAACAGTTTTATATACATTTTTCTTCGTTAAGATTGGCCTTGGATCTTTAACCCTTGGCAAACTGCATTTCGACCTCTTCAATGGACTATCAAAGCGCACTTAACACAGTTGCCAGACACAAAAGTTCAAAGCTGTAAAACTAACTGAGGAACTTAGTAAGCCCACGCCGCCCATACTTCCAACTTTTCCCTGCTTTCCCATCCGACTATTACCAACAGGTGCTTTTTCCCTTCAATTTCGTCGATAGTTTTGACACAAAAGTTTTTGGCTCATTTGCGTAAAAGTTAATAAGGGGGGCGGGAATGGAAAAGTCGGAATTGAAAGACCCTTGTAAGCTGTATACCTAATTATGAGCCATGGATGTTGGCTACACGTAGGAAAATAAATTTGATTAATTTCTAATATATTAGTTTTGGTCATTTTTTATTTATTACATATAATTATTATTTAATAAACCCAATTATGTAAGCCCCTCTCAAAATCTTGAATTATTAAAAAAGTCCTGGTATATATGTACACACCTTAAATGTCAAAACTAATTTTACAAATCTATTGATTTGGCCCGCTTAAAATATTTGGATTGTCTTACATTTCAAGGAAATATATTTTTTAACTACATATGGTTTCCCCCTGTGTGCCCCTTCACAAAGTTGATAATGCAATTTGTCGCGCTGTCAAAAGAAGACTTCAGCCCGCATTGATGAGAGAGATAGTCGCTAAATCGCCGTTCAACTCCGTCTTCCCTTCTATCCCTCTCACTTCCTCTTATGTTTGTCTCCCGATTGGCAAATGATTAATAATCGAAATGTCAACGATGTCCCTTCGTTGGTCTGTCAGTTATAAAGTCACTTGACAGTTTAATCAATTTGTGTGTTTCGACTTTTCCAGCTGAAATCTCCATGCGGGTAGAAAATTAACTTAAGTGGCAGACTGGGGGCGGCTGAAAGGCAGGATAAATAGAAAATTTATATAAAATGTTGACCGAACAAACAGTTTTGAAAAGTTTACCAAGCAAACAATAGAAATTGTCGGGCATTGTTAGTTTGGCGAGATGAGCAAATCGCACAAAGGCATTCGACATAAGGAAGAGCATAACAGCTGTGCTGGGTCCGGAGATATATCCCACATAAGCTCTGTCCCCGAAAACCCCCTCTATTGGCTTTGTTTTCTCAACAAACAAACGACGAGTGACGCCGGGTGGCAAAGAAAATAAACAAAAATTATGACAAACCAAAACGAAGCGAAGGAAGGAAAAAATAATAAAATAGCTCAAGAAAAACAGCGAACCGCAGTTGAAAAGCCTGGTATTTATTTTTGTGAGTGCACAGAAATATATATATTTTCGTTCAGGTATCTTTGAGGTGTTGAATACCACAATACTTATACTACTATTGAGAAGAATTGAAGAAACTTACAATTTAATAGGCTAAGGTATCAAATAAATTATATGAAATATGATTTTAATAATATAAAGTCTAAAATACATTTATTTTTTCTGTGTGCTTGGGATTGGAGTGGGTGGTCAACTACTAATAAACAGGCCTGAAGCAGGGGATAAGAAAAATGGGAGGGGAAAAGTCAGCCCTCTGCATGCATTAGACATAAAAATTCCAAGCCATAAAGCCAACTAACATGTAACCAGGTTAAGACGGAGGGTGGCAAGGGTACCGAGTTTTAAACACATAAATATGAGGACTTAATGTCTGACGGGTTTTATTGGAGGAAATCGGGGGAGCTAGGCTGTGTTGGCGTTTGTGCCAACCCATGGCTTGCGATCTTATGCTTGCGGAAATAAAGCCATTTACAGCCTGTTTTACAAACGTGCAAAAAGGTCATAACAAGCTGCTAAAGCCAGTGGTAGTAAATAATTCATATTTATTTTTATTACAATTTTTTAATTTAACAATTATTAATAATAAGTGATTTATGTAGAACATTGTAAAAACAATACCTATTTTATTTCCAGACTAAAACTTTTGCACCAACTTAGTATTCACATAGATGTGCCGTAGTGTTGCATTTAACTGTCGTAGACAGCTTTTCCCCACAGGTTGTCGCTGTCTGTCCAGATCAGCAAACCACCCAAAACTCTGCCCACAGGGTACAAATTTTCACATAGCCTGCTGTTATACACATTGTTGTACAACGCCCATCAGCGTCCAGTGCAGATGCTACTTGAGTTTCCCACCTCCGAGGTATCCTCTCATCTTGCTAACTGATGACGTTGTCCTTGCATGCAAATTTCTTGGACTGCTGCTGTTTCCACTACCCTCGAGCCCCATACCACAATCAAGTCTAATGTCCTTTTATGGGAGAAGTTATGACCCCTACCTGACTGCTGGCAAACACATATTTATGGCATAACAGTTCTGGTCAATAAAATAGGAATTATTTGAAATTTTTACTACATGTTAAATACCTCCTAGCTTAACATATAAAGTATTTTATTTTTAAATTCTAGATGGGTTAATGTTTTTAAAAACATATTACTATAATATTTTTGGAATAATAAGTAAGTCTGACAGACACACATATCGAATATATTATTTAAATAAATAAATTAACATATGTTTCATAGAATGAAATCAATGAATTGTCATCATCTGTTGGGCCCCAGATGAGATGGAGACTAGCTTATAAGAGCCGAAACTTAAACAAAATAAATTAGCTTTCAAATTGAGGACTAACTTAAAAGTGTCGAGATTTAAACAAAATGAATTTATGTATTCTCAGTATCACCTAAATACAAGTTTTCCTAAAATTAAGGGAAATCTAAAAATTAGCAAAACAAGTTCGCAAGATTGACTATGATGATTAAATGGATTTCAGGGTGTTATGCTTTTGGTAAACATATCTTCGAACACTCATCTAATTAATCACATACCATTTTTAAGTCTGTTACTCCTAGAAAATATGTTGTATTTTTTTTTCGCTGATTGCAAGATTAGCTTAGCCATTTAGGGCAGTTGTCTGTTTAAAAAAAATCAACGTGTTAAAAAATCTTTCCAAGAATATGGTCATGTTGTTTTAGTGACATTTCGGGGATTTTTGGGTAATTTTAAACTTAACGTGTTGTCTTTTATTGCAGTTCGGAAAAGTGCTACTACTTTGACTGCAGCTGTTCGACTATCTGCCGAGGGACATATTTGCATGCGAGAGACGCCCCCTCATCAATGCCCCAAACTCACCGAAAAATTTTACGTTTTGGCAGGCGGAAGCTGCCTGTTTGGGGGGCTTAGGGGGGTATTTGAGGGGGCCTAAGAGATGGGGGGAAAACAGGATAGGAGTGCACACATGTAAAATGGCCAGCCCTGAGTAAACATTCGCATCAGACCCGGAGTCGCAGACCGAGTCAGACACATATGGCCAAAACAGCAGGGAAAAAAAGCACAGACAATAGATACAAGAGCTGGCTGACAGGGAGGGGGGCTATTTCGGGGGATCCGGGGGTTAAAGGGGGTATAACTCAGTGAACAGCCGTTGACCATTGCCTGACATT
This sequence comes from Drosophila gunungcola, assembly GCF_025200985.1. Lineage (NCBI taxonomy): Eukaryota > Metazoa > Arthropoda > Insecta > Diptera > Drosophilidae > Drosophila > Drosophila gunungcola. Next base: position 1,484,237 of record NW_026453181.1, on the reverse strand, counting down.
TGAGCCATGTTGTCAACGTTCGTTCGTTTGTTGTAGCAGAAGTTGTTTGCTGTTGTTGCCTGCATCCATTATGGCTGTTTGCTACTAACCCTCTACTGCCTCAAACCCCTTCTTAACCCCCTTCTGTCCAAGCATGTTGGATTGCTTTTGGCCAGTTTTGTCTCGTTTCATTGGAAATTTTGTTGGGTCTCGTTTGATGTTGCTGGGGCTATCTCTTTCCCACCCCCAAACTAAATCTTCTTCTCCATCGTATTAGCAATGTATTTTCTGGCCCTCGTGTTATCTCTTCTTCTTGGCCAAAATTTAGCATATGCCTGGCTCACTTAGTGGCCAGTAATGAGCTGATACTCCTACTTGCACTCATAATTCAGAGATTCGCTCCCTCTCTTTCTATGGCTCTTGTGCCATCTCTCTCTACTGCCGAGAAGTACATCAAATATGTGCAAAAATAGCAACAGCAGCTGGGTTGTTTGTTTTATCTTTCCACAAAATTAGTTACAGACGACAACGACGACAACGACGACATCAACAACATTGTCCACTTCAAATGTTGTCCGTCATCTTCAAACAGCTGTCACCAGTGCCTCTCTTTCTAGCCGCCGTCCTGCCATCTCTCTCACTCTGTTTCCGGCTGATTGGTGCTCTATATGGTTATGGCCTAATAGCCAACCTAATAAGTGCCCAAGCATACTGGCCCTGGTCATGTTTCGGCCATATCCCATGTGCCTCATTGGCAAATTATCAACTTGACCACACAAAAGCGGAGAAAGGAAGATTTTTGCGGCCTGCGAATGACATCCATGTTGGTTTGTTCGACTGATGGAACGGAAATTAACCATTAGATTGCTTAGCTCCCCTCAGCGGTCTTTAATTTTTTAATTAATTGCTTGTCACGTTCGTCCAGCCAAAAGAGAAATGGAGCGCGAAATGAAATGGAACGCGAAACCACTGAGAAAAAATTGTTAGAGCTAGAATTGGTTAAATACCATCTATATATAGTGGAATAGTAGTGGAAGTCTATTATTGCTATACTTGAACTTGTATTTAAGTGTAATCAAATTTCTTACACGATTTAAAATTTTTGTACTTCGATCAAGGGAATAATTGTAGTTTTAAACGATTTTTCCGACTGTTTAAGCTCGGTTTTTGTTGTGTCTGCGTCAGCGAAAGGCGGTGGAAAAATAATTGTTGCCTCATCGCTGCACGTTGCTTAAAATAATAGTAATAAGTGGCGGTTAGTCGGCCGCTCTCCCGCCCCACTTTGCCCCTATTTTATTCCCCAGCGACTGAGTCTCGAATGGAAACTCATAAAAAAGGCCCCAGCCAGACGACACTTCTGTTCAAAGGGGGAAAAGGGAAGGCAAAGGCTGAGATATCCCATAACAATGGCAGGAGACTTGCTGGCAAGGAAGCCTCTGCAGTGGCAATAATTGTCATCATCATCATCTTCATCTTCTGGTCAGCGGCAAGTGGGCGGCTCTTTTCCACATCGCAGTCCACTCCGCAGATCCAAGTGCAAGACGACAATCAAAGTCCATGACAGAACCGCAGAAAAGAAAAGCAAAGCAAACTGAAAGCAAGTTAACCAGCGACATTTTTGAGATGCCGCAATGAAGGCAAAAGGCCCCAAGAACAAGCAACTAAATGGCAAATCGCCTGGACTCGCACTTGGCTAAGAAAAGACAGAGAGGCGCAAAAAGAATGACCAAACATGGGTAAAAGTGCTGGCCAGGGGCTGAGGCATTGGCGTCGGGGGCTCTGTGTTCGCGTTAAGTGGAATGCGATTGACAATAGTTGTAAAACAACTTGAATAACAGTTTGTATAACTATTTGTATATCAGTATTGAGTAAAATATCTATAACGCCTAGGGTAATTAAAAAGATCATTGCATAGAGCTTTATCGCTATTTTGATCTCAACTTAGACAAAAATAAGCACATATATGTCATATATTTTGATATAGTTTTAATAAACTCTTCCATTCTTATTTCATTTTAAAGGGTTACTCCTTTGACTACGCCCTTGTCTTAGCTCAGCACTGGACTGCGCCCACAGCTTTCCAGTTGTCCATTCCACGGCGGTGTGTTGTGGGCAATCAAAGCAATTGCAGACCCCAGCTCCACGCAGATCCCAACCCAATCCCATCCGATTCCCAATCCCATTCCGATTCCGATCCCAATTGCAAGTGTCGCTGGCACGAGGAGCAGAATGAAGCAACTGAAGCGATGAGATGACAACGGGCGATGCTGGAGGAGCTCAAGATGGATTCTGCTAAGGCGGATGGGGCAAAAATAATGAGCTGTGTAACCCTTTTGGTCCAGCGAGTGGGGGAAACGGGCCCAGAAGCTGAGCGGCGGCAAAAGGAAAATTAATTAAGGCAAGGGGCCGAACGATTGAGGCGTCGTACTCGACGTTGTCCACACCGACACCGGAAAAAATTAGTTTATGTCTGAATATCATTTGATAGTTTTATAAAAGTTTGAACTTAGATAAGATTTAAACAATTTTCAAATAGGTCTAATGTTGCTTTCTTGTACAAACAAACATTTCTTAACTGCGGCGTCTCTAACATCACAATTTACAATTTAACTTTCAAAAATGCCCATAACATTATTAATAATATTTAAAATATTATTAAAAATTATAAAATAATATTATATTTAAAATTCCCAAATAATAAATTAGTTGTACATTTTTTCGTCTGCACTTTAAACTGAAAGTCCAAGTCGAGTACAAGTAAGTAATATTATATTTAAGATTCCCAAAGCTTTATTTTTTTCTCTGCACTTGTAACTGAAAGTCCAAGTCGAGCTCCATGCCGATGGCGTTTGTCGGGTGGGTTGTTTGATTTCTGCACGACCTTCGTTCGGGGCTATCGCGAGTCTCACATCTCTGGCTCCTTCAATCTCGGGCCTAATAAATCTTCAGCTCAATCTCGGTCCACGCCTCATTCTTTCGTCCCCCAGCCTCCTGCTTCTTAGTGGCTTCTGTTCTACTCTAATTTTTATGCATGACAAGGCCCACAAAAGTCTTTTGACCGAAATGTTCGGCCCACTTCAGCACCCCATATCCTTGGTCATCGGCGACTTCATTCTCTTGCTCTCCAGCTTTTGTTGAATTTTTCATGCGTTGCTTTTGGGGCGGCAAAGTTTTCATTAAAATTTGATTAAAAATAAATTATTGGTTATTAAAAATGATTAGTTTTGGCCAGACTGATGCTCAGGCCAGGACTTCCTCCAGTGGCAAATTGTTAAAGGCAATGGATAGGGGGGTTGAGCTCTTCTCCAGATTCAGACAGAAGCAATAATGTGCTTGCAAAATTAATGAAGCTCTGCGGAAGTTGGCAGCAAGTTGAGCGAGATATGCTGGAGGCGTTTGATGTCATCAAGGGGGAAGTCAGAGTTTAGCGTGGTAGCGAGTCCTGGGTCCTTTGGTATTTTAAGAAAGGTCCACTCGGTGGGGGATAATTGAAAATTATGTCAGCCCTAATGTTGCGGACAAGAAAGGTCGTCTTAATTATGCATAACTTGAAAGTTTGATTCAAACATTGCTTTTTAAATATTCAGGAGCCTAAAAACCTTTATATTTTAAGTTTTGGTGCATACAAAATTTTCTTTTTTTATTTTAAAACTTATAATAATATAATATTATTCTAGTTATTTAAATTAAATTGACAGACAGTCTTTTTTATTTGCTACATTATTTTTGGAGAAATTAAGCTGAATATGAATTTGCAAAAGACAGTTGCTTTACATACTCAACTATACTTCTTTTTGTATATATGTACCCATATAACACTTTAACAACCCCAAGCATGGTGACAATTGCAAAGTGCAGTTAATCAGCGGGCTTTTCCCGTTGTCAGGTGGGCCGGTTTACCTTTGGACAGCCTGACAGGTGGGCCAAAGTGAGCGTGTAACAGTTTCGGCTCCCTGACCACTTCGCCATCTTGGACACGTCAAAAAGCAAGCTCAAAAGCCAGCGCCGAATCGCACTTGAAATGGCCGCGTCAAAATGTCGCTCAAAAAATGGGAGGGAGATGGCTAGAGCGGGATATCTGCAACACAGCAAAAGAGTGAGAAGGACAAGTGATAGACAACTGCAGATGCAGATGAAAAGATGGCAGTGCTGCAGATAAAGATACAAAAATTGAATCACTGAAGAAAAATATTTTAAAACGAATTAAAAAAGTAAACAAAATTACAGCCGGGTGGAATCAGACATATTTAATTCCATTCACTTAAGCTTTGATTGAATATTGGGAATAAATGTTTGCATTGATTGCAAAGCCCATTTCTTTGTGTATACACCATTCAAATACACCAAAACCACATTTCAGAATCGCAAATAAGCTTGTGTTTGGTTTCATTTGCTTCTGAATAAAGAATAGCTTCCGGATAAGCTTAAATTAAATGTATCACACGTCAGTAATATTTTTTTTCTTCAATTTAACAAACCTCGAAAGTTATTGATTTAAAGGTTATTCTTTGGAAATATCAAACTTAATTTATTCGTCGCCAGTAATGTGCAGTATTGCAATAGAAAAAAAACAAACAAAAACAAATCCAAGTTCATAGTTTATATGTTTTTTTGACGCTGATTAACAAAGCAAATTATCAAGAATTCATATTTACATCAACTTTAAAAAAAAAAACGCTTTGCCATGGTGTGCAGGTCCATTGTTTCACTACTTTTTTTCTAACTTCTTAGCCTAATTTAACCCCTTTCGAACTATTCGAAAATGTTGAAATTTCAGCAAGTTCCAAGGAATATACCGGAATGTACTCCAAATGTTCTTCAAATATACCATAATACAAAATTATTATTATCGAACGATTGTATCGATTGTGAGCCCAAACCATCGATGTTTGCTAAATTGTTCGTCCATCGATAGTATCGAAATTGCTATAGATTGTTTTACCAAACTAACAACTTGAGATTAGTAACTCAAGTTCCATTTTTATTTTTTTTTTTAACTATTCTAGCACATATACATGATTTAAAAAACAAAGCATCCTAACTAAAACCCAACTTCCTTGTTTTCGGTGTGTCCCGTAAGGCGATAGATGGCTTTGCAGATCGGAACGGAGCAAAACAAATGGAGCAAGCCAAGCCTGGGATTGGGCAATTTTTCACACACCAGAAAAGAAAAATCTGGAAAATAAGGAAAGCGGCGAAACTTTGTACGCACAGCGTTGTACAACGATTTGTTATCTCGTCACTTGTATCTAAACGCTGCAGTTAACGGTACTCAGACACTCAGACGAAGCCACGCACCAACAACAAGTTGCTATTGCAGTTTTGCTATTGCAAGTGTTGCCAAAACATATTGGGGCAGAAAAACACTTTGCCAAAAAGGCAAAACGATGTCATACGCATATTTCTTTTTGCTGCAATGGAAATCGTATCTAAATTTGCAAATCAGCAGCGGACCGAAGCATCCGACAGATGGCTTTCCCAAATCCAGGCCGAACCGGATCTTAAAAGGGGTTCCCGGGATATGGTCCTGCCTTATCAGACCCTACACATGTCCAACATGAACACTGCGGTGTGAAAGGAAGGCAATCAAGGGACCTCAACTCTCTTGCATCTGGCCATTAAAAATGATTTATATGCGGCAGCGCAAAAAATGATACGTATGCATATATATCCAGTATTCATAAGCTGAGTTTAGTTTGTGCTGCTGCTTTATTGATGTTAATTTATGTATGTTTCACTTGGCTTTCTTGCCACGCATGTCTTTTGAGATCTCAAGAGCTGCAAAGTTGATTTACAGCTGCAGTTGGGTTGGGTAGAGTTGAGTTGGGATTGGACTCGGCATCGCATGCGGATTGGGCTGGGTTTGGTTAGTCCCGAGTCTAGAGTCAAGGTGGGTAGTCGCTTAATTGGTCGCCACCTAGCCACCTAGCCACATGTTGCGCCATGTGTGCCATGCAGTTTCGATTTCAGTTTGCCCGGTAATGCGAAACGCACTTTCAAAATCACAAAAACAAATGCAAAAAAAATATTTATGATTTATTTGAATGGGCGTCTTAATGGACGGCTTTGTACCGGCCATAAATGGCCTATTGATAAAGTTGTGTGAATTATTTTCCATAATTTAGCTCCACAATTGTATCTATTGTTAATGGCTTTTACCTTAATGTTTCTTCATATAATAACATTTACATTGTTCACATAAAGTATGACTCTACTTCAAATGATAGTTATACTAGTATATGTAAAAATATATGTATACATCCTTGAAAAAAATGTATAAATTATAAAATGAGTTTAATTTTACTTGAACATGTACCTAGGTCCAAAATAACCAATAACTTGATTTATGAAAATAAGAACGCCATTAATCTAAACCAACTTTGCTTCAATTTGAAAATTAAAAAAAAAGTAAATAATAGCCCATTGACAATCATACATAAATAAAATTCAAATTGGGTAAGCGATCTCATCGGGCAATTTATGTGTGTCCGAAGACATTCCAATATGACTAATGGAGCGCCAAGATCATTTCAGATCGCTTCGGATCAACAAATGCAGCTCACACACAGAGGGGCCTTTTATTTTCTGTACACAATAATTTCAGTGGTGCCAGTGCTTATCTTTTATGTAAATTTATGAACCAGTCTGCGACCACTCAAAAAAGTTGACTGGCAATAATTATGATTTCTTCAAGTGTGCACAAGCAACTAAACACACAGCAAATATATACGATTTATATATTTTTTTTGGTGGATATATATTTTACCCAAGTCATGGCAAGATGTCTATTGACAGCCAGCCACACAGAGACACTTGACGGGCAGCTCGAGTGGCTTTTTGAGAAACCAGTCTCGAGTGCGTTAGAATACCAGCTCAAGTGGGCACTGAAGGAGTAGTCTAAATCTGGAGAGTGCGGGCGGAGGGACATGGTCAGGGATCAGGAGGTGCTTCGACTGGGAGCGCGGACATCGATAGAGATTCCCATTGGCAAGCGCCGTACTTCAGATGCCGATGGTCTGCAAATGGAATTGAAACTCAAACCGAGACCGAGATTGAGGTTGCCCCAGAAGGCGACCATGATACCAACACGTAGAAAAACAAGAGAGAACGCTATAGTCGAATTTCCCGACTATTAGATACCCCTTACTTAGCCTACAAACTTCAGACAAAGTATTTGCCCTAAATAAAATCGAACTTTAGGTGGCGCCAGCTGTCAAACTGCATAGCCGACACTGGAAGCTAAATGCGTGCAGAACTCCCACCTCCCGCTAACAGTTCTTTCGTTCTGTCTCTCTACTGCAGCGATTACCGGCAGAGCAGCGGCCGAGCGGCGGCAAAGGACCATATGACTTCAAAAAAATTTGCTCGATTTTAAAAATGTTCTGTCTACCGATATATTTGACCTGAAACACACACGAAGAGTCCAACACCTACGGTCTAACATGTCACAGAGTGGCAGTACATACGATTTGTGTGCGTTAGAGTGGGCGTGGCTGCGTTTCGAAATAACCTTGCGCTGCTTAGGAACTACTAGAATCTACAAGCAACGTCCCAACTCTGTAGCTTCTATAGTTTCCGAGATCTCGAAGTTCATACAGACGAACATACAGACGGACAAAGATCGACTCGGCTATTGAACCTGATCAAGAATATATATTCTTTATATGGTCGGAAACGCTTCCTTCTACTTGTAACATACATATTCTACGAGTAACGGGTATAAAAATAGTGTTTTATGTTATAAGGAGATCTTAGGCATTAAGTGGATTATGGCTTACAATAAATATTGTTACTCAAAACACAGATCAGTTCATTTAGAGCTCAAAATCTAGCTATAAACATGCCCTTCCTCATGACGTATCTTAAAAGATTTAAGTTTATTATAAGTTATAGGAAATACTGAAATCTTGTTCATAAAAGAAAATATTTTATTACCTAAATACTAACCGCTAAGCTATTTTTTTTGGTGTAATGCACCTTTTAACCGGTTTTGGTTACAAGTAGATCCGCTGGAGCTTCTCAAATATCTATGATTAAATGTATATAGTTATAGTGGCAGGGCCAGCGGCTTTCCAGCCGAAGCAGAGTAAATTTAACTTTATGACATAATTGTAGAGGGAGAAGAGTGAGCTACTGCGGCCCCAAACGCACTTTAAACTAATTCATAAATCTGTTCGGAGTCGAGACCTCGAGAGCAGGCATAATTGCCTCCATTTGTGGTCCCATGTGCCGTGCGATGTCAAGTGAGTGCCGGCTAAGAGGAATTCGAGTGCAAATCGATGTTGGCAATCTAGCCAGTAAATATATATAAATATTTAGTGCCCTCTGCTGCCAGTGTTTGTGGGTTTATCGTGTCTAATTATGGCAAATTAGCCGGAGTAGTGCCATAAATCAATGCGGGTCTCTGGGGAAGGGTCACTCAACTCACATGTTCGGGGACATAGGGGTCAATCAGCGGTGGTCTGATGGAATTTACATACCTGGAATGAGACGAAATTGGGAAATTTCGGGTTAGAGTTTGTACAAATGTAAATGTAGACTTATTAGCACTGAGGCCTAAAGAAAATAGTTCAACTCTATAAGGAATTTACATTTTATAAACGAACACTTTGTTTTAAAGTCTATACTAGCAACTTAAAATAAACATTTTTGAATGGAAATAAACAGGGTTTTAAGTACCAAGGCTTCTTATAATAAGGCATAAAACATTGGTAAATATATATATTATTGTATGCACCTTATAACCATTTATTTTATTGACTAACCAGTTTTAACTTATTTATGGTGAGTAAAAGGTTATTTCATTTATATTAATCATTTTAAATTATTTTCCTTTTCAATGGGTAATTTACCCGCTCGTCGATTTTTTAGTCACCACAACTTATTCTTAAATACGAAGAACCCCCCCTGCTTTCAATAGGCAAGAAGTCCCCTCAAACCGCTGGGGGGTTAAGCCATGTGAGTTGGACAGCGGGGGTTAAAGTTGGGGAGAACAACAGCAAATGAAAAAAAAAAAAACAAACGAGAAATGCAGCGAGCCAAATTTGCTTGACATTTACAACCGGCCAAGTTGGCCAACTCGCATCCGACATTTACTGCCTGATGTACTCAGTCGACTGGCCGGTGAGGAGCTGTGCCATTTTAAGTGTTTATAGGTATTTATTTTTATTGTTTTTATGCTTAACGATTTTTTAAGTGGAGTGCACAAGGAACGTACACAGCAGCCGTACGAGACTTGTATGCAAAGTGCTCTGGGCTCCACTTTCCCGCTTCTTTTCAACCAACACTGTACGCTTGAATTGTGGTACTTTTTTTGGTTGGTTGGCTGGCATTTTTTGTGGCTCTTCTTGGTCGAGTTAACAAGGCGCAACAAGAAGGCGGCATAGTTAAAGCTGCCTCAAAGTCGCCAAGTCCCCAAAGTCAGGGGGCAATTTAAATGACCAAAACCAGAACCAAAACCGAAAAGAATACGGCGCATTCCTTGGCGGGCAGCAGATTTATGTGTCCTTTGTTCTGGCGATTACAATGCTCTCGCGTAGCCGCAACAAATTTTCCCTTTCAATCGGCGTACCATCGTCCGGCAATATTTCAATTAATTCGTGGAAAATGCGCTCACAAAGAAATATCATTAATAGGGACTTTTGTAAGGATTTTGCAGACTGGTGGGAATAAAAAATTAATGAGCTTCGATCTCGTCCTAGGTTTTGTGTTTTTTTTTTTTTAATTTATTCTTTATTTTTTTTAAATTTAATGGTGTGTATTTTCTTTTGAAATTTGCTAAGCCTATTAGTTGGAGATTTTTTACAGAAAAAACATTTTCCTTACACGACATAAGCATACACAAGTTTAAAACAAATATTACCAATTTATATTATTAACTGGAGCTCATTTTAACGACCTACTCATAGGATTTATTAATGTAAAACCTAAAACTTTATATAATATTTCCCACAGGGTTTTAATAGTCAAATGTATACTTGAATTAATAAAGTCACGCCGAAGTCTGTGCAATTTTCCCTCGCATTACACACTTTCAATTCGATGTCATTGTGTCTCTGGCCTTTAGCTCTCACCTTTACCCCCCTCCCCCCTCCATTTTTTTTTTATCACGGTCCAACCATTTTAATTAGTTGACGCATTTTCACTTTTTATTATTTCATGATTTATCTTAATTTATGAGAACCAAAAGAGCAACAGCGACAGGAAAGAATTGTAAATTATGCAAGTAAAGTTGCCAGCCAGGTGGAGCTTTTCGACTTCGCAGCTTAACTTTTATTTCCATCCAGAAGTGGCGAAAAAGTGACAAAAAAAGAACGTGAAAAGAAAATTATTTAATTATGTGTATAAAGTTCCACTTGTCATCCTGTCAGGGGCGTCGTTCTGTAATTTGACATTCGAAATTAATTATAACCGAAAAAAGTGAGCCAGAAAATCTGTTCTTGAGGTTAAAGTTTGGCAAAAAATTGTATGAAATTAAATTTCTCCATTAAACGGCCTGATAATCTGCAAATAAAGATGAGGGTAGACATTTCTTTGCCCTGTCCTGAAAGGGCCGGCTGATGACCCCTTGTTAACGCACTAATCTAGCAGATTTTTATTTCATTTCTTTTCTGCCTTTGCATATTTCCAGCTGGGGACAATGGACACAAAAGCTTAAGCGACAGTTGGAGAAATATAATGGGAGGAGTGCAAAATATATCCCATGTCAACATTAATTAGGGTCCGGCATTATTCTCATCTAATTCCAGGCATTATGGTCCATATGACTCCAAGGCAGGTTAGTTTGGGGACAGAGCAATTAAGACGTAGGGCATTCGGAATATTTTTTTCAGGAATGAAGGGGAAAGGGTTTTGTTATGCCAAATAAGAAACATAACAGGGATTTGTTTTAACATTTTTTGGTAATTATCAACTACATTCCTGCAAATAATTATTCTTGGAAAAAACACAGAGTAAAGGGTTTAGCTTTAATTTAAAAAAAACCTTTTTGGGAATAACAGATTTATTATTAAACAAATTAGAATAAAAATGTAGATTTAGCCCTTTCAAAGAAATATTCTAAATATAAACTTTACTTATAAATTGGGCAAATTAAAGCCAAGTCCTTCTTTAGCCTCAAAAGTAAACTTTAATAATAATAATAATGGAAAGACAATTTTGCTCATTCCACATCAGCTTCTCCGAACTTATTGCCCTATTCTTCCAGAGCCATTCATAATTTAAGCCGATTTAAAAACGGGCGCCAGTTAAGTCGACCGTGGGCGTATAGACGACATTGAGTGGGCGTGGCATTGGCTTGCATCACAGCTCACAAACACAATAGAGAAAAGATAAAGCGCTTTAGATGCGACAGCTTTTTGGCCCAACTGGACAGATTGAGATATGTTCACACAGAAAAAAAAATTAATTTCCATTCGTATCTCAAGCTAAAGTAAGCATCTTGCTTTGCTTTTCTAAATGTTAAACATGTAGTTCTATGAATGAATTTAATTAAGTTATAAAGTTAAGGGCTATCAAAATTTAGGAAAAAAAACCTGATTGAAAAAAACAAAGATGGTTCTACAAATATGTTTTTGGAATAATTTTTCTTGTGTGTTGTTTGAAAAAGTGCCAGGGGATGTTGGGCAATTTTATCCGATTATTACATTTGAATGAATGTTTTGACATCATGGTGAAATCTGTTTTTCCTTTTATAAATAAAATAATCGGTGGAGGAAAAGCTACGTGATTAGGCAGAGAAGGAAGTTGGCCGCGCTTGAGTGTGACTTCCCATTCCCAGATGGTCCCGTTCCCATGGTGGAAGATATAACTTTTTGTTCACACATCGGAGAGATCGGAGGAGCGATGGGAGGAGCTGGTGGCAGACGACTAAGTAACCATAAATAATGCCAAGAGCAACAATCGAAGCTGAAGCAGCTGAAACTAACCCAGACAATGGCAAAGCTTTTTGGCCATTACCGTTGGATGTCTCCCGTTTCTGCCCACTTCCCCGGTACTTTTTGCCTTTTGATATATGGTAAGGCATTGATTTTGCCTATATAAGAATATGCGATATAATGTCCAATTAAATTCTAAAAAAAAGGCAAAAACAAGAAGCGAACATCGATGGCAGTTAGGACTTCCAAACTGGGTCCCCTCATAAATTTATACAATTTTATGCCTCCTTCACTCGCGCTCTGTCTGTTTTATTTATTTTATTGTATAAAAAAGGCGCTCGACTTCTGCATAAAACTTTTCGCCTCTTTGGCTTTATGGCTTCTCGGTTGTTGCTACTTCTTTATTTTTTTATACTCCTCCCAAAACTGCTGCCTCTTTGCTTTGCATGGTAGGTATACCAATCGTCGAGGTTGAGGGCATAAATCTTGACTTAAGGCGCCATAGATCATTACATGGCTGCAACTAAATCGTATGGGAGGCCTGGACCTTGGAGAACCCATGGAGGTGGATAGGTGGGGTAGATAATTCCCCATGTGCGCTGAAGCGGATTATTAAATATTAAACTTGGTTTGAAACGGTCCTTTGGCAAAAGGTCAAATATGACAACGACCGACAAGAAGCGGTCATTTTATGGTTGCCTTTCAAAGCCAATTTGAAACTGAAACGTGTTTTAATAAACTGGAAAACTTATAGAGGGGTAGGAATTTAAGCTTAATGGAATTATATTAATAAAAACTTTTATGGTTACCAAATAACAAATGTTGTGTAACAAGGTAGGAAGTAAAATGCAAGGGTACAACCTTTATTAAAAATTAAACATAAAAAATTGTATTTAAACAAGAAGGAAAGCAAACTTCGGCAAGCCGAAGTTCATATACCCTTGCAGCTATTGCATTAATTAAATACTTTTGAAAACATTTAAATTATGATTTACTTGAGTATGTGCTAAAAAAAAAACATTGAAACTATGATGATTTGCAGCTCAATTATTAGATAGTTATTTTATATATTTTTATTATTTCTATGGGAGCTATATGCTATAGACGTCCGATTTTGATAAAATTTATACCATAATTCTGAAATAATTAAACATTGCTATATGTCGAAGAACTAAACAAAAAATTAAAAAACAGAAAAGTTATAATTTTTTTTCATTTATTTTTCCGATTGTTCCTATGGGAGCTATATGCTATAGTCGTCCGATTTTGATGAAATTAAAACCGTAATTCTGAAATATTAAACCATTACTATATCTCGAAGAACTAAACAAAAAATTCAAAAACAGCAAAGTTATAATTTTTTTTCATTTATTTTTCCGATTGTTCCTATGGGAGCTATATGCTATAGTCGTCCGATCCGGCTCGTTCCGACTTATATACTACCTGCAATAGAAAGACAACTTTTGGGAAAGTTTCATGCAGATAACTTAAAAACTGAGAGACTAGTTTGCATATAAACGGCCGGACAGACGGACGGACAGACGGACATGGCTAGATCGACTCTACTAGTGATGCTGATCAAGAATATATATACTTTATAGGGTCGGAAACGTCTCCTTCACTGCGTTGCAAACTTCTGACTGAAATTGTAATACGCTCTGCAAGGGTATAAAAATAAAGACAAGTTCTTTGCTCCAAAAAATTATTTATTATTTAAGTATTTATAAAAATGAGGTGAAAATTAAAATACAAAATTAAATAAATGAGACAACATTTCTAAGTAGATAACGTAGCTTTTCCACAAGATTACAATCAATGCAACAGCAAAGTGTAGTCTGCAGTAGACAATGGTATAAATATAATGGGAGTACAAAATTCTTTTGAAAAACCTAGTTTTCCCTGGCCCAGATAAACTTTTCTAATATGCACGCCCGAGCAGAAAGGAGTTATGCCTGTGTACATTTATTCATACGTCATAGGACCCACAAAAACCATGTAAGCTTGTCGGCAAACTTCCCGCACCCACTGTTCATAAGTTAGCCTTCTCTTTCTTCTCCGTCCTTGCTGTCTCTTTCGCTTTTGCATATATCGTTCACCTCAGGCCAAGTCAAATATTCGCCCTCGTCTGCGACTACATCGAGGCAATTAAAAAGTTCTTCACAAGTTTAATCAAAAAATTTCCCACACACTCCCATGAAAACAAAGTGAAAAAGCGCGTGCGTGGCCTCTCCTTTTCGCAGTCTGTCCCTTTCATACAAATGTCGTCTATCTTTTTCATTCGAGTGTTGTTTGTCTCGCTCTACTTTCGTGTTCATGCATTTCATTTCACACATGAGCAATTTTGAGAGAGAGCAAAAGTTTAACAAGTTGATTGGCGAAGTCATAGTTGGAGGATATTGCCTGGCAACTTTGTGGCCAACACGGGTAACAAATTTACAATTCGTCAAAAATCAATGTGAGTGGAAACAAATTGCAGGAAATTAGTTTGAAGAACTACCATTTTCTTGCAGAGAAAAAAAATCGAATTTCAACGGTATAGATTAGATTAAAAAAGAATGCTTTTTAAATGGCATTACTGTTTAACTAATAAAGTAAAAAAAAATTAATTATCAAATTTTTTGTGAGTCTATGTAATTATGTTAAGAATGCAAATAATGTATAAAAATAAAATAAAAATTAAAAGTGCCCACATTATAAAGATTTCTGAAATTTTAAATACTATTTTTACAATGCTGTTTTTCTTTAAAAAAAATTATTGAACATTAAAACACCTTTACCTTAAAAAATATAATTTAACGACACAATCTTATATAATTTTGAATTTGAGATATGGCGATTGCGTATAAAATTTTCTGTGTAGTTTGTATTATTCTTTTAACGAATTTTTGTGACTTGCGTAATTTTCGCTGCATGTAAGACAAGGCTTACGCGGAGAAAAAAATGCTGCAATTTAATTTGCATCGGGCGCATGCGCAACTTGTCTGCAAAAGCTGAATCTTGAATGTTGAGTGTTGTAGTGGTGTTGTGCTGCAACATGGCTAGTTGTACGATATGCCCCTCCCTTTCTATTTCCCATCTCACTCCCTCACTCCCAGTCCCCCAGATATTTTCGCTGGCTTCCTCATTTGCCTGCTGCTGTAACATTTTAATTATGCCTCGCCGTTAGTTGTTGTAGATTCTGTTGCACTTCGTCTCAAGTTGTTCTACCTCTTTCTATGGCCCTCGTCCCGTCTCTTTCTAGTGAGATGAAAGAGCCTCGTAAATTGCAGGCGCAAATAAATTTGTTTGAAATATGTTCGAGGAGTTTCAAGCGAGGGTCCCGAGAGCTGTTCTTTTAGCCAAATGAGAAGTTTAATAGCTTGTTGCTTGTATCTTGGTGTTCAGTAAGTTGCTAAGACTACAGTTAGCGAGAAATCAAGGAAATGGGCATTTTAAATTTGCGAGAAAATGGTACTGAGTTTATTTGCTCCGTGATTTATTGGTTACTTTGTAATTCTTTATTTAATTCTTTTTGTTTTTTATGTTTTATTTATAAGCTATTTAATATTATCGCTTATAAATTACTTTATTTTATTTATTTTAGCTCTGTGTATTTAACACAATTTTTATTAACTTAATTAACAGAGGATCTTTTTATTTTAAGGACTTCTTAGG
This sequence comes from Drosophila gunungcola, assembly GCF_025200985.1. Classification (NCBI taxonomy): domain Eukaryota; kingdom Metazoa; phylum Arthropoda; class Insecta; order Diptera; family Drosophilidae; genus Drosophila; species Drosophila gunungcola. The sequence continues at coordinate 1,468,728 of NW_026453181.1, read as the reverse complement.
GATTTTTGTTTTTGTAAAAAGCAAGTTTACAGCATATTTTAAACCGTGGAATAATTAGTTTTGTCAAACTTTGATTTGCATCCACCCACCTTTCGTTTATACCTTTGGCAGTCCTGGAACTAACCTTGCCTTTCCCACAATGTTTACCGCTGACTTTTTAAACTGTTCCCACAAATTCCGCCACCCCCAGGCCGAAAAAAACATTTGGCTTCGGAAAAGTCTCAGTTTTCCGAGGCATCCCTGGCTGGATCTTGGCCATGATGGGACGTTTTTGAGAGGGGCGTGGGGGTGTTAATGCCAAATGCAGTGGCACCCGCAACTGAGCCGCTCGTTGGCCAGGTTGGCTGGCAGCTTTTGCCGTCGGAGTTGCAGCTGCAGGCCACTCTGCCACAAGCTGGAAAAGTTGGCTGAAACAGGCGCGGGGACTGTGGTGTCGGGGGGCCCAAAGTCCCCGGGCCAGGCCAAAACCGCTTGTCAATCGTGTGGCACGTTTCCCTGTTGCTGGCTGCTCAATAGAATTGCAGCATTATTTTTTCATCTCCCCTCCCCAGGCACGTTTTCTATTTTTCCTATTTTCCTTCCTATTTTTTCCAGTCTTTGCGCACAGAGTTCAAGATCGTTGCCCGCCGATAATGTCGCCCGATTCTTCGTGGTCTTCTCGCTAACAAGTCTCCGACTTGTGGCTGTTGTTGTTTCATTAAAAATGATTGATTGCCAATTAATTGAACTTTGCCGATATGTTAATTAACAGCCAATCGAATGCATTCAACTGCTTTTGCTCAATTTTATTTCATGATTTATTAATAAACTTTGATTAAATCACTATAAGCTCTTGTATTTTATTCACGTAGTGAAAAGCAGCATATTTGCACGGATTAAAGTTTTCTGTTTGTTTTTGATTACGTATGCAGCTTTTTTCATCTGACTTTTATTAAACAAATATTTTAAAACAACACAAAGTAAGTTAGTTGTTAGTAATACTGCCTGAAATACAACTAAATAGTTTAAACAGTGCCACGACTGGCAGTTACAAATTTTCAAATATGCGCCTAGCATATATCACCTTGTAAAAAAGTTAATATAGTTTATTTTCTTGTTTAAATAAGAAGGAAAGCAAACTTCGGCAAGCCGAAGTTCATATACCCTTGCAGCTATTGCATTAATTAAATACTTTTGAAAACATTTAAATTATGATTTACTTGAGTATGTGCTAAAAAAAAACATTGAAACTATGATGAATTGCAGCTCAATTATTAGATAGTTATTTTATATATTTTTATTATTTCTATGGGAGCTATATGCTATAGAAGTCCGATTTTGATGAAATTTAAACCGTAAATCGGAAATATTTTACCATTACTATATGTCGAAGAACTAAACAAAAAATTAAAAAACAGCAAAGTTATAATTTTTTTTCATTTATTTTTCCGATTGTTCCTATGGGAGCTATATGCTATAGTCGTCCGATCCGGCTCGTTCCGACTTATATACTACCTGCAATAGAAAGACAACTTTTGGGAAAGTTTCATGCAGATAGCTTTAAAACTGAGAGACTAGTTTGCATATAAACGGACGGACAGACGGACGGACAGACGGACATGGCTAGATCGACTCTACTAGTGATGCTGATCAAGAATATATATACTTTATAGGGTCGGAAACGTCTCCTTCACTGCGTTGCAAACTTCTGACTGAAATTATAATACCCTCTGCAAGGGTATAAAAAGACCTCAGAAAATATCTCTCACAGCCAATCAAACAATTAATTTAGCCACTAAGTTCACTCTTTTTAAATTAAATCATTTCACAAAAAAGATGAAAGAAACCCATTTCATTCCTTCGCTTTTAAAGCAGGAAATACCATACAAGCAAAGCGCTTGCCTCTTATAAACAATTTTGAATGCAGCTTCCTCAGCCAAAAACTTAAACATTTTTATGTGTGCCGAAAACTTTTCGGTAAAACTAAAAGTGCAAAAAATATTTTCACACGCGATAAACAAAGCGATGAAGATGAAGGGGATGGCAGAGCAAACAGAGCAGAGGTAAACCTGGAAAAATATCACGAGAGCAGCAACAGAAAATAAGCGGAGTATCTGCAGCAGGGTGCACTGTCAAAAACGGGCCTTCAAAATAATAATAAAATTAATATGTGAAGAATTACTTAAAAGTGAAGCCAACAATTGAACTAACTTCTTGACACATTTTAACTTAGATAATATTTACAAATCTTCCATGTTTTTCCTATCATTTACATCCTTAAATCCTTAAAACCTTAAATTTTCTTTAGAATAATATCCCGTTACGAACATTTTGAAGGATGAACATTTTTTTTGGTTTGAACACTTTTAATTGAAAATTTTAAGCACATACATTGTGATTGCTTTGGGAGGTCTATAGATAACTGTGTAATAGAAAAATAAGTATACAATTTTGTTGTTTCATTCGGAATTCTTTTCTGTGCAGTCAAAGCTGCGGGAGCTGCTGCGGACGAGATTTTGGTTTACCTGAAGTGAACCTAAGACAAACATGTCGAAGTGGCCGACCGACAACAACGGCGACTTAAGCAACAACAATAACAAGGCGACAGTGCCAGCAAATTGTGTCATGTCATGTAAAAGACGTTTTTTTATAGTGCAGAAAGTTGGCTTTTATGTATAGATTTTGCTTAGGCGCACAGCCTTTCTTATGTCTTTTCACACTTTCCCGGCCCCAAGGCATCAGAAGGGGCTTGGGAAAAAGTGAGAGGGGGTTTTGAAAAAGAGCAAAAGAACGTAAAAGCCAACAAAACAAAAAAAAAGAAAGAAAAACCACAAAAAAGATGTAAACGAACACCTTAAAGTGGTTAATGTGTATGAGTTACTTAGACACTTTTCTAGGTTGGTTAAATTTCTAAGATGCCTGAGCTCTTATAAAGGTGTGTGTGTTTTGGGTTTGTGCGGCTTCGACTTGGAAATATGATATTATCGATGGGTATGCTCGGAGAATAGGTAAATGTGGTCATAAGGTTAAGTTGCGATTGGAAAAGTAGGTGACTGGGATGGAAAAAGAACAAAGAGGGAAATCTGAAAATAATACCTTTAAATTAAGGCTAAATATTTGTTCAAGCTCAGGAGACAAAACATCAAGAATTGTTGGAAAGTTTTTACTTTGTCTACCAATTACTTTTTAGTGCATTTCCTTATAATTTCAGACTCAATTAGAAGTTCAAGACATCAAGCAAGTTCATCAGCTATATATAACTCTTAGACATTTTCCTGTATATTTGATAGAACATGTCTAGTCAGAACTGATCTCTTTCAATCTACATCACGCAACTTCAAACGAACAAATAAGACTTCTCGGACCTATATGTGTATGCAAATTGTGCCCCGAAACCAAATTAGTGGCAATGAGCTAATGAACACAAAGCACTTCAACTTCAAAGACTCATCACAGACCATCTGCCATTCATCTTCATCTTTCAGTTTCCAGAGCTGTCCGCGATCATTTCCATTTCGAATGTTCTGAGTTCCATGGATGAGTTTTGTGTTCAGTTCGCTGTGAGTATTTCCTCATTTGCTCCTAAACAATTTCTAGGAAAAACTGAGGCGATGGCGGCATATCAAAAAGGGCAGACCAGACTAACTCTGCTCCCCCATCCCTACCTCTTCTAAAACTTGCTCTCATTTGTTAATGTGGCATAAAATGAATTTTGCACGGTCTGGTTGGGTTGGCAAATAGTCGGATGGTTGGATAGATGAATGGACAGAGCTTGTGTCATCGCTTGTCTGGTGTTTGTTAAAATACAGTGGGAGTCCTGAGTTCCGCACATTTATTTAAAATATTTTAAGTCTATTCTTATTTTACTTCATAAATCGAAGTAATATTTGTATTGCAAGTATATACATACATATATAGCTAGAATGGAGTAAATAATAATATTAATTTTATTTGTCCTTGTCAAAAAATGAATAACTTAATTGCAATAAATTTAACATTGCTTACTTAATAAACTTTTGCATAAACAAAAGACTCCTTTGCTTATATTAAGGATCATTCTTTCATTTTATTTATATGCCCACTGTCCATCTATGTTTCTTTGATCTTTTTAAATAGACAACAACTTTGGCATCTCATTCAAACAAAATTTATGACAGCCAGTAGGGAAAAAGCGCAAGTGAAAACGATCAGAGATAGGCGAGATTGAACATTCCGATTCAACGGAAGCCCCTGAGGCAGCGCTTGGGTAATCAGTAAGCAGTTAACACAACAAGCCAATTAATTGAAAACAAATTGACCATTAACTTGGCCAAAAACAAACGAAAATAAAACGGTCGTCAAGTGAGAAACGAGCGTGCGATCAGTAAACGAAACCAAAATCACTCGGTGATCGCTTCGATTACGGACCATTGCTAAATAGAGAGCTGGTCATACTATATATGTAAGTGTATATGTATAGGGGGAGGGGAAGGTGGAGGGGAAGGGGGAGGGGAAGGGGGAATGTTATGAGTGGCACAAGATCGCTTGATCAAAAATCCGACCAACATCAAACAGACGGCCGCTTCAATGGCTTGATTAATGTGCCCCACATCAATCAGAGTGTACTGGGGCTGGGATAAAAAGCATGGGGTTTTCCTTCTACATAAACACACAAATCTTTTGCTGGGGCGGCGCCGCACAAACAGATAAAAAGAGAGGGATATTGGCGGGCTACAAAGAGACAGCGGTAGAGACACCCACACTATTTTGTTTGGCTCGAAAAAGAGCCAAAGGCTTTGTCAAAATAAATGAACAAACATAAATCGAGCAACACCAAAACAAACCACAAGCAACATCAAACTTTTATTCAAAGGAAGTCTCCCCAACTTTTTTTTGTACCAAAGTGACGACTGATCGAGTCAGCAACAGCACTAAAAAACTGGAAAAAAAATAGGCAAGAAAACAATGCAAAGACAAAGCCTTTAAGCCACGAAGTTGCTTAGTTTAAAGATCACGATCTTCCACAGTCTTTGGAACATTTGCCAAAATGAGCAAAAAGCTAAAGCCACGGCAACAACAAATCACGTTTGTGATCTTGACTTTAGACATCAGACTTGGGCCAGAAAAGAGCACAGTGCAAGAAAAAATAAAACAAAATAAGGCTAAGCGAAACCGAACCGGCAAATAAAGCCAAAGAAAAGTCATTTAAATGGCCTGGGGGTAGCCAAAGTTGGAGTCTCCTTATTTCTATAAACCTATACAAAGACATCTCGAGGGAAAACATTTGTTGGTCATGCAAGAGAGGATCAGAGGTGGAGATGATGTACAATTTAAGGGGGTTCATTTGAGAAAGTTTACGAGTAGTTATGAAACTTAAGAACTGAAGATCAGTTATATATATATATATTTATAAAAACTTTAAGCCACTTCCCAAAACTCGAAAATCTATTTTCCTTTGTCAGAAAATATTAGTAGAAGGCAAGTAATGGTTCGTTATATCCTTTTATTTATTATTTCTAATTAAAAACGCTGATGTTTTCAATTTTTGTTTTGGGTAGTTGTAAGCCAAATCCCCTTTTTGGAATCTACGTCTTTGGATTTAGGCCTAGACAAGTTCTACTTGTTTGGCTTGGTTTTGTTTTTTTCGCCTCCCTCTGCTTTTTTGGCTGTTTGTTCGCTGGCAGTGTTCTTTGTTTGTGGAACCTCGGCTACACATGCAAAGTGTTGTTTGTGTTGTTTCCAATAGTTTGTAGTTGTTGGTTGTTGTAGTTGCTGATTGTCGGTTGTTGTAGTTTGTTGACTGTTGGAGCGATTTGAGCTACATGACAATGAGATATTGGGAACGCTGCTCGCACAATGGCAATGAGTTCATTTGGGATTTTTTTGTAACTTTAAGGTAAGTCTCGATTCCGTAAACTTTTCAGTTGGCTTTGTGAGATTTCTTGGCTTACTTCAATCACTAATTTTCCTCAATTGTCTGCTGGTTTATTGCCCTTTTGGATTCGTGCTCAAAATCATAATCTGAGTTTCGTATTCAATTGAGTAACTCAGCTCCCCTTAATTAGAGACGGGATCCCCAGGGAGTTCCTCTTCCTCATAACCGAAAAGAAAGAGGAAAATAATTTTGCAAACAAATGGCAAACAATCAAATGAAATGCCCAGCCCACCACCAACCACCTCAACCAAAGGAGGAAAATGGCAACTCATCAATTTTCCACGTGTGATTTATTAACTAATTTGCCTCAACCGCATTTAAATGCGCTTTTCACACAAGCACGTACCACAGGCCAAAATGAATGGAGTCAGCTAAAGAGAGGTGATGGCGCGTGGAAATTCATTAGACAAAAATGCCTTTCATTTTCTTATTTTTCACATTATTAGCGGAGCGAAGAGCAGGGAACATAAGGCGAGTATTTCAACGTCTTGAGAAATATGCGAAAATCATGAGCCGCAGGTAAGAGCGAAGAAAAGTGTTTAGGCATTAATTATTGGACTCGGGGCTCTCAGGGAAATTCGCCGAGTTCGAAATAATGGATCTGAGAGCTATTTTATGCCAATGAATAATTTTCCAAATTGTTTCCTATAATTCACAGAGTTTCCTAATGAAAGTGCTTTTAACTTTCTTAGGAAAATTGTTGGCGGAAACTTAGAGCAAACAAAAAGTAATAACGTTAATAAAGTAGCAACACTGGATACCTACACCATTTACATTTAAAGTTAAGTATTCAAACAACAAATTTATTGTACATAACAAGCACTTTAATGTATGTCAAGAAGTAATTCGTTTTAAATTCATTTAGTTGCATAAGCTCTTTGTTCAAAAAAGTATTAAAGCCATTTGATATCCATTTTAATTGACGTGTGAGTATTTTTTTATTTATGCTGCACTTTTCCCCTCTTTGTGCCGAAGTGCCACCCACTTTGGCTAATTTTATTTTTATGACTTTTGTGGGGCGCATTTGCGTTTCACAGTTTTTCCCCTATTTTTCTTGCAGATTTTCTTTTGTTTTTGGCCAGACTCCACTTGCATGATTTATGGGGCGATTTCTTTGAGTTTTTTCGCCCTCTGCCTGCTGTTTCTTACCCTTTTCTCCCCTCAGCACCCAATGCTCTGCATTTGGCGTTAAAAATATTGCCAACTTGCCATAAATTTTATTGTATTTTGACAAGTAATAAAAATGCAAGCCACAGACCGAAAAAATATGGAAAAATAAATAAAAAAAGAATACAAGAAAATGCATTTTGAGGGAGATAAGAAAATGTAAAGTGCTGGAAGGAGGAAAACTGAATAATAGATGGCAGTGGTTGGGGGCTAAGAGATAAACCATTTTGTAGCTAATTTGCATTTTATATGCCAGAAGAGTTCGTTGGGCCTTAGACTGACTTTGACAAATCTCATTTCTGGTGATTCGTCTTCGCATTGGTTTTGTTGAAAGATTTATTGACTGAATGGCTTGCGTAGGTAAATATATTTCCCTTTTAGTTTTTATCTTCATTCAAAACTAATTAGCATCATAAATTTGTTTTGTTGGTCTTCACCATTTTAAGTTATCACTCAATCAATTTTATAGTGACTCAAACCATATAAAAACAATCAAAAGTTAAGTCGAATTTCGATTTAAAATTCAGCTCAACTTGGCAACTTTGTGCTTAGTTTTGATGTATTTTTATCTGTTTATTTGTTTGGTTTCGTTTGGTCAGAAGTGGGGCATAAAAAGTCAGACTTTGACTGTAAACGATTTCCATTCAAGTTCTGTTAGTTTTTTATAGTTTATTCTGTGGTGTTATTTGGATTTTTCAGGCTCTGACTATTTTAGAGATGCAGAGATCTAAGGGGCAGTTCATCTGTTATTTATTTGTAGCTCCAATGATGTTTAACTCTCATAAATAACAGCTGGCCTTAAGCGATCAGTTTTTCCATTTAAGACATGAGCTTTACCAGCGTGAAGTCAAGACCTATGAGCACTTCATCATTCACAAATTCCTCTCTTCCAATTAAAGTCCTCAAATCCATTAGCTTGCTTATATAAATAAACTTCCCATATCAGCTCTTGCATAATCGACCATCTATTTTCCTCGCTCGCGAGCCCCAAAGCCGTGGAAAAGTTTTTCAATTTTCCTAGACAAAAATCGTATAAAAACAAATCTAAACGCTGCGTGTAATTATCATAAAGCGAAATCTAGCAGCGTCAATATGAGGACCACAACTTGTCGGGTAGTTTGGGCTCTACTTGAGGGGGAGTTGCGGAGTTTTTCCCCCTGATTTTCCCATTTGCCGGCTCCATAACGATGTAACTTTCAATTTGCGTAATTTTCAAAGTGACTGCGATGAAGAAGAGTGGCCAACTGATCCCTAACCTAATGACTTCTGCCGTGTGAGTCTGTGAGAAATGTTTGCCCAAAAGCCTCGGCTCCAAAAAAAAACCCAGGGGGTGCTTGCCAGGGGGCGTGGCCCCGTGTTCGTGAGAGCGTGTTTGTGTGTGTGTGTGCTGAGGTGCACGCTTGTCATAAAATGCCGCTTATTATGTTGGCTATTAATTTTTACAGCCTGGACGCGACGGTCGGGATCCAATGGACTGTGGCCGACTCGGTTTTTTGGTCGAACCTGGGGGTCTTGACTAGAGCTTAGAGATGGGTTTCGAAGTTGTCACGGACCGGTAACTTAAAAAAAGATTATTCGAACTAAAATCACAAAAAAAAAAGAATTAATGGCTTGTAAAACAAATTGGCAGTTACTACATTAAATTAAAATGCATTTAAATTTTTAAAACGGAATAACAAATTATGAGATAAATATCGAATAATGTAAAGTAATACAAAATTTGGTTAAGAGATCGTAAATTATATTTGTTTTTATAAGTTAAATTTTAAGATTTAGTATCTGTATGTCTTCAAAATGCCAATAATGAATAAAATAAAATTTGAACTTAAACAAAAAACTGTTTTAAAATATTCCCTACTTGCTTTTAATTCTTACATAATTAAGACATTTATTTAATAGGCAATTTTCTAGTCAAAGGTGATGTCGCTTGAAGAAGACTTGCTATCCATATAAATGTAAATATTTTTAAACCCTTTTTAGTTTTTCTCCTGACAGATCACGGTGCCATCCCTGAGAATAAAGCGCCTAGAACACTCGAAGTCAAAGGAAACTTGTTGTTGGCGCTCCATGGCAATTTATGACAAGCAGGCGAAATGGGCAACGCTCTTTCTTGGCCTTCCGAGGTCTTGGCCATGGCCATGGCTCCCATATCGCGGCTTCTATCGCAGATGTACAAATTTATTTTTGCGTTTTCCCGGGGGCGGGGGGTTGGATTTGAGAGGTTATGGCGGGGAGATCGGGCGGGAACAGCGGACCAGCCCATCATTAGTACTAACAAGCGACATTACGAGGCCTTAGTTTGGGACTAGTTTTTCGGAATGCGTACTCGATATGGCCTGGCCTTTGTCTCTGCGTCGAGTATGTTTATTTAATGAGATTTTTCGGTGGGGTATTTTTATTGCCCCGTGCGTTGGAGGAGGTTAGCCCCGTTGTCCCGCCGTACCTATCGTATTTTTGATTTTTCATGGGTTTATTAAATTATTCCAAGTAATCCTGTGAGCTGAATTCCAGAAATTGCCTTTGATTGTTATGTGAATGTGCTTATGATTGGTCTTCCCATTTGGCAGATCATGGGCAGTGAGTACGGTAATGGGTTTTTCTACCGATTTGATTGCGGTCTATAGGAGTCTATTTCTCTGGCTCTATGTTATTGGCTTGCTTGTACTTTAGTTGGGTAAACTCATTAATGGACCATCAGGTCGAATTGGTGATCAGTGTATGAACATTTCATTACTTACTCAACTCATAATTCTAATTTATGGTGTGGAACTGCCTTAAGTACATACCTGAAAGAAGAGGAAATTGGGAAATTAGTACCTTGATGAACCGAGAAATTGCTGTTCATATCAGCTTGAATAACTTAATTTGTACATGGTTTTTAAGATGGTAAATACATAAGAATTGTACTGCTGTAAATTAAGACAAAAGTTATTACTTGGTGCATAGACTTAGAAAAACAGCGCTGTAACTTAACAGTTTCCCCGATTTTTCACTTTTATCGTGACATGCATTATTTCGCCTTCTTGCATAACCACAGATAGTAATCTGACGATTGCCCCAGCAACTCCTCCTATTGTATTCTCTCATCTTTCAACGCTCACCTTTTTACCGGCAGTGTCAACACTTGGCCAACTAAAGTAAAGTAAACATTTTATTTAGGTGAAAAAATCCGAGCCAACATTGACTTGACTTTTTTTCCTCACCTGCTTGCTGTTGTTTTTCCAACATTTTTCAACTTTCGTGGCAAAGTTGAGGAGACTTGCCATATAATTAAATACAAATAACAATTAAGATATACGCAGAGTCTGAGTCAAAGTTGCTAGGCGGCTCCATGCCAGGCCACTGGCATAATATAAGTTTTTTAATTAAAAGCAGGCAACACGTTTTGAGGAATCGATTTTCCAGACTGCGACATTTATGAATTGAGACGTTAATTGTCATCTACTCAATTTCTGGGGGAGGGGCACTTCACTCCCATGGCTGTCAATTGACGACCTGTCTCATGAAATTGTCAAAAATTCATTGATAGGCAGACCCCAAATAATTTTTTTACCTAATTGACAGTCTTGGAAACCTGAAGTGAGCGCTCGAGTCTCACTTACTGCTACCAATTCCATTAGCTCGACTTGTCAGCGTAACGGCGAGACTATGAGTAAGGTATCCTACAATACAATCGGGCAGTATAAAATAGTTAAGTTTGTTGTTCCCTGTTTTTTTTTGCCAAAAGTATGAAAATGTCTTAAGTCGATTCAAAATTTAATTCAAGGTTTACTTCGAAAGGTCCTGGGAATGCCAACCTATGATAAAAAGTTGTTATAACCTTTTTAAATTGATGATTTAATTTAAGTATAGGGCATTAGATAATGCCGTAAACATTTGCTACACATGCACATGTGGTACTAAAGAAACTGTTTTTCTGTTTTAAAAACATTGGTGTAGTATAAAATAGATTCACATTATATTAGGAGATTTTAGGAAGTAAGATCGGTTTCGACTTTCATTTGGCAGGATAGGATAATAGAAATTTTATATTTAATACAATAACCAAAAAGCTTTTTATTAATAATAGTAGTGGCTATAACATATCCTCTAGAACTTAGGAGAATGGATAAAAAATTGGCTACACATACTTATATGTAATTGAATAAATTGTTTTTTCGGTCTAAACAAATATAATTTTTATAGCACTCAAGTTAGATATAGGGTATTTCCCTACCACCCAATAATTTTTCCCTACCTTTCCTGTTTTTTAATTTTTGCCTTTGGGGCGTTTTGGCGTCTGTCGTTTTACTTAATGGCAACATGTTTTACAACATTATTAGACAGGCCGAAATGGAAGCGGTTTTTTCGGTTTTCTGGCCGACAACTGGCAAATTTTAATTACCAATATTTTCCAGGTGTCGATACCCATACGACCCACGCCACGGGCAACATTTTACATTTTATGACAGCCCGTAACCCACAGACAAATATATACGGGCATGGGGAGACCCGCTCTATATAGTAGCTGCTGTCTAATTAGCGTTTTGTGACAACCGCGGAAAAAATACAAACACTTTGAAATGGTTTAGTAATGGCAAACATTTTGTTTGACCCACCCGAAGCGGATCCCAATAGAACAGAAATTATATTTAATTTCATTTGTGTTTATCGGCTTAGCAAATTGTTTTTGTGGGTGGGCTGGTTTGGAGTCTGTGGCTAAAATTAATCTGCTTATTGGTTTAGAATTTCCTTAATTATTTATTTTTATAAATGCCTTTGATTCACTTCCCTTTGTAATCAGCTTAATAAAGATTATAAGCCAATCGTTATATTTCGCTTTGCTGATTTCTTTGTGTTTGTCATGTCAATCTAGATAAGATAGATGTTATTTTAACTTGATCGAGTTGACTCTCGTTAACTTATTTTTTTGTGGCTTGATAAGCCACTAATATTGACAAAGGTAATTCTGCAGGTAGGAGGTGAAGTCAACACTTATATAATGCATATTTACAATTTAAATGAAATGTTTCTGAATTCCAGTCTAAACTGGAATCGAAGAACAATCTGTAAAATATTGAACTTATTAGTCACTGTGCAGGTACTGTAGAAGAAAGATGTCGAAAATACCACAACGACTTGAAATATAAATAATATAAGTAAACTTTTTGCAAAATTATTCACATTTAATTTTTTTTTGTTCATTTTTGTTGTTTGTTTATAAGTTTATACATGTTTACAGATGTAATAAATTAATTTCGTTTATAAATATTTTTACAATATTTCCGATAGCTTAGACATTCTTAGAAGATTTGGACTTTGAAAGACCTTTTTCAACACTGGACTAACAGTGATGATGATGATGATGTCCGTGCGGCGGGCCATGATGATGATCAAAGTGACCGCCGTGATGGTGATGATCGTAGTGATGATGATCGTAGTGGGGCGGTGGCGGTCCATGGTGATAGTGGTGGTGCGGCGGACCGTGGTGGTGCGGCGGAGGTCCGTGGTGGTGGTGGTGGTGCACCGGCGGTGGAGGCGGCGGTGGGTGGTGATGGTGGTGGTGATGTCCATGACCACCCAAGCTCAGGCCAAAGTGAATGCCAAACAGACGATCTTCGTGGTGTGGTGGCGGCATTGTGTATGTCTTTGTCAAAATCCTTTGCTTTTATAACTGATATATTCCTTTCGAGAACTGCTCTTGTTGCTTATTAAATGCGGACTGCTTTCCAATCCACAGATGTCAGCTTTTTATATACATTTCCACTTGACTGGCTCGACATTTCAGATAGTATTGTTTTCTGCGGGCTTATCTTATCGAAAGGGGTGTGCTTTCGACTGACTCACTGGGGATTCACTTCGATTCCAGTACTAATGCTCGATTTGGGCTATAAAGATAGCAATATTCCTGTGCAATCTATACAGTGAATTACTCATAGATCTGTTTAAACTCTTAGGGTACTTTACTTGCTTTCATTCATAGCCAATGCAATCAAAGTTAGGGCGCAAATAAGCAAAATAAAAGTATTCCACAGACACAACAATTTGATTTTTCAAAAAAAATATTGGAGATGCAAACAGAACTGATTGAAAAAAGGAAATATGGTAAGTCGCCGCCGAAAATAATTTCGACTTGTTTGCTTGACGTAGTTCCCAAAAAAAAAATTAAGGAAAATAAATTGCGATAGAAGAAAAACGAAGGAAAACCAAAAAGGCACTAAAGACACCCAACCAAACCCTAGAAAAAGTGAAGTAAGAAAGCTATAACCAGAGAGCTTTTGCGTGGAGATTGGCTTGATGGTTGGAGGTCTGAATATCCCCTTTTCACCCATTTCAATAAAAAATACACAGAAAAAATAAATTGCAAATAATTTTTGTTCAATAAAACTTTGTATACAATTTTTTTTATTGCTTAAAATGGATTAATCTTATGAGTTTCTATCAGCTTGATATATTTACTGGGAAAGCAAAACCCATCAGCGTAATATAAAATAGGTATTCCACGAACTTATTGTATTATTCTGGTGATCATTTTATCACTCTTTTCTTTCCCGCAGGTGTATATGCCGTAAGCGTTATACTGATAAGATATTGATACGCCACAGATAGGTGCTATATTTCTACATCATAAGCCCAAATTAATCAGTTTCGATGAATATTTTTTCTCCGTGCATCACACAACTCCATATGAAAGCGACTTTAGTGCGTGACAATAACTTTTGCCTTTGAGCCTTTTTAATGGTGTGGGATGGGTGACTTTGGGGGTGGTGGAATTAAGGGATGAGGGGCTGTGAACTGCGGTAGGGCTCCGATAAACTGCGTTAGAAGTTATAAAGCGATTAGAATGTGTCTGGAGTGCGTCTTGGGAGAAAGAGGGGGAGTGGAAAAATGGAAAGAGAAGGAAACAACTTTATGCTGTATAATTTAATGCTTATTTAAAGTGCGACCGGAGGTTTTGTCCTCCTGCAGCTGAGGGAGTAAAAACGAAATGGGAAATGAGTGAAAAAAAGCTGGAAAGTGATGGCAAGGAAAATGGATGGGGGCAATGCAGGTAATACATAAATTTGATTTTATGGAGTTGCTTTTCAAAGAACTTCTGCAAAAGTTTGATAATACATTTTATTAGCTTTGTAAAGAAATATTTTCAAGTTGATAAGGCGGAAGCGAAGACATAAAGGGAGAAAAGAAAAACGAACTTTTAAGTTTGTCAAAAAAATAATTGTTAAAATGGAGACAATCTAATCCAATTTATTAAAAAATTCTTATCAAATTATAAAATTGTATTTTGGAAGAAAAATAAAAGAAGTGTAATTTTGTTAAACAATAAAAGTACACGTAGAATTACGGAGAAATAACCTTTCACACCTCTACACAGTTATTCAACTGAATACATTGTGCAAGAGAAGATGTTATAAGAACCTTGTAACTTCGTCAACTAGCACTCACTAAGAACTTTTCTTAAATATTTATTTTCCAATTTTTATTAGATAATTAAATATGTTGAGAAAAAGTCCATTAGCATGGTCATAAAAGACGAGAACACCCCTTTAAAAATCACTTTAGTGGCACCGTCAGGCAAGCTTTTCCGACTAGCTCATCTGGCTCAGTTTTCCCCCGCTGGTTTTGTTTACACATCCAATGAAAATTCCACTTTCAGTCTGGCACGTTCGGGTGGTTCCCCCTGGAGTAGGGTTAGGCCACCCCATATTCATATAAACCCGCTCTGCCGACGGCCACAATTATGGCCTTTAACCCCTTTGTCAACAACTTGAGTTTATTTGAGCTTTATGCGCACATGCTGAGTCTGATTTTTGGCCGAGTCCGAAATGCCTTTGAGCATTTCCCCTCGACCCCTCGATTTGCACTCCCCACGTTCCTCGTCACATAATAATTTTATGTGCTTTTTGGCTGCTGCATTTTTGCATAGTCAGACCCTGAATTCGATGGGCCAAAAGGGGTTGGAGCCTGTGGAAGATTGCGACAAAAGCAGAAAATGTTCGAAAAAATAAACGTTGAAATTATTATGGTCTGTTGCATTTTTTATGGTTTCTTTTTATATATATTCTCCCATCTGGTTCCTATTCTCCACATCTGAGTCTGCAAACGGGTAAAACGCATAGAAAAATTGCGATTTACGGGATTTGGCTGGCTCAGATTTTCTGGGGAATTTATTTGTTATGTCTGGTCATGAGTCACCCGTGGGTATTTTTATGGGAGATACACATTTTTCCATGAGGATAATTCAGCAAAATAAAATTTGATTTAAGATAAGATAAAAAAAATTATGAAACTGAGATTTTTAAAAGAAAACAGTGTTATTAAATTCAAAATTAATCATATATAGCTGACATGTAAGCTTATTGAAATTACAATATTTATTTTTTAAGTTATAGAATAGAAAAATCAAGCAATTAACATCTAGTTAGCTTAATTTAAATACTATAGTTAGAAATAATTTTTTAATTCTTAAATTTTTTACAAAACTTCCTCTATCTTACGACAGCCATACGACAGCACCTGCCAATTAAGTTTTCAATTTCCGCAAGTCAACTGGGGGGAAGTCGAGCAACCACCGCTGAAACAAAGACCATGTCCTAGCCTTGTTTCATACTTCTGTCAACTTCCCTTTTCTCGTTCACATTTGTTGACATTTCATTATGCACAACTCACCCTGAAAACAGCATCAAATTTTAGAGGGTGGCTTGAAATTCTTGATTTTTGTTTTGGCTACGCACGTAATAAAAATAATAATAATATTTGGATTTGGGCGCGTGTGCATAATTTACGATAATTGCCACGGATCGGTGACATTTTCAATTAATACGAGGCGATGTTCTTTCAGCAGTTGTCAAAGATAAAACTCCCTTTGGTTTTATGGCTAATGCTGGCTTTATGTTTAGAACCATCTCATAAAATCAAGTCTTATGGCATTCAGCCAATAGTTTACGCTCGTAAAAGCCATGTAAATTAAAGACGGCTTACAATCAAAGAGGTTTATTTAAGGTCTCCCAACCGGACATCCATATCATAAATGTGAGGAAACACAAGTTGGAAAATCATTGCTTATTCTTAATTTATTTCCCCTTTGGCCTTTTAAAATTTCCCTTGCTTCAACTGCCCTTTTCTTCCATTTTTTCCTTATTGACTTTATGGACTTGTACACGGATGTGGCATTTCCGGACAGGCGACTTCTCCATTCGCCACCCACAACTCCAAGCGCCAGAAAGGGGCCGTTGACCATAAAAGGGGCAGAATACACAGCACAAAGTGGGCCAGACAGAAGAATATAACAAAAGCCTCGGTTACAACAGTTTTTTTAAGCGCCTTGGCCTGAGCTTGTAATGAACTTTTATTTGCATTGTACACCACACGAGGGGCGTTTTCCAAAGGGGGAAAATCCAGACAAGTGTGCCACAAGCCGATACAAGCCACACACTCTTGTCCACACCCATTTCAATTCATTCATTTAGCCCATAAAGTCTGATGCATCCGTAGCCAAAGAAAACCATACACAGAGGGAAATATCTAAACTCTCTAAATCACAAAACATTGATTTGGGCTTTGTAGATACAAGAAACTTAGCTTTTTCTAAAGTGCCATAAGTATACCAATACTTTTTTTAAGAGACTTTTCCATAAATTGAGAAACATTCTTCTAAAATTTGCTTTAAACGTAGCTTAATGTGGAAAAGTAAACCTTTAATTAACTATAAAGTAAAGGAAAATTGACATATACTATCGTAAACTTTACAAATTATTTTAAAATATAATGAATAAAAAATTTTTCTTTTTAGATTTTTCACTTTCAGAAAACCAGTTTTAGATATAATTAAGTAAGCATAAAACATCAGTCTAAGTATTTAAGTTCCTGTAAAAAAATGAACTTATGAACTTATAATACTTTTGACTGAATAAAAATAATAATTTGGTTGGTCCTAAAACACCTTAAAAAAATATAAATCTATTTAAAATGCAATTATTTCGTACCCTTACATTTTTTTCTGTGTAGAGAAACCCAGAAGCAACCCATCATTTCCCTCGTTCCCCCAAGATCCAATCGATTTATGGGCATTTCCGGGTTGAAATCACTTAGAAGAGTTTGCTGGCGGGGTGGAGTAGGTGGAACCGCTTGTTAGTTCCTTTGTGTTTCGGTTTTATGTTTTTCCTTCCTTTCGAACATTTCTAATGCATTCTGTGGCGCCCCCGAAAATATTTTTTGCACGAATTTGTAAGCTTTGTAAAGTTAATATTAGAAGGGGGCTTCTGATTTTAAGGGATGATGCTTTCTTAGTTGGGTTTACTCTGATATTTTCCCAGAATCTCTTCGAGTGTGCGAAGCTGAGTCATTTTCTGGGTCTTTCCAAGTTGGATTGAGTTATTCTACGCAGAGTAATTGAAATCTTGGGGGATGCAATCTATTTGATGTATAAATTGACCGATCCAGAGTCACCCTTGAATAAATATTGTCCCGAGGGTAGACAAGTTGAAAATAACTCAATCAGACAACTGTTTCTTAAGTTTATATATTTAACTAAAATTTAATAGTATATTAATATTTTGTTCGATAAATTAAATGTTGTTTTTGACTTTTCTAGAGTTCAACCCCCAACACAATGAAAAAACCTGTGTCAAAACAGATATCAGCCGCAGGGACTTTCTTTGAGCCCCAAATCATAGTTATCTCTCCATGAACCCGAATCACAATTACTTGTGGTCCCTTACTTACCCATTCAAAACCACCTTTCATCTTCCATGACCCATTTTCAATTTGTTTGATTTCCCTTTTTTAATTTTTCTTGCTATAATCAATTTGGTCAGGGATTTTCTCCCGAATTTTATGCCACTTAATTAACCCTTGGTGGTCCAGGCGCAAAGCTAATTAACCCATTACCTTGCACCTGGCACATGAACAAACAAAAAACTGCGAAAACTATTCAACGCGTCATGCAAACTGGGAGCAAGAGAGATGGAAAAAGAGTAAGGGAGAAGGGCAGTGATGGAGTGAGAAACTTTTTGCACTTTTTATTTTCGGGGGCTGCCAAAAACATGTTAAAGGTGTTGGCCTAGAACAAAAGCAAAAACTAAAGGGAATTTAAAAAACCAAAAATGTGGAAAACTTTTTTGAAGTTGTGCCAATAAATTGTGCGGGGCCGCCGTGGGGTTAAGCGAAAGTGCTCTGCACTCGACAAGAAAACAAAAAAGCAGGCCCGAAAATATTCGCAAAAAATATGACTGAACGTAATTAAGAAAACTTTAGCTGTGGTACGATTGAAATCGGTTGAAATTATAGGGCCTGGAAACGGAAATCTTTGGGTCACCAGTGATTTGAGCACTTTGGCCCACGCCATCCAAACAAAACAAACCAAAAAAAAAAGCCGAGAAAAAATAAATGGCAAAAGCAATTTACACGCCAAAAGATTTCTTCCTTTCGCTTATCAAATTAGACAAAAGGGAGAAATTTCAGGGAAAGGCCTTCTGCGGATTTTGGGAAAGGAGGCGTGGTACTATCCCAGCAGGTCAAAGGTGTTGGCAAGCACCGCAGGAAACATTTGAATTGCCCCCCGGCTGAGGAATATCCCATCGATATGGCGCCGTGCGAAACTTCGAGCCGAAAAGAGATTTTAATGACATCGGCTGCGCTTTATGGCAGCCGCAAAAGACAATTTCGTCCGCAAATTTCGTGTGGGCGTGTTTATTGTCGCTGCTCTTCTCCATCAACCCTCCCAAAAAAAAAATTCTGGCAGGATATTAGAAATAAACAGAGCAGCAGGATGCCAACCGTAGGGTGGTGTATACTGGGTGTATATTGGGTAAACGGCCGGTCTTTGTGCAGGCATCGAATCAATTTGCCGGAGGTTCAACATTTTCAGACTTTCTTAACTGCAGCAGATCGATAAAAAGTCATCAACATTTTTAGGTGCCACAGGGAAACATTATTTTTATTTTTATGTTAACACGATTGAAAATCCGCGGAAAGAAATCAAAGGTTCCCTTTAGGAATTTGATTTCCCATTTTTAAATGTCAGTGTTAAATGATTCTATTGAAATTTATTCTATAACGCTTCAGTTTCAACTAAGTTAATAAAAAAGAGTTCAATATTGTGTTAACTAAAACCCCATAAAATTATAAAAAAACCATTCTGTTGTTGTTAAAAAAGTTTATAAATATATTAATTCAAAAAAAGAACACAGTGATATATTTAATTTAATCAAATAGCACAGGTTAGACAAAGAGTATTTTTGATATTGACTTTAGTTTTTAGATATACTTTGCAGAATTAAAGGGAGGAAAATTATAAGTAAAACAAAACATAAAAGCAAAGCTTAAATGCGTTTGAGAGAGAAAAATTGTGTACTCTGCAAAAAAGTTTTGTGAATGAATTCATTAGTTTATTTTCCTGTCATAAATTAACAAGATTGTATATGCCTACAATTTCTGTCTTAAGTAACCGGCTTTAATTTTGGCGAGCAGCTGGTCAGTCAACCTCCGCACTCCGTTCATTGGACCATTTGGTTTTCGGAGATTCATTAACTTGGCCGTCTTCACACTTAGCTGCCTCATTTTGTACGGTTTCCATTGTTCCCTTCTGGTCAATGGCCCTTATGCCGCTTCTCCTTTAACAGTTTTCTCTTTGCTTTTCGCCCCCGGGCAACAAGATTCCTAGCTTGGCTTTAATGTTTTTCAAATCATATTAATTTGAATTAATGAATTTAATTGCCGCAAATTAGTGGGCAAGCTGGACCACCGGAGCCGACAAAAGCTTTATGACTTTATAATGATCTGAGCCGTTACGAGTTCTATATAATTATACATAAATTGAGTCCGTGCTGTGGCCGCCAGGTTAAATATCAAAGAACATCTCGCCGATGTTTTGGCAAAACACTTGCCACCAAATCATGCAGTAGGAAAATCCATGAAAAAAGTGCCAGACATGACAATCAAATTATGGCACAAAACGAAATAAAAACTCATAAAAATGACATTAGCCAAATGGAGCACGTACTGGCCCCCGCTAAGATGAATGATGCCAAAAGCTTACATATAAACAAAATATAAAAATGAAATCAAACAAATAATCTGCGAGTCAGGGCAAAAGAAACAGAAGCCGCACAAATGATGCGCAAAGCGAAAAAAAGCTGTTAAATTGTCTGGCTTAAGTGTCGCTCCTCACATACCCTTCAATAATTTATATATGTATATGCCTTTACTTATGGCGCAATTATTCTGTTTGTTTATATTGAATAAATGGCTTTACCTTTACAGAAAACCTTTTGCGATATAGAAGAAATGATTGTTGTTTTTTGCTTTTAAGCTTGTTGCAGCATTTATATTTAAACTGATTGAAATTATGAAAGCCAACTATTAGGTAAAATTAACATAATGAACATGAAAGATATGACATTTGTCGATGACAAGTTTAAAATGTAGATAATGGGCTAAAATCGATTGAACATATAAATGGTGTCTTGAAATCGATTAAAGATTATCGAAAGTTAGATTGTTAAAGCGGAACCCAATACTTATTTAAAAATATTTTGCAGCTATGCAAAAAATTATATTTGTGTTTTTCCAACTATCAGTATTCCAATTGAAGAGATACTCTTCATTTAAAGAAACCTATATTAAAATCTAAAGGTTCTACATAAAATAAATTTTTTTAGACTTCCATCCTGTAATCTTTGTGATCTTGGGTAGAGTATAGCAGCCTGCTCAAATTGTAAATGTAATCAAACGAATGACAGAAAAAGGCTCTCTCTTCACTTGCCCCACCTTTCCCCACTTTTCTCCGTGTCCGGGGGCTTTTGCCATGCCATTTCAGTAGCCATGACAACGAGCAGCAATAGCAAGTGAAGTTGAGGCCCGATGCCGTTTGGATATGGCCAGGGTAATAGCAACTTGTAGTCATGTTGCGAATGTAGCAACAACATCGCGGTATCTCAAACTGCGTATCAGTTGCTGCTGCTGTCGCCAATGTTTGCTGTTGTTGCTGCTGCTACTTCGACTCACGCACACGTTTCACGCTTTTTGCTGTTGTCTTCATCGCGTCTGTGAACCCCATTTCTTACCAGTCCCCCCCCCAACCCCCTCCCCATGGTCGTTTCGGCCATTTTAGCTACCGGTTTTACGCGCCAAAGTCTCCATAACTTTTGCCACATGCCATTCAACGCACATTGTTCGTGTTGCTATGCTGCATGTTGTTGCTGTTGTCGATGTTGCTGCCATTGCTGCTGCTGCCGCAGTTGTTGCTGCTGCGGTCAACTGCATTGTGGCTTCTTCATATGGACTGACTTTCAATCAATTCAAAGGGTATATAAACTTGGGAGTTATCGGTAGAAGACAGCGAACACCAATATTTTTTTTTGTAGTATTAAATAAGGATTTTATCGACCGTGGGATTATGGCGCTAACAATATATTACAAAATCTGGTTTCCATTTAGATAAAGTTTCCAAACATATCCAGTGACTTATTATTCAATTATATTTTTGTTGGTTCTTTATATATATATATAAATTGTCAAATGCCTGATTTCATTAGGGTAACAAAAATAAAATGTTCAAGTAATAGCAGTAAACTAAAAGCTAATTATAATGATTTAAAATAAATTTTAAAAGCGTATTCATTTCCGAAGTTTTTAAGAATAAAATCAATAATATACAAATTTTAGGTCGTTTACAAATATTTAAATTCCTTTGGCTAGGTAGGTCAAAAAGAAGATGTTGTTAAAAAAAAAGATTTAAATCTTGTGCTGAAGCAAGATCAGGGTATCGCTGTATTCGAAATTTGTATATAATTTATCAATTCCCACTGCTTGTAGATTCTTTGCAAGCAAAGTTTTTGTCCCCAGTGCTGCATATATCCGTCTCATTCGCGGTCTCAAGCCTTTTCTCTTTCTATTTCCCAGACTTTACGTCCGTCGATTGTCTCCGTCCGCTTATGTGACTTGCATGCAAGAAAAGTGCTCCATTCCGTGAATCGACTTTAGTATTTCATTTGCTGCTACTCAGTCTAATTCTCCGACGTTCATTTCATTTCATTTCTGTGTGGGTTTTGTCTGGCACGATTGCCATAGAAACTGCAATGCCAAAGCGCATTATTTGATTATGCAGGGGGCACTCGGAAAGAGTGAAAGAGAAGGGTGGGGGAAAACGAAGGAGACAGGACGAGAGGGCGAGGTCAAAGAGCGAGCCAACTTTTGTGTATGATCCTTGAGCGAATGCCGCTCCCACTTGCTTACATTTTCAGCTGACTTTCCTGCTGGCTGACCGAATGCATTTCAAAATGCATTTCCCCCTTTTCCGCTTTCACTCTAAAACCACTCGGTTTCATAAATCATTCATAGACAAGTATTTTTATGCCATTTCGATAAGTGACTCTTGATTTCTTACTTTTCGTTAGAGACTCCCTTTTAAATGGTCTACCGAAGCCGCTCCTGGCACATAATTTAATAAGAGTTGTCTACTTGGATTCTGGAATTTATGCGGTTAAAAACTATTTTTTTTTTAATTCAATTGTTTATAGTCTCTAGTACGTTTGATAAAAATGTGTCCCGTAGAGCTGGTTCAAGTTTTCTGAATAATTTTTACAATACAGCCTCTTTTATTACCTTGTTAATATTTTATATCAGATATTCATCTTTAAGTTCAGATTTCAAGTATCCACTGTGCTCTGTTTGAAACTCTCTCTTGTAGGCAAAAAGAACTCCGCCTTGGATAAATTATGTTAATTTAGTTCTACCCCTCATGCTCCACTCGCTTTGCTCTTTAATAACTTGACAAATGAAGAAAAGAAAAAGGAGAGCAGAGAAGCCTCTTCAACGGACTTACGACTGCCAGGCATATAATTTCGCAAAAGCGCAACAAATTGTTAATTTTCCTTTGCTCTGCCTTGCTTGCGTCTCGTTCTGTTTCTGTTAATTTGCATATTTTCTGGGTTCGTTCGTTTTTTACTTTCTTATAAATGAAAAATAATTGTTGAGCGTGTCTAC
Source organism: Drosophila gunungcola (assembly GCF_025200985.1). Classification (NCBI taxonomy): domain Eukaryota; kingdom Metazoa; phylum Arthropoda; class Insecta; order Diptera; family Drosophilidae; genus Drosophila; species Drosophila gunungcola. The sequence continues at coordinate 1,445,702 of NW_026453181.1, read as the reverse complement.
AAAATGCTAATAAATTCTAGACAAGTAAAGCAAATTGTTGCCTTTGGGTTGGTTTTAGTATTTAAGTATACTCATACTTAAGATTTTCGTGGGCTGAAAAAAGGCATGTGACACTTAAAGTAATTTAAATGTTCAAGAACTGTACGATTTGGAGTTCTTCAATAAATAAAATTTTAAAACATTGTTAAGTAAACTTGCACAGTTATTCAAAACAAATGGAGTTTTAAGTAAGTGGCTATTCTTTAATGTTTGTGAAGTATAAATTGTTTTAAAAATTTTTTTTCTATCGAGCTATTGAGATTCTGTAAGGTATTCATTTTTATATATTTCTTAACGTTGATAAGTCTCTTAAATGCAACTGCAAAGCCCTTAAAATCTGCAATGCTAACGAAATTTGACAGTATTTGGATCCCACATATTCATATGTGTCTGGAGCAAAAATCAAAATGCAGTCCAATTTCGTTCGTTTAATATTCGGGGCACAAAGCAAATGGAATCCCTTCGGAACTGGACATTTGCAGGTGGACAGGTGATTCATAGACCGGCTCCTTCTTCTCCTCCAAATCCCTGTATGTGGGAGGGGGAATCCATCAAATGAGCTGCCAACGCGTTGTGGAGTCAATACAAATTGTTAGCTTCCCCTTTTGGCCCCCTCTAGATCCTGCCTGTTATTTACTTGGCCAGAAGTGTTTAAAGGGGAGTGCCAGAGGTGGGCGCAGGGGGAGCGATTTTCTGGGGGTATATCTGTGAGCATTATTCAATGTTTGCAATGAACGTGCGCAAATTACGGATTCAATGCACGTAGCCGGCGGCCAGAGCTTCCAAGCTTCCCGCCTCGAGCGTTTCTGTTCAGTCTTTGTTTACCCAAAAGCAGTCGTTGTTGTTGTAAATGTCTACCGCCATCATCAACGCTCAAGCAGCAACTGTCCTCTTTCCCTCACGCTGGCATACTCCAACTGGCGACACATTAAAATAATGTATTTTTAAATTTAACATTAATTGCCGTTGAATGGTTTCTGAATGGGCTGCTATACTGGAAAAAATAACTAAAAACGCCATCAAAATAACCTAACCTGTTTTTGAAAACAGAACGACTGAAAAGGAATTAAGTTAAACAGTAACTTAAAGCACAACAAATATTGAAACAACAATAAATAAATATTTAATTACTTAAATTAAACTTGTGTTTGTTATCTTTAAAATAACTAAAGTTAACTTTAAGCCTTTGTTAACATAAACTTATTTTAAATTAATAACAACATGGATCATTTATATGTTTATATACATTTTTATGCACTTTTTTGATTTAATACATTAAAGTGTATGGCATATTTCTTTAGATTAATAGTGCATTATTTCAATTGAATATTTTTCGCAGTGCACGCAACGGCTGCGCCTGTTCCTTTCCATTTACTGTTACTTTCTTGGCGAAGCATCTCAAGGAGTGCCCCCAACAGCAACAACAGCGATTTTCGCTGGTCGCTTGCAGTGCATTAAGTCATCATTTTATTTTAATTTTTTTCGGAGACTTTTCCCATAAATCGTTTTTCCTTCGCCTGAGACCTTAATGTTTTTATATAAGTCGCGATGAGGGGGAAATATGTTTTTTATGGCTCTTGGCATTTTGCATGCATTAGCGAGTGTCTCTTAGTGTTTGTAAGCGCTTAGGCTAGAGTGAAAAATTTTGATTATATTTGTTAAGCAATTGAAAATTTTTTCATCGCCGAGCAATTTTGGGAAGGGGATGTCTGATGTGGAAATTGAGATGCGAAGTGATGAAAAATGGTTGAAATAAAATAGCGAGAAGCTATAATTTGTGGATTTGAATTAAAGTATATCCATTGAATCTTAATCATCAATTTAATAATCATTTTACGGCATATTGATCTTCTTATTGTATAAAAATGTACCTTTCCTCATGCAAGGTTCACAGTTTAAGCTCTTCGCATTGATTGACTTGTAAAATTTACACGTGTGCCGACATTTTACAGGATATGTAGTCAAGTCGTCTAGTTCGCAGCCCAGTTTACTACAATGTAGCACTAATGCAGTGTTAAGCTGGCACCCAGCCTCACTCACTCCCTCCAATTAAGTAGCCGGGGCATTAAGCAGACGCAGCTAATGGTGGGCTATAAGTGCCCATCAACAGGGATGCACCCTCCCACTCGCCCACGACCCCTCCAAATTGTCTATGACTTTCATTCGATTTGCCTAACAAGCCATAATCATGTGCTGCTGTATTTAATTACTACCGTCTGGTCATATTGGAAATTGTCCGGGGTAAGAAAGAGAGGCATGGCTATTGGGTGAAAGGGACGGGGAAAACAGGAGCCTGGCCGGCAAACACAATTGAGTCATTAAGCCGCAATCTAATTAAGCCCGAAAATGTGAAATGAGCCCGGGAATGGGCTACAACGAAAAAGCCTCTAAGTTGGCTTAGAGGCAGCGCGTTAAACGAATTAGTTTTCGTCTTGTTCTTTGACTTGGGAGTCCGAAAAAGAGGGAACTCATCCGGAGTCCACAAATTTTTACGGCACTTTAACGTGACCGTTTTCAGCCTGTCGTCTTTTTTCCTCTGAGTTTTACATTTTTGTTGGTCGTCAAGATTTATTTCGTGTCTGCCCGCGACCACGTAGGTCATTAAATGGTTTAGAAATCGCGGACAGCCGCTTTAGAACCCACTGAAAGTATCTCAGTATCCAAACCCAAATAACCGAGCCCAACCCAGACCCCATTCTCAAATGAACCACAAAATGACTGAGAAAACGGGCGAAACACGCAGTCGAACAGTGGTTCGCGATGGCTAAAAAGTTAGAGTTGTAGATAAAGGTCGTATTCTTTTGTGGACGAACAAATTTGTGCAAGACTACAAAACATATTGTTTTTTCGTTAAAATTACAATGTTCTGTGTAGTTCTTAACAACAATATAGTTATTTCTTCTTTGAATATAATGTTAAAACTTATAAAAACTTAACAGAAAAAAGTACCGAAATATGGTCAAACTTTTTTTATTGTTTTTTTGCACCCAACACTGTAGAACTTTTTACATCCGCCAAGCCCACTGTTTCGACTGTTTCATCTCTAATTTTTTGTTGGTTTTCTTAAGTTTTTTGTATCTTTTTGAGGCTGCCTGATAGAAACCGGGCCTTAGCCCCCCAGAAATAGATACAGTTAATGCCACAAATGATGTCTAATGACGGTTTCGCCTTACGCGTTGAAATTGCCCAAAACCGCAGCTATGGTAGAGTTAAGTCTTTCGGCGGAGTGTGTGATAGAAATTGATGTGGACTCAGATGGATTAATGCGCCACCGGATCAAGGTCGCACTGGTGGCTAATCGATAATAATCCCGCCCGGATCTCAGCCCAACTTACCTTCAACTTTGGCCAGGGCCAGCACGGAAATGGTCTGGAGGGCGGGAACAGCCCAGGCAACCAGGTGGAATAAGTGCGACTTGTTCTCAATCGCCTCGTGGCCCCATTTGAGGCCGGCGGCCAAAAACCAGGCGAATGCCAGGCACGACCACCATGCAAAGGCCGCCATGCAGCAGAAGTAGAGTGCCATGAATAAAACCGTGCAGGACGTGGTCTGGCGGTGGCCCTGTCGGAAAAAGAAGAAAACTCGGTCAATAAAATTACAATTAATTCAGGGCCAGACTCAAAGATCGAAGCCTTCAATACCCTCGCTGGTGAGTGACCTTAGGGAAACATAATCTACCTTTACAACAGTTAATCACTTATAAAAAACGAAAAAGGTAAGAAATAAGCTATTATTGGACATTTCTGGTAAAATAAATTAAGGTTCTTTTCGTGATTGAGTTGTTCTAATTACTTTAAAAATATAGACAAATAAAATGTGGTATTTATCAATTTAGTTGGGAAAGACATTTGCAGCTCCCAAAAATAAAATAAAGTTAACAAATTTGTATAAGTCTTAAATACTTTTGTGATTGGTTATAAAATTCTGAATTAAATTATAAAAATCAAAAATGTCAAATATTTAGATTCTTTAGCAACCTCCAAATAAATTTTCATAGATTTTTTATTAATGTTTAAGAAAATAGTATGTTAACATAAAATACAGTCACAATTATTTTTTAATTCTGAGATCGGAAATGTTTAGTTTTGTTTTAATAATCTCTTTTTCTAAATGACTCAAGGAACTCTAGATTTTGGTATTAGCACAAGATTCTGTTAAAATGTGAACGAAAGCCCTGGCTCTTCATCGCTGCAAGCAAATAAAAGTTTCCCCTTCGGTGGCATTAAAAATGAGTGAGGACTGGTTTCCCAGGTACTGCAGAGATGCCTCTGCAGGGTCATCTCACCTGGGTGATGGTGGACATCATCTGCAGACGGCCGAGCTTGACGGGCGGCGGAAATGGTTCTCGGCACGATACGGAGTCGCCCGCCCCCAATCCCGCCACGTAGGCACATCCAACTACCAGGTAGCAGACGGCCAGAAAGACGATGGCCCGTTCTGGGTAGCGAAAACGCGACGAGTCGATCAGGAAGGTGAGCACCTGCAACGAGTCAAAAAGGGGAGATGGTTATTAAATATAAATTTAGATTTAATTAGGTTCGCCCTAATTAAGCCGATGTGCTTTGATGTTCCCTTAAAAGTGCATTAGTGTTTATATGAGCGGTGGGTTATTAAAGGAGAGAAGAACCTATTAGGGATCCTCTTCCCAGCGCCTTTTGGTCATTAGGCTCTACACATTAGCTGATTGTGATTGTTGTGCCATTTACTCCAAAACCCGGGCCCCATTTAATTCGCAAGGTTTCTTTTCCCGTGGTCGGTTGGCCTTAATGAATTTGGCTAAAATGTCCTTAGCTGGAATGGCCATTGTAAAGGAAGTTAAGACAAATGCAAAAATGAGCGTGGTCAGCTTTAATCACTTTAAAATGTGAATACTTCTTAGAAGGTTTAGTTGCGTTATCCCATTATTATCATTATCATTAATAAATATCTCATTATTAAAAAATCGATATTTTATAGTTATGATTTATTTAAATCAATGTTTGACATATTGCATCTAATAAATTGACATTTAACAAAACTAATTATCCATTATTGCGATGTTAGAAATAAATTCCAATTTTCCACACTAGATTCATCTTAATTATACTTCATTTTTTATTGGCTAATACATAAGTTGACTGCCTGCTCGATATAAATATTTCTAAATAGAGCGCTAAGTGCATTAAGCCTATGTTAGTTTTTCAATAATTAAAAAAGGGTCTTTGAAAATTTACATATTTCTATTGCCAAACCACAGTCAATAATTGGATAAGTGCCCTGATTGAGACATTGAATATATTAACTCATTTTATCAGCATTTGCCAGTTTGGCTTACCAACAACCAATCGGCTCTTCCTCTTGATCAGACACCACTTCCGGTTTGCCAGAGGATGAACTAGGAAATGGTGAAGGCAGGCATATATGAAGACAGAGATAGAGAGCTCGAGATAGGGCCAACAGAATGGTTGACAATTCCTCAAGGCTTTGAAAGCAATTACAGTCCCTCACATACACAGATACTGTTTTCCCCTCTCTTTCCCAACCACAAGCTCACACATTAAACTTTCCCCACCCTTTGCTGGATTTCTCTGTGCCTGTCTGATTACGCGCCATTTAAATAAATTCATTATCATTCCCACTAAGCCAGGCCAAGGAGTCTTTTGTCTAAACCAGAAACCTCGAACCAGAAAACCCGACCAAACCCAAGCAAGTCATTTAATTTGATCATTACAAAACTATCAGAGAGAAACAGTTAGCTGAAAGTTCGTTGTGTGGGTGGCCCTGTTTGCATGTGTGTGTGTGTGTGTGTGTGTGTGTGACTATCTGTGTGGTGTGTGGGTTGTGTTTGCATTCGAGTTGTTCGCATTGCATTAATGTGCTGAGTATTATTGTTGCCACGACTAGACCCCTGAATTATTCATAGATGCAGAACGCACTTCTCGGCTCCGAATCGTGGCTAACATCAGTCTTCCGCACGAACCCCATTGCTGCACTAGCAAAAAAGACTAATCGACCATTGAATAGATCATGAAACTGAATTATTAGTTATTAAACTAAATAAGATTACTTTAAATTGGTGATATTATTTTATTTTATTTATTTTTAAGTCATTTTTGTATAAACCGACTGCCAATGATAGATTTTTCATTTGAATGCACAATAATTTACCTTTTCCATTTTTTTAAAAATAATGAAATGTTGATTCAATTTTGCAAAGCGTAAAAAATGTATAAACCAAAAGCTGATGATCGATTTCTTATTTGAATGCACAATAATTTACCTTCGCCATTTTTATATAAATTATATGACGTTGATTAAATTTAGCCAATTTTAATAGTTGTACCTAAATTATTATTTTAACCCTATAATAGTTATTTCATTTTTATTTGGAAAACCAATTTTTTCAGTATATCATCTGTTCATTGTAAAATATTTTTTCTTTCGGCCTGGCTCTCATTGAAATTACAGTTCTCTTAGCCAGCTTACGTCTAATTTCCACCTACGCATTGTCTTCTCTGCTCAACCCTTGCCTTTCATCCTCATTTAAATGCAAAATATATTCGTGATGGCGGAGAACAGAATAGGAAGTGAGTCAGTTTGTAACTCCTTCAGCTGACAACGCTTCAATGCAGAAGAAACAAGCTGAGAAATTGAATTGAATTGTTTATTTATGCCAAAAACAACAACAGACAGTCACTGCTCCAGCCCATTCCCTTTTAACTTCCCGTAGCAATTTGTTATGCCACGCATGATAGGTGAAAAAGGGGGAAATTTCTGTAGGTGTGACTAGGTACAAATGAAACGAAATAAGCTGCAAATGTTGAAACATTTGGCAAGCACAGACTCCGACATCTTTAGTACCCCTCTCTATTCAGCCATCCTAGACCCGCCCTAAAATTATGCGTCACTGGGGGCGGCCGTTTTCCCAACTTGGCGAAGACCATATGGAGTTTCTTGGGGCCACACCCACACAAAATTCGAGGGGGAACTTGCATTGGAGAAGAGCTTAGTTTGAGTGGCACTCGTAGAATGAAATATAGAAGAGGTTTCCATGCGCTTGTATACAAAATATAAAAAACTCTGAACATTGTTTGGAAATTTAACAGAGAAACATTTTGGGATGTCCACATAATCTAACAATTATGCTGTGTTTATATACTTTTAAATATGTGGTTAGTTTTAGTTAATATGAATAAACAAAAAGAACAGTTTATAATGATAATACACCTGGTTTTTTTTACTGCAAAAATGTTATTATCTATGTTTAAAAAACTGAATGCTCTAAATTTCATGCCATTTCGTATTTGCTGCCATTTTCCCAATTAAAACTAATTAAAATAATGAAAGTTGCTGCAAGCCATTTTTAATTGATTAAAATAAACCACTTCAATCTAGAAGCATTTGTATCCACATTTTCAATAAAATTAAGCAATTAATCTTTATATAAGTCCTAACACAAATGCTCACGAGACTTCTTCTGCCAAAAACTTTTCTCCGACGCTTTTCGCATTTCCACATTCTTCAGTTTAAGTTCTCCAAAACATTTCCGTCAACCAAATCCAAGACGAGCCGCCGCGCCTTTCATGTTCAACCCATTTATCCCATTCCTAATTGATTAAAATAAATAAAATAATATTAATTAGCTAAAAGCATTTTTATTTACATTTTTCAATCAACTTAAGCTATCAAACTTTATAAAACTCCTACCACAAAAGCTCAGGTGACTTCTTCTGCCAAAAACTTTCCTCCAATGCTTTTCCCATTTCCACAGTCTTCAAGTTAAGATTTCCCAAACATTTCCGTCAACCAACTCGAAATAAATAATTTAAGTCGAGCCGCCGCGCCTTTCATGGTCAGTGAAAAAAAAGTAATTTCAATTTTTAGCGCTCATAAATTTTGTAGAGTCGGGTCATTAAAATCAGCCCAAAACTAAAGTAGTTACACCCACCTACCGCCCCGAAAACCGCACCGCCCCCTTCTTCGTTGGAGTGTTGAAAACTAAAAGCCACAGAGAAGCTTTGAGAGCTTTGCCAGTGGTTGGCAGGTTTTGAATTTTGCATAAATTAGATTTAACTCACAACTAACAGACTAAAAAAAACTCGCTCAAAAATGGTATAAATTTGCATAAGGAAACAACAACAATGGTCCGGTTATTTTTTCGAGGGTGGATCGTCTATTAGAATAACTAACTATTATCATAAACATTTCAGTCAGGTTGGACAGCGATTGCGGCATAAATTTTGTGGCAAATGTTTGCGGCGAAGTTTTATATATTCTGTTTCTGTCATATGATGTTTATGGCATGTATTTTTTATGCATATCAATGATTAAATATTTGGTGCATATTTAAAAACTATTAATAACGTTGTGAAGAACTCAGAACAACAAGTATGAAAATCCAACTGTCAAAACAAGAGTCCCAAAAAAAGGCGTTTGGAAAAGTAACAAATTGGAATGGAAATTTGGGTGCAGTCACCATGAAATGCCATATTTGATCATATCTTCTCCAGTCTCAACTATCGAAACATCCGCCTCACTGAACTTTCAGTTTCTGCCTCTCGATTTCCCTTTTTTTGGGCTCCCAGCAGCCGGTCTTGTAATTAAGAAAAAGTCATCAAAGTCAACGACTATACGATTATTTGCTCTTTCAGCAAACACACATTGTCATTTCCTCTTTTCGCTTTTCATTGCAAAACAAATGTCAAGAAAGAAGGGCGCAGGAGGAGAAAAGCTCACTCGGTGTCTCATCGCATCTAATGCGCTTAATGAAAAAGGTGTTGATTGTTGACAGTTGATGTTACACACAGAATCCCCCATTTTCCATTTTCTTGTCATAAGTTTCCTTCTGCAGAAATTCGTCTGACAATTTTACCTGTCTCACAAGCAAAACTTTTTGTGGGTGCAAAAATATTTGTTTTAGTTCGCGAAAATTGAAATAAAATGTGCTTATTTATAATTTCGCTTGATACTTGAAATGAAAAGCCCCAAAGGTTTTCCCTGGTTAGCAAAAGTTGGGCTGTCATAGAAAATTGGTTGGGGAAAAGTTGGGATTACTTTCCTTCAGTAACTTTGACTTGACTTAAAGTTTACGTTCTTATACTGCCAGCTATCAAAATAATGTGTTCGTTGTTTGAGATAAGGCCAGGACTTTGTATAATTTAAATGCTTACCTTTCCGACTATTTTATTTTTCCTGAATGCTTAATATTTTAAATTTTCCTATGTTTCCTTTATACATTTTATCATTGCTGTATCAATATTTTCCTTAACACAATTTCATCATTCCAAATAATTTACTGAGCACTTTATTTATTAAATACTAAAACTTCCCTGAATGTCACAACAAAATCCATATAAATGTAAAGCATTCTAAGCACAAAGGCAAACATTCATCGGTGTACAAATATTTTTAGATATATTTTTTACCCTGTCCATCTGACCAAAGGATCAACTGCAATTTTCTAATGCTTTCGTGTGTGCTATGTTTTTTGTAGCCATTTTCATTGACATATTTCTGTGTCATTGAAATTTTTATCCCCACACACATGTGGAGTGAAAGTTTTTAAAAATCAACAACAAACAAGCATAACCCACATTTCATGGGGGATTTATTGAGATGTATTGAGCACTATTCACATCCTCACATAAACAGCGGAACATGGCATAGAAAGCCATTCAAATATTTAATGTGTGTGCGCTAGAGAAAAACATTTTCCAAGGCTTATAACGGCTTATTTGGGTTGACTTTTTGAAGCCAACAAAAATGGGAAACAGAATTTTGGACTACAACCTAAACATGCGAGCTCTTAAAAATGGTCAACGAAATAGAAGTTTATCTCTTAATTTACACTTATGAAAATGTACGTTATCGGAAAATTATATTTAAATCAACGAATATGACAGATATCTTTCAGTTATTTGATTAATTTGACATTTGTTTTACCATTTAATGATTTTCATGCATTTTAATCAATCAGAAAATTCTATAAAACAAACTGACGTGAGAGAATGGGAAATTTTCATCATAATCGAGAAAATGTTGCAGTCGACTAAATAACAAAACATAGAGGCAAAATTTGCATGAACTGGAACTGATGAATGCGTAAAAATGCTGAAATCCAACGAATGAAATCGAGATGGAGAGCTCTCAGAGAACATAATCATAATCGTAAAAAGTAAGTAGAATGAGCTACCAAATGAAAGTCGTCGTTGGCCCTGGAAAAACAATTTCGAAATTTGCATAGAATTTGTTGTTGTTTTGCTGTTATGAGTTGCACTGATATGCCACGCCCACGAAGGACGGCAATATCTGGCGCCGACAATGGGCGACAAATTATATGCAATGACAAAAATTTATCACATGGAGAGAAAAGAATCGGAGCAGACACATGCAAAACATGTCGCCATGTGAGTGACAATGTTCCCAGGGGGTGAGTTCCACCCCCAGGCCTTCGAAAAAAGCCCCTATTTCTCTGGGCTTGATGGATGTAGCGCCACTTTATGATGTGTGTGTGTGTGTGTGTGTGTGTTCGAGTCAGTCAGGACCTCTCAAGTTTTGATAGATGTATTTTTGGGGCCTCCCATCCTACCTCCGCCCCTTTATTTTTCCCCTGCCTGGTTGCCAGGGAATTATAAGCACGGTTATCATATTCATTTTTTGTTTCTCCTGTTGATTAGTGCCTGTCATGTGCTCGGTCCAGAGCACCTAAATTGATTTTTTATTCAAATTTTGTCAGTTTTTTCACTTGATGGATATAAGCAAAAAGAAACAAAGCATACAAAAAAACCAAACACATTTGCTGATGGGGGAAAAATGCCTGACTAACAAGTTGATTTCCATATGTGAAAGTGATGGAGGCAATGGAGTGAGACATTGGCAGAGAGCATCCCTTTTAGGTCCTTACACATGATGAATAGTTCCAAGGAGATGAGATAATTAGACAAGTCAATTGATTGATTTATGGTTATAGGAAAGGTTTAAGCAGAGCGGGATAAATGGTATCGGTATTGAATGGAAATTTAAGTGGGAGAATTGCAAAGGTCTAATGACTTGATTTGTTTTCTTTTGAATCCACTAAGATAATAAAACCAATTAAAAAGTCCCACGTCCAAATTAAATCTTAGAGATACCGCATCTTTAATAAATTTAAGAACAATATCCCAAGCCCTTCTATCTTCTTAGAAATCTGTGTATTTGATTTCATTATATCTGCTCTCACCCTACTTCCAAAAAACCATAAATAACCTGAAAGCCATCAATTTCCCTTCCCATATTGTTGTCATATTTCTTTGACCTTTCCCACCACCTTGGCCTGTAACCTTTAACTCTTTAAGTTCGTGGCCATCTTCGCTTCTTTAGCAGCCACATTTCCAATTCGATCCTTCGCACACTGAATGGCAAGGATTACAATACAGAACTATTTCCAATATTAGTTCAGAGCTCATCCATCCTGAAGGCATTCGAATATAGTCGAATCAAAGGGAGCAGAGGACATGGCATGCCCAGGACATTCCGAAATATCAAAGGGCAATTCTAATAATATTTGAAATTTACTTTTGTTCTGCCATTTGTCCTCCCACAGCCGCATTCACACATGCCACATGCCAAGGCGACCTCCAGAGCGCTCCTGTTCCTTTTTCCCCTACATGCCACCTATGTATATCCCTACTCCATCAAAGGAATCCTGCTTGCCAAGAACGCCTTGGGGTCTTTTGAGGGGCTGGCGGGCGGAGTGGTTTCGATGGGGTGGCTTCTGCATATGTTTTACCAAGTTTATTGAAAAATATGCGCTGACAGGTAATATGTCAATGCGTGGGATTTACTTAAGTGCCAACGCCTTCGTCCTGGCATCCTACCATCCGTATATGTATTGCCCCCTTGCTCCAGAATAATAGACATGCTGAAGGAGCTGGATTCACTCGCTTGGGCCCCGTATAAGATGTTTACTTTCAGCTCTAAAGAAAATATGGCAGCTCTCTGGCAACCAAGGATAAACTAAGATGGGGGTGGGCACCAATATAGAACAATATAGTTGAGCACACTGAGTACCTAAGATACCTGCATCTTCAGCAAAGCTTTATTTTTATATATGTATATATGTATATATGTCTCGAATTTGAACACTTTAATTTAACAAATACTCGATATTTTATCTAGCAATTACTTCACCGCTTGAAGCGGACATTAAATTCATTTTAATTTAAAAAAAAATTCGATATTTTATCTAACAATTACTGACCGCTTGAAGCGGACATTTGTTTAAAATGATTTATGAAAATTAAAGCAGCTATAGTCCTTTTCGACAATCCTAAAATCAAATTATTTAATTCACTTTATTGCACCAAGCTTGTGATTTGCTTTAAAAGGTAAGATAGTTTTGTGGTAGTGCTGATAAATAAATCTTGTGGAAGAAACTACACAATAAGGTACATTTACTATTAATTAGGTTTGAGCAATTTGATACCTTTTGTGCCAAGTTATATAATGGAAATCTGCTTACATTGATATGAAACCCAAATTCATTGTTAACTTAAAGAATAATATAAATTGGAATATTAAACACTCACCGTAAACAAGCAGCTGGCAACGCAGACCGCTGCCCAGGATCCAACCCAATATCGGAGAACAGTCCTTTCTCTCTCGGGGAAAAACATGGCATGACATGGGGCTCCGCAGTCATGGAGATCCTGCAGAGGAACAATAACAGAAGCGAATAAGTAAATGTGAAGTGAAGTGGGGGTAAGTGAAGAGGAAGCCTTCAAAGGAGGAAACTCATTTGCAGGCAGCGATTAATTAATAAGTATTATATTAAATGTGGACCAAATTGGATTGAAAGTTGCAATTAAAGAGGATTAAAGGAGGCGGCAAAGAGCTCGCACACAAATTAATTTGAGAAGAAATGAATTAAACCCTAGTTACGGAGGGATTACTAAACGCGATTACTGAGCATGAAATGGTTAATTATAGAAACAGCCAAAAAGATAACATACCAATAATATTATATTTCTGTCATAATTATTATGGATTTTGACTAAACTGGGTCTGATAATCAGATCACTATTATTGTGCACAATTTTCAATCATCAGATACTACTATACTTCTGATTTTATTTATTCTTCAGTTGATGATAGGTGCAACACTTTTTAAAAAGTATAAAATATTTCCTTTACCTACACAATTCGATTAGTTTTTGCTAAAAACTCAGAACCACTCAAAATTAGCATAAATTTGTGAGGACAGTTTTGAAATTGTGCCTTCAGGGCAGCACAATCTCCCAAATGACATTAGGGACCAGTACAATGTACAACCCCCATTTGGCAAAAATCTCATCGGACTGACAACTCTGCACTTCCAGTGTCCAAACTCCGGACTCAAACAATAAGTGCAGTTTAATGAGATTTCCCGGTACAGAGATCTGAACTCCATTCAAAACCCAACTCAACCTTGAACTCCAAAAAGCTGAGGCGAAATCAACCCCCGCAGAAACAATTGCATTACGAAGTGCGGCAACAATGCAAACGCACTTACACACACAAACAGTACGCCCTCGTTGAGTGGAAAACGCAAATGAAAACTAGATTTTGTTTGCTTTTAAACTCAGCAAAGTATTTCAAATCATAGTTCAGAAAATGCTGCGATATTTAATTTAGTTAATTAATTTATAGAACAGAGATGTATAAAATAAACTCCTCGAAACACGGTTCGTGGTAGGAAATATTGACTGTACACAACAGCAGACAGTACAAGGCAATTCCCCAGTTTGGCATTCACTCTATGGATGTGAGCGAGACAGATGGAATGAAGTTCGGAAGAGTTCTGGCGCATTGTAAACCGCAAGAGATTTGAATTTTAGATAGCATAACATGCACGCACATAACACACTCAAACAAAACCCCGAGGGCGGGTTTTTTACCATGGTCGAGTACGAAAAAATATTGTTGCATGGCTTTGCCGCAAAGAGTCTCTCAAAGTGAGCTCAAAACCCAGCTTGGAGATAAAGAAGATCCCTGGACTGCAGCAAGTCTTTTTTGCCCGGAAAAACATACAGTACACTGAAAAAAGGAATTACAAAAACAACTGAAAAGAACCAACGTACCCAAAACCGTTTAAATACATGTTAATGTTTTTAATATTATGAAAAACATAGTTTTCACCTGATAAACTATATGGGTAAACCTTAAACAGTATTACTTTGCGAAAATATACTTCCTCTTTAAAGCATTTGGTTAAAGCAACCAAAATTGAGGGAGTGAGATTTTTTTTGCATTTAATGCCAGACACTGTGGCCAAATATTAAATATTTTTTGTTCTTAAATTTGTTGTTGTTAATATTTTTTATTTTCATTTTAATAGTATAATTATTAAGAAAAAAATAAAATTAACTTCTAGTTAGTAATATTTTTTGCAGTGTAAAACCCTTTGGAGCATAGAAACACAGAGAGATCAAGCTTGGCTGCAGTTGCTCCTCTGTCAAAGAGCAATCTTCCCCCGAATGTGTTGACTGTCCCCGTTCCACCACTTTCTGTTTGTCTGTGCTTTATTTCAAATTCCCATTAAAAATTTAAAATCCTCCCCCCTGAACACAGCAGCCCCTGGCTTTCCAACGTTTTTGGCAATCATCGTTAGGTTAGCGGCGCAAATTGCGTTTTTCTGCTGCTTTGGGGAGCGGCGAAAAGGGCAGATTTAGGGGGAATCGATGCCGGCGATAAGCAAGTGCAGACAGAACGAGATGGCACACTTAGAACTGTTGACTGGGGCAATATTTACGCATATTTGGGGCGCATAAGGAAACGGACCCACAACAATAACATAAAGCAGCAGTGCCGAGGGTTCTTGAGGGAACGGAGAATCTCCTCTAAATTGCCTGCAGTTTTTTTTGCCCAGCCACGTTTATCTGAAATTATTTTGGAAGCTTTTAAGCCTGCTTTAAGCCAGGCAAGCAATGAAAATTTATATTTAAATTTTAATGAACTAATTTTGAGGGATTCCAATTGGCCAGCAGCAGAAAGTGAGGCTTATTTGGAGAGCCAACATTAGCTGAGATGGCAAATGAAATTGGATAAAACATTTTCGGTGGTCTTAATAGTCATGTATAATGAAACCTTATGAGTTTCATTAAAAAGCTAAAGCTTTATTATAATATTCAGCTTTAAGCAATTTTAAAAATATTTCCATTTAAAAGTCAAAAGAGTTTTGCTGACCAATTAAGAATATAATTGTTGGATT
This sequence comes from Drosophila gunungcola, assembly GCF_025200985.1. Lineage (NCBI taxonomy): Eukaryota > Metazoa > Arthropoda > Insecta > Diptera > Drosophilidae > Drosophila > Drosophila gunungcola. The sequence continues at coordinate 1,430,458 of NW_026453181.1, read as the reverse complement.
AACAAATATTTTTCTTACACACCTCAGGCTAAACAATAATAATTATATTTTCAAACTAGTACTTAAATTCAGCTAATGCTAAATTGCATGTTCTTTTCATTCAACTGTCGTTATGGGCAAACTTTACATACTGGAAAAATATAATTAAATTGTTCTTCTATCTTGAAATCTTCTCCACATGACCATAACATTTATCAGGCTCGTTCCACTTAGGATTTTATATCTTGGTTCTATCAGCAATCGCTTCCTGTGGCTCTGGTCAATAGATCTATCCGCCGATCCATCCATCTATCTTTATTACCCAACCAAAATCAAACAGACTGCCTCTTCTATGGGTATTTGTAGCCCCCACATCCCCACTTATACCTTAAAGAATAAAATGCCCCCAGAGCGGTCGACAACAACAACTAGTTGCAACATTGACCACAACGAAAGGAGTCGAGAGACTTGCATTGTTAGTCGTAGTTGCTGCTGTCCCTTTGTATATATATATTTTTTTTATATATTTTTTTTTCTGTTCTGGGTTACAGACCGGGGTCCCATTGTCTTGCGATTTTTATGAGGCATGTATAAATAATTGCGCCCAAAGGCCGCCGACATAAGTTTTCATGCCGCGTGAGCATCCGACCATCAGCAGCAGCTAAAAGCTGGGGAAACAGTAACAACAAGAGCTGGACAGCGACTAAACCGCCGTGCAAAAGTCCACCCTATCCGCCTACCTCCTCCTTGAATTCCACATGCCGCTTTTTACACGAAAAAAAATGTTCCACAAAATTTCCCATTTCTGGCATACTATAACTAAATGTCACAAAAATAAATTCTCTAGTGTTCAATGCAAAATTTTATTAAACATTTTCAATGAAAGTAACAATATTTTTTCTTTGTGTAGTCTAAAAGTGCCAACTACAAGACCCAAACAATACAGAAAATTTCGTTGAAGTTGTATTTTTTGCGCCAGCGGCTACAAATAAAACACAACAAAAAAGAGGTGGGCAAGGCATAAAGAAAGGGAATGGGTAAGGGTTTCGCAGTTGCGGAGAAGAGCCAGAGTCATAAACCAAGTTTAGCTAACATTTAAGGAGTTTTTAATTTATTATAGATAAATTTTATGCCGTCGCGAGTTATGAAAGGCCAAAGGGAATGAGGAAAAGGAGTGCAGCCAGCGCAAAGGGAATCCTTCCAGCTGGCCGTCGCTTCACGTTTTAGTTGGGGGCGTGTTGATGATGATGGTGGAAGCTGCGAATTATTACCACTCTGAGAGATGAGGCAACTGAAACACAGGCCGAGTCTTTATGCCAGAAACAGTGGGCTTAAAGGCAATATAAATTGGTTGTGAAATATACTTGTACCGAATTGGAAAGGGACATGTTAAATACATTCTTAAGAAAGAGCCAACTTAAATATTAATAAGTTTTTATTTAAAGTTTAATAAATAGATGAAAAAATTTAGATAAATATTATTTATATAAAAAGTTATTTCTCTTCCCTTTAAAAAAAAACCTTCCTTGGCTTCCAAATAATACTAAAACTACAGACGTTTAAACTTTTCTGTTTTTTTTGGGAATGTGTAAAAAACTTTCAAATGTGTATAAATAAAAAAAATGGAAGCTAATATAGTAAAATTGAAATTAAAAACTATGCCAATTCCACTATGCGCCTAAGGCTGAAAAACTTTGTTTAAATGTTTCCAGACTTCCTCCTTCTCCCAATCCTTCCTCCGGCAGGCCTCAATCCCCTTCTCGTACTTTTTAGACAACCCTCGGACAGCGTTAATGAAGATTCTCCCCATATAGACGGCATGTGTTTGCTTGTGTGCCATTTTTGGGGGTGTTGCTGACGTTGTTAAAGTCAAAATAGACAGAGCAACAGACAGCAGGAAAGAGAGCAAACAGGAAACGAAACGAGACGGAGAGTTCAAATGTCCTGGGGTGGATTCGAACAGGAAGATATAGCCAGGACGATATTCCACGATGGCCGACTGACAACTCTTCGTTCGTCACTGTACTGTTTTTCTTTCTGCAGCGAAAGCTGAAAAACCACACAGACAGACAAGAACAACAATTTGAATTCAATAAGGAAGCGGCAGCAAGAAGAAGCCAAGTATATTCCCACTCAGGTCAAGAGTTCAAATGGTCAGAAAGACCCAGAATAATCATAAAAAGGAGTCAAAGAGCCAGACAACAAATACTCCGAAAATAAAAAGCGAGTCACACATTTTCCTTTGCTGACCGCAACACAAAGGAAGGCGGCTAAAAAAATGCCTGCTCATAATTTATTAATATTATTGGTTGGGGGTCAGCCAAGTTGAGCCCCACATGAAAACCCACTACACCCCTCACAAATTACACATGTCGACACTTTATTAAAAGCAGAGAGAAGAAAAAAAGGGTTTTAAGGACTTTGATTCCATATTGGAGGATTTTAAGGTCCGCTTTGTTATTTTTTTTTTTTGGGTCTTGCGGTCTGCCAAAAATGAAACCGATCCGGAGGCTATAAAATGTCGACCCGTCCATATGTTGGCTGCGTTATGGAAGGAGAAGAGCCGGCGGTTTAGGATCCGGAGGCCCAACAACTTTTGGCGCGATTTCCTCTTATTTTGGCTTAACGCCCCTTTTTGGTGTGGCCGGAGATGTGTTTAACCCTTTCAGGGCCAAAAGCAGAGCAGAAAGAGGAAAGAAACTGGAATTGCTGTTAAGGTCTACACTTGACTACATGCAAATTATGCCCCCAGCGAAAGCACAAAAGAGAAACCCAAGTAAAAGGTGGTGCGGACGACGGGCTGAAGGACGAATGAGGTGGGTTAAATGGCATCGGCATCGGCATCTCCTTTAACTCTGGCTGGGTGACTGCGTCCACCCCTTGATTACAGCCCATGTAATTTTAATGGATATTTATAATGAGCATCTGTTTTAAATTTTTACGTATTTTTTCGTCCTTTGTTTCCCGCCTGAAAAATTTACACGGCACAAGGTCCAAGGCCCGGAGATATGTGAATTGTTGTCGGGTCATTTTTAGGAGCCGGAGTTGGGTTAAGGTACGTGCAGCAACAAAAGCGACATCACATGCAAGGTGTTAAGCTGGGGGAATTTTTTATGTTGCTTCGCTCATATGAATATAATATTTATAAAGGACTACAGGTGGCAAGCCCCACTTTATTTCCCATTTCCTCTTCCAGAACCTACGCAATTAGCTTTTGAAAAAAGGGTTCTGCATATGAGTTAGGGCTGTTAAGGTGAGTGGCTAGCCACCATTCTTTTTACACTAATTGCTTAAATTATTCATCATCATATTATTACGAATTAAATTTTGACATTTTCTGAAAAAGTAACTGGCGCTAATTATGGGTTATCCCTAATGTATGTAGTATTTTATTTTTTTATAGCCATATTTTTTTTAATTTCCAGATTGTCTTTCGCTAAAACTGCATAACTATCTAAAAATTACTTCGTCTATTAAATTATAATATAATTTGATTATTTAGTTTATGAGTTTTCAAATTTACATTTTATGTGTAAAAGAAATAACCTCTTTACCACTTGTTAGTTATATTTATTTATGCATAAATTTAAATTTCTTAATAAATATTTTCATATCCCATGTTTGATCCTATCCAAGTTACTAAAAAACATTCATCTATCACTTTCATTTATTAGTATTTATGCGTAAATATTTCAACAAACATTCCATCTATCAAATTAATCCTAGTTTGCTGCGGGGCACGACATATTTTTGCCCCCCTTATCTTCTGCGATAAACATTTCCAGCCAAGTTTCTTTCTCCCTCGAGCATACAAATCCCAGTTAATGTCAACTAAATGCTTACAACTTAAAACCAACTTAAACCCGAGTTAAAGCTTTTCCCACACAAAACTTCTACGCATATACAAAGATAACTGGCACCCCCGATTTGAGTATATAACAAATATTTATCGGCCATGCACATCACGTAGTTCCGAGTGGAGTGGAGAATATGGGAAAGCGGATTGCTGGCGGAAAATGGAGAGGGATGACAACGTGACACTGACACTCATTGACCAGCTGACGGCCTCAAATACACGTTAAACATGCTAACCGATATAGTGTGGGCAATGGGAGGGGCAAGGGCGAGGCTGATCTCCAGTCACATCATTCAGCATCACGGGGCATTAAGTCAAATGCAAATTGAAGCATTTGTTGGGAACACAGTGGCAAACATGCTACCAGGAATGTTTGAGCAAGTTGGAAGATGCGGAAAAGCTTGCAGCTAAGTGAGTGTTCTCGAAGAGAACAGTGAAATTGATTTAACAAATAACATAAGTTGCCTTAAACCTTACAAGGATGGGTATTTAAGATTTATTATTTGAATGTATTTTAAGATTGTTACAATATAACTTAAACTGACTGATTTCGACTGCACGGAAGTCAAGTTAAAATTAAAAAGAAATACCTAATTGTTTAACAATTCTTACCAAAAAATATTTCCCGAATTCATAGCTAACTGTTGTCGAAGAACTGTTGATACAAAGGATTGATGTGGGACGAGCAGGTGCAGCCCGAAAGAGCGAGATGATTATAAGTGGAAAGAAAAAGAGAGGGACAGGAACAACATTCCCACTTTCTACCAAAACCTGTACCTGGCCACGTATCCCTCTCTCTTTCCCTACTCCTATCGCTATCTCATTCTTGACATTGACATGCAGACAGCAGCAAACGCAGCAAAATTTTGGTTTGACATTTTGGCAGCCGTTCCAGCCCCTTCTTTCTAATTGCACAAGGGGAAAAGTGGGGGGAAAGACTTTGGTAAAATGTGGAGAGAAAGACTCCTCTTTGCATGCTGTCTCGACACGCTTCAGTTCGGTTTTCCGCTTGCCACCAGCATTTCCCCTTGCGACTGCTGCATAATTTGACATATTAATTTTTAGTTGGCTGTCAAGCCTCTGAATGACAACAACTAATGAGCAGAGCGGGCCGAAAAGAAAACCCATTGACTTTTCCCAACTCCCACTTTTTCCTCCTTTTAAACATTTTCCCCCCTGTTGAGCTGACTTTTTGTTCTCTAACCAATTGCACCTTCTCAGTTGGTGGCATTTTTCCCTGGTCTTCAGATTACATAGAAAAAAAATAAATTGATTCTAAGTCAAATATTCAATATTTAAAGTCATTGAAACTATAACAATTCTTATAAAAAATAATTATTTATTTATTGAACTTAAAATGATAATATAGTATAATATAATATAATATAATATAATACAATATAATTGTTGTGACAAATACAAAATTCTGTCATCTCATGATGTTTTCCAAAAATTTGGTATTTCTTATTAAAATCAGACATTTTATATAGAAAATTCTAAAAATTGTTTTTTAATGTGGTGCCATTTTGTGTAAGTGTACATATTGTTCCATATTAAAGCGACTTCATCGGGTATTCTGTTTTGTCTTCGTTTTTCTGGCTTTGAGCCTCAACGGTCGGGGCATAATTTAATAAATTTATGAAATTTAATAGAGAGGAACGTGTTTGCTGGCCACAAATTTGTGGTGGTTCTGCTCTTGAAATTTATATGCCTGCGGTATCCCAGGGCGATTTGGAGGGGTGGTACATACAGGGGAACCCTGTGTTAAAGTGGGCGTGACTGCTGCTTGTTGGAGGGAGAGATGGGTGGACTATCAAGATGTTACTTACGACAAGACTGAGAAATATCAGAGACAATTTGTCCACAAATGATGCAACATTTATTTACGTTTTCTGATTATTTATTCGAATGTTTTAGATCTAATCTAATATTGTTTGAAATTTATCAAACCATATTCCTTAGAATGCTCTAAAAAGCAATATCAGTAAATCAGTTTATATTTCCTTTATTTAATAGCGATTAAAGAACAAGTTCTCTGTATCTTAAAGGACAAGTGCTCTTTTATGTTTTTGTCTTCGGCGTTAATGTCGGACATAAATAAATAACATGCGACAGGTTACTTAACATTTTATACTTCTAACTAACAGCAGTCTTTCAGAAAACCGCACCTTGCTCGAGAGTCTCTAGTCGTATTTTCTTTATGTTTTCAAGAACTCCTCCCCCATATAGATTCCCATCTGTGACAAATCCGCAGCTTAACACCGATCATTAGCCATATATCAAAGATGACTGATAAATAGTCCCTCCGCACAGCGCATAAAGTCGCAGCAATAAAGTAAGATGCCCAATGAGCTTTGTCAGATTCAAACTACCAAAACGGTAATTTGGTTTCATGGAGTGTCGCCTATAAGCCTATAACAGCCAACGGTCCATTTGAAGTCCCATCCCCACCGCCACACACACCACACCACACCTACCCCACACCCCAGCCCATTGCCCCTATCTTTGGTTACACGCAATAGGAACAAAATCATGGGTAGTTAAGGTACACCAAGAAAAACTTCTGCGTTACTTTAGATAATTTGAGTTTGAATATTGCTGTTATTATATCGCAACACATTTTCACTAATCACATTGTAGTGTTTAAAAATATGCCTTAATATGGTAACAACCGTGGTGTGATCATTTTAAAAGGATATAATATATTGGATAATATGTTCAAGAAAACTCTACAATTCAAACAGAGATCGATCTATTGACCCATGAACTTCGCTTATTCATATTTATGATCTTTGCATATGCGTTTATTTGTAATGACCCATAAAAATTAGTTGTGTCACATTTAAATACTTGGATTAGAAAAACGTAGAGTAAGGACATAAAATCTTAACCATATTTGTTGAATTAGTTTAACCCTTATATGCCGTTTTCCGCTGTGTAGAAGAAATCAACATAGAACACACAAAATATTACAACAATTTGCATAAAGCCTGTTACTGTTACGATTTCGAGACGTCGGCCAAAACGACGGCGGCGATGGCGATTCCAACAGCGATGGGATGGCGATGGCGTCTGTGGCATGCAACATCCGAGATACAGATACGCCACTAGCCACGCGGCTAACGGCGAAAAGTGTGCGCTGGACGCTCCTGAAGTACATGCACGTACATCAAAGATGGAATGGAGTTGGAGATGGGAATAGGAATGGGGATGGGGATGGTGTGGTGCTGTTTGGACTGCGGATAGGATGGGATCGGGTCGAGATGCCAGGCTACACGTACAGTTAGACGGAGGCGTTCGCAGAGCCGGTTTCCCTCGCTCCTGGACACGGGACTATACCATTATAATTACAAGAACAACAAGTTATGGCAGGTGCCAGGGATCCATGAAAAGCGAACCAGCGAAATGTGAACAAAGCTCGAATCGGCCTGTCAGCCGGGGATTTAATGCTGGAAATTATATATCATTTTAATAATAACGCATCAAATTACATCAACGAAATACTCGTGCCGAGACAAAGCGTCTAGGAAATGAAAGATCAAACTGTGATTGGAGTCTCTTCTGTGGTAGGTACAACTATTGCTTTGTGTGCGATTTCTGCGAAAAGGGAGAGAACAGCAATGAATGGATGTCATTGCTCAAAGCGAGACAATGTGGGGTATTTTCTCAGCCTGATATTTAGTGAACGAATTACTTCCATAATTATTAAGAATTTTATTGCTAGATGGGAGTTTAAGTTCGGTGCCAGAGGCTGGTGATGAATGATGCAGAGTAGTACTTTGGTGCTGAATTTCACAGATTCCGAATCAAATTGATTAATGCTAAGAAAAACTGTTATAAAATTAGTTAATAAAATAAATTAGTATCAATTTTATGTAAGCCTGAAAAAAGTTCACTAAAAATGAATTGCCCTATTAATATTGTACATTAGTTGAAGCACCGTTTTTATGTATGTTTTTACTACTATCTTTAACTCAGGAAATTCAAAAAGTTAAAATCTTTGCTATGTGGTTATGTTATATCTGTACATTTCTTAACTTTCACGTTAGCAAAGTGTTTCGATTGGCTCACCTACTTGCTATGAATTCCCACGTTTTTATTTCTATTAACCTCTACCGCTATGCTGTTTGGCAGAAACTTCCGTAAAGCATTCTTCCCCTTTGCCAATTTAATTTTGACTTTATTCAATTTCAATACGTTTATCTCGAGCTCCGTGCTCTGTGATTGGTAAAAACAATCAATCAGCGTGCCTTGGCTCCCTGCTGCCACTGTTTTCGAGGATAGATAACTTTCAGATATCATATCACGTACAAACTGAGAATACTGAATGCTCCCCTCCCCGCACAGCAAACTGTCAGATACAAAACCTTCGCACTCGAAACGCGAATGCTAGGCACTTGTGCACATCTCGTCGACTGACATCGACCCCATTTATGCTAGCTGCATAATCCATGCTCGCCAGCAAAAACTTCATATTCCTCATTCCAGACCCAATAAACCGAAACCACTTGACGTTGGCTGCTCTAAGCCGAGTGCGCATTAACTAAAAGCCGCCACTATCGACAGAGGAGGAGCAAAATAAAAAACATTTACTGAAAACTATTTGCAACAATTTTTCACAGTCAGCTGCCATAATTTTTCACACAAAACCCCAGCCAGATGAACAGGGTCTGGTGCTTTTTTGCTTTTATTTTAACACTTTAAACGATGACGTTTAGACGGGAAGGGGATTGAGGATTGAGGATGGGATATACCGATGGGTTATAGTGGATTTGTGGATGCAGCGGTGCATTTCCATTTCTCGGTACGCTGGCCAACACTTTGTAATCAACCATGGAGTAAGGGGCTTTGACTTTGCACTTTAATAAATATTTTGAATATTTAGATTACGTCTTAACACTATAAGGCTCGAAAAGTTATATTTTTTTTATATTTCCTTTGATAAAATGAAACTCAAACCAATTTAAAGACAAAAATTATGTTTTTGTTGTTGAATTGTATATATATATTTAAATTGTTAATTTTACTCGTATTTCTTTTTCAAAATGTTTTCAAATATTTGAAGCTAAATTTACTGAAAAAATGTTATATGAATTGAAAATAATATAAAACTTTTATTTAACATTGGAAGTTTTGGTGTCGAAAATTTAATTCAATGAATTACAAAAAATAAATATTTTTGCAATAGTAAAAATATTGAAGATTACTGATTAAACTACTTTTTAAATATCTAAAAATTTTATAAGATTTTCTATTTATTAAAAATTAACACGCGAATCTAATGGCAAGTTTAATTTTTGTCAGTGTAGGCCCCTGCATTTTACTGCAGATGCCTCGCTCGAATACAGATACAGATATACACCACAATTTATCTCACAGTTTGCAGTCTAAACAAAACCGACTGGCCCGTGGGGAAGTTTTTAGCTGCTCAGCGGCAGGCTCATCGGAATCATCGGACTCATCTCCTGCCGGACCATTTGCCATGTCCGCATCCGCATTGTCCAGTTCCCTGTCCCTTTGCCCCAGACTCTCTAACCCAGCGACAGCGATAAATGTTTCAGCGCGGCAAACACAAACTACGAGACTTCGGGAAATATACAAATGATTTCGTATTTATTTCAACCGTGTTCGCAACGATGACAGCCCAGCAGAATTCTCTGGATCAAGAGGGTCCTTCGTTCCAACTCACTACCAATTTCCCCCCGTGACCCAGCTCGCTTTAGCAAACTTTCAGTGAGGTTAGTCTAATTATCTATGCGGGTTTGTTCGCTTTTACCATGGGAATAGGGGTCTCCATGGCAGAAACGGCCGTAATTGATGAGCTTAAGGGGGAAACCTGGATGAACGATACCCATGTCGGATTCCTAAAACTGATTTAGATTGGCTTTAGACTGTTTTCCTATTAGCTGATCATCATCTGCTGCTCACCGATATGCGTAAACAAGGCTGTAATTATTTTCAGTATTTAAATTACTTTTTGTATTGCATAAACTACATACATAAGTTATTTATCGAAAGTATTGCTATTTCCAATTTGTCTATTGAAATGTTATGTATGTGATCCTCTTAAAACAACGCTACTTAAAATTATTTTGATATACTGTAAGGCTTGTAAAACATCGATAGTGTGCACTATGCTCATATTTACATTAACTTTAAAAATGGAATTTTCATTCGCATGGTCTGCAGGCCAACTGTCTCGCGAGCGATAGTACCAGTCCCTAATATACTGGTATAATGCTTATTTTAATATATCACATTTTTACCAATTATAAAGCGATTGAAAAACTTTATGTACCCCTGACAATTCATTCAAAGTTTCACACACTCACGCTATACATCGAATTTTCATTTAATTGCTAACTTTATTTCAGACGCGGCCTTTCAGCCTCTCTTTGACTACCTTGAACAGTTTAAGCCGATTCAATTTAGTGAATGCAATCCGGAGTTAATGCGAAATGCTTTGATTAATTTTTTGACTCTATATAATGGCATTGGCAATTCGACTACCATTGAAAAGTTGTTTGTACAAAAGTTCTCATTTTTTTTTTTGCGATACCACCGGACAATGACTGTGGCTCCCATGGAGAGCATAAAACTAAGATAAAGCCGCCGACTTTTTATGCAGCATTTATTTTCATTTATTATGAGAATGTTTTTTGCACTGCGATAACACACCGGGAGGTGAGAGGGAAAAAAGGAAAATAAAATAAAACATGACACACAATCGCTCATTGATTTCGCGCATTCCTCAGTGACCCATGCCCATCCCCAATTTCTTTTGTGCCTGCTGATAAATGATTTCAATATTTATTTATACGAAAAGGGAAGAAAAAACAGAATCTGCGGGGCTTCAAATTGCGTCAAAAGCCTGTCAGTCTCATTAATTTCCGCTCGAACAGCAACAACAGCGAATAAAAGGAAAAATAAAAAAAATGCGAGATGGCCGACCAACATTCAAATGCTTTGTGTGGCTCTCTGGATATTCAATTGCTGGAAAATGCTTTGCGTCCATGGAAAACTATCTGCTAATGAAGGCTCAACCTGCCGCACGGACAGGAAGCGCTTTTCAGCCCTGCTTCTGATCCAGGAAATGCTATTGGGCCGCGGGAGCGGGATTCGAAATGGAGTTCCTGGGGAAGTGACTCAGCATTTGGCATTGAATCCATTGTGAACGCCGCTCGCGGACCACATTTATCAGTCATCGCTGCCGGACTTAAAGGTTCTGCTTTCCAATAAGATAGAGTACTGATAGACGATGAATAAATTGGGCTGAAAATAGAGTTGGGATTGAAAAGAGGACCTCAACTTTGTGAGTCGAAGCTTTAAATAAATGTAAAGCATTCTTGTTAGAAGTGTGATTAATTGTTCCATCACTTTTGAGAATAATTCTATTGATGGTAGGCCATGAATATGAATTGGTTAAGGTTATAAAGAACATTTTAAAACAATAAATACAATTTTAAGAAAGAAAATAAAATAAAATAAATAAATTTATTATTTAATTAAAAATATACTTCATTCGTATTCCATGTAAAAATATAGAAAAAACTCATCTTCAGCTTCAATTAAAACACTATAGAATGTTTTAATTGTACGACATTTTACAACTATGACTCTTTTATTAAGAGTCTTCAGTTAAGATACATTTTGAAGTGCAGAAAGCCCAAAACTAAGCTTTCGACCAATTTGTTTTTCACTTTGGATCCCTCCTCTAAGCTGTCTTCCCTAGTCCCCCAAATTGCCTCAAATTAAAGGCAGCTTACCCTCGACGCGACCCATGACCGAAAACTTTAAGCCATTTTTTCAACACATGGGATCGTGGGCGAAGGGAGTGGCGGATGTTGTTGGGGTGTGCGGATGGAGCATGCAAAAATGCGTTGCCCAACGCACCTATAAATGAAAGAGTGAATAGAGAAAGCGGGGGAGGGAAAAAGCAGCAGAAGAATGGATGAACGGATGGCTGCTCCAAAAATGGCACCAAAACTACCGATACCGAAACACCAACACACGCCCCCTAGAAAACACTAACTCAACCCGAAATCCCATTCATTCCCCGTAGACCAACGACCACAGGAAAATTTATAGGCAATAGCTAAAAACAACATCGCTTCACTTGAGCGTGAACAGTGCCAGCCAAAAGTACGGCTCACAAAATGGCAGAGAGAAAAACTTCAATTCGGTTCTTTTTCCATGAGGTTCGGGTCCTCCACATCTCTGGATATAAAAGTCAATGGCTCGCATAACAAAACACAGGAAAATAAAATAACGAGACACCGAATTTTTGTGGATACTCCGTTCCATGAAAAGCAAATTAAGCCATCCCAGCGAAAAAAAATAGCAGGAATATGAGAAGACCCGAAAATGTATATTTTGGCGAGCTCCACCAAAATTCTCGAAACTAGAATCGCGCTTCACCTGCCACAATGCCTAGCCAAAAATAAAAGAACTGGGGAAGTTTTGACAAAGAATCAGCAAAATGTTTGTTTCAAACTTGTTCAACCGAAGACAATCCCAAACAGATGAAAAAATCGCTGCTATCTGACAATATGCATTTATAGAGAAGACAAACTTTTGAATTTTTGGCTTTTGGTAATTGCTAAGTAAAATAAATAGAAGGATTGTGCGACTTGCTCATTGCAGATAATAGAAACCAAAAGTTTGCCCAGACGCTTGACTCCCAAAATCAGCTGACAGGGGTTAAGTTAAGGGCTTACAGGTAGGAGTCTATAAAACTTTTTATTAGGATTCTAGCTAAGAGAGTGCGACACTCGGCTCGCCGAATTATTTGCGTATTTATGGTTGACCCTTTTTTGGGGCTCCAATCTCTTCTCGACTTGGGTCAAAGCCCTTTGGGGAAAACTTTTTCGGCAATTGGCTTTGGGCGAAAGTTTTTGACAGTTCTGATGCCGAGGGCTTGGTTGTTGATGCTCCGAATTAGGGCTGAATGAGTGTGTCTCGCATAGATTTGGAAATGATTTCGTTACTCACACTCGGTGTGCAATTTGGTCCTTAAAGTTTCGAGTTCAAATTTGTCAACTTACCTAAAATGAGAAAGAGAATAAATATATATTAGTTATCAATTTTGTGCATTGTACATAAAATATAAAAATAATTTTACTCTGTAAAGTTAAATATAGTATACAGCCTAGTTCTGGACTTAAATATTTTTAACATGTCTGGAAATTCACTATAGGAACTATCTACCGCCATTGATCTCCCCTTGAAAAGCATTAAACTCTTTACGATTCCGCAATCAGCTGAAGTTCTTTGCCCATCAAAAACTCCGTGCACCTTCAGTAAGGGATACAATCACTCAAAAAGGTTCCTGATTTCATTTTGATGTCTTTTAATCAGCTTAAAAATTAGTAGCCTATAAAATGTGCTCACTCTTTCCCCGGGAGAAGTTTCTACATCAGAGGGAAGATTATTATGCTTAATGATGTACAGCATAAAAATCCTTTTTTTACGATATGCAAAAGCATTTTGATAATTTGCTTTAAATAATAAACAAGAGGAGAATTCTCCCCGCAGTCCGTGAGAGTCATCACAGGATGCAGGCAGCCATAAAAAGTTTGAGCGTGCCGTAAAAAACACTTAAAGGGGGTGAATCAGAGGAGCGAGGCGGTAGGAAGCCCCTAATGGGTTGCTTAAGAACACGTTGCCACTTTGCCGGGGAGATGAGAAAAATCATTTTCATGTAAATTGACACGTTTCATTATGAAGATGGATCTGACAAGTAGAAGAAGTGGTGGTATCTCCGTTGGCGAAAAGAGAACAGGGCCAAGGTGATGAGCTGCAGCACCAAGAGCTGCGTGTGGTTGTCATTGCCAGGGTGAAAACTTAGTGCAGGGAGGTACACCACGTACCTTCCTGGCACACATTGTGGTCGAGCTTGCCTGTTGGGAAACATGATATGATATGCGGTAAATAAACTACCAGACACCAACACTGTTCTTGTTTTTTGTCCGGATACGTTGGTTTAAACAACAATTGGCTGATAATCCACTTTGAACTTGAATAAGGAAACAGCCCAGCACAACCAGTTTTAAGTTGCCATTAATTAAGGGGTTCGATTTTTGTTTATCTGAGATTTACAAGGTGTTAAGTGGGGTGCTGAAATTAGGGTTATGCTTTAATATATTGGCAAAAGTAAAGCGATTATCTGCAATAGATCGTATGGTCTTATAGTTTAGTTTTTAGTTTTACAAATATTCATTTTTTCTTGTTTCAACTATTTTGTAAGTTTTAAATTTGAAAAAATATCCTTTCCATTTAATTAACTCATTTTCGCAAGCTAATGCTTTTCTATTTATTAAACGTGTAATAAATCAATTTTTACGGTTTCACCTGGAAAGCATTAAAAAACGTGCAAAATAATGCACTCTAATTTTATATGGCAATTTTATGTTTTTCCTTCCCAGAGGCAAACAGATTTTCAGCACGAATTTTAGAGCTTTCAAAGTTACGATCTGTTAAGCAACGCGGATCGCGAAACCTATCCTATCATTAGCGTTTTAGCCAGACCGCCTAGCAATCCAGATGACCGTCAATTGTGGTGAAGCATTCTCGCAGCTTTCACTCAAGCCTTAACCCACTGCTGGTGCCAGGGGCCACAGAACGGACACTCAACCCGGTCGGTCGATGGTATGTTGGAACACATGCTTATATTATCTCTGAACTGAATCACTTATTCATGCTGTGGTGGAAGAACGTGAGTTCGGTTCCCCGTCAACTGTTTTTCTTATGCTCACCTATTTACAACCGCTTTAACCTAATTTCATTAGAGGGATGCAGGAGGGGTGGTGGCTGTTCACTCACCACCAACTCAATTAAGCTGGCGGAGATAAAAAATCAAATGGACCACTATGCTGGCAGCAGACCTCAACACTCTCGTTTGCAGTTGAATGTGAAATGTGAAATGGGTGCGGAGCATTGAAAGCTGCATGTGGACCTGGTGGCCACTCATCGTCACCAAGCATGTCAAGTGTCTTTAGCCGCAGCCCCTGCTTCTTGTACATAAAAATCCAATTTTCGTAATTAAAAAAAATAAGAGCCATGCAATCCAGCTGCCTTGGGGCACTCACAGAGCCCACAGTCCGAGTCTCATCTCATTAGAGCACTTCCCTTAGTGCCGGCAGGCTGCCTCATCATGTCCCTCCCCATTCCATTTAACGGTGGCACAGGCACTTGAGGCCAACAAAAATATATACACTTCAAGAAATTCTTGAAGAGTAAATAAACTTCTTTCAACTAGTATTAGAGATAGATGGCAATGGAGTTTATATAAAAATTAAGTCAATAAGGGCTTGTAGCCAAACCAAACTATTATTATAAAAACTTTTTCGTGCCTTTAAATATTATTAATTATTATATTAACTATGCTTTATTTCTAATAAATAACTGTTATTATTTTTGATAAAAACATTTTTGTGAGTGTAAAAATTTACAAATCTGAAACTGGAAATTCAGTTTTCAAGCCATTGGATAGCAAAAAAACTGAAAAGAATGCAAAACAAATAAAACAAACAAAAAAGTCGAAGAGAAAGAGGAGTGAAAGAGATGGATAAACAAAAAAAAACAGAGAGGGCAGCACTGAATTGAACATTTATTCTATTCCCCGCTGACTCTTATCGTGTGTATGAAGCACTTGAAACCAGCATATCATCGTTGGCTATAGACAAAAGTCGGGGAGGGAGACAGAGATGGGAATAGTGAGCGGAACAGGGAAAGAGGGGGACAAAAAGGTGTGGGGAAAGGAGACAGTAGATCGGCCATCATCATCATCGCAGTTGTCCGACTGTGTCCAGGCCTCGTTAAAACGCTTAGCACGTTTTTAATTATGCCAGCGTCTGAAATACAGCGGGCTTGCAGGCGGCCGAAAAGAGGCGGGTGGAACTGTGGGCGTGTCTTGGGTGCTGGCGCCCTTTATTTTCGGGGATACGCTTCAAGTGCCAGACTGCGATTTCCACTTAACTCCAGTCTGTTTTACCATTGTCTGGCCATTCGTCAAATGCAAATTGCAGTTTTGTCGACAGGAAAACTACAGAAATTGTATGTAAATTTGGACAGACAATGAAAGAGGCAGATAGGAAAAAGGTGAAAGGTAACAACACAATTCAGTAAGTTTCGACATTCCACAACCATTAAATTGTGTTCTTCAGGGAGTTTCTTTACTTAATCACAGTTAATCAAATGATTACTATTTTTAGCCAGTATAATTGTTAAAATAACAATTTTAATATAGATACTTCTCATTTTACCTTTCTTTACTCCTTCATTTAAAATCACAAAGCTTAAGCCCATTTTGTATATATTCTTAATAGTTTTTTCGATCAATATATAGACGATTTTCACAAAAACACAAAATTGCACAAAAGCCAGCAATACTCTATCAAATTTAAATGCGATTTAAAGTGCAGCAATTTTGCATGCCATAAGCTTTGGAAACAAACAATAAAGAATAGACAAATATTAAGCAGCGAACAAAGAAAAAACGACCAAAAAACGCACTAAAATAATTTAGCAAACACAAAAACTGCTGCAGGATATGAAAACTAAAAATAAAATCCAGACAAACTCGTTGGTCTGGCCTGAATATCTCTCTGTAAAGTGTCCTGAGGCCATAAACTGCACAACAACGAACAATTTTGGATACATACAAAGCATTTTAGATAAATTGAAAAATAAAATACGCAAGCGGTGTTTGTATGGCAATTATTGAGTTGGCTTAGAATTTGCAATTGGGCAAGGAGCTCAACATGTTGCCCAGACTGTGATTTGGTGTTGCAAGTTGCCAGTTGCCAGTTGCCAGTTGCCTGTTGCTTTCTTGGCTGACGCCCCAAACTGCCCGCTGGTAATTTTCACAGTTTGTCAAGGGGCTGGTGGAAAATGGCCAAGGAGAAAAACTGCTGCTTCCCCCCTCGAGGCATCAGTCAAATGTCCAACTGCTGCAACTGTGGGTGCATCTCTCACTTCCATTCGGCCTCTTTCCCGTTTGACTTGTTTGGCTGTTGTTTTTTCCACTGTCTGGGCTTAGAAACGCTCGTCTATTGACAGTAGCCATAATTTGTTTGTCTAGCGTAGCGGCCAGGATGAGGTGAGGGGGCTGGATCTTGGTCCGCAGTCGAGTGGCCAACTTCGTTGATGGCTTAAATATTAGATGTAGTTTTTTTTTTAAGTTACTGTGCGCTGTGTCTCTTTTTTTTTTTGCATTTACTTGGCCTGTTTGGGCCACAAAAACTGTTGACAGTTATAAATGATGGGGTTGGCTTTCGGTGGAGCCAGTGGTCATAGGAAGTGGCTATCGGAGGAGTGAACTAGCAACTGCTTGTCAGGCCCCAAGTAAGTACTTAAGTGTACCTAATCTGGGTGTCAGGCACTGGCAAACTGTACCGCGGAAGTGTAAATTTGGAAAATTCTGCAACTGAAAAACTCTATTGTTATATTGTACTTTCATTGTCTGAGGGCCGTAAAAAGTAAAATGTTATATACAATTGTTTTGAAATATAAATAAAGTACCCCTATTGTGCTAGAACCTTTTTGTAAAACTATTATTTTATATGCAAAGAGTTACCTCTAGGTAGTAAACTAGCGGTACCCAAATTGGCGAATCATTAAAATGTTCCCAACTGTTGAAAAGCCTTTACCATAGCTTAAGCTATTATTTCACAACAATAAAATAATACGGCCCCGAAATAAATGTGCCTAAACACCTCAAATTAAGTGCCAGCCCAGCCTAAAAAGCAATTTTCAACCATCAGGAGCCATTAAAGCGGCAATTTGCATTCATTTCACCTTCAAAGCGGATACCCATATTTTGAATCGTGCCATTATAACGGCACATAAATGTGCTAAATAACTGCTAGAGTTGTAATTCGATATCGCAAAAAATAGAAATCATGGCATTTAACCCATATTAGCCGTGGCAAATTGATTCGGTGGCCACGCCGCCCCTTCGCCACCCCCTTGTGACACACCAAAAACGGTAAGCATTTATCGCTTATCGTTTTATCGCCGAGCAAATTTCCTTTCAAGATAAACTCACAGACTCAGCAATGGCCATAAATTACGCACTAAAAGTTACACTTACAGGCCAATGCCCAAGATAAATGTACTCAGATCGATCTATCGGCATCAGATAGCCATCGATTGGGTTCGAGTCGGGGCTTTCACTCTATAAATAAAATAATCGAAGCCAGGCATATTGGTAATCGAGGCAACGCTATCGCAACAATTTAATCGCCAACTTTAATTGTAAATCTTTTTTGCACAAAAAGTGGCACACCATATAGACCCAGCCCCATGCAGCGGCTATTAATGGCTCGATTTGGTTTGGTTTTGGTTTTGGCCCGGCATTATAATAATGCTCTGGTAATAGTTCGATGGCCATAGGCGTTATGCTGGCCCGCCATATAAGGTCCTTGGCTCCCTGACATGGCCAGCAATTTTCACTCGACGCATTGACAGGTGGCCAACATGCAATGCTGGTTATGCATAAGACCCAAGGAGCTGCAGTTCCAGGTGGGGAGCCCAGGTGAGAACAGGCAAGGCGGCGACCGAGGGTATATGGATATAAAGCCCAAGCTGACCACAAAAATATGTCCAGTCTGCAACGGATGTTGGAAAAAATCAGCATTCTGCTTGATTGTTTGCTCACCTGCTATGCAAGCAAAAGGGGCAGTGAGTGAATGTGTGCTAGGTAGTCTGAGCAAGGCATTCTAGAATACTGAGTGGTTTCATGAAGGAAACAGAGTTATTGCCACCAGATGTTCACTTCTTAATACCCTAGCATCTGTCAAAGAAAAATGTTGCATGTCACAGTGGCTTTCCATCATGCTGTAAACGTGTGTTCTGATTCTTCTTGTGCTGAATTATTTCGATTTGAATTGCCTTTCATATAGTTTACTTAATGTTGGTATAATCTACAAAATAAACAAATTGGCGAACGAGTGGAATTAATCA
The DNA here is from genome assembly GCF_025200985.1 of Drosophila gunungcola. Lineage (NCBI taxonomy): Eukaryota > Metazoa > Arthropoda > Insecta > Diptera > Drosophilidae > Drosophila > Drosophila gunungcola. The sequence continues at coordinate 1,411,659 of NW_026453181.1, read as the reverse complement.
GAAAAAATAAATGAATCCCCTTTAAATGCATCATATAACTTAAACGTGATTGAGTATTGTTAACAACTAACTACTTACTTTTTATAAAACGCAACCAATAACCACCAGTAAAGAACAAGTAGATAGTGCCTCAATAGAACAAATTTTGTTTAATTATAATATACAAAAATAAATCCTTAAATATTCCATATTAAATGTTTCCATTCATACGTTCGCCTATCTCACAAGACTAACTATGCTCAAGAGCTTTGAAAGCAAACTTTCTCACCTAGCAACCTGAAAATCGAGTCGAAAGACCCTTGAAAGCTGTCATGCGGGCTAGTTTTTTTTTTATCACACCGTACTTTAAGTATTTTTAAGCCAGAGTGGGCACACTCAGCCCTAATACCGCCCAATGGCCAGATCCAGAGTCAGATGCTGAGGCTGCAACTCCAACTTGTATCTGCAGGTGCTCTGATTGTGTTTGCATGGCCGGCATGCGTGCTGCAGATGATCTGCCGGCGACTGTCCCTCTGCCAATCTCCCTCGAAGTGAATACAGAGATTTTAATTAAATTAAACTTTACTTTGAGACACGTGTCAGACGGACAGCCCAGCATCTCGTGCTATCGACATCGCTCAATGGACTGGCCGTAAGATTTTAACGACAATTTTTTTGTGTGCTGCTGCCATTCTGTTCCTGTTCCTCGTGTTATTCAATTAAAGCTGGGACTCTGCTTCGCTTTTAATTGCATGAAAAATGGTTTATTTCGTTTCTTGTTCTATGCCAGAGGAAGAGGCCTCTAATTGATTGCCAGAGATTGAGTTTTGAGGCCTATGTGTATGTGAATATTTAAATTGGTTTACCTTGCCAAGGCGAACAACTAGTTCGATATTGCAGTGGGAAAAATGGGTTAAAAGTCAGGGTTTTGAGGACAAAATCAAATTTCAATCATTTTTTATATTTTTTTATTATAAGAAGCTTTATTTATAAAATATGCGTCTTATTAAATTGATTCGAAATTCCCCCCTAGTTAAATTTAACCTTATTTTCCACCTTATATTTCGCTGAAGGCCTGACCCACATCTTTATTTATTCACAACATTCATTTGGCTAATAAATAACCTATTCCACATTTCATGGGGCTCGCAAAACATTTGACTTATACTTATACACCCACTCCAAAGAAAAAGCCAAATATATCGTGTCTGGGTGTATTTTATCCGACAAAAACATGCACAAACGTGGCTCCGTAGCCTTGGCTACAAACTCCTAATCCTAACACAATTTGGTCACGATTTAGGCGACGCACACGCCAAAAATTCATCAACATGCAAAGCTCCATTTTCTCCTGCCACCCAGCCAATCAACCAATTTGCCTGATAAGAAGCGTTTAGCTAAAAACATGCGCCAAATTACACCAAATTTCTCACTGTAATGTGAACGACTCTCCGGCTCCGCATCTCCAAACCTCCGGCAAAATGGGAACTAGTTTTTATGGCTCCGACATAAATCAAAAGAGACCTTCCCATGCCATTCGGAACAATCGAAGTTTTGTGACGCGTCACGCAAATCTCGATAGCAACGCACTTACCCATGAAAATGAAGGAAAAGAGAAAACAATTTCCACTTGTCAAAAAAGGGCAATTCCATTTGACGTAATGTCAGAGCGGGAGAAAAAAAACTACAGCTGGAAATAATCTCCCAAACTCAATTTGACTTTGCCTGTAAATCCAGGCGAATCACAAATCATGGCTTCCAATGGCGATTCGTCATGGAGGGAAATCAGGATGAGTTTCCATCATCATTGGCCTATTCCCATTCCGATTGCCTCATTGTAATTAACGCGACAATCAAATTCGAGCCGCCAAATGTCGCATGATTGATCCGAACATCAGTCAGAGGATGACCAATGGCCAAAAGCATAACTGCCCACTATTTGGCCTTTTCCTCTGGGCCAACCAGACTCTTGGCCCTCGGTTTCAGTTGGCCAACACGCAGCATCATAATTATCTTCGGCACCGTCATGGTAACCATGCGATCGCTCTTGGCTTGTTTGGGTCGTATTGGCCTACATCAGCTGGCTGATCTTAAGTAGTACATTTTTTTTCAAAAGGTGAACTGGCAACTGGCTACTATATTTACATATATTAAAGTAGCTTCTTCAAAGGTTAGTTTTAAATAAATCAAATTTGAGTATCAAATCCATTAAGCGAAGAACTCATATGACCCAGTCTTTTTCTATATCAATTGCATTTTAAAATATAGGAAACAGAAACAGATTTTTCCAACTCAATTCTTTTACATAGTAAAATTAAACAAAACAAATTTGAATTTTACACTGTTTTTCAAAATATGAACTTACTTAAAATAAAATAAAAACATGTTAATGTAAATTTTCACATATTTAATTAGTTTGTTCAACAAGAACATGGTAGAATTCAATTTTTTTTAATTTAAAACTACATTTTTTCATACTTAAAAATTAAAATAAAGTGTAACACACTTTGATTTCAACACAATACCAGTCGGGGCTAAATAAGTACCGAAAATATTTGGATTTACCATGGTTTTTATCTGAGTGTATATAGTTGCATTATATCGAAAAATATCGGTTTCCAGAGTACTATTAACATACTGTTCTATATCATTTTTAAAGCAACAGATTCATAACCTTGGCTTTTGTTTTTATTAAAGCAGTTAAGCAAAACTGCAGTAGAGTATTTCAAATTTCGTGTTCTATATTCCTTCCTAGTTTGATGCTTCCCCACGCATACGTCTAAATGACGTTGGCTTCCTCAGGGCCTTAACTGATTGCTCCACATATGCACGCTCCATAAGTCCGAGATGATTTACAGTTATGACAATTTTAAGTTGGTTCATTAGTAGCACACACAGATACACAACTTGGGCTGGCTGTGTTCGTGCCTGAATGTCTGTGTTATGATTGAAGATGATTAGGAATGTCTTGTTATGGCTGCGGAAAACCCCTTTCCCCGTGGAAAACCCCGATCGTTATCCATTTGTAGTCGTCCCCAGCCGTCAGCTGCTCATCTGGATCTCCACTCACAGTTCCACGGTGTGTCTGCACTTTAATTAATAGCCACTGTCAGCATTTTTGAGTAAAGCATCCGCCCGATCCCCCTTGCTCCCCCACAGATTTGAGTTGCATTTAAGTAGCTGCATTATGGCCACAACTAAAGAGCTAAATTATATCCAACTAATGGTTGTTTGCGTAGTTTTTCTACGGCCCGTCATGTGAGTTTTTGGGGGCGGGGGCGGAGATGGAGGTGGAGGTGGGTCTAACGTTAATTGAATGATTTTTGCTTGCTTGAGATTCCAGAATCGTTTTACTTTTTTCTTTCTGCATGCCAGCGAAATGTTGCGCAGAACTTTCTCTATTTGGTTGTGGCAAGTTTTTCACACAGGAATGTTGAGGAGATCAGAAAAAGTGGGGAATTTCAATTTAATATCGTTAATCGCGTGTTGAAGAAGGGAGTTTTTATGTGCGATTTGGCTTGGACTTTGTTAATAAATTAATTAATTTAAAATGTATGTCTTCTTAACTGAAAAAACAACATTTTTTTTTATTTTCTACAGCCTTACAAACGTACAACTGTAACGCAATATTACCCCAATAAAAATAAACAACATGATTTTATTTAAATCTAGCTTCGTCTTAAGGCTATAACATATAGCTAAAGCACACGATCTATAAACTATAAGATTAAAGAATCAAACATATAACAACATATTTTAATTTTTATTTCGGTTTCATTATTTTATATTTCCTGTCCAATCCAAATATCTCTTTATTGCCACATTTCTTTAAATGTATGGTGGGGCTTTAGGCAGATCCTTTTTAAAGAATCCCACTTTGATTACCCGAAGCCAGCTGCTACCTACTATACAAATAAGATGCTATAACAACTTCGTTTTTTCCTCCGTTCCATAGCATATTCCGATTTGCCTTATATATAAGCCCGAATCGGCCCACACGCTGAAAAGACGGGTCTGTGGCTGCTCCTCTTTCTTCATTCGGTTGGAGCATAAAATTTATGATTTGCCTTTTCGATCTGCCCCTTTTTATTTTTGTCCCCGACAAACTCGTTTTCAGTCTTTCCATTTGTGGACTTTGTGCGCCTACGCGGCTTCTCTTTTTGCACTTTTTTCACTTTTTAGTTCAGTTTTTAATTAAGTCTTGTGTCGGGTATTGCGAGGTGTTAACTGACTTCCAACAGACTGAAGCCAATTTGTAGCCCAATGGAGTTCAGTTTCAACCTAAAATATTGAAGTTTATTGGCCAACGGCTGGGGTCCACTTAGTATGTCAGTCAGCCATCTTTGCGGGACCCAAATATTTCAGCTTATTTTCAAAGAAGTTATGGCTCCTTCGTTTTATTTTTGCTTGCCATTGTCTGGGCCCAAAACAGACAATGGGCATTATAAATTCATCAGACAGACTCTCTGGCTTACATACGAGGAGCCAACCCTGCATAATGTATCTTTGGGGTATCCGAAGTATCTGTAAGATGCCTTTTGCCATCGCAAAATGGCGCAACGCTTCACAGAACAATGCAAAACAGCAAAACAGACAGCAAACAACAGAGGGAAAAAAGGACTCCGTCTGAGGTTGACATTTGTGTTTGGTTTGCCTTTGTTTTTAATTGTGTCAAATTTTGTATGGCCCGGCAAGGGTGGTCCTTCTCGCAAAGTGGAGCACTGCGGTGACACGTAGGTGCAAATGAAAGCCACTTCATTGAAAGAATCCTGTGGCAAGGGCCCAACAAAAAGATGTGAATGGCACCGATGTAGGTTTGGTTTGGAGGCTTACGTCTGTGTGCTTTTGCGGGGGCTTAGTTCAGCATGTGGTGATAGTTCTCTGATTAAAAGGGACAAGCAATATGGGCGAATATGTGTTTCAGTTTCATGCTCTAGTTCATCCAACAAAAGCGGGAATCGCTCGAAGGGAAACGGAAAAGTTTTACGAAAATTGAAAAGCAAATACAACTTCTTCGGTGGGAGCAAAATAACCTGTATATAAATATAGTACACCTCAAATGTCTTTCTAAGGTAAAAAACCTTTTGGGCGAAAGCAAATTAATTAAAGCCTTTAGCTTTAAATAAGATTTACTTTTTACTTCAAAAAAACAGTATAAAAACGTGACTGATAAAATATCGAACAAGCTTTGACATGTTTGAGAGCGAAAAAATATAATTCCAAAAGTCTAAATCATTTCAATCAATATAAACCTAAAAAGTTTAGTTTTGTCAAAATGTTTGTATAGATTCGTCAACCTCAACACTGTCGGTGTAAATTGACTAGATATATTTAGTGTCGCATTTGCAAAGCAACTAACACAAAATGACCGAACAGCCAACTTTTATTTTTAGTTTATGCAAAATAAAATTATAAAAAACGTACAGGGAGCCGTAAAAGGTGACAACTGAATTGTAAATTGCATATTTGGGGTGCGGTTAGCCAGAGTTATTAAAGCAAATGGTAAATGGCTTGTGCTGGCCGCCAAATGAACTGTCATTAAACGGCTGGCAGTAATTAAATATTTAAACATATTTAACTGGCTCGCTGTCAGCCAAAAGTCAAAGCCAAGCATTAGCATTTCGTTAACAATTCCAGCTCGAATTTGGAGCTTGGTGCATGAAAATATATTTCAAAACAAAATCAACTTCAGTGGGCGTCTCAAAGTTGTGTCACGAAAATCGAGGCACGGGAATTGTAGTCAATCTAAGAGTTGTAACTTCAGCTCAAAAGCATATTGTGTGTGGGTCTCAAGTCCCAATTGAATGAATGAAAATATTTTTAGTTTCTTGGTAAATATTTTATTTTTCAGCTTTTACTTACGTTCTTGGTTGTCACTTGACTAACCGGATTTTGCCTTGTCATCGGCTCAAGTTACAATGTTCTGCAGGACATTGCCTTTTGCTACACAAAACGATTTTGTTGTGCTTATCGCCTTGGTCCAGGCCAGCAAACAAATAGATGCGGCTAGAAAAGCGTGTGGGAAAAATTGTTTTCCCATTCTCTGGTCATTTTTATGGACTTACAGGGACACGCTAGCTCTTCTCCTGCCCTTTTCCTGTATCATTGTTTGTCTGTGCTTAAGTAGCCGGAAGTAGATTTTCCCTCCACCCGGCAAATTAATTGAGTTGAAAACGCTTTTGTTGCAATTCCTTTACGCATGGTTGGGGTAAAATGAGATCCGTGTTAAAATAAATAAATAATCGTCATCGGCTTAACATTTATTGGTTATAAATTGAACAGCTCGAGCGTGAAATATATAAAGTGGATTATAGTTTTAATGGAGAAAAACTGATATGGCAAATACAACAAAAGCCTTCGCCATAGTTTGGTATATATTAAGGTCCAATTTAAGGGATAAATTGCACAGATAACAGAAGGAAATACAAGGAGGTTGGGTGGAAAATACTGGGAGAGATTATCTCAGGGCTTAACGATGAATAGTTGCTGATGAGCTGCCGATGATGATGTTGATAACTGGCAGAGAACAAAAGAGGTCGATACAATAAAATAAAGTCGAGTATTTTAGGGATTATAGTGAATAGTGCACTAGTTTATAAAACATGTTGCGTACTATACAAATTATAATTATTATAGTCTACATGCTATGAAGGCTTTTATTTTTATAGGAAAAAAATAAGGTTTGAGTTCCATAAAAATTTGTGGTAAGTTTGCAAAGAGATGTATTCCAACATTGTTTTCACACTCTTTGGGAATTTTAATGGATTCACAGAGAAACGCAATCTTTTCTCCTGCTCTTTCTAAACAAAATACAAAGAATATATTTAGTTAATGAATAACTATAATAACTTTAAAAATAACAAAACTTTTTTATCAGTTAGTAATGCTGTTACGTACTAACAAAGCTCAAACACAGTTTGAGCTCATGTGTCCAATATCCTACGCAACTTCCTATTCACTTCCGGCAATCATTATCCCTTTTTCAGGACTGAATCCACTGAAACGTGTACCATTGGATGACGTCAAACCTTTTCAGAGCAAACAGATTACCGGGGAGCAATGCCCGATTGATGGCTACATGTGTAGACAACTGGGCATCCAGGCACACGCCTCCGCCTCTTTAACCCACAACGCCATCTAACCCATGGCGGCCAAAAATAAATTAATCAAAGAGCGCGAAAGGACAACAGTTTAGTTTGTGGAAAGGAGGGAGGGATTTCAGCTTGGTTGTTTAGGAAATCGTAAATCCATTAAAAGCCTCATTTAGAACGCTTTTGACGCATTAGAGGGGCGAAGTGGAGAAGCATTCCGATTTGGGGATTATTTGTAGGCCCCAAATTGAATCATCCGGGGGAACCCCCTGCCAGGACTTTTAATTGTGGACGAATCCGTAATTGATTGTGCCCTCTTATGACTGCTGGCTTTCCACTCAGTTTCCTCTCAGACGGAAAACAGATTTTCCTGCCCCGGACTGCTGCCTTTGCATAATGGATTCGAGGCAAGAAAAGGACAAGAAAAAGGGCTGGTAAAAGCTGGCAATGGGTTGAGGTTTATCGTGCCCTAAGGGTTTTTGGTCTATGAGTATTTCAGCACAGACTAAGAATTTTCAACTAATTCCATTCATCGTTTCTCACTCTAATTCATTCTACCGTTTCATACCCTTTGGTTTGGGTAATTGATTTGCGAAATTACATATTTTGTATTCCAGATATTTGTTTGTACAAGTTTCAGCCAGAGTGATTGGTTAATTTAGTCAAAAAAGGTCTAATTGACAAGCCAATCGAGAAATTGGAAACAGCAAAAAGAGAAAATGGAGAAATTAAGATGAATGAAATTAATATTTGATACTTACAACTGGCTTACAGGCAAATGTTGAGAGTTGCCTTTGGCATAAATAAATTCATTTAAAGGTGTTAAGCGAAAACATTATTTGAGAGAATTAATTGATTTAAGTACTTTATTAATTTATGCGAAATTAAAAGATTGGTCAGGTAAACAACTAATTCAACTTGTCTAATCACTAATCACTAATCATGTGCTGTCTTAGTAAGATATTTTAAAACTTTCCTTTTAAATTTGTCAAGTTTTTACAACCCTTACTCTATGTAAGAAGTTTTACTTGTGCTAAGGATATACAAATGAGTTTCTTGGATAATCCACTTGTGTACTCTTAAAACTTTAAACATTTTCAAAATAGCTTTTATGCTATACAGCTCAACTAATCTTGCAACAAAGACTAAGAGCTCTTTTATTTCAGAGCCCTTATAAAACGAGTGTAAATACCTTAAGTTTGTAACATGCTTTTTATATATTTATATGGCCGGATCATTATCTATCCAATAAGCATTAATTCACGCTCTCACACGGCGCCATTATCATTAGCAAACACAGAGACCTATCTGGCTCATAAAGCACGGCGAGCAGGGCCAAAACACACTCAGATACAGACACCATTTACAGATACTCTTACAGACAATCGTGATGTTGGCCAAATGCAATCCAGGCAAACAAGCTGCTAAATTTCGCACGCAGCTCACAAAAGGCATTTAAGCACGGGGTAGGGACCTCGACTACACCAAAGATGCTGACAGCCATGATGATGCGGGGATGAAATGTAGGAAGACCAAGGGGAACTGATGACACACAGCCAGGGAAAAACGAGACCAATCAAGAAAGGGAGAACGAAAAAAACAGAGAAATCGCAATGGTAAAGTAGCTAAGAGATACACATGTATCCGCCAAATACTCAGACATTGAGGGAAGTGTGAATTATCCTGCCTCAAAGTATTTAATGCGCTTTACTCATGGCAGCAGGAAAACAACGGGGAGATGGCTAAAAATAGCAGAGGAAAATCACAGACAAAAACATTTGAAACACATAGATGTTCATCACTCATCCAAAACAACACACAAAATAATTCGAGGGAAATCAGTCGGTTGATGGACTTAAGACCCCGAAAAAGCTGTTCCAGCGAGCGGGTGGAAAATTAATTAAAGACCGAGAAAATGCAACAGGCTGACCCCCAGTTCAAGTTATTAAACATTCGTTGGTTCTTGTTACGTTTTTTTTCCGAAATATATTTAAGCAGGCATTACAAATTACACAACTCGAAAAAGAACTGGTTTACCTTTCCTCCACCGAAGCCAAAGGAACGATCTACCTGACGTTGTTAACCATCTTTTGTGAGGCACTGGCAGGTAGAATGCGGGTTTGCCGGTGCCCTCTCTTTCTCTCTTCATTCCCGCCCTGCCAAGGACCTCCTGCTGTTTTCCCTGGTGGTTGGAAATTGTTTTCTCGGCGCAACAGGATATGCATTTTTTCTACCACTACGGTGCTCTACAAATTGAGTCTGGAGTTCAAATGAAGACATAAAAAATCGTTGACCTACATGGGGCTCAAAAAAAAAAACTATTAACTTTTAAGCATAAAACAAAATTCGTTCTAAAAGGTTTGCATGAAAACTCATCGAGGATATATGTGCCGGTTCGATATTTAAAAACGCTTTGAAAACAGGAACATTTTAAGACAAAGGTATAATATTTTTACTAGAGGAATTCGTGAAGAACTTGTTCCCAAAACAAAAAAAAGCCCTAAAATATCCAAGACCCTCCTTTTTGGAAACCCCGGCGGTTAAGTGAATCTATGATAAATTACAAATATTTGCTTGAAAACGTTGAATTTTTTAAAAGAATGCAAGCATAAAAATCTTAAATTATTTAAGCGCTGAACATTTTATCTCAGCAATTTAGTTTTGAAAACATTTTTAAAGACATTCAATGCTAAATTCACAGAAATGCATCTTACGAAACATGTAAAAGTTTTAAACATTTGCCGTCGCCAAAATGCCCATAAAATTGAATTTAAAAATATTTTTTTTTGTGTTGTTTAATTGCTGTCTCTTATTATATTATTTGATTTGGGAAACTCACCTTTCCGCCGACTTTTAGTTCGTAGCCCATGCCCAGTGGCGTTTTCAGTTGCACGGGGCAGACAAATCCTATGTTGCGGTGCGGACTTTCCACGCCCGTCTGGTGTTTTCGGGTGGTGACCTTGGCCACACTCCTTGTGGGCGTGGCGGCCGTGGAGGCCGAGGAGGTGGTGTTCTCGGCCACGCACAAATCCTCGCCGCCATGAATGGGAAACTTGGAACACTCGAGGTTTTCCGGCCAGTTGAAGTTGTAGGTTTTCATCAGCTTTTCACAAACCCTGGCGGACTCGCACAGAGATCGGCAGGGCGGAATGGGCCTTTCCAAAATTGTGCAGACCGGGACGTACAGTGAGCAGAGGAACAGCTGGAGATCATCGCTGCAGCCGATCTTCACGAGCGGAGCGAACTGGTGCACCTCCAGACCGGCTTCCTCCTGCTTTGTGTGACCAATAAGATTCGGCATAATGGTCATGTTGTAGGGTATGTTCTTGCAGATCGAGATGGTGATGGGTTCGCAGCGATTGTGGTGCGGCAGTCCATCCAGTTCTGTTCCAGAACTGGGCATCAATCCGCCGCCACTGCGATAATAGGGACTGGCGTCCAGGGGACTTTGATCGTACCGCTGGACACCTTGTATCAAGGTGGGTAAAATAAACAGGATCTGCCGCCACATTTTTTTAATTTTCCGTTACCGGTACCGGTCTTTTCCTTGTCAAATAACTTTTCGGGTACTTGTTTCGATTTATTTAGCCACGTTTAAAACACACACATGTTGCTTTACTTCTTGCACTCACTTTTGCACCGTAGAATTTTTATTCTGTTTGAAAAATTCACTCCCACGAAACACTTAACACCTTTTAAACATTTGCCGCCGGCAAATATTTAGTTTGGCCTTATAAGCAAATAATAAATAATTCTCTCTATCTTATTTGCGTTGCCTTTGCTATTTATTTTGTTTGGACTTTTCTTGTTTACAAATTATTATTTTTCAAACGAGTTGGTTTTGGTTTTGTATATGTTATTGGCAAAGTATTATTTTCTGAAATTATATTTTTTGGGGGTCTTAAGACCTTACTTGCATTTGCTTTTTGATATTATGTGGCTTTTTTCGGGCAAATTACCGTATTTGCCTGGGCTTTACTTCTCCGATTGCCAAATTTTTATCTTTGTAACATATACCGTAAGAATCCTACTACTTTTGCCTCTTACACTTTACTTATTAACCTTTCTTCTTTTCACTTTTTCGAAAAACGCGCAAAGACTACCGCACACCGGGAATCGCACTCGAAAGTTACTTCTTTTGCACGGAGTTTACGCCAAAAATCGAAAACGGAGCCGGAGTTCAAGAAACAATCCGCGGGCACAACCACATGGCAGGGCACTCGCTGACAAACTGAGCAACTGTGGAACTGTGGAAATGAAAACCTGACATTGCACACTGGGCCAACGCACCAGAAATTTGGTCAAAAGTCCATGTTTTCATATATTTTTTAAAAATTATAAAACGTATCGGGTTTTTTTAACATTAATGTATGTTAAATTTATTTAATTTATGCCAAGATGAAACTTTATGCCGTATAGAATAAAAAGTGAACAAATCAAGTAAAATGAGATAAAGACCTAGCTGATCACATGCTTGTGAAGCCCTCAGTACTGATTAACATGACAAGTATATAATAATACTTAGCTTACTTTCATTATTATTTTTTAAAAATCGACAAGAACTTTAAGGAATAATGAATTCTTGCAATTGTATACTTTGCTTCACTTTTTGTACCCTCTTTCTTTAAAAATTAATTTTTGGTCAATTACCTATAAAATTCACTCGCCAATTTATGCTTTAGTTATCGGGAGTTGATCTTTTGCTTGGTTTTAGCTCCCTATCTATACAACGAATGTGCATTTGCACAAAAAATCAAGATTGTTGGCCCACTGTGCATTGGTCGCAACAAAAGCGGGACCAAACACATTGGTCTTCCGAAGCCGCTCTCTTACTCGCCCGCTCCCACGCTGAATATGCGCTCTCTCGCTCCGTGGGTCTATTCAGCTATATGAAGTATACGTCGGACCGGGGGGCGACCTTGAATTTGACACTCTTGGTGGGAGGAAAAGAGAAAAAGAAAGAGCTGGAGAGAGCGTAGTGAAAGACGGGGTTGTTATGCCATTTGTTTGGATGCTGTCCCGCTCGCTCTTTGACTGTTCTCAGTTTCTTGGCCTCCTGTTGATTAGCCGACAAAAAAATAAACATCAACAAACGACTAAAACGTGGTTAATTGGAATTTAAGATGATAATGCTTGTGCTAGGACTAATAGAAAATCAAAGTCCGGAAGCAATGCCTTAATTTGAGTGTAATATTAGCCGAATAATAGACTGTTCCTATGGAATATCTTGGGCTATCAACAAACTTATTCAATGTTAACTGTGCATTTAAAAAAAAACTAAAATCAGATAACATACTTGTTGGTTTACAATTAAACATTTGTATTCTTATTTATAAACTGGATTAATCATTACTATAAACACATTTAAGATTGTGTAAAATTAAAGATTTAAAATATGATAAGATTCAAAATTAGAAATAATTCTTGAAACGTCATATTTTGATTACGCTTAGATCATCGCACCCTTTTGTCTTTTTTATCAATCCATCGATGCCCGTTATATTTCCCATTGTTCTGTCGCTTGGGGTTTTCGTCGGCTGTTGCAAGTGCCGTTAGAAGACATTAGCCCTGGAACAGACCAGTGATTACTCTTTTCCAACTCTGCTTCTCCTTGGAATATGTACATATTTGCACGCGTTAATTTCCTCGATTTTCTGCGACAATTTTTATCGCCGACCATTTCTCTGCGCACTTGCATCTATCATTTATCTTTATCTATGTATGTATGTTTTTTTGTCGCTTGTATTATTTGCTTGGTTTTTGCTCGACAGTTAATTAAGTCATTAACTTGCGTTTAATCTGCGCTTTAGCATGAGTTAAGAGAACTTATGCCTGGCATTTCTCTAATGACCCCTTGGAGGGTCGAAAAAGAGGAGATGCGGGGAATTAGGCATCTGCTGCCAGTCAATAAACTTGTTATATTGACAATAATGATGACATTAGAGGGGTTCAGTCTTTTGTCTTTGTCACCTGTAGAACCCTTTTATCCGATCAGGGCTCTCTCTTTCTTCCTCTAGTGAACACACATGGCTCTCTCGACAGCATATAACTGGCTCTCTCGCAATCTCCTCCCGTCACTCTCTTTGACAAACAAGTGTTACCGGTTATGCCGGCAATGTTCATTTGATTCTATGCTCTTTTTCTCTGCTCTCTTCTTGGCTCCTTCACCTTATGCTCAACCCACCGCCCCCTACCCACCACCATCTCCCTTCTTGTTGCTTATTCCTTGCTTCTACACTTCGTCGGCTTGTTTAATAAAAAGCGCCAAAGTTGCGCCGCATAAAAAAGGCTCTTTCTTCTCCATCTCTCATTTCTCCTCTGCCTTCGCTTATACACTCTAAGAAAGTCCAGATAGAATTATATAAATAATTAGTCTAAAGGCTTCAGGCCGAAAAGTATATATTCCAAAAACTAGATCCTATGATACGGAGTAGACCTACCCTCGTAAGCAATTCTATTTATTATGACAAAAAACCCAATAGTTAAAATAAACATCTGACCATTAAATTACAAATTATACATTCAATATTAAAATTAAGTACGATGCATATTAAATTGCATGATTTTATATTATATTATAATATTTTAATGGATATGAAAAATATTAGATTTAATACAGTTTATACTTGATTCAAAAGCATTTTACTTCTGTTAAATATGGCTTAAATTTAAATTTAATTTCAGATGTTAAACAAAAGTCGAAAAACAGTTAAAAGAAAAATTAAATTGTTTAAAAAACTAATAACCGTAACTGATGACAATCAAAGTGTAAATATCATATTACGAGATGAGAATTAAGATTATTAAGCTATTGAAACAGGAAAATTTTTATAGTATGGAAGTGAATTAAATAAAATAGTTCGTCTCGACAAAGAAAATTTATTAAAAAAATAAGTGTCTGAGAATAACGATACTCTTTGGGCATAAATTGTCTGTGTTTTAGTTAGACTGTTTTAAAATAAAGTTTCGTAGATTTCGGTATGACATTTTCTCCAGTGCATGTCTTGGCTTCTGGCTCTATTGTTGTTGTTCAGTCGGTTTCCGTTTGCCGCTTGTTGTTGGTATTACTGCTGTTTTGCAGTTGCCGCTCATTTTATGTTTACAAGTGAACGAACTTTGACGCTTTGCGTTCTCCATCCCTCTCTGCAATTGTTTCTTTCTCGCTCACACTCCTTTGTTAGAAAGTGATTTAGCTGTGTTGTTGTTTTTCTACAGTGTCTGTTTTCGGAATATGTAATTTAATGTAATTAAAATGGAATAAAAGAAAAAAATATCACCCAGAACGCAGATTAACTTCATTAGATAAGCGAAAGTAAAATTGAATTAGCTCCCTCCTCTTTCTCACCTATTCTTCTTCACGTTTTAGGGAACAATAATTGTTTTTAATGACAGTTATAAAGGGTTCGAGAAACACACAGTAAATAAAGCTATCCAACTGGAAAAATTAATAATTAAATTCAATTTTAGCATGGGTTATTGTAACGAACATAACTTGCTCTATTTTAAATGTTGTTGTTTTTGTAAAGTGTCTGTTTTTGGAATATGTAATTTAATGTAATTAAAATGGAATAAAGGAGTAAAATATTATTTTCAGCATGGAAAATCGTATGGAAATTGACAATTCAGCTTACAATGAAAACCAGAAAACGAACCTAAAAGTGTTATGCTAATATTCACCATATTCTTATGATCATTGAACAAATTAGTTTTCCCAATTTAAAATCACATTCACATTGTGAATGTTTTACATTGTTAAAAAATTAAAGCATATTAGAATAATTAATTATGTAAGTTACTTAGTGAAACAACAAAACAAACGTTCAAATGATTATATAAAACTAATTTTTTATATAAATTGTATAAAAATGGATATGTATTATCAAAATGTTATTTTCTTTAAATGTCAAAATACAATCATAAACAAAACAACAAATTATTCTACCAAAGACATTATATTTACGAATGCGATCCCAACAAGAATTTTAATGTTTTATTGTGGTTAATTTGGGATTCGAACAGGGTTTTTCCTTACTGATTTCCCTCTCCAATTAGACTGATTAGAGTGGTTCTTGTTCCCCTTTCCTACGTAATTCCTGAATCCTGTGATTATAGAGACTTCTGCCCCATCGAAAAAGGGAACCCAACTCATTTGTAGCCAACAAAATACAAGGGATAAACAAATCAATCTGCACAAGTTCAGTCATGTCTCGCATGGCAAGCCAAAAAATAAACAACCCCCGGACCCACATGTGTGCTAATGCAAAAGGGACTTTGCCCTAAGCCATAAAAAGGGTTTTCAGTTACTTTCATAGAAAAATACAAGTATTTACTTTTCGTTTCGACCCTCCAAGAACACCCACCCCCTCCGAGTTGAGTTGGCGTCTCAAGTCACATTAGTGGAAACCCCACTCTTAACCCCAGAAAGGTCACGTGGCTGCCGAAAACTTTTGCCAGGAGTCACACACAAAAACCAAAGTGAAATGTCAACTTTTAACAGAGAACCTCAAAAAGTGAAGGAAATTACATGTTTTCCTAATGTACCTACATGAAAACATTAATCTATAAGAACACGTACCTAAGCAACTTTAGTTTTCAAGAAGATTTTATCTTACTTAGAGTAAAAACTCTTAAAGTACTTCAAATTTTACTCATGTTTAAAATGACAGGTTGCTGCTTCAATACAAATTTAGATCCTTTTTACTCTTTGTTTGAGTTACCAAAAAAATCTCCGAAGGCTTAAATTACTTAAAAGTAACAAAAAGTGGACTAAGATAAATTTTTAACTTTAAAAGTGACTTTTTCAAAAAGTGGAAAGAATATTTTGAAACAGATATTTTTCTCTCTTTTAAATTTGCCTTTCTAGACATTTATATTTAATGTACCAACGTTTAAAACTTGTTCTCATTACTGACCTCTAACGACCCAAGCCACTCACTTCTCCACCACTTTTGGGAACTCACTTCCCTCTAATTAGATGTAAAAGCTCTTGGAAAAGCCCCTCAAGTGTAACTCTTGATTAAAAGTTTACAGTGTTTGGTTTGGTTTTTCGACTCGGATTTTCACAGATCATTTGTTTGCCATTTGGGCAATCACAAAGGCCAGCAGCGAAATTCATCAAGCACCCCACTTTTTTTTTTTGCCTTTTCCAAGTCCCTGCAGACTGTTCTCATAAATAAAACAGTTATTTACTTAAAAACAGCCAACGGCCGAAAGCTCAATTAAATTTTTTGAAAAACTGCCAGCGTAGACCGCGCTGAAAAAAAAAACATTATCGGGCTAAAGGCGGGTTTGCTATTGGAACTGGACATTGGTCAAGCATCGTTTGCTGCTATCAATCAAAGGGAAAAACGGAATCTCATTAAGTCCGCCGTCTGCGTTCAATGCCCCACCAACTGTTGCATGATACGGTTGGATTTGTACCAGCATAAAATTTCAAATGAAGCTGTATAATTTGGAATGCCATGTAGAAATGGTAGCAAGAGTTGTTTTTAGAATTTGTTTTCTTAAAATGTCAGAAAATTGAAAGTAAACAAGATTTTTAGTACTTGTAATATAAAAAGGATCATTTTTTGACTCTTTTTTTTTGAATAATTAAAATTTTTGTATTTTCCCATTTTTATTTCTATTAATATTATATACAGAATAAAACTTTTTGTTTTTAATGAACGTGCTTGTTTGTGATCCATCAAATTTTTGTTCCTTTTACAGCGATAATATTGTTGAACGTTGATGCACTATAAACAGTACAAACAAGTGGCCCAACGAAACCAAACACGAGCTTGTTACGCGCTGGACCTCTTAGCATAAAGAACTTAAATTGTACAAGTTGGTTAAGGGAAATTAGTTGTTTTGTTCATACTCTCCGTTGGCAAATTTCACGAGCAATCACTTTAATGTTACCCCAAACTATCAATAAACACTTCCTGCCACATTTGATTTGCCTGGCATGAATTATAGCGCAATTCTTATGGGCGGCTACCCACCTCCAGCCACAGAAGTAGATTCCATCGCGCTCCACCATCTTTATGACCTCTCCGACCGCGCGCATAATTAATTGCACACCCCGCCCACCGACGACCGCCCACTTCCCGCCGCCCCCGAGGCTAGAGGTCAGGAATACGAATACCGGAGTTCGTTGCGGTTCTATTTGGTTAAGGCTGCCCCTTGACTGCCTCGGTGGCTTGGGGTCGGGCATTGGCTTTTCGTCTGCGGAAATTTGCAATTCGCTGGGCGCAGGGTATGCACAATCGCCTGCTTTCCTGTTCTCCTGCCGCACGGGGGGAAACCTGGTAAGCCAGCATACGCTGCGTATGCGTGATAAATGTGCCCTGGTGTAGGCGGGGAAATTGATGCACTTAAAGGATACTCAAGGTACTGAATTTCGGGAAGCCTTAACATGACTTTTACTTATTTCAATGTAGGTATTATTGCTAAATGCTTATAGATTAGATAAGATTAGGTTAGATTGCAAATGCTGTGGTCTTAAAAGTGTCTTAGTGCTCTAAATGTATTTGTGACGACATAAGTCAAGTTCATTTCCTTATTTTTTAATTTTAGAATTGTTTCGAGTCCACTTAAAGACTTTCCCTGAAAATATACATTTTTTAAATCATAAAGAAATTGTAAAATTTGCAATTGGATTCAGTTAAAAACGTTTGTTTGGATTTTGTAATAAAAACTAAACTTCAATTTGATTAGCTAGGAACTTTCAATTTTCAATTCTATATTTTTTTAACAATCATCTCTTTAAATCAAATCAAGTATTAAACAAAGAGGAAATCCATTTTTTTTAATTGAAAAAATCGGAGAATTGAACAAACTTAATTAGTAAGCAGCAAAAGTTTTTTAAATTAACTAAGGCAGTGGATTTTCAGGGGGCTAGTTTTTTTTTGAGTGTAGAAAGAAAGAGCTGCGGAAATGTGTGTGTGGTTCCCACCTACGCGTGCACTCCTCCAACGGACAACCGACGGGTCGGGGTGTTGGGAAATTCGGGCGAAGGGGGCTAGGATCTGGCCTAGGGCGTTATTTATGCGATTTGGCTTACGACTTTTGCCGGCAATTCATGGGGAAAAGCGAGGAGAGGCGAGCGGGCTAGTGGCGGCAAAGATTTGATCAACTTTTGCTGTGGGAGTCGCAGATTTTTCGCTTGTTGTTCGTCGGCCCATTTTCAACTTTGAACTGCATTTGATTTACACGCTAGGCGAGAGGAGAGCATCCTCGATGATTTGGAAGAGGGGGGCAAGGTGCAGGGAAAGGGGGTACCAGTGGGGCTATATGACAGGCAAAATGGAGAGAAGCTTGGGCGAAGTTGGAAGCTGTGCGAAGTTGTCGACAAGCTGGTTAATTGGGCGTTACAGTGTTTTCGGTTGGTTTGGTGCTGTGGTTGAGTCTTGCTGAATTTCAAATGGATCGAGTTTTGTACTATTTGAAGGCTCCATCTCTTGGTACGCCTTTAATTGAAATCATTGTTGGGGAAGTTATGAGTAAAGCAGAAATCGGTAAGGTTTAAGCTTAAATTGTTGGCCAAGCGCAATGTGGTGTTGTTAAAATATTAATCAAACTTAAAATATTTGAAGTTGTATGCCAAGCCCGTCAAGCCGTGTTCCTAAAAGTACAATAGGGAGTAACTTTAACACCACTATTATGTTTTTATTATTTTATGAAATTAAATAAGCCAAATTCCAGCTTTAAATAAAAATACTTAAGCATGCGCATTTACTTTTTTAACAAAGATTCTTCTTTCCAAAACCAACTAGGCCTAAGTCCGCCCCAGAGACACTAAAATACTTTCCCTATTTTGGATGCACTCTAAACAAATTTGATTAGCAATCCCTTGGCCAATTAACACAGCTAGCCCAAGTTGAACTTCTAACCGGACCCGAAACCCGAATCCCAGACCCAAACCTGAGCTAAGCCACTTCAATTAGATTAAACTCATTTGCCTCGTAAACAGAAACTGGCCTCAGTTCTCCCTCCAGCTTTTTTTATGGCCCTCTGTTGAGAATTTGCCACACGACTAATTTATGGCCGAGAGATTTCGTTGTTGTGATGCATTTGCCACCTCGAAAAAGGGGGCGAAACCACAGCTGATGCCAGCCGGAAATAAAAAAGTAGGAAAAAATAAAAAGTTACATAGTAAAACGGAAGCCAGGCCGACAAACCCTTCCTCCAAATTTATAACCCCGTCCTAAGCCTTCGGCAAGTTGCAACAAATTAAATATGGCGGCGGCAACATGTCGTCTGGAAAAACGGCAGACCAAAACACAAAACTAGCAACAAAAACGGGCAAATAAGCAGGAGCAAAAAACAGGAGCCAGGAACTTTCGCCAAAGGGTCAGGACGTGTGCTGACTGCGAAATTAACGCCACCTGATGGCCGAAACGTGTGGAAAGAGTCAAACAAAGGGGCCGGACCTTGGACAAGGGTTGCGTTGCGCATACGCCACGTGGCCCAGGAAAACATCAAACGGCGACTCAAGTGAGGGACTCCCCGCCATTTCGAGGTGGAGGCTTCTAAACGAAGGCAGTCAGCCTCATAAGAGTGCAAACAGTTGAGGTCAAATAAAAGTTCAGACAAATTAATGCTCTGCTTTCGAAAGGATTAGAAATAATTATGACTCAAGCATAAATGTTTTTGTTTTGCATAAATATTATTAAATTGTTATGTAATAAAGTTAAACAGAATTTTATTTAACCAGGAAAAAATTCTACATTTAATGTTTTAAATATAACAATTCATTATGTAAAGATTAAAAAAATCTGAAACTTGTATAAATCTTAAGATAAATTTAAGCAAATGGCGTAGTATTTGTTGCTTTTTTTAAACATTAATAAATTATTATTTTAAAAAATGTATGACCTGGAGCTATCATTAAATATAAATATATATCAGCCATGAATACTAGGAATTTCCAAGTCACCACCAAATCAAGATAAAATTCCTATGCTGAAAAAAATTATCCTTTTTTTGGGTGGGCTGTTCAAGTCGTTTGGGTATTCCCGAAGGACTTAAGGAGGTCCCAGCTCAGGTTAGGGCATAATCATAACAAGCTAAAATATTTCTGGGGTAGCCCTGCAACATGAGACGCGATTTGGGTTCGTTTCGCTTTTCTCGTCTGGCTTTGCTGTCTGGCAACTTTCGTTGAGGGGATGCAGCGGGTTAAGGGGTGCAAACAAGAAAAAAGATTGAGGTGAGTTAGGGAAGCGATGCAAAACAGCCGCAGACACAAGCACACAGCCATAAACACACTTCCGCTTCCGCTGGAAAGTTTCCTTATGTGTATGCGACGAAAATACCTAAACATAATCGAGGGGTGAAAGAAGGTAAAAATGGGTGTTAAGGGCGGGTGTTAATAAAATGTGGAGGAAATGTGGAGGAGAGCAGGTAGGCAGCAATGTTCCGGCATTTCCTGCCAACACTGGAAAAATTTGAACTTTAATAATAACTTTTATAATAATAATAAACATGGTATATTTTTAAATTTACTGACAGTCTTTTTAATATATATCTTTGTGGCGCTAAAGGATTTATTTAATGATGTTTAAATAATACAATCCGTTACCCCTTTATCAATTGTCCAAGCACGTAGCTTTCAGAAAAACTGCTCGTTGAAGATTAATTAACAATGAAGAATAATAAAGAATATAACAATAAAAGTCAATTTTCTAGGGCTAATTAACTATTTATTTTGTCTATATTATTTTATTATCTATATATATAAGAATGTCTTGTTATTATATATTTTTTGTTTAAATAAATATTGTTATTTTTCAATGTACATTTCATGTGCTTAAAAAACATTGATTTTTGCTTAAAGTTACCTTGCGTGAGCTTTAACCCGGGAAATCGGAAAAGAGGCGGGTGCGAGTAGCAGGGCGTGGCTTGGCTATCTAGGAATTTGTTGCGTAATTAAAAGCGCAACAGGGAGTTTGCGGCCTCAGGCGGAAGGGCTGATATATGGGGGATAGGTAGCCATAACATTTGGAGCAGAAAATTAAATAAATTTGCATGTCAAATGGGCATTAAGGGCAGAGCGGGAAAAGGAATTTTCCTCACGCCGTTTTCCCAACCTTTTTCTTTTATTTTCATTATATTTGTTGTACCTTTTCCTGATTGTGACAACGGCCGCGAAAGGATTTGCCACAGGACGAGACATGCAATGCCGAAAAAACCGGAGAACTGCGTGGAAGAGAAGCGAAAACAAAGGAATATGCAAACGAGCGATACCCCACAGTTGCCGCCCCGAAAACCAGCCACCGATCTCTGGAGGAACAACCAAAAACAACAAACAAATGTCAGCAGAGACTGAGCTGAAAAAATTGTACATTTTTTGTTGTGCGCAAATTAAATTAAAATGTTAAGTCAAGAGGGATGGAGCAGCAGAAGAGGGAACTGCAATTTTGTTGCTAATGATTTTGGCTTGTTTGGGGATTTTCAGTTTTCGCCAACAGCAAACAGTCAACGAAAAATAAAACCAAAACGAAGCTGAAAACACAAAATTCCAAAGAAATGCTAAGGGAAATGTATTCCCAGCCACTCCCACACTCGCCCACCACAAAAACCATGTTCAAAGTAAACAATGCCATTTTCCCCTAACCAAATTAGTTACTTGCTGGATGGGAAAAGCGTAAGAAAATCGCCACAAAACTACTGGCGAATTTGTCCAAAAGTGAGCATTAATTGGCCACAAAAAACTTGTCAGAACAGACAGGCAAAAAAAGAAATACGGGATAACAACATTTGCCTTTAAAATAGTAATGGTGTTACAAAACAAATAAAGTAGTAAGTACTAGGAAATTCATATATGTACACAAATGCAAGCGTATAGCAGTGGGTATTATAATTTCAGTCAGAAGTTTGCAACGCAGTGAAGGAGACATTTCCGACCCTATAAAGTATATATATTCTTGATCAGCATCACTAGGCGAGTCGATCGAGCCATGTCCGTCTGTCCGTCCGTCTGTCCGTCCGTCTGTCCGTCCGTCTGTCCGTCCGTCGGTCCGTCCGTCTGTCCGTCTGTCCGTCCGTCTGTCCGTCCGTCTGTCCGTCCGTCTGTCCGTCCGTCTGTCCGTCTGTCCGTCCGTCTGTCCGTCCGTCTGTCCGTCCGTCTGTCCTTCCGTCTGTCCGTCCGTTTCTACGCAAACTGGTCTCTCAGTTTTAAAGCTGTCTGCAGCTTTCCCAAAAGTTGTCTTTCTATTGCAGGTAGTATATAAGTCGGAACGAGCCGGATCGGACGACTATAGCATATAGCTCCCATAGGAACAATCGAAAAAATAAATAAAAAATATTATAACTTTGCTGTTTTTTTAATTTTTTTTTAGTACTTCGTCATATAGTAATGGTTAAATATTTTAGAATTACGGTTTCAGTTTCAACAAAATCGGACGACTATATCATACAGCTCCCATAGAAATAATAAAAATATATAAAATAACTATCTAATAATTGAGCTGCAAATCATCATAGCTTCAATGTTTTTAAACATATATATCATAAACATTAGTATATCATAATTTTAATGTTTTCAAAAATATTTAATTCCTGCAATAGCTGCAAGGGTATAGGGTATATGAACTTCGGCTTGCCGAAGTTTGCTTCCTTTCTTGTTTAAAATATTTTTTGGTTTTCTAAACTAATGGCTTAGAAAAAACAAAATTTTAAGTGAGTGCACCTTTTTTTTAATATTAGCATTGTTTAAAACGGTGTAATAAAAAACTTAAATAATACGAATAACTTTATTGAACAATTATTTACTAAAATTGTGTTTTTTATAAAATTATTAAAGTCAAAACAATCTGGCCACAACTATTTTAATTACTTTTCAATTAATTTCCCATTGCACCAAATATTCTTCACTGTGAATATCTGAATCCGTCTATAATCCCAGATGATTGTCATATAGCAATTGATTATTTTCCATCCAAATATGTGGGTGAGCGCTACTATTAACCAACCATAAATCAGTCATTGAAAATGAATTACATTAAATTGCATATAAGCATTCCCCATTGGCTTCAAATTGACTTGTCGAAATAAAAACAATAGCAGAAGGAACCGATGCAAATAACATGAATAAACAATATTAAATAATAAACAAAACTGGAAAAAAAGCACGCACATGACAAATAAAATAGCGAAATACATATGTTAATACGTTGCCCATCAATCAAACCAATCCAATTCCAACTCAAAGGGAAACGAAAGGAGTGCAAATATCTGTGAGCGAAAAAATATACAAAGTATTTGTATGCGGAAAGTATTTTATATTTTGCAAACATTATAAATCAATAAACGGGAAAATAAAAGCGCCATGTTGGCTCCATAAAATCATGCATGACATTCCCGTATAAACAGAAACAGGAGTAGCAGGGAACAAATTGCAAACAAATTTTGATGGAAGACGAAAAAGTGAATCAAAGCTTGAGTTTAAACAAATATTTATGAGCCAGAAAATTGAGTTTTTCCCTTGGTAAAAAGTAACTACTTGACACTTCCCCCTTTCGACTGCTGGAGGGACAATAAAAAGCCCATTCCATATTGAGCCATTGACTTGGCCATGTGTCTGTTGCCATGTTGCATTGATAGACTCCAACGTTGTCATGTTCTGGTGGCCCAATTTAATGTGCCATCAATTTTTGCCCTGCTCGCCGACTCCCCTCGTCCACTGTCTGATGCCTATCACATCAAGGACTCCGGGCAGGCTGTAAAAAAGGAGACAGGCCAAAGCGATGGCTGCTCCTTACAATGCCCCAAGGAGCCTTCCCTCCGTGTCGCCTAAAATGCCATCAGCAAAATTGGAAAAACTCCCCATATATGTATATAATATATAAACAGGCTGAGAATACGACAACTTACATTGCGACTGCGATTCTTGGCTATAACTAGCATTGACGTCTAGGATCCAATGCGACATGGGTTTCTGTTCGTGGGGTGAGGACATTGAAAGTGGCCAATAGCCCCTGGCAGTTCGAATCGAGGATATTGGGGCCTTATCTCCGTCTGTATGCTCGAATAAAACTGCGTGCGTGCTAGTCAGGTTAGATGAGAAGTTAAGGAATGCTCCGTTAAGGATTTGAATGCCTCGAGTACAATTGCTGATGAGCATAGAAAAAAAAACCAGGTCATGGTAATGCCTTGGTTAGACTACCCAGGATTACAGCTCTGCACACAATGGTCATATTAGGAAAATAGTTTAGTTAGTCCAAATAAGCTTGTAGCTTAAATTCCCTTGCATCTGACCTTTTTAAATGCATTTATCGATTGTATGTAGAAATCACACAGAAAATTAATCATTCATTTATCGTCTTTTAAATTGATTTAATCATTAAACCTTTTCTCAAAACTCTTAACAAACACTTTACCATTCCCAAAAAAGATTAATAGTTAAATATTATTAGTCATGAGTAATTGAGTTTTAAACCAAAATAGTCAAATTGAAATATTTATTTAAATGTTTGGATTTTGTCCTAGCGATACTGAAAATACTGAAAAGTGCGCAGCATTTATTTATATATTGATATTGACGAGTTTCGACTAATATGTTTTTAAGGCAACCGATTTAAAAGTTTTTCTAAGAAATAAATAAGCCATAGCAATACCTTAGAGGACTTTCTTACAGACTCCCCCAGAAAGATTCGACACATCTCACCCCTCCGAAATTCCCTTATCAACTTACACTTTTTTGAAACGCAAAGTAACTTGACAAGCAGGAACTATCTGAGAGGCACAAATTCCGGCTGGATATAGACTACGCTCCCTTGGTAATCTACTTTAAGTGTAAAAGACAACCCCTACTTCCCAACCCCCAAGTGACAAATTCTTTTTACACCGTGCGTGCCAATGGCCTTCGGCTAAATAAAAGACATTGCCTCAAGTTGAGCATTTGACGCTTTTTAGGCCTGACTACTTTGTCACCGAACCCCAACCTCAAGCCGAATACCAACGCGCCCCCTCCAAAATATACACTAAATGCACATAAAAAACCAAGACTTTCACCCTGGCTTTCACCCAAAATTCCCTTCGGGCCTGCAACTCAACCAATTTGCGATAAAAATAAAACATATTGCTCAATAGACAACAACCAGGAGAAGGCCAAGAGGTGACTTTGCGGCCGGGAGATCGGAAGACATGGCTGAGCGACGAGGGATTTCCCAATGTGCCACACGTCGTATACGCGATGCGGGCGAGCTGGCGGCAAGAGCGGGAAAACTTTCACAGTTGCAGTTGTCACGCACCGCATTTGCTACCTAAACATTTTTACTCAACTCGATTTGTATTTTCCGCTTTCCTACTGCCATTTTCTTATGTATTTTGCAAGGGCTTCAAATGGTGTGGAATAAAAAGAGGCATCGTGACTTTGCTACCACATTTTTTACAAAACATGAGTAGATTTCGCTTGCAGCATTAACATATATTTAGTTTATTCAGTTTTTGTTTTTTTTTTAATACAAACATTTCTTAATAATATACAAGATTTTTTTTTATTTACATAGCTTACATTTTTGTACAATGGATGTTGTTTTTAGAAGTAAATATTATAGTTGGACCAAAATATAATTAAGCGAAACCTTTACCGATTCTCTGTTGTTTTGTAAAGTATTTAAATCAATTTATAAAAATTTCGTTGATTCGTCCAAAGCATTGGGATTATACTGTACTTCCATTGCCTTATGTACACATACCTATAGGTATCACGTGTATTTATATGCATGTAAGCAAAAGTTTTGGCGTGTAGCTAAATTTGTACCCACTGAATGGATGGCCAAAAGTTTTCAGCAATGCGTTTGCTGCACGGAGGTGCATTTAAATTCGTACAAAACACGAATGCATCTGCAGTTGCATCTGCATGGGGATTACATTTCATTTATCGATTGATGTGAGGCATTGCCAAAGTTGCCCCTAAAACTTTTGTCTGCGTCAGGTGAGTTCCTAGTTAAATCATTCGATTGCACTTGCATTTGAGTTTCGAGCTGCAACTGCAACTTTGTTTGGTTTCAATCTATTTTTGCATTAGACTGCCAATTGATGTTTAAATCGGATCATTCAATAAGCCCCAAAGTTCTTTGCGAAGTCAAAGGAAACGATGTGAAAGATACGTCTTTAGGCTATAGTTACATTTGTCAGACAGTTTACATAAAATTTTCGTTTTTCAGAGTTCCTGTTTTTCGTTAAACTTCGAATTTGCAATTCATTTACCTTCTTTCATTGGCTTTTCAAGGCTCATGGAAATTCCTGGCTGAGCGTGAATAATTCATCTAGCCTGAGTTATAGGCACAGCTTGAGACTGATTCTAAAATATTAGTCGGGCATCGCCAGGTAGCTTCTACCATAATCACTCAAAAGCATTAAACATGATAAATGACATCCACATAGGTAGGAAACCCAGCCCTCCCCCTTCTGGCCTCAAACTTCCATCTCTTTTAGTGTCCTTGGGTGTCATAAATTTTGTTCGGTGGCTGACATATGATACATATAATATGTAAGTGTTTTGGGCGGTAGCATCCTCTTTTTTGGGGTACCTCAGCGTTGGGTTTAAGTAAAGAAGAACATAAATTTTCTTTCTTAATTCAAAGCTAATTGACTGGAACTCATTTAGGATTCACAACAAACAATTTCATTTATTTAAATTAAAAAGTTTCTAAGACTAAATACTTTCTTAATCTTAGTTTGGAAAACTAAACTTTAGAACTTTTCCCCAAAAAATGTGTATACTTTTCAATTTTATTCCATGCTGACTTTTGAAAATGTTGTTAGCCCAGCAAATTAGATTTGATTTCCATAATTTGCCAGCCAGATGTTGTTCTTCTTCGCAAACCCAATCAACGGCAACTTTATCCATAAAAATCCCTCAAATATAACCCCAAAGTTGGGACCCGAAAGGAAGCCACTTGTAACCCTTTTTCTATGCTTTTTTTTTCGAACCCGGCGCACCAGTTTATTGCTGAAAGCTGCCAACAAGCTAGAAGAAAGGAGGTCCGATGAACGAGGAACAGTGGCAGCCATATGCTCCAAATTGACCACAGCATCATAAATTTTGGGATTTAACATGTGAGGCAGCATTCCAGAGAGCTGACCAGCGACCAGTAACATATATGTACAAATTCTTATATATAGGATATATGGAAAAACTGCAGATTGAGGGCAGCTCTAAGCAACTTCGACTGCCACTTCAACTTCTGCGTGCATAAAACATGAATTAAGGTAATGAAAATTTATTGACTGCCCGCTCTCAGCGTGCTCATAAAATTTACAAGGTCATTAAGATTGCATGGCTAAGGGATGTTGGGTAGGACCTTTACATATATTTAGCCTCCGCCTTGCTTGCCCCAACCGCCGAAATATCTTTTTAATCTGCTCGATAAAAATATGGAAAAAATGTTTATATATATTTTTCAGCTGCATTTTTCACACCATTTTGTGCCGAACTTAAAAAACAAATTTCGCCGATTTTCCTGTAGATTTTTTTGGGAACAATTTTTCATGCTCGCCGCTATGGAAAATCGTTTTCCAATCACGTAAACACAGCTGGAATTTTATTGCTGCGTGTTTTATTAAAAAAGTGAAAAGGAAAAACAGAAGAAGAAGCTCCGAGGAAGGCAGAGCGGGAGATCCCAAATCGTTGAACGCATTTTCGCAGAGCGTTGTAATAATAAAAGTTTTCCGCGGGGGAGGAGAACGTGGAAGCCACGGCAGGACAGGGACCGAAATCTGGCGCGAGGCGAGTGCAAGCTGCAGATGCACAGAGATATAGTGCATATATCCCTTTGGGGTTTCGTAGGGTGTTCTGGGCAGACCATATAAATCAACCCAAAAGCGCACACACTTATTTGCCGCTCTGCGGCACTATGAAGTCCCGAGTTGTGCTTCTGTTTTTTTTCGAACCAGAGTCCTCGGGTTTAGGGTATTCGGATCGGTTTGTTATGCCAACTGAGGGGGTGCTTCAAGCCCTTTATGTGCATGTGGATCATGGGATTGCCGGGAAAGGTAATTGTTGCTGTGTTTTTACAACGAGAGAAGTGCCAAAAATATATGAAATCTATACCGAATAGTCTGAAACTCAAGCAAATATTTTTTATTGTGTTTGCTTTTTCTCTCTTAAGCAGGTTAAAAATTTTAAATTAGTGTGTGTTAAATTAAATACCTGGTCAAATAAATAACGTTCTTGCTTTGATCACTTCTTTATGAACAAAACATTTATTCATTCAAATTAACATTTGATAGCATTTTAAAAGTAAAACTTTTTTTAAAAGAAGCAATATTATTTTTTTGTATTCGGTTTTATTTTTTTGTCATAACTAATGTTTGTCTCTTTGTAATTTAAAATTTCTTCAAAAATACTTCGAATTAAAGTGGTGTTCATGTTTTCTGTAGCTTGTATTTTTTCTGATTTTAGCCACTTTACAGCATCTGTACAGTGTACACCCTTCAAGAGTATTCAATCGCCTCCAATTCAGTCACCCATTGTCTACGATTTTTATTACATTTTATCTTTAGTTTTCACTGATTGGGTTGGGGGAAGAGAAGTGGCAGCTGTTGCTACTTTCGCTGCTGCATGTTGCCTTGCGTCCCTCGCAATGTAGCGAAACAGTTTCCCCACTTTTTTTGCCCGCTACCCTTGCATTTATTTATCATATTCTTGCTTTTGTTTCGTGGGGGGCGTGCCGGGTCGAGGGCGGGACTGGGCCAACGGGTCGCATGATGAATGCAGTGGGCATTAGAGAAGGAGCGTGCGGCTCGTGGCAGTGACCAGGGAATTTATTTGTTTTGTACTTATGGTGTCATAAAATTGTTTTAAGGCCAACTTAAATAAAAAAACAGAATGCTGAAAGTGGAGAATGGAGAACGAAGAACGGAAAAAGTCTAAAGTAAGTTGAGCAAAAAATGCAGCAAAAACACAGAGTAGTAAGGGAACCGGGCTAAAATCAAACGGTCATTTGGGGAGAAAAGCTGGAAAAGTGCTAGGAAAATGCATGGCATGCCGTTTTGTGCTTATTTTCTAAATTGAAAATTCTTGGCGTTACAATTTCTCAATGTAACCGTCTTCAGGGGAGGAGATTGGAAAATGGCTTTGGAATTAGAGTTACGAAGTGCGAAAAAAGGGAATAGAAAATTTAAATCGTTGTGCATTCACTTTTTACCACAATAATTGTCCTTAAACATATGAATGTTATTAAAGTGAGAGGGTTAATAAACAAATTAATTGATTTATTTTTCGTAATTAATACATGTTAATTGTTTTTCCAAAACTGAACATAACATTGGCGAGATTAATTTCGCTCATTAATTCACAGAGAACATAACGTAACATAATTGCAGAGGGTATTATAATTGCCGAGGGTATTATAGTTTCAGTCAAAAGTTTGCAGTGCAGTGAATGAGACATTTTAAAAATATATACTCATGATCGCCATCACTAGGAAAGTCGTTATAGCCTTGTCCGTCTATCCGTCCGAAAAAGGAAAAAATATAACTTTGCTATTTTACAAAAATTAGTTTTTTAGTTTTTCGGATTAAATAATGAATTCATATTCGAGAATTACTGTTAATTTTTTTTTTCTTTTGGGTACAGTTATGGTTAAATAATTCCGAAATACGCTATTAATATTATTCAAATCGGAAATGGAGATCATAAAGCTGTCACAGGATATTAAAATGCTATGTTTTAAGGAAAATGTAATTTTTGCAATAGCTGCAAGGGTAAAAAAAATTCGGCTTACCGAAGCTTGCTTCCTTTCTTGTTCGTTTTATTTTACGGATTAAACTATTTGACCATTTAGTAATTAAAACCCGTTTAAAAATTTGTTTAACACCGTTTTTTTTTAATTTGTCCTCTTTATATTAAAAGTATTTATATGTGATTTTTTAGGAACTTAAAATGTTGTTATCCTTTAATAAATATATTTAATTACCTTTGTAAGTGAACTTCCTTTTTTTTAATTACGAAAGGACTATTCCAACCGCTATCAATTAAATTAACCCTGACTTGTTTTAGATTCTTACTTCTTTTGAATTTCTCGTAGTTTCCATTTCGACACAAGACCCTTGCCAAGGAATTCATAACCCATAGTCACCCTTGAAACCACTATGGCTAAGGACCTTCTTTTGTGCCCTCTCCTTCTTTGCATTACTATTATATATTATATGGGGAGTGGGGCGAACATTTCTTTTCGCATTTTGCCCTTGGGCTGCATTTAGATATTTCGCTAAGCTGCATAATGAAATGTTTGCAAGTGCTTAGCAATGCAAATTCGCGGAGCCTCAGGTGTGGACGGTGGTTCGGTGGAAAATAGATGGTAACTCTCCTCTGGTCCGCACAAATTATCTAATTAAAGCAGAATGAAATTCCTTGCCACTGTCAGCAGCTCAGGCTTAGGCCATGCTTTAAGCTTTCTATGCAAATAATCCACAAAGGAAAAGTTACAAATTCTGCACCAGTCGAGGGTTAGCGGGGGGGAAAGTACATATTATGCAAAGGACCAACTTTCTGTTGCAGCTATCTGAAAACGCCACTAAGCAGCTTTAAGTGTCTGTCAATGTCATATTTTTTGCGAAGCTTACAGCAATTTTTTGGTGCTATATACTTGTACTTGCTGATAAGCTTAAAACAAGTGCAAAGACCCAAAAGGAGGAGACAAAAATAACGTGGAATATGGGAAAATGAATGAAATTTTGAATGGTGAATATTGAATGCCCTTGGTGTTTAAATAAGTTTTGCAGGACTAATAGTTTAATATAATTATACACCGGGCTCTTGGAAAAGAAAGGTATTGAAAAAAAAAATAAAACTTAAAACCAACTTTAAAATATTTATTAAATCTCTTAATAAAATCACCAACATATTCTTATTGAACCAAAAACAATAACTTAAATTTTCAAGGATTTAAAATCAGGCGCAAAGGCTTAAGTTGTACCTCCTGCTCGAGGATAACGAGGAAGTTCAGGCAGAAGGAGACTTCCTTTCCCCTCGATTACTGTCGGACTTACTTCATAATTAAGTAATCTCCCCGACTATGCAGCTCACCTTAAGCTGCCAACTGGGAGAACGACTTGGAATCGCAACGGCCTGAAGATTGGGGACCCGGGGACTTGGGGACTGGGACAACTGGTTTCCACACCATAACGGCGCTTTGAGACAGAGTGGCAGCATGAATGAGCTGAGTAACCGAAAAACGAATAAAAAATTAAATTTAAGGCAAATTTTTCACTGAGGCTGGCAGAGAATAAGAACCAGGGACTAGCGACTCCAACGGTAGCCGAAGTCCGCACTGCAGGCATCCCAATCACAATCAGTGAGAATGCGATGCAGAACAGGCAAATATACACAGGAAAAAAGGAATGCCAACGGGGATTCTCGAATTGATTGAGGATTGAGTCCTATGTAATCAGTGAGGAGAAGTACTTTCTGCTGAGTTGCAAACATAAGCTTACTTTTGAAAACACAAATTTTCTTTCCTGAAAGGAATGCGTTTAATGGAAGTATACATCTTTGAAGTGTTAAAACCAATAAGTTGGGAGTCATGTTCTTCAGATATCCTTACTAGTTTATTGTTTCCTTTTCTATTAAAATAATTTAAATGGTAACGTTTCAGCTCAACCTTTTTGTTTTAGTGCACACGAGAGGACCCAACTGAGCATATCTTATTACCTCTGCAAAGAGGAGTGAGGGACTTATATTACCAAGTAGCCAAGGCAACTTTAACTGCCTCTCGCTTTGACTTTGACACATGTTATGAAATTTGAATAGATCACCGCGAACATTACGGCCAGAGTGGAGTTAAGAGGTGCGAGGAGCGTATCATGATGCAGCAGAAACCTGTACATTTTACAACTTGATTTCTTTTTCGAAAATACATCCCATGGGTTCTCCAAGAGAAACATCTGTACAATGAGTTAACATGAATTGAGTGCCTGTTAAATAAAGCCGTTCGCTGGCAAAGATTTTATGCAAAGTTGGAATAGATTGAAAAATTAAGTTGAAAATCGGAGGGGGGCAAGTGTAAGAAAGCCAAACGGTGCGTTTTTAGAAGAAAGTTTTTTGGTAGAATATATTATTATCATGAAAAAAAAAACTTAAAAAAAGCGAAACCAATTAAATATATTTACAACACATGAGTGTACAAGATACGTTATTTGGGTTTCAATTAGTTTGGTTTTGGTTAAAAACTAAAATATATAACTTAAACAAGTTGACTCAAATTTTTTTAGTTATATATATACTTTTTTTATATAAATACATTAGGTGTTTTGTGCCAATCTCTAGTAATCACCACTTTACTTGGAATATAAAAAAAGCAAGGAAATACAAAATAAAAGAACAAGAATAACACAGTCAAATGAAAATGTTTTATTTTATTTTTTAAATGATACTTTGACGAAAGTAGGTATCCATTAAATGATAAGGTGATTTAAAAACATGTTATATTGGCTATTGTTCAAATATGTTATCAACATATAGTTAAATAATTTTGTTCAATATTTTATTTTCGTTACATTTTTGAGCTATGACTCTGACTTTTAGAAACTTATGTCGGTCTGCGATGTGCCATTAAATTTCCATCAAACGCAGCACCTCCCATCGCCTAAGTCCGTGCAAACCCACAGCTTATTTTTTTAAGTTCCACCTCAGTTGGGTACGTTCAACCTGATCGCCACCCGAGTCCATGAGAAGGACAGTGACCGCCAGTGCACCTGGGGGCAACATTATCTAATCAGTTGGGGCTAAGGCTCTGGCAGAGACTTGCACTTAGCCCATTAGCCGCAATTGCCACAGCAACTAGGTGCAACGAGAGCTGGGAAAAGGTTAAGACCGTAAGCCGAGCGAGCTCTGTGCGCGAGTCAATAATTTTCATAACTGCCGCATAATTGAGACATTAGCCATAATTGGCTTTAAGTGAGTGTAATACAAGCGACAAAAGCAGCCACATCTATTTGAGCGCAGTGAAGTGTTAAGGCAGCGATAAAACAAAACAGAAACGAAATCGGTAGAGAGGACGTTGCCTTTATGATAGTTGAGTTTTTCCTATCGCACACTAGCAAAAATAATTATGTCATTATTCAACCTTAAGGGCCGATTTCATAAAGCCTTGTTAGGTTTTGATAATGAGTTAGACAGCTGTATCGGAAACATATTATTTCTGCTTCACCTTTTATCTATTTCTGGTCCGAATTTCTAACCAATTTGTCTGACAAAAGACTCTATTCTATCATTCCGACAGATAACATATTAACCTTTAACATACATTGGAAAATCTGTCCCTAAATCAAATGTTTTAACATTATTTTGTGTTATATATAAA
Source organism: Drosophila gunungcola (assembly GCF_025200985.1). NCBI lineage: Eukaryota > Metazoa > Arthropoda > Insecta > Diptera > Drosophilidae > Drosophila > Drosophila gunungcola. Next base: position 1,378,295 of record NW_026453181.1, on the reverse strand, counting down.
ACTTTGCCTAATGGTATTTGGTTCACTGTACGGGGGTGGTTGAACCCCAATATACAGGGTGCTTCTGCTCGCCTGGGCATGAAATTGGCAGAGGGGTGAAATCAAAGCCAAGTGGCCAAGTGTGTGGCAGGCAAAACTGTGTCAATAAATTATTTCAGCTTGGCTCTCGCTCAGGTGTTAAATTGTCTCCTCACAGGAAAGGGGTTAGGGCTATATACAACTTCCTAGATCTTCCATCCTTCGATGATTTGTCAACGCACGTGTTGCACACGTCAACTGCGTAAATAAGCGGGAAATTGGCCAGCAGTAAAAGCGGCCACGACAAGAGAAAGTCGAGACCCTCGAACTGCCGGCGAGCCATGAAATTTTCTACAACACTTGGCGACATTTCCCTTCGATTTCCCAATCCCCGACCTCCAATCAGTTTCTCTTTGGCACACTTGTCGTATGAGTGATTTATTGCCTCTGACTCCTCTTGACCATCGCCTGAATCGAATTGAAATAATAAAGTTGAAATTAGTTGCGGTCCGAAATGGAAATGGGCGAACTGGAATTGCAATAGTTTTATGGCAAAAAACGCAGAAAAACAAAGCGAGAGGAAACAATAAAATTGATGAATCGCATAATACGAGCAAGGTTGTGGACTTTGGTCCGTTGTTGGGGGCAAAATTTTGTGGCCAAGTTCGGTTTCCGTTTGGTAAAGTTTTTCCACAAGGGAAAACGTCGATTGTTATCGGTGGCAGTTGAAACTGGGTTACGTAAACAGTAAGGGAAAATATAAATTCCAATTAAATCACGTGCAATAGTTGAATAAGTTTTTAATATTTAAAAGGGAAATCAATTGAGAATCGTTTAAAATTGGCTTGGCAACGATTTACTTAGCTAGGTAAATATAATTAATCGTCATCAGACTTTGAAAACATACAATATTCTTTGTGATGGTAGGCCTTTATGAATTTCAAAGAATTCTCAATGTTTTCGCAAAACTTCTTCTCTGATCGCACATATTTACATGTGTACATCTGGTGAATGTCAACATCCTGCCCATTTAAACCATCCATCAACGCATGGCCATAAAATTTGAGCACCCAACTGGACGACTCCTCCCTATTATAAAGAGGGTACCCAATTCGCTATTGGTGCCCAGAGCTGTGGTTTTACCAGAGGCTGAGCAGTGGCCTCCATAACAACTTCGGCCTACACCCAATACCACATGGAGCCACTCGAATAGGAGAGCTCTTCCCGGGCAACTCCATTCAGCCAGCCAGCCAGCCATATGTGTTGAGTGATTAAGAACATGTTAATGGCTTTTAATCAATTTGCAATTTTTCCGCTTTCCTATATACCAATACTTTTTATATTTTTTTTTGTCGCTCACTGGGCTGTGATGTAATATGTAATGCGAAATTGATATTGCTATGCCGGGGCTGATGGAAGAGTTGGGTGGTTGGGGGACTTTCCACGAGATTTTCTACATATTTTAATGATAGTTTAATTTACGGCAATTAAAACGGTCTACACCAGTGCACTACCGACTCTGCCTGCGATTACGTAATCAGTGAGAGAAGACAACAACAGGCAGCAGCAACAGAAGAAGCTCTTCTCGGCAGGTCTTGCATAATGATCAGTGTCTTTTCAGCAGTGTTGCCCACCTTTGAAAATGGCTAAAACCTTTGTACTCGACTAATAGTATTTATAAGAAAACTCTGTACATACTTTTCTTAAAATGTTGTTTATTCAATTACTATTTAAAACTTTTTTCACAACACTATTTTTTTTTGTAACCTTGGTTAACTCTTTTAATAGAATCTTTTAAAGTTCTAGATTTATAGAAACAGTCAGCCCTAGCTACAAAATGGAAAAGTTGGCATCACAGCTCCTCTTCCACCGATTCCCGAGTGGTTTCCGCTGCTGGCCTGCGCTTTGGCTTCCTGACTTGCCATCGATCTCGAGCCCACCTGGCTGGGATGGCCCCAGATGACTCGGCTTAGACCCCGACTCCAACCAGTTAACGTGGCAGCCATCCATGGCATTCGAAAGCGTCGAGATGCGGCGACAGCAACTTGATATGCAGACAAGGAAGACAAAGTGGCAGGATCGTCAATTAATTCGCTAGAAGTTTGCTGATTTCCAACAGATAAAAACCCTCGAAACCCAGCCTGATTATCGGTCAAAAACATACTCCAACGTTAAACACTAGAAATCGAAAAATTTGTCTATAGGTTGCCTCTTGCCAGACCTATTAAAATGTATGTCTGTGAAAGCTTTTTTGTAATTCTCTAAGTTTCTGATGCAAGAAATCATGACAAATAAATTGAAGTAAACTTAAAAAAGTTTGAAAATCTCATTTTACATATTTCCAAAACTATTTTTTAACCATTCTATGCATCTTTAGGTTTTTGCAATTTTAAAAAATGATGCTTTCAATATAATGTTGTTGGTAGTAGGATTCCTTTTCATACTGTGCTAATATATATATTACCTCCCTTGATTGATCCATTTATAATTGGCACTTAATTATAATACCATTAGCATTAAAGCCTTGGGCAATAGATACACTTTCCTCTATCGGCTGCACACCAGATTTCAATCTACGAGATTCTTCAGAAGCTTGTTTGGCCACTTGCATAATTAGCGTTTGTCGTGTTCGGGGTGTGTTCGGCCAAATTGTCGCGTTAATTGATTTTGAATGGTCAGCTTAAGTATCCTTCCTCAGATGATTGACCACAAGGGGTTGACGAATGGGTGCAATACATATATATACCTTAAAATATATATCTCGGTGAATTCTATAAACGACAGTTATTTGCTACAGTCTGACGTCAAACAAATCAGTTTATGGTGTAGTCAGAACAAATTGCCTCTTGATTGAAATAAATGTGTTGCTGAGTGAGACTATGAATCTTGGGGTCCTTTTTATACCCTGGCAGAGAATATTATATATTTCTGTCAGAAGTTTGCAACGCAGTGAAGGGACAATTCCGACCCTATAAAGTACATATATTCTAGGAGAGTCGATCTAGCCATGTCCGTCGGTCCGTCTGTCCGTCTGTCCGTCTCTCAGTCTTAAAGCTATCTGTATGAAACATTCCCAAAAGTTGTATTCTTATTGCAGGCAGTATATAAGTCGGACGAGGCGGATCGGACGATTATACCAGCTATATACATAAAAACAATCGGAAAAATAAACAAAAAAAAATTAAAGCCTTGTTCATTTTAAATTTTTTTAGTTTTTCAAAATTTAATCATGGTTTATTATTCCAAAATAACGGTTTAAAGCTCCCATGGGAAGAACAAAAATTTTACTTATTTACTTATTTTTCACTTTTTATTTTTATTGATTTTGGTTAATTCTGAACTATTAAACCATTACTAAGGTTTAATAATTCAGAATTATTATATTTAAATCAAATCGGAAAACGATAGGAACGAAAAACTGAAAATCAACACAACTTCAATGTTTTTAAACATAAGCGAATTAGATATATCAAAGAATATTACATTTTTGCAAAACTGCAAGCTTTTGACTTGCCGAAGTTTGCTTTCTTTCTTGTTAATAGATGTAAAAGTTTTGTTTAAAACTGGATTTTCATTAAATCTTATATTTTGTGCTAAACTTACACTTATTTTTGAAATAAACAGATTCTTAGTTGCAATTTTAATGTTAATTGGCCGTGTTTCTATTTTGTATTCGAAACTCAATAATGTGGCTAGCCATAAATTTTCTACACACTGCAAGTAATAAAGGCGTATGCGTAACCATAATAGAAATGGTTAAAGAATATTTAATTTTGGCAACAACGGTAAGGGTATATAAACTTCGATTTCCTGAATTAAAATAATAAATTCCCGTTTATTAACCACTTGCGTGTGCAATGTTCGGATTTGTCAAGCGAAATACCGTACTGTTCAGAAATCCATATTCTAGACTCGCTGTGTATTCAGCATTTGTGCGTTCTTTATTTGTAATCCTTTAGGCACTATTCCTATAAAAATAATTGAGTGGCTTCAACAAAAATTCTTAAAATTTCCACTGCAACCAATGCATTTTCTGAGCCAATTTCATCTTACTCCATTAAGGACTTAAAGGACTTTGCGGTCGCTTAACTCCCTGCCAGCTAGCATTCTTTTTTCTTGGGGACCCGAGAAGCTTAGGGAATATTATATATGTTATGTTTTTATGTTTATAACTTTGTACGCACATAAGGATTTAAGCCAATGGTGGAATAAATAAAGAAATAATAATGGTAACAAGATTGTGCTCAATTTAGGACTGTTGTAATGTTAAACTATAGTTTAAGTCTTGACTCTAGAAAAGGTTGCGCAGTAATTGTAAATTTGTGAAACCTTTAAATTATTTTTAAAAAATTTGTAAAAATGTTTATACTAAAAACGGATAAAACTTTACTTTAGTAAGTACTTAATTATATTAAAAGTGCTGCTGAGCCCCAACCGTTTCAATACAGGCAAAAACGTTCTGCTCCAATCTTTCAATGCCCCATAATTATCCTCCCATTGATCTACAATTTATAGCATTCCATTCGTTTAATCCCATTGCCAGCTTAACTTTAAAGTGGAATTTTAAATCGCAGCAACTGTCGCAGCTCATTAAGCATCCAAAGAATTTTTGGACCGCGACAGGGTCTGGAACAGGACCATGGCTTACTCGCTCATAAATTAGCAACAATTTCATTTTGCTATTGGAATTGACGGCCAGTACCGCGGCAACACCCGTGATTCTCATCCCTGTTGTTCCCCCATTGCTCCAAAATGGCACTGGCACCAACTGGGTCCATAAATCAAAAGCAGAGCATGGCGTTTAATACACTTGACGTCAGATTTCCGCGACAATTTGCGCATGAATTAAACATAAAAGCAAGTGAGGTATACACGAGTGGAATGCCCTATTCTCCTACCCCAACTCCATATATAGGGCAGTTGGGGTTTTTGGAAAAAGGTATGCCTTTTCTTGCACCAAAAAAAAAAAGTTTATTAATGACGTTCAAAATGTTCAGCATTCTAACAGGCAGTTATTTAGATTTTTCTCTATTAAAGACTCAAAGACTCCAAACTTTTACAAATCACCTTTTTGTTTTTTTTCTTCACGCCATTATAGAGTGGCTCGACTATTAAATACCTGTTAATCTGTTAACCATTTTCAAAACAATTATAGGTCTTATATGCCCCACTTGCAACTCAATTGGCACGACAAAGATATATATAGTGTTAAGGTTTTTCTTTCTGCTAGAGCTGACATCATTGACATAATTTAAATAAACTTCTAAATAACTTCTAAAAATATTGTGTTCGAGAATTCAAAATTATTCCAAGTCATAGCTTAACAGTAAAATTATGGCTTCACTGATAAAAATGAGTTCTTTAAAGAAAATGTTCTCAAATTTAAATTCTTTACTTTGCTTAAATAATTTTAAAAATATATTAAAAATTATATACGTATTATTTGTTTTGTCTTCTTCATAAAATATTTGCCTTTTATTTAATTTCCAGTAATTTCGAAGACAATTTTAAAATTACTGATCATAAGTAAGTTATTTGTACATATATATGTGCAATAGGTGCCAATAACCTTAGTTTTGCGAGTGTAATTTGCCCGTCGAGCGAGCAATAAAAATCAAAGTAGGTAACACGCGAAAATAAAACACTTGACACATTAAAACACCGACAACGGCCGCACACATGGGTGGCCCAAAGGGGGGTCTTCAATTGGTTGCCCGGGGAGGAGCGTTGGGCGCTAAAGGGGGCGTGACAACGCCATGAGCAATGCGGCAACAAATTTCCATTTTGTCGCTGAAGCGATGACGACGCCATGCAAATAAGAGACACTCCGTGGACCCTCGACATCGGGGACGAGCGAAATGAGCAGGATATGTGGCTGCATATATCTCGGATATCTACATACAGTACACTCCATACACCCACTCACGCATTATGCACGCCTGACTATGGCTGTGCTTCGAAGTGTCATACATACAAATTTAACGAGTCGCATTTATGATACCACAGACAAGTATAATAATTTCAATTAACGACACCCACGGGTGTTTTTGTGCCGTTGCAGGCTTATCCAGGGGCTGCTGTGGGGGTTACGGGGTGAAAGGGATATGGCAGGAAGTCTATGATAGGGATGCGGTAATTCACGATTCAAATACTTTCAAAATTGATAGAATTAACGTTAACTGACTTGTTAAAGAAAAGAACACTAAAAAAGACTATTATAAAGAATCTATATCCAATCAGAAATAGTATATTTAAAAATTATAAAAATAAAAAAAATTTTATATTTAATGCATATTAGATGATCATAATTTATATATTGCGATTTGAAGAATACAGTAAAATAGTATGTTTAAAGATACACTGAACTGAAAAAAAAAGTTCTTGAGTGTCACAGAAATTTGTAATGGTTGATTACAATGCAACCAAAACTCTTCAGTGCCACAGAAGCTGAAGTCTTTCAATGTTTGCCTTTCGATTTATTTTTAATTTCTTTTAAAACGTTATAAAGGTTTTATTTTGAGTTAAAGTCTAAAGTGATTAAAAGTGGAAAATTTGTTCTTGATATACTTTAGAACCGAGCAAGTGAAATGATTACTTTGAGTTATTGATTTAAATTCCTATATAATTTTTTTAATTTCAAATGTATACCAAAAAGTCGTGATTCTACACATTGACATTTTTTCAGGTGAAAAAAGTAACTGTTTATCGCACGTTCATCACAATTCCCTCACATAAGGGAAGAAGTAGACCTCATTTACTTTCATTAAGCTTAGGCGTTGGGGGCAAACTGAAGAAGCAACAGTTGATGAAAATATTGCGAAAGAAGATGAGACCGAATGGGCCAACGTACGTGCTACCTGGGCAGGTAATCTTCAATTACCTGGAGGACAGAGAGTGTGTATCTGCATTATAATGCGCTAATTAACAAAACTCACACACGTATACACATTTACCTTGGCCACACTTCCTTGGCCAAGTTTTTAAGGCCTTATCATCAGCATAAAGTTTTTAATGAGCCATTTTGTCGCTGTTGACAACGTTCCTGTTGTCCCGTTTTGTTGGATATGTGGCTGTAAACGAGGGTCGTGGGGTGTAATTCAAAAGCGAGACGAATTTGTTATGACAAGCTCAGTTGACACATTTTAATTAAATTTAATTAATGCATTCAGCAGCATCCCGCACCCCCAACATAAGCTAAACATAACGCCACCACAGAATGAGTGAAAATAAAATCCGAAACGTGCAACGCAAGAGTGAAAGTGAGGTGTATTTTATTTTATGATGTGTTACATTTGCCGCCTCATGTAAGAAAGGTTGTGAAATCAGAACATGTGTATAAAATTTGACCTTGATAAAAGTGCTGGGATAAACATAGGCAACCATTAAGTTAAGTCCACAATGCGTGGCCTAATATTACTATATCGTATTATATTACAAGTATCTTTATGTTTTGGATACAAAGGATATGTTGTGAATACAAAAGTTATTATATTTTGTTCCCGGAATTTAATTATTATTTATTTATTAATCCAAAGCCTCTGTTCTTTACGACCTCAAAGGATGGCTGAAATAGGAAGTAGTCAACATACGATAGGATTTCTTCGTTATTCATTCTCAACTCAGGAGCTATAAGCATGATCAACTTCTTCTTTCTGGCCTTATACAGACAAAAAAGCAACTGACGCGCTGATTTATCGCTTTGCTCCTCCACTGAAGTACTAATCTAGGAGATAAAAAAATATTTATTTAGCTAATTATCGAACACATTTTAGTACCATTTTATCCAAGTGCTTTCTAAATCCGATCTAATCAGCCAGTAGCTCAGATCGTTATTTCAGCTTCTTGCTTTTAGTGCCACGTAACTGCAGGAAAAACTTGATCACTGGTCATTCAAAAAAAGAAATTGCCTCTGTCCATCGGCTGCTCGACTACAATTATTTTATTATTTTTCCGGCTCCATTGCTTCCTAGTAGTCCTACACAAAAACGCCTGTAAATAATATCAATTCGTCAGCTTTAAGTTAGCCAGCTAAATATAGTCGTTCGTTCAAATACTATGTAAAAGCTGCAGGTTTATCTGTACACAATTTAGTTAATGTCAACCAATCTTGCAATACCTATATGAATTTCTAGTTTCTTTTGCTGGTGGGTAGAATTTGTTATATCCCTGCCAAAAAAAAAAAGGTCTTGACTTAAGCTATTTTCATCCGTGGGCATTTCATTTTATAGATGTGCGTTTAATTTTTATGTCCTTGCAGAGGGTGATATAAATTCAGTCAGAAGTTTTTGCAGCTGTGAAGAAGACATTTCCGACTCTATGCAGTATATATATATTCTTGATCAGCATCTTTAGGATATTCGACCCAGCCAACCAGAATATATAAACTCAAACTGAGAATTTTCGGTCTTGGATTTTTCTGAGTTCAAAAATGCTCAGATTGAGTGCAATATAATTGATTCATTTTCTCAGTGTACAATTGGGTTCACTTTCCTTCTGGTCCTCATCCCCATCATCATCATCCATGTCATCGTCATAGTTATCGTCTTCCTTCTCAGCTCCTGAGAGTCCGGGTCCTCTTCCCCTCCGAAGGCGCACGGTGCTTCGGTGATGGACTTGCCACAAATGAGTACCTGGGAAGAAAGAGTAAATTTTGCATTATACATTTGGGGACAATGATAGTTCGAAGTTAGTAAAAGTAGATTTTACAAAGGGTACATCTAGCAGGGAATTGGACTGAGTAAAATATCGGATTAAAATCCATATTTCCGTTATAAAAAAACTATTATGTTTAGAGCCGTAAAGCCATTTTCCATTATGTCAGCTTGTGCAGCTATAAAAAGTCATTTCACGAATCCAGAAATTATAAGCTTTACTTCAATGACAGAAGCTAATTATTATCATATTCTTCTGTTCTGGATAAATGTCTAAAAGGTCGGAACCTGTAAGTTTGGCTCCATCTAACGTAATTTCGTCTTGTATTTTACATTTGCTGGCGTCATTGACCTTCGGTTTCGATTCCAGAAATTTCGATTTAGAAATAACATAATCCTTTGTTTAGCTAGTGGTATTCTTTTTCTCAATTGTACCTTATATTGTGCCTTTTAAGAGCAATTTTCTTTTGACTTATATGTAAGTATTAATCCCTTAAACCCTAAATTTTATTTTATTTATTTTAAAATTGATAATAATTAATGAGATTTTGAATTTATAAGTCGGGGCACCTGACTAAAGCCTTCCTTCTTGTTTTAGCTATCATTTTTTGCGTACTTATCTGCGTATACTATTTTGCATTATTCTAAGACAGGTTTTAAAATCGATCTGTAAGGTATGACCTAAGTCTTAAAATTAAAACTCCTAAAATGTTAAAATTAAAACTCCTACAATGCTCCTTCCAACTGCGTTTTGTTTTTATCAAAACACCACCCACCTTGTTAACTTAAACAAATAGGATTACTGCAGCACTTGCAAAGCAAGTGCATTCGAATGCATTTTGGCCTGTCATCATTGGGTTATACATTTTGTGCAAACAGCAGCCGAGGCAAAACCCCAAAAGTCAATCAGTCTGAAAATTATAAATGCAAATTGGTGAAGCCGGTGAGGCTGGCAGCTCATTGATTACTGGGATACGGAGAGAACATAAACAAAGGTCCACCGCACAACACACACATCCAGGCAATCGACTGGCCAAGACGGATGGACAGTATATAACAATTAGAAGTATCCTGCTCATCCATGGAACCGGAGGCGACGGGGAGGCACCAGGTAATCCGAAGCCATGTGGACAAACGGCAGTGGCAAAGGCAACTTGTCAGCTCGAATGACGTTTTAATAAGTCACATAATTCATGGGTCGAGAATGGGTGGGGGCTGTAGGTTGGGCAGGGGACGGATTCTCCACGAAGCGTTGAGACTGGCGAATGTGGATGTGCCGCGTTCCCCCGAAACTCCAGATTACTTGTTTAGCATGGAGATTGCAACGCCACTGTAATACAGTGGGGTGCGTTTCGCCTTTACACTTGGTTATTGATATTGATAGGTTATCAGTATTATAAATAGCCAAATTAAACCCTTTATAGAAATATTACATTGTTGCAAGTGCAGTATGTTGAATTTAATGTTCATGAAATATATGTGTAGGTATAATAATTATTTTTTTGTCAATATATTAAAGAGTAAATTCATTTATTATACTTGCCAAAAAATTTTAGCAATTTTCGTTCATTGATGCATTTAAGTTTCTGATACCTAATAAAATAAGGAATAGTTATAGGGATGATAATTCTTCTGCTTCTAGATCAAAAGGGATTTTTAAGAAAACGCATATGTAAATCATAGTCAAGAGTACAATTATTGTTTTATTATGGGAGTTGCTAAAATTATTAGCTTAATGTTGAACATATCCTAACAGCCAACCCACTGTACACGTTCACCTGATTTGTCCGCGTAGCATCCATTGGCCTGAGGGCAAACGGCGCTTTTGGAACGCTTTGACACATGCTCCCTCCGCCACCCTGTGTCCATCCTCCATCCTCCATACCCCCATTCCAGCTTGTCAACTGCTCATTTGTCATTGTAATTGATTTTATGCCTGAGCTTTTGACTAAGGTTGTCGTGCCGTTAAGTTCGCCCCTGTGGGGACTTGGTGAAGAGGATAGCTTGGCCTAGAGCAGATACTTGAATCGGAACACAGAAAACATTTATATTAAAATACATATTATTTTCTCAAAATATTTTAGCTATACTGTTCTTAGTTAAAAAATGGAATGCAAATGCCCACAAATATTCTTTGTACAATTGAACTCTGCGCTTTCTTAAAGGTTCTTAAAAAAGCTACATAGCTTGCAACTTCAAAAATATTGTTTTTTTTTTTTTTCATTTTTCTCAAAATTACGTTTTTTCAAGTCGTTGCGTAACATAACTCAAAAAGTAATGAACCCATATGAATGAAATTTTACACATTCCTTTAACAGTAAATACTTTCGGCTGAACCCAAGTTTTTAGTTAAACAATTTTTTTTTATATTTTTAAGGCAATAATAGGTTGATTAAATTAAATCAAATAAATAAATAAATAAATCAAATGAATTTAAGTTCAGGCTTTATGGACCGCAAGACGCCACTTGTTTGAAGAGACTCCGACCGGCCGCCACTACGGGATAAATAATAATTACAAATAAAAAAAACTCTGCATACTCTTGAAATAAAGATATTTACCGTGAAAAAAAAAACTTGAATATTTATATCCATTCAGAAATTAGAAAAAAAACCACAAGAATCTGTTTTTTTTTTTCAACCTCGGAAACCATTCTGTCCCCTTAATGGAGAACTAACCGTACAAATGTGAGGTAAGGGAAATTTATTCCAGTACTCAAAGTCGCCCATAATATAAGTTTTATCTTGGTTTTATTTCGATTAATGGAAGCTTGACAAAAAATGATTTTTAATAATTGTTTTTAATATAATTTTTAAATAGTAAAATCTTAATTTTTAAGATTTTTAAATTTAAAAGTGCCATCTCCAACACAAAGCATAACATACGGTGTTTTTTTCGTGTGCACATGCACATACTGATGATAGGGACGAATGAAGGGGCATCCGCAGACTGGATTGGTTTTTGTGGCTAAGATAGTTTGAGCTACCTGGCAAGCTGGGCACTAGCCTTTTGCCTGATATATTATTCGATTACAGTTAGACGTAAATCAAGTGGAAGAGCATGATGTAGCCATCACTTGAGCTCCAGGTTCAGGATGCGAATTGGGGCTTTAGTTGGGAGAAGTTATTGCGTTGACTTCATATGACAACGAGTCAAATTGAATGTCTGCTTGGCCGTTGGTCACCTGGGAGGCTGGAACCAATAAACTATGGAAGAAGGTCAAGCGGATGTGGTTGCACATGGGGCGATGTTAAAATTTGTCAGGGCTAAGACGGATAAGCTAAAGATTAAAGCACTAGGTGGCTTAGAACAGATACCTTTCGGTTCAAGTTTCAAAAGATGATCAATAAAATGAAATCATTTTATAAGTAGGTATTTAAATGAAATTTATCGTGAGAATATTTACATTGTTTACCTGCATCAAATTTATATTTAATGAATTTTGTATTTAAAATATATTTTATAATATTAAGTTTTATGCTGTAATATGAATAACTATGCTAAGATTTACCATATTTATAGTCTACAACATTATATTAAAGTGAAATATTGTAAATATAAAATTCATTAAACATAAAATGATGCAGGAAAGCAGTTTAAAGATTCTTAAGATTAATTTCCAGTGAGTACCTATTTACTAAATCACTTGCAAAATGTTTAGAAAGTTACTTAAGCTCTTATTTATAATTTATTATATGCAAAAAGGAAAATAGGCGCTCAGAATAAATAAGTATAATAAAACATGTCACTGTCACTAGTGAGTGTCGTAAAATATACGGTACAAATTTCTTTTAGCATTGAGACATTATATTAAACCAAAAATGCGACTTTATAGAAGTAAAGTATCACTCTTTTTCTAGCATTTCTAATTGAATTTTAACACATTTTGTGACGGGATTATTCAATGACGATGCGAGTGAGAGATTGAGGAAAGCGCCACCCAATCGGTCCAACTTAATTTTCAATCAATGCACGAAACCAGAACAAAAGGCTGGCCAAACCCGGCGGAGGAACCGGTAGCCCGGAGCTGCCTGTAATGGAGGCGACTGTTTTATGGGTGAGCGCTTTGTATCTGGGAGATACGTAGATACTTCTTGTGGTCAGCGCCTGAGGCGCGCACTCGCATTCACGTTTTGTGGTGGCAAAAGAAAATCCTTGGCGCTCATAAATTTTTATAGCTTGTAATTATTTGGAATGTCGGGCTTGACGGGTCCGCAGTTGGGATCCCCCTTTCCAGCCGCTCCTCATCTTCATGGCTTTTAGTGTTGTGTAATCTGGCTTTTTTCAAAGGTCAAAAGCCGGAAAATGTTCGCTTTTGCGATGCCTGCTATTCGCAATATTTTAAAATTAAGTTTTAAGGACAATATTACAAAATTTTCATTGAATCGAAATCATTTCGAAATCGATTTTTTAAAACCGAAACAGTCGATTTTGGTAGAGTTATAAATATTATTATTTAATAAATTAACAGACTTTGAAATAAGGAAAGGCTTGGCCATGGTGTGCACCTGAAAGTTGAAAATTCCAGCAAAGAATGTATTTTTTAGAGCGATAAATAAAAAAGTTTGCTAAATTTTTCGACCAACGATAGTATAGATAGTGCTATCGAAAGTTTAATTAATTCTAGAACGGAGATCAGTCGTTTTAAAATCTTGCTGATTTTTACTTAAATTTACGAGTCGTTCTAAATTTATTTAATATTAATAACATTAATTCAAATTTAAATTCATTATTAGAGAAGTTAGTACATTTACAAATGCGTTAAAAATAACTTGATTTTGTTTAGCTTTCTCTAGCTATTTTATGAATTGAATGCTAACGCTGATGGTCATTCTGATCTGCGCATCCGCGGCTGGCTTTGTTTGGTTTTCGGCTTTGGAGCAATGCGAGATTTATACTTTGGCTTAATTAATGGCAATGCGTTTGCGATTGGCTTTTATGGCTAGTACGCGTATCTGCTGGATGCATTCGAACAGCAGTTGTCTGTAATTAGTCGTGGCCAGCTGAGAATCGTGTTTGCTGCGCTGTCTTGGCCAAAGCCATTACGCTTTGCTCTCTCTTAGGTGATAATAAAGTTGTCAGCTAATGAAATTGGCAATGCCAAGAGCCACAATCACGATTGTTGTTCGAAAAAGGATTGATAATGAATTTTCAGACCACTGTGCTTCTGAGAATGGTCATAATTAAGAGTAAAATATATTGAATGGAAGTCGAAATAATGGATAGTTTCCTTTCACTAAAATTTCTCCATAAAATCTTTTATGTGATTTTTAAATAGAAAGGATTTAAAAAAAAAAAAAACAAAAATTTAAGTATGAAGCTATTTTTGTTTAACTGAATAAAATACATAGTTGAGAAGGTAACAAAAAAACGTATATTTGTATTGGTATAGTTGGCAGATCCACCGGGGAATTATGTCATTATGTTATGTTATTTTCAAGGAAAAATTTCGTTTTAATAAATCTGGAAACATTTATGTTGCAAAAATCAAGTAACAATAGTATTCTTTACTTTTTTGTTGGCTAATCATGACACTGTAACATATCAGTGCGGACTCGAACATTATGCATATAGCTTTGCTTGCTCATTATCTTCACTGCCGGCACTTCCCCAATTTCCCCGATTCTCGGCCACTTTCAACGCCTCGGCGAGCAAACTCAATTACTTAGAGAACACGCTGTTGTCCCGCACTTCTACGGCCGCGCCACGCCCCTCTCCGCTGGCCGCCCCTTACAATCCTGAGGCGATTCCTGTCTTTGGGCTTGGCTTTTACTTTGACTTCGTTTCGTTTCTGCCTTTCTGCCCCGGCAACTTAAAATGCAAACATTTGCCGAGCTTCTCCGGAGCTGCTGAGCTCTTCTCTACATGGCTGTTCTTGCCTTTTTGATGATTACAAATTAATCACACTTTAAACATGGCAATTACGCTCTGGAGGGAGCCACAAAACTTGCATAGACACATGGCCGGCGAATCCCGATCCCGGCTTCCTCAGCAGCGAAGTTGCCTTCTTTTATATGGAAAATTGCTTCCTTTCGCTGTTTAACTTTCGTTTTAATAAATAATCAAGTAGGCTCTGAGTCGGGAGCACAGCTCCACTTGAGCTGTTTTAAGCTCCACTTTAGCTGCTCCGGCACTCAGAAAAAAAAATTAAAACATAAATATTCAAACTGTAAAAAAACAATACGGAAGGTAAAAATGTTGTTCTTCAACAAAATTTGTTGGAGCGAATTTTGTTTTTATTTCAAAATTGTATGTAACTATAGATTGAAAAAAAAAATGGGAAGCAAGTAGAATAATATAGAATCAAGAGATTATCTGTTAAATATAAAAACTAATAAATATATAAACTAAATACAGAAATCAAGCATCCAAAAATTAAAATTAATATCTATGGACAGAATAAGGTAAAATCAAGAGATTATTTGTTAAATATAAAAACTAAAAGCAGAAATAAAGCATCCAAAAATTGAAATAAATATCTATGAAAAGATTCCTTGTCGACTTACTTAATAATATTTTTTTAAATTTAACTACATATTATAATTAAACCTTTAAAGAATGTAAGATAAAATTTTATAAGAAAATAATGAAAAATAAGAGGTGTCCGTGAATCTTCGGAGGCGCCTTGAGCATTTTTAAGTGAACATCGCGATTTTAGCTAAACAAAATCGGTGAGTTAAAAAAAAAATAAATAAAAAAAAAAATTTTCATGAGAATTATAAGGACTTCATGAATACGTTTTTATGCAAAGTCAAAGCCACACGAATTTTTTATTGTTCACTTTTTGATTTGAGTGCATTTGCTCTTCTGAGCTGCTGCTGTTCGTCAAGTCCCTCGTGTAATTTCCAGGCAATTTCTCATACCCATAATTGCATAATTTCAAAGTTGTTGGCAACTTAATTGCGCTGCACATTGGACCAGGCCAAGACCGATTCTCGGGCTACCTGTCCTCCCTCTGGCTGCCTAGTGCTGTCCCGCTCCAGCTGCTGTCTTCGGTGTAAATAAAACCTTTTTAAACGGTTGTCAGGCGGTTGGAACCCACGATGGTCCTAACTGCCAGCGACTTCAAAAGCGCGCATCATCATCAAACATGTGTTGTTGGAGTGGGCCCAGATCGGCCCCTCCCCCTGTGACCGCCCCCACTTATCCCCCATTTCCCCACACCCCCCGTTGCCCCACGGTCATTTGCCATCAAAGTTAATATGCTTTATATTAAATTCTGTTCTGTTGCCTGGCCTCCTTTCAGTCCGGTTCAACTGCTCGGCCGGCAGGCATTTTATAATCTGCATCTGCCGCACTTCCCTATTGCCCTCCGCCCACCGACCACCGCCTACCGCCCCCTTCTCAGCCATGTTTGTGGAATTGTTTTCATTTTTCCCCACTTTTTCCATCTGTCCTCTGCGTGTCGCAAACATTTCGCTTCAAATTACTCAATTAATTTCACTTAAATGAAAAACAAAGTTAAGGCGAGCTTTTAATGTGGGAGAATCAGAAAACAGGAAATGCTGCAGCCCGTCATTCCCACCAGGAGTTACAAAATTGGTAGGCATTTGCGTGGAAATCGCGGATAATTGGTCGAGAATAAAACAAGTTAAGGAGCCAATTTATGGTTCGTAGAGCATAAAATGAAAGCGAAATTATATGGTTCAGAAGATCAAGTTAAGATAAAAGAAAAGGCCAATACTTTTTCATTAATAACAGCATAAGAAATGATTTATTCCAACTGTGCAAATATTTTGTTTATCCCATAATAAAATTTTGGAATTATTTCATGCAGACAAATGATATTCAACAAACCTAGTAAAGTGTTAATCAATTAATCTTCGATTTTGTCGTAATTAACTTTAAAAGCGTATCACATCTTGTTTTACCAGAATTCCTAACAAGACCCTGTTAAGCCATCCAGAAAAAAACCTGATGGCCGAAAAAAATTCTTTTTCACTTGAAGTTCATGTAACCTTTTCAAAACTTTGAAGCAACCAACGCTGCCACCTCCGCAAACATCCAAGGAGTGTTGACAGGAGAAAGGTGCTCTACAGGGGAGCAATTCAGATCAGACAGTAGGCAACAAGCATTTCGAAATTGATTTATGAGCACATTTCTTGCAAATGAGCCAAGAAAATCAAAACAAGACTGCTAGTAGGAACATATATTCCTGTTTCGGCCTCCACTCCACTGGTTCTTCCCTGGCCAATGCCGATGTGGACCGGCCACAGAGCCAACGAAATGCATTTGGCACGCAATTACGGCCCAAAGTGTTAATTGCATTTCCGCTCTGCTCTGCGCTGCATCCAAAGGAACAGAATCACCAGCAGGAGCAGAAGCTGGATGGCTGGAAGTATGGAGCCGAGGCTATCCAAGCCATCAAATGCGGCACGGCCCTCAGCTCACGCATTCGGCATTAACCAGAGACAGCTTACTCGCACTGCAAAAAAAGCTCTGCAATCGTAATATGAAGTGTAGAATAAACGAAAAAAAATAATATAACAAAACTATTATACAGATATGATTATATCTGATCTGATATCTGATCAAAAATAAATATGGAAGACAAACTTGAAGAAGCCAATGGTACTTTTTCATTATCTCAGTATTCTAAACCTTAATTGAAAAAATAATGTATTTATTTACTTCATTTATTTTTGTTAAGCAGAAAGAGGCTTTAAGGATTGAAGGTCGATATTTTTACATCAGTGTATAAATGTAATTATTCTGAAGATAAATTTATTTTTTTTTAAATAAAAAGGCACATTGTTCAACTAAAAAGGAACACTTGTTTAAATATTAAATCCCCTACATCGGTTTTACAAATATTTTTCCTTGTTATAATAAACATCAATATTTATTTTATAACTGAGTTTAAGCAATTAAAGCTTAACTAAATGTAACTATTTATAGTTGGAGCTAAAAACTTCCATCAATATTTAAATATAGATAGGAAAAAAATCTGCAATGTGGGCATCCTCAAATTCGAAGGTTTAATTTTCATGGAGCCTTTCGGCTTTTTGGTTTACAAAAGCAAATCTTTTTGTTTTAAACTTTCCTCCCAGTGCACTGAAAGAAGTAAGTGTGGCTAAGCCAAAGCCAAACCAAAGCAATTGGCTGAGATAAGCGAGCGGCAGAGTTAACGGCGCTTTTCTGTGTGGTGCATCGCGAATTGTAGAGGAATCCAGCGGGGAAAAGGGAACGTAATGGCCAAGACGCATGCGTGGCACTGCGGACCTGGCCAAAAACAGAGCAAAGAAGTCCAGACACGCAGCAGGCAGTCAGATGGAGCGAAACTAAGTCAAACATTTGTAGAACACGGCGGAGAATCGAACAGAGGGGCCGCAGTCCGAAGATCTCCCGGGGGAATCGCGGATGAAAAAGTGGAAAATTTATGGGCCCCAAAAGGCGAATAGATGTCGTAGATTCCGCATGCTGCAGCGAATAGTTAAAAGCCGAGGATGGGGGCTTAGCCGTAGCTACCTTGTAGATCCATGGATATATGTAAAATATAGGTTGGAGGAATTGATAGGTGCCCACCACGAGATAGCAATCTTTTCCTGAGATACCAAAAACGAAAACAGCAAGCCATTTGTGAACTTCCCTTGAACTCCGTTAGCTGACCAAAAGTGCTTTTTAATTGGTCGAAACTGCAATTTGCATAGACCATTTCAAGCAGTTATCGCCCGGAGGTCTCACATTCGAAACGGGTCCCAGTTTCCATTCGGGGATCCTGCTCAGCAGCGCAACATGTGGCAACATTTTAGTGATAAGCCGCTCTGCAAAAATGTTGGCCAGCACGGTACCCAGCTGTCTGTTTCGCTTTTGGCCAAACTCCAATCTCAAAAGCCAAGCCCCGTCCCCTGGGCGCTGTCGGTTTTGTGGCATTTGTATTGGCAAATCAATGATAATGACATTTATTTGAGCTAAATCCGATGCGCTTGTGGCCCGTTCTCGAGCGGGGCTCTTGCCCAAATCCGCTAATAAGCCATTTTGACAAATTGGATGATTGCCGCGCAATCGTTCGCCTGCCAGGAGCAGATGGGACATCCCAGCGATGCCCGTCAACTGTGAAAGTGTGGTGGCGAAAGTGAAGATAAAATGTCATGCAAACAACTTCTCGGCAGATACGGAAAATGGCGTGAAAATGGAATGTGGCTGCTTATTCGCTATGGAAATTATGTGGGAAATGACAATGGCAAGGCAAAAGGAAATGTAGCAAGTAAATTTATCTAAATTCCGAATCATACTTAAAGGCCTTAGATTGCTAAAAAACAAAAATCCTATTTAACCTCGAACTAAAAATGAAAAAAAAAATTGTGTTGTATGAATTGTGCTGCTTACACCACTCAGTTTTGGTTACAAGTATGGAATTACAAAAATACTAATCTAGATTCCAGAATAGATATTCAATACATCTAATAAATATACAACTAAAATTTACATTTTTTAAACATTAAAACGATTCCTTTAAAAGACACATATTTTAATATGTATTCAAACTTTAATTGTTCTCAAATATTTGCTAACGAAACAAACTTTTATTTTTCACAGCGGCATCTTGAAATATAAACAACCTAATATGTATTTTAATATTTATGAGTAAGTTTATTTTGAAATTTACTTTATAAAATCATATTTGTTTTGGAGTATTGTGTAAATTCGTTTGTGGAATTGCCTCGTCTCCCAGAACGAATCGCTTACATCATATCCCTCTGATAGCACGTGATTGTGTTCTGGCACTCGGCATCGTGCACCTGGTGGAAAACTGAGAAAATAAAAAATAAATTGGGCATATTAAATGTAAATCATTTGAAGGTGTGGATAAAAGCATTACCATTCTTGGTGTTGAAGCAGTTCCATTGAGTCAGCTCGCATTGGCCAGGAAAATTGACCACACACTTGCCATTGCTGGCGCACACGGATAACGCTGCTTTGGGACACTGGAAATTACATTTTCCCAGTTTCATTTCCTCGCGGTGCTGGGAAATTAGTTGGGGGATGTGGGCGTGGACTAGGTTGACTATGTTGGATACCTTGTCGGGAATTACCAGCGAGCGACCTGTTTTGGCTGCATTTGGATGAGGTGTTGTATCGGAGTGCACCTGATCCTTATGATTTTCCTTATCCTTTTGGAGCTGCTCCTTTTCTTTCTGCGCCTGCTGTTCCTGCTTTTGCTTAATGGCTTGGTTCACGGCCAATGGAATATGTTTCTCCGCCTGCTGCATCACCTTCGTCACATGCAGTTGCAGTTTGTTTAGCTTTTCGGCCACATCGATGGGTGAGTGCACCACTTGCTCCACCGGCGGCATCACCACCTTGTTGTGCACCACCGGCCTTCCCTGGTGAATCAGAGTGCCGGTGGCCTGATGGTTGGTCACCCTCACCCTCACCTGTGGATGGCCAGTTTGCACCTGTTGTAGGCCAGATTGCAGCGCAGGTGCAACCTCTGGGATGTGGGCAGGGGCAGGGGCAAGGACATCACCAGAGTGTGCCAGTGGTGGAAGGAGATCTGGATAGGGTTTGACCACTGGCGCGCCACTACCACTCCCACTCCCACTCCACTCCCGCTCCAATCCACTGGCCCTGTCAGTGTGCTCGGGACCTGTGGCTTGTTCTTTATGTGCTGCAGCACCTGATTGACGTGGCTGGTTATCATGTTCTGGATGTGAACGGGCAGCTCAGTTTGCTGGGGCTTCCCCGTCGTGGTTTGGGGCAACTCTGCGGCTTGGCCCAGCGACAGGATGGCTGCGGAAGTTCAAGGATTTTCTTTATATTTTTCCAGTAGGCAAAAAATAATTTTATTATTTTAGGTTTACGTTTTGTAAAGTTTGTAAAAATCAAGACTACTGGTATTGTCTAAAATTAAGCTTTATGATATTAAAAAAATTAAACGAAGGTTAAAAATATAGTTATTTAAGAGAAAACTTGTAGTCTCACAGAAACCTTCAATTATTAATTAGTTAAGGAATGTTTCCAATATTTATTTCTTGTTTGTCTAAATCAAAATATTAAAATTCTGAATGGCATTCTGATTGCTTCTAATAATCACTTGATATAACTTTTTATATACTTCTTAAATTCTTCCGCTTTGCTTACACAGTGCTTAGTTTAGTTAAAACTTACCTAACACCAAAATAACTTTCATGTTTCTGAGATAATCCACACTTGCGTTCGTTTTCGACACTCAAAGGTGTTCTGTGACTCTTTCCCCAAAAGCTGGCACTTTATAAAGCCTTTTCGAGCTCCCTTAAACGTCACCAGCCTTGCAAACGATTTGTTTAATAACATTTGTTCATGTTATTATTCGGTTTTTATGTAAATTCTCAGCACACGAGTTGCTAACAGGTTTTTGGTTGCGCTTGAACGGACCAGTGAGCTGAGATTAGCACTTTGAAGGAAGGTGACGATGGAGAAGGGGATTGAAAATACTCGTCTTCCAGCTGGACATATCTCTCACATTGCTTTTATCGTTTCCTTATGGAACGTTATGTCTGGATGTGGCATTTTAAAATAAGAAAATTATGTGATATATTTGAAAAGCGACCAGAAATATTTTAATAATTTATGGTGTCAAAAAATATATTATGTAAGATAGCACTGGTTAGCGTTGTCAGTAATAAAAGCTTATTAACGTAAAATTTCCCAAATTTAATTATATGAAACGTTTACGTTTATATAACATTAAATGCCGGTAGTTCATTAGTTCAATAACAAAGTAAAAGTTCTTAACTAAAAGTTAAAAAAAAACTATACATTTAAATAGGTTGCTCAATTAAAATAGGTTGCCAATTTTGACCATTATCTTTTACAATAAAAAATAAGTTCTTTTTAGAAGATATTAGCACCAGTGGTTGTCATAACGTTGTCATAATAAACATAAAAAATCTTTTATTAAAATTCAAAAAATTATTACAATATATAACTTTTTTCCGGTATTAAACACTCACTAGCTCTTTAAATAACAAAAGTTTATATTTCACAGGTCGAAAAGATAAAAAAAATTTTTTTTCATCGGTAATTACACTATGCTATAAAATTTGAACACAATTTATTATAACAATAAAAGGATACTTTCTAATTTACTTATTTTACTTTATAATAAATTACTTTAAATTCCAAGAAAAAAATAATTTTAATTAAATTAAATTTAAAACTGATTGATTCCATTAAAGACATATTTTTAAGAGGAACTTTAAGACTGAAGAAATTTTATCAAAATTAGATTTTTCATTTTTGGCGACAAGTTCCTAGCATGGATAATGGTTCAAGCCGTGGATTTTTTTTAATAATACAGTAATGTATTATGAGTGTTTGTTAGCAAAAATAAAATATGTAACTCAAATTATATGGGCCGAATAACTAAAAATGTCGCCAAACAACGAATTTTCGTATTCGTAGCTGTACCGCGGAACCCTTAGCTTACGCAACATAAGTTTGAATGAACCTTTTACTCAAGAGCACCGACTTTTTATGGAAAAGTACAAATGGTTCGTGGAATTTTTCATTGTGTACCTATGTTGTTTGGGTAAAACAGTGAAATTTATTGAGTTTAATTTATTGGTCATCATGTCGCTTATATTATTGAACTGGTCAGAATGTATCGGTTAAATCTTTAATAACGTTTTCAAAAAGTTATACATTTTCCATAGCACCAACAAATTATTAATTTTCAAACAAAGAGCATTAGCGCTGTCCAACCAAGCGGAATTTTCCGCAACTACGAAAAAATTCACAATTCAAAGCGTACTTTTAGGCGGCACATACAGTAAAAGCAAATTTAAATGCTAACAATAAATATGCAAATTAGGCATTTCAAAGTTTTATTTTTAGCCAGGCGAGCCGTTTCATTACAAGGCAGACAAGGATAAAAATGACAGACAAAGCTGTTGATGCCGCTGATGATGATGCAATTTAATATCTCTGGCAGGTGTTAAAATAAGGGATTATGCAGCGAATCAGGAAGAACAGACCGCAGCATCGGCAGCAGAAGCCAAAAGCTTTCATCAGCAGAATCGTCGTTGGGTATGGGTGTATAAAATGTGGCCAGTTGGTGGCAAAATCAACAGTTTAACAGTTGCTGCGAACACAGCAAGGTAAACGCAACAAAAATAAACATCAACAGTTTCAACCGAAAGTCCATCACAAACCAACAATGAAGCTTCTGCCGCTAATCTTTCTGGGTACGTTTTTTTTTTAAACCGAAGCATAATTAATTTATTATAACAATACAATTTTTTTGCAGCTGTTGTTGCCTTTGCTGCCGCCAAAGTGGTGCCCACGTCGAACAGCAACAGTCTGAGCATTGATCAGCATGGCAAAAGGGTTTATGCGGACGAAGTCGAGGATAAATGCGACTATTTTTGTGCTGAAAAGGACCCTTCTGTATGTGCCAGCAATGGACAATGCCTTCTGAAGTTTGAGAGTCGCTGCGCCATGGCCGCGTACAACTGCCGCAATCCCCAGAAAATGTTCAACACCGTGGATGACCATCGATGCATGCAAGATTGGCAGCCACTTTGCATGGAGTCAGATCTCAAGGAGTTTGGCTTGTAAAAAAGGTTTCGGTTGAAAGGTTATATATTTAGAATTTAATAAAACTCAATTGATGAAGATAAACAAGTTCATTTTTCTTTTCGTATATACCCAAAACCAAGAAGAAAAGGTTAATAAGTTGATGCAGTTTTTACTTAAAAGAATCTACTTATTAAAAGTGTGTCGTTGTAATCTAATTATATAAATCAATATTTAAACATTATATTTTCTGTTGTTCTGGTTTTTGCTAATGCGTTACTAGGATTGTTGAAAAAACCATATTTCTTAATGTCGGGACTGGCGAGAAAAAGGAGTGAACAACAAGCTGCGAAAAACCAAAAAGCGTTAACTACCATTAATGTTTGATAAATCGAAAGAAGTTTACATTTCTGAAGGAAAATCCATTTACCCGATACATTTAAATGCAAGTTTCGATAATATCATAAGTATATCATTTATCTTAGGAGATCAAGTTTTAACATTAAAGTAACTCTCTATTAAAATAAGAGATAAAATGTTGTCATTTCATAATCAATACGATACTCACAAAACATTAATGTGAAATCGTTTTGAATTAAAATGTTTTTGTATTAGTTTTTATATCGACCTGTTAATCGAAGTTCATTTGCTTGCTAAGCTCGAGGGGACGGCTAACACAACGTTTTAATAACTTTCATCACACTTGCACCAACTGAATAGTGAAACTTAAACATGATATAACTAGCTATTAACTTCAGACTTATAGCTATCTCTAGGGATAGAAGCTACACGTTGGAACTTCTCTACGCTTCAGAAGCTTGGCTTGGCTTTTTTTCGAAAGTATTTATTATGATTTATATGCAAAGGATAAAGTAAAGATTTAAAATTAATACTCGTAGTTTAAGGTATCTTAAAGCTTCAGGTCCTCCTCCTTGCATTTCTTCATACAAATTCCCAGCCGACAGACGTCCTCATCCACTGCACGGAAGGCCAGTTCCCGATGCTTGCAGTTGAAGGTGTCCATCACGCACTGGTTGGCAAACTCGTGGACACAGTTGCCATTGTGGGCACAAATGGGCAAGAACTCGCCCTTGGTGCACAACAGATCGCAGTCCTCCATCGGTGGAGGTGTCATTGTCATCATATCCGTTGGGGGCATGGTAGTCACGCCTCCCATCAGCAGGTGGAAACAATTCCTGGCTGGCACTCGTTTGGCCATGGATGTGGACATGGGTGAGGTGGTGGTTCGACTTGTTGGCATTGGCATCACAACAACCGGCAAAAGTTCGGAGGCATCGGGATTGGGAATGCCAGGATTGGGGATTCCATTGTTCGGAATGCCAGGATTGGGAATGCCATCATTGGGGATGCCGCGATTCGGAATTCCATGATTCGGAATGCCAGGATTGGGAATGCCATCATTGGGGATACCTGGATTGGGAATGCCATCGTTGGGGATGCCGCGATTCGGAATTCCATGATTCGGAATGCCAGGATTGGGAATTCCATGGTTCGGAATACCGGGATTGGTCACATCATGGTTGTATCTCCCCGTACTGGAAACGGATCTTGCCATCCTGATCTTGGTCTCCTCCTTTACTGTGGGTGGCACCACTACCTCCTGAACAACATGGACCTTTCCCGGCTTGATCTCCTCCACGGTGGCCATTTCCTCCTTGTCCTGATTGGTCAGGATCACGGGCTTTCCATTGGACAGCAACGGCACTTGGATGGTAATCCGACCGATTTCTGCATTTGGCACAACCTGCGCTGTGGCGAAGACAAAACACAGCAGCACTGAAAATACAAAAGTCAAACTCATTCCTATTCCAAGAGATGAGGGATATTCAGGTGCCCACCTGCGGCCAAAGGATAACACAGCTTAAACATCTTGAAACTTCAACTCCAATGTCTTCTCTGTCCTTGACTGCTCCACAAACGGGCTTATATAAGGCATACAATATCAAAATGATCTTACGCAATCTTCCCGGGGAACCTGTTCTCCGCATCGAGCTTCCTTAATAAATTAAACATTTATGTGCATTGTCTTTGAACGGGTTTCGCCAATTAGCAACGCTTTGGTTTTAGGGCCAGTCAGAAAGGCGGGTCTTTGTTTATAAAATATTCCTTTTTTATTTTGATATAAGTTCTGCGACTTGCATCTGGTAAATTACATTTAAAATTCAATGTTACTCAGTATGTCATTAAACGTTACGGACTTTTTTGTTAGAGTTATCTAGGCCTTAAAACACTTTAAAAACTTCCGTTTAAGGCAATCAAATTTTGATTAACAATTTCATCTCGATTCTTGTGTTGCTTGGATATTATCATAACTAAATTAGGGTTGACCGCTTGAGTTGTTCTGTTGCTTAGACTATTAGGGATCGCTTTCGTTTGGAGTTTATGGGTGAGACCTTCTGATGTGCCATCCCTAAATGTTTGCACTTTACGTCCATTTTATTTGGGTATATATATGCAGAATAAGTTTAGTTTTAACTGTGCTATACATTGACATATGTATGTTTGTGGGTTATGATATAAGTTATCAATTGAATTACTTTTACTAGTGATAATTGCTTTCCTTTAGATCCACATCAAACTAAAACTTCGCCTTCGTATCCTGGGATTGTCCATACCATAAACGCAACTTTTTCGATAGATTCTTGCAACTACTTTAGAGGCAAACTAAGAAAGATTTTTTTGGGTGTACACATGTAGAGTAGAAAGAAGTTGTGAATGGATATTCGAAAAGAAAATATATGAAGAATGCCGAAAGGGGAAATTTGTGCCAGCAAAAACCTTCTTAGCTGCCATAACAAAATTGGAACATATCTCCAATCAAACATTAACACTCCATAAAAGTTCCTTATTTAATGCTATACACATTCGTAATCAGATTTTCCAAGCAATTACAATATCTTTTTGTTGGATCAATAAATTATTGGGCTCCATTTCAATAAAGGTTAAACGAGGTTTATAATTCTTAAGATCTAACAATATTTATATGTAATATCTTTTGGGATCAACAACACGCACTATACAAAACTCAAACTAGAAACGAAGGAAAATAAATTTTTACACAATTTTTGACTCTCTTTATACAAAACATTACCTAACCGAATTAAGGACTTTTCATCATTTTGACATGCAATCTTTGTGTTCTCTTTCTGTGTTGTTTTGGTTTAAAAATCTACATTAAACTGTTATAAAATAAATTACAACTTAAGTTAGGCATAAATACATGTAAAGAGTGTAGCTTAAAAAGTTAACATAAAGTATGGTTTAGTTAGTTCATTTATTTTAGTTAATGTTAGGTGGTGGCGGCGCTCGATTGAGTGTCTAGGGATTTGTTGGTTTGTTCTTCCGTTTGGCTGCTTTACTTTCTCTCCATGGGCTTGACCTCTAGCAACTGAGGATAGTTCTCCACGATGTTGAGTAGGATGGTATCAATGTAGTGCTTTAGCCGAACATTTTCGTCCTCTTTCTCCTGGAAGGCCTGTTGCAGCTGTAAGACATGGGTTTTGTTAGTATTCAGTTCAAACTTGGGGAAACATATAAACATGGAAGATTTTTGAGTTTTTATATACACGAATGAATGTTAGACCATGTGAAAGTATGTCCTTGATGAGTTCGATAAATTAGAAAACCATGAACCAACATTATTTTAAGTCAATTTTAGTTTAAGTCAAACTGCAATGCGTGCACAATGGCTCCAAAACCGTGTTGTATTAATTTTTTCATTTTGTTTGTGGCTTTTGCGTGATTGAAGCATTACCTGACTTAAGGATGCTAATGTGGCTGAATCCACAGAATCCTGTAATACAATAAATGTCAATTTAAATACACATGTGGGCAGATATTATATATAATTTAAAGTAAACGCAGGGCAGTACGGTACGGTCACTAGGCTTTGTAATAGCATTAATCAGTTTTTCTTTTGCGGTGACTGTGCGTGTGCTTTTGGGTTTGGCTTCTAAACTGTGTGTTCGTGGGTGTGGGGATGACGGATTGGACTACACTAAAAGCGCAAGCAGGCGACACTACAGGCGGGCTCAAACTACACACCTGGGCTTGTGACATCTCCTCGAGCTCCTGGGCCAGACTGTTGAGGGTGCCCGTTCAGCAGATGGCGACCCTGCTCCACGCCATTTGTCAGCATGGTGGCCTGGTTGGTCAGCATCGTGGCCTGCAGTTCCTCGTTCTGCTCTTCGAGTGCTGAGGGTGAAAAATAGAGAGTTTAGTTGAATTCGATCAAATTTATTATTTAAGACAAGAAAAAATCCTATTTTTGTTCGCATTGACTTTACTCTGTTGACCCATTTTCAAATATTTAAGCCAACAGCAGGTGGCGCGATGTGCAAATAGCCCGTTAAATAAGAAAAAACCAACGTCATCTAGTGGTAAGTACTATTTCCCACCAACCGCTGATGTCATTGACCTTTTAAACATAATATCCTTATAAATTCAGAACTAATTGATTTAATTTTAAAAATTTTAATGGTTTTACCTTAGAATTTTAAAATCAAATTTATTTTTACGTTTTATAACCAATGAGGTGAATTTTGCTTTATAAAATTTTCAAATATTTTCCTTATACTTTTCTGAAATGTCTTAAAAGTGCTCTTACTGCTGAAAATTAAAAAAAAAATTTTAAGACTAAGAGAAGATCAGATTTGTAGGTACTATAACCGTTCCCAAATTTAACTCAATCCATATGCTGAACAATGCTCAATTAACTTTCCCACTCACATCGATTCTTCTGGCGCATCTCCTCGAGCTCCTGGTGCAGCTCCTCCAGTCTTATGCTCTCCGGCGACGTGGTGGGCATCGCCCGGGCGCCGCTCTCCTCGCGGGCGCGCTGCAGTTCGCGGCTCAGCTCCACCATCAGGTCCTCGGCGGACTTCTTCTCCTGCTCGTGGCGGCGCAGCACTTGCGCCTGCTCCTCGTGCTCCTGCTGCAGGACGGCGATTTGGTCGCGGGCCAGCTCCAGCTGCTCCTCGGTGCGGTGCAGGTCGTTGGCCTGCTTGTCGCAAAGGATTCGCAGTCGGGCCGCCTCCTCCCGCAGCGCCGAGGCCTCGATCTCGGTGGCCCGGATCTTCATCTGACAGTTCTCGTTCTGCAGCGAGGCTTCGCGCTCCACGCGGGCCAGGATCTCGCGATGCCGCTTCTGCTCCTCGGCCAAACGCTCCTCGGCACGCAGTTCCGACTGGAAGGGTAAGCAAAAACATTAAATAAAAGTACAACTCTTGATCTCTGCAAGTCGTAAATTGAAAGGATTCAGACATTCTATACTATTTATTTAAAAATGCAAAAAGCCTATAGAATTAAATAATTTCGATGCTATTTGAAATTTAATAAATTAATATTACAAATTGTTAGACTTTTTAAAATTCATAACCAAAAAAAAAACATTAGGAAAAAATACTTTAAAAGTTTTTGATCATTGATTACTATTTAGCCATTTTGCTATGCACAAAAACAGAATTTTTTTTAAATTACAGAGATTTTTGGATCATTTACCTAAAAAGCCTATATATATTTAAAATATATTTAATAATTTGATACGTTTAAACTAAGTTACATATTGTTTTCAAGTGTTTTAACAACACAAATTTCCTTTTTGGATACAATAAATAAGAAGAAAACGAACCATTAAACACATGATTTAACTATTTTCTTTTAACTTACCTCTCGGTACTGCTCCTCGAGCATATGATATCGCGCCTGGAGCACCGCATATTCGGTCTTGGTGCGGGTCGTCCGATCTTCAGCTATATTCTGCGTATCCGATAAATCGTCGACCTTGCGCTGTAGCAGTTCCAACTGTAAGTATATGGAAGAAATAAAAATTGATAAGTCTATGTTCGAAAATAAAAGTTCATGTCTCGACTAACACAATCGTTTTTCATGTGCCGCAGATCGAGGAGCAGATCGTTCACCAACTGCACATCAGCCATGGGATATTTCACATACATTTGCCTATATCTATATGGTGTGCAACTGTAACTATATCTGTGTATATTTATTTTTCACATTATTGAGGAATGCTCATTTCTCGCAGGCTTAAGACAAATTCAAATTATTTCTGCATCGTCTCGCAGTCTTTGCTCATTTGATGGTCGAAGCAGACTGCCGACACTTCGTTTGTATTTTCTGAAAGCGACAACGACAACTCACTGAAAATGCTGTTAATTACACCAGTCAACACAAGCAAGCAATATGTTGATAACGAAGCTTGGGCCTGAATATTGAACATTGCGAAAAATACATTTCACTGGAGAAGCACTTTAAATGCTTTTCCTACACATCTGCCATCCCACTTTGGTAGCCCAGTGTTATTGGCATGCCTTGCCCATATGAATCTCATAAATATTAAGCATACGCCCCATAGGCACCCACTTCAGCAGAAGGCGTAAAAAAACACGCACACACTGCTAGTGTTTTGCATTCAAGTTTTGGCCAACTAGTTGCTGGCATGTGCAAAAATCTGTTTTCGCCACCACAGATTTGCTGGCTGCTGCTTTTTGCACAATTACTCATGACCCGCCCGCGCATTTAAAAACTTATAGGAAATATAAAAACAGAAGATGTAAACACGAGTCGCTTGCCTGCTTAGCCCGATAAGAAATGTGCAATTACTGCAGTACAGGATGCCGGAGAGCTCTGATAACAGCCAACGGAAACAGGGTGTCTTTGGGTTTTTAACTTAATATTTATTTGTTTCTAAAGAGGAAATTAATGAATTACATTTGTTTTGAAAATCAATAGGTATAATAGTTTAGATAAATAAAATCCCTTTCGAAGTATTACAAGTAACAAAATATTTACTTTTTAGTTAAGGGACAGACCACCGAAAACGCAAGTGATTTTCTACCCCAAACTTTAACGTTTGTCTACGTAAAGTCCATCTACAAATGAGCATCGCCGCGGGATACGGGATTCCTGCTAATTTAATTCCGCCACCTTTCACTGGTTCCCCTCCCCCACCCCCCCTACAACAATCAGCCTCCAAAAAACCCTCAGAAATGTCAATTGATAAGTTCAATTAGCGGTTACAAACGGCTTTGTAACTATTGGGTCGGCGCCCAATAGCTGTCAAACTGTGCGGCAGGGGGTTCAATTAGGCTTAATTAAGTGCAATTTGCTGGCGACAATTCGTAGTTGATTATTTCTGCTAGATTTACAGAGAGAGTATGGCACTATTAAACAGATCGAGATGAGAGCACTGAACACCGATGGATACACGGACACACAATCGACGTCTATGGCGGCACGGCGAGTACTGAAAAATGGGCCTAGGGCCCCACCAAAAACAAACAACATAGAATTGGAGAAATATTCAGAGAGTGAGAAATGTTTCGAGAGAAGAATAAGCTTGCTGAGTCAACCGAAAAAGTACGATATGGCGGGGGTCTCAATTAGGGGCTCCGTATGTGTACAATGAACCATGGCAAAAAAAAAAAAACTAAGCATATTATATAGAAACTAGAATTTAAATTAAATGTCTACCGAATTCTACAGAAAAAAAAACACGGAAAGACTTAGAAGCCAAAAAAATAGCAGCCAAAACAGAAGTCGCGTCTCATTCAGAAACCGTTTGGTCAGAACGTAAGCAACAACAACAGAAAAGTAATAAAAATAAAATGTTGCTGGGGGCATAAAGAGAAAACAATAAAAGTGTAAGACGAATTGAGTAACAAGTGACGAGGAGTTGTATATAGAGAAAATAAGATTGCTGTAGTCGACTACAAATACCCTGCCCTTAAATTGTAAAACTAAAAGTTTTGTTTTCGGTGCTCTGGAGTTTACTAAAGGGTACGGAGAAACTACACTTTTGGAAAAGAATTGACTTTGGATGTTGATAGATGATTTTAAAATTTGAAAAAGCAGTGTACACTTTTTAAATGCACTTTATCTTTTTTAAGTTTTTGTATTTAACGAAAATGGCTGATCTGTTAATTTAATATGCAATTTTGGAACATAGTTTATACAATCTTTTACTTTACGATTGCTAAGTATAAAATCAGTGGTAAGGCTTTGGTAGCTTTACTTGTGCTCGTCACTATTCCTCATTTTTCAGCTTTAAAAAGGTGTTCCCGGGGTCATTAAAGCCCTCCGCCCCTTTGAGGGCCTTTGATTTTTCCAGTCTCGTTTTGTCAAGTTGATGGCACGACAGGTGCGACTAAATGATGGGAAATTTGTAATAGCAAGTGCGGAAATACGCAACAGATGTTTTGGCCTCGGTGAAGGTTGTCTCTCAAAATGGGAATAATTTTGGGAAAGGAAACTAGAAAGGTTCTCTTTTTTTTCGTATAGAAGGTACAACGAGAAAAGGCAAAAGTGTAACAATGTGAAAATGTTTAGAGCTAATTGGTTGCTTTTTTTATAAATACCGTCGGCAAAGGTTGGGTCATAATTTCTTTTAAATTGAGAATTTAAATAAAAAAAATAAAGACCAAATAAACTAAAACTTCGTCTTTTGATCTTATTCATATAATGCGTTAGTTTTATAAATAGTAAAGAAAAAAACCCTTGATATATTTTACTCATTTACAGATCGTTAATCACGAAATGAAAAACAATTGGAAACTCGGACATTGTAATCGGCATTAGCTTTGACCCCAAAATGAAAATCTTAACTTGCAACACACTCGCGCAGTTTCCTCCTCCGGCGATACAATGCCCTACAATTGTTTCATTTATCAAATGAGTTTCCCCACTAGTTTATGTGGATCAAGTATAGTAAACAAATCTCGCATCCGCCGGAGGTTTATGGCTTTACAGAAGCGAGGAACTGACCTCCAGCGCAGTGGAGGAAATTTCGAATCTCTAGAGACCCATTTGTCGGCCCAATAGCAATAAAAGGCTTCATAATTAATTGCATAAAATGATGGGAATGCATCACTAGCTTGTGAAAGACTCTTTTCTTTTACTGCCCTGAAACTAGAGTAATCGCATTAGAAAATGACGTTCTATGGGCTTTCCTTAATTTTCTTTCCGTCCACATGAGCTCACTTCTGTTACTTTCGTTGACACAATTTCCCTTCACGGCTAATCATCAATTTCGTTACAGTTTTTTAATCATTAATTTTGGCTTCGTCAACTAATTTCTCAAAATGTCTGTTTCACTATTTCTTTCTTTTCTCACTGATGATTTGTGGCCGATGATCTCATTTGCCACAAACTATAAGATATATTTGTTTATAGTTAGCAGATGTCTGGCAAATTATATGGCAAACACAACAAGTTCTTCGACTTTGAAATTTTATTTTTGGCTCAGTTTTGACGTTGAGAAAGGTAAATAAGTCAAGGAAATCGTAAACAACGTTTGTGAAACATTTAATTTTCTAAAAGGTGCAAGCATATAGTCGAAACGAAATAAACCTTAATACTAACAGAACTATTTAACATTATTATTTGAAGAGTTTTGAAACCAACGCACTTTGTAAATTTTACAATTTCATGAAAAATCTATAATAGATTCATTTATTATTATTTTCTGTACCGACACAACCACTTTAGTTTTTAGTTTCAACACATGAAACTTTTGTCCACAGTTTTCAAGTAACTTTTCTACAATTATCTAATACTTTCAATGGAATTTTCCACCACTCAACTTACTTCGTTAGTTTCCAACATATTGTTTTATGCCTTCCAGTAGCAATTGATTAAAATATCAATTCAGAGGGAAATTTCCTAGCGATGAAGCTAACAAAACAGTTGAACTAATGGAATTCCGAGTCAGACTAAAGCAAATTGCATTCAATTGCTGCTTATTTATAGTGAATGGACTGGACAATATTGACAGGCCGTATATACTATATAACCTAGATGTCGTGACATGCGAAGCCTAAATAAAGGGGGCGTCACCACCCCCAAATGAACCCTGAACTTTGATGAAATTAGCCCGCGGAATCGGGGAAATTAGTGGAAAACTGCTTACTTGCTCGTTGAGATTATCGCAGATCTCGGCACTGAGGGCCCCGTTCATCATGCCAACGGGTCCTGATCCTCCGCTGCTGCCACCACCACCGCCGCCACCTCCTCCTCCCCCGCCGTTGGTGTCCTCGAAATCACAGAGTAGTTTGTTCTTGAAATTCTTCAGGTTCTCCAATTTGAAACCGTTTGTGTTTGTATTGTTCGTTTTGTTGTTGAATTTACTGGTCAAATTCTCCAAATTGTAAATCTTATTGTTGTTATTATTGTTGATATGGTTATTGTTGTTCGATTCAAGACTGTTGTTGTTCGTCTCTAGCTTGTTTTCGATGAAGACCAGCGAACTGGGCTCCGAATTGGATGGCACAATGTCCTCAAAGTCCGCTGGATTTAGGCTAAGGAAGGTCTCCTGATCGATCAGTACTGGCGGGTGTTTTCCAAAGCCACAGTAGTCACTTCCAGCACCGCCGGTGACTCCCAAACTGTAGGTATTGCTCAGCGGATTTTGCGTAGCACTTGTGTTAAAGCTCAGATTCAGGTCCTCCAAACTATCCGTAGATAGTTTCCGATTTTGTTGCGCTCCGATCCTGCACTTGTTGTTGTTCAGATTGTTGTTGTTGTTCTTGTTGCTTTGCTGACTTGTGGGTCCTACGAATTCGAATTGGCCCGCCCACATATCATAGGCTAAATCGATGCTATCGGGCTGGCTGGCAGGTTGACTACTCATGATTTACTTTGTTTTATTTTGGGTAGTTCTTTTTTTTTTTTTTTTTTTTTTTGGCTAAATGGTTTTGCTGGGGCGTGGCACTGGTTGGGGGATTTTTTAGTTGGTTTTTTTTTCGCACTTTGATGTTTTTTTTGTTTTATTTTTCTTCATTTGAGTGGGAAGACTTTTGGTCTTAGTTTTGTAGGCACTTAATTCAGATATTTTTTTGTTGACACGTTTTCTACTCTCCCATCATTTTTAAGGCACTTTTCTGGGCATGCTAAGGTTTGAATGTTGCTAAATAAAATAATTTACAAGTATACATAGGTATTAATTGTTGCATTATTCTGAATATCGATTTCGGTTTTCATTGTGTATTTTTATATAATTCCACTTTTTATTTCACTTCTTTTAGTATGCGTTTTTAAATCGTTTCAAAATTAGTAGTTATTAGAATATATTCTTTTAACATTATTTTGTTTAATTTTTTATTGTTGCATTATCACAAATATTGTTGTGGTTTTCGGTTTTTGTTTCTTTACGTTTATTCACTTTTGTGTTTAGTAATTCCGTTTATATATTTTTATAAACTTGAGTTTGTTTTATTTGATATAATCAGTATTGAAGTTACAAAAACAATCTTTCCAAACTAACTTTAGTTACATTAAAAATAAAGTTAGAACAGTGATTAAAACTCTTTATAAGCTTCCATTAACCACTTTTTAGATCCCATAGCAATCTCATAATGAAATTCTGCTTGCACAATTATAAGCAGAGCAATTGTTCTGCAGATCTCTTCCCAGAGATTGTCCCCCACGAATTTCTTTCTTTTTCTCCAAAAAATGAGTATCTTGAACTGCCAGCAGGGTTCACGAAGTAAACAAAAGAATTTTCATTCCCTCAAGCAGCTAAATGAATTATGCAGAAAAATAATAGTAGAAAAAAAAATAAATAGAAGCTTAGCAAATGATTTCTTCTTTTGTATCGCGATGGCCTTTAGCACAATTCTTAACAAATTGAAAGGTAATTGTTTGGGATTGAGATTTGGATGTATCCAGAAAGCAGAGCAAGAAATTGACTGGAAACAAAGGTGGAGAATGGTGGAAAACCATAAAGAATTTCTCCTATATTTCATGCAGGAAATGTGCGCTTGCAAAAAGATAACCAAAACAAAAGAACCGACGAAGACAATCTACCCGATTCTCCTCACCGCCCTGCAGTGTACTCTGTCTCATTCTTTCTACACGACTGAGTTTGGTTTCTTCTGCGCTTCTGCGCTTCTGGCTAAGTTTAATTTCCCTGTTGAATTGATGAACTTCGTGCAGATAAAACCAAGCAATGGAAAGAAGCGGCTAAGAAGGGGAAAAACTGTTGGTGCATGCAATTCTTCTGCTGTAACTGAAAGAATTGCATAATCTAGTCGGAGACGGTCTTTGCTCTTCATTGCCTCTTTATTTTCTGTAGATGATTCAATACTTCGCTAGGAAATGGCAGTGGAAAATGTGTCATGAATTTGAATTTTTCATCTTCTGCTAAATTGTTAATAATAAATTGTATGATTCAGAAGAAACGGGAATTATACAAATTAAGATGAAAATAAAATGAGAGAAGACAACACAGTTCTGCACATATGCCAATGTCAAATGGGTTTAAGTGGCTTGTCATAATAAATTAGAATTTATTTGTTTTACTTATTTTGCGAGCTAAGAAATGAGAACACTTTGTTCACTTACAAAAAAGGTCAATACATTTTAAAACAAAGTTTAACTAGGCTGATAGTTTAATCCATAGTTATACATACGATTTACCCATTTGCAACATCTTTGAAAATACTTTCTTCTGTTTTTCCATCCTAAAATGTCTGTTAATTTTTTTTAAAACCACAACCACAAATCCCTCAAAGACCGAAAACAGAAGTCCTACCAACTTGACAGCTAGACTCATTGATCTATGGTCAATTTTGTCAATGGAGCATGGCAAACGCAGCAGCAACATCGTTAACATGCACAACAACAAAACCAACAACAACTTTCACCAACAAACTTGTCCATTAAACAACTCAGTATAACAACAACAGACCCTGTCGTACAAATCTTGTGCAACTTGTTTCGTTTCGTTGGAAAATGATGATGAAATTGAAAGTAAGTGAAACAAACATTTTCTATTTTCAACTGCAATGTGTTCAGATTTTTATGCAGTAGCAGTCTCATTTTATGATGCATCTTTCATCGCATTAC
Organism: Drosophila gunungcola; assembly: GCF_025200985.1. NCBI lineage: Eukaryota > Metazoa > Arthropoda > Insecta > Diptera > Drosophilidae > Drosophila > Drosophila gunungcola. The sequence continues at coordinate 1,342,248 of NW_026453181.1, read as the reverse complement.
GCTTAAAATCCGAACTGAAAGAATGTTTGGGGTTGAGGTGAAATATCAGAGTATTAATGGGGGATCATATAATGAATGCACACGCGCAACCCCGAGAATTCCAGTTTATGAGATGCCAGATAAAGCATTTATGTGGGGCCATAAAGATTGTTTAGCATAAATAGCTCAAATTTGTGGCTTTATAAGCTGTTGGGATAGGCTGCGTATTATAAATAGATTTGGTAAAATGTTTTACGAATTTTGAATTGGGAATTTAATTTAAAAAAAGGCGCTTGATCATTTAAGTTTCTTTGTAATTGTACAGTTTTGTATTCCAATCTGGCCTAAGTGGGTAGTTCATTTTGCACCCTCATATTTAATGTATTCTGGGTAGTTAGGCTCCTTTTAATTCCCCTGAATACTTCCAATACTTCAACTTGGCAACAAATTCGTGTCAATTACCCCAGCTAACCTCGATTTCGTTGTCTAGTGTTGCAGCTTGCATTTGCAATTATTTCTTCAGTTGTTGCATTTTACATGGCAATAAACCTTTTGGACGACCGCCCACGCTAAGACAAAGAACTAAAAGGTGAAACTGAAACAACATGCTAACCTCATTTCACGGCCTGAAGGGAAACGACAAGGAGGGATAGAGAAGAAAGGAAAGAGACAGAAGCCGCGACAAACAACAGCTGTGTGCTGTCACAAGCCGATCTACCCCAAATGGTATTTACCATTTAACAGCAATTTAATATTGCACTATCGTAGGAACTGAAAAAAATTAAAAATAGATTACAAAGCAAAATATGTAAATTCTCTGGCTATAAGAAGCTCTACAAATATGCTAATCACAGTTAGTTTTCTATTCATTATGTGAAGCCAACCCTTCTTTCTTTCTTGATCTTTTTCTACAACCAACAGAGCGTTAAATTATTTTCGTTCAGACTTTAAGGCAAATTCTTAAGCAACTTTAAATATCCTCCAGCAACAGCTATTTCCACCCCTCCCCTTATTTTCTTTGTTTTTTCATTCTTTAGGTTTTGACTGTCCGACAAGTTTCTAATTACCAGAAAATGCAATGCCTGGCTAAGTTTGCTTTTCCTTTACTTGGAAACTTGTATGTGCCGTTTATTTTTGTAGTCCAGTAAACTGAATCATTCTTATGTGCTTATCAAAACGTTCGCCACTTCTATAGGTAAGGTGCCCTTGTCAAAGCTAAATAATCACATTAACACATATAAACAAAGGTCAATTTGGTGGCCACAAAGCAGGGCATGACTGATAAAGATTTGACTAGTTTAAACAACCGAATTTTTCTAACAAAACGAGACCTTAAGTGAGACTGTCTTATTTTTTTTAAATGAAGATAAGAATAATTCTTAGAAAGACATAAAACAGAATTTATTTTATTTAGTATGAGTACAGTAAATCAATATTGTATTATAAATATTTATTCTCATGTGAATAATAATAAGACCCTAAATCCTGTTTCTTTATGTTTAGTCAACTGAACCAAATAAGTTTAAACACAAATTGTTAATGAAGCAAACTTTCCTTTTTTGTCAGCTCGGTCTTTTGAGGTTTTACTATCTTTTCAACAATTTTCTGCCTCGCACATGCCCGCCAATCAAAAATAGCATAAAAGAAAATTATCATTAGGTGGTCTTCAACAAAATTGAATTCCCCAAAGATTTGCATACAATGAGGCAAGGGGAGCGTATACAAGAGAAGGAGCTCATTAAATGCAAATTTTACTCTGCTGTTGTGCATTTTTCATGCAACAAAAAATGTCGAAAAAGAGGTTTTAAGGTATACATTTATTGAGCAAAATGAGATCAGAAAACCCGAATACTATATAAAATGTGCGTGATTTTCTATAAATTTTTAAAGAGGATATGTATCAAAAAGAATTGTTCTATTGAGAATTTAAAACGCTCCAAATAAAGCAAATATTATATTGCTTCTTCCTGTTTAAGTAAACTTTACCCATGGTTATTGGTTCACTGTATCAAGAGATCACTATACCTTTAAAGGGTTTGGGAGACAAGAGATAATGGCTAACTACGAATAACCTTATGTGGCAATTGAAACACAAATATTTTTATTTTTTGGTTGTTTAAATACAAGCTTGTTTACAATCTCAAGCAAATGATGTAATCAAATAGGTCGATCCTGATTTTCTTGCAAATTTTAAGAGATCATGAATGCCAAACTGCCGAACTTTTGCACAAATTTTTTTAAATTTCTCAAAAACTAAATTGAATTTTTTGGAAATTATTCAAAATGCTGTGTTGCGTTATATGTTTATTACAAACAACTTTCGGGGGAGGCAAACAAAATTAGTTTAAAGCACGCGAAACGCGAAAAGCGAACTGAATGAACCAGAAATTCAGGGGCACAATAAACTGAGGCAATCGGAGAATGAGAGAAAAAAGAGAGACTGGGAGAGCGAAAACGGGGAGGCGCAATCTTTATAAATAGGAAAAATAATAATCAACAAACAAGAGCAATGACAAGAGCGATCCCCCCAAGGAAAAGTTTTTCGCCATATGCATGTCCGAGGGTGATTCTCTCATCGAGTCTGTCTGTCTCTTTTTTTACCATATGGCATTTGAGTCAGAGACAGCGCATAATTATGTGGAATTTTTATATGGTCACCCCAAACCCCCAAAAAATCCCTCCGCAGTTTGTATGTTTTACTCATTACTAAACAAAAGCGCAAGTGAATAAGCGTGGACACGAACCGAGAAGCAAAAGTAACGGGACGCATGCGGGATGGATGGAGTGGCATTCCCCATCTCATCCCATATCTTGTGCACCCCTTTTTTCGTTGATGTCATCGCGGTTCTTTTCCGTTTTTTTTTTTTTATTTGTTGCCTTAGACCTTTTGCTTATTGGTTTTAATGTTATTTTTCAGTTCCGGTTCGTTGTCTTCTTCTTTTTCTGCCTCGAGCACTGTGCCGTTAGATTCATATGCCTACTAATTGACGTGCCATCGCTAATGAAAGAACATTTTCCTACCGAACTTAACGGTACGGAAAATGCCAAGTAAAAGAAACTAAGAGGCAGGAAAACTATACGAGCTTTGTATTTTGAATGAACTTGAAAGTGCTATGCTTTATTTAAGATAGAAGCTGTTGATATTTTGTTTTATTTAATTCCCCTTTTTAAGGGGACTTCATGAAACAAGGAGGAAATGAAAGTTGTGATTGAAAATTCCTGAAATTTGATTAACATAATAATTAATCAGGATTTTTTTGTAATCTTTTTTGTAAAAAGTCGTAAAATAACAATAATAAAAATAATTATTTCAATTCATTTAACTTTTATATTCAAACTTCATTCTTTATTTCACATACTTATATTTATTTTAAAGCCTTTTCTGTTCAATGCACAGAGATCATTGACATGAAAAAATATTTAAGTTGTTCAACACCCATTTAAAGTTTAAGGACACAAAAAAGTTAATTATTACTATTTATCACACTTAATTAGTTAATTCGAACACAATAACTTTGTACTGTCTACTCTATGCACATATTATTTTTAGTTATATTATCTTCCTTTGTTTTATCTCATTAATTAACGTCATGGTTTTATCAATTTATAATGTTCCATATCATACACTTTCTCTGTACTGCTTTTTATTTATTTTATTTTTTATTTTCTTAAATTTGTATCATTAATTTCATCATTTATCAATTTTATGCCACACTTGATTTTCATTTTTTATTTTTCGATAAAACACTTGGTAGACTTATTCAACCGCACTTTTCAATTTCAATTTAAGACCAATCAACCAATATATTTGCCAGAGGGTATGAAAATTGGAAATATGAGGAGAAAAGGGGGTTTTATTTTGATTAGGGTTTCTCACAACAGACCGTGTAATTAACGTGTTTTTATTTCATTTTTTTTTATTAAATAAGCGTTTAATGAGCCTAAGGCACCTGACACAACTGATAAACGATTCCGATCGATAAGGTGGCAACAAAAAAAAACATGTACAAAACACACAAACTGAGGTAATTTTCAGTTGAATTTCTTGAATTGTAAACCTTTTTTTTGGCTATTTTGCTTTAGGAGAGCAGCAGCAGCTGCATTTTCCTTTTCATTTTCCTCGGCAGTTGCATTGCCCAACAACAAAACACCCGCGCGAGAGAGAGGGCGTCTGGGAGAGCGCGACCGTTGCTCCGCTTTTCTAGTGTTGTGAACGCGGCCAAAGTTAAATGCAATCTGAGAGAGGAAAGCACTGAACAGCCAGCGCCAAGCGGCGGCTCCTCCACTGCCGGCGTCGGCATTGACGTCGACGGCGAAGTTGGCAGCGACCGCGACTTGTTTTGGGTGCCCGAAAAAAAGAAAAGATAAACAAAAAAACAGAGCCCCAAAGCAAAAACAAAATAAACGCAATAGCAAAATTCCACTAATGCGACTTAGTAGTGCTGGAAATTCGTTTGCATGCACTCGAAAAATAATATCAATTTGTTTAAAAATGTCAGAAACTATTTGCCAATGTTCAAACTTCGTATGTTTCTAAATTTGTATTTCTAAAATATTTATTTTAATGTAAATTTATTTTTTTTGAAAATAGATACGTTTTTTGTTGCGAAAACGTGACAGAACATATCTTTTCTGAACACTACAAAACATATATTTATTAAAATATATATATATATATATTTTCTTTACTTGTCTTAATATTTAAAGCTTTAATAACTTTTTAAACAAAAATTGTTGAAATTCGAATTTCGTACACTCACAACAGCGCTTCAAAAGTTTTTAACCTTTCTCTGTTTTTGGCAAACAAAATAAATATATATATGTATTTCAGATAAATTTAATTTATATTTTATTGCTTTTTCTCGCATATAAATTTGTTAAAACAAAATGTTTCTTTCGTAGTTTTAATATTTAAAAGTTGGTTCATTGAGCAAATAAACAACAAAGAAAATGTTCTTGAGATGTCGAACGTGACATAACATTTTGGGATTAAAAGTTTTCGAAATAATATTTTACATTTTTATTTAGATAGTAGAAATGTACGTTGAACAAATGAATTTTTGTGAAGTGTATTTGACTTTAGGGGTACGCAATTTTGGGGTGGTTTTTCTTTTGAGTGTATGCGACTTAATAGACATTTGCAAAGTGCATTTGGGTAAAGTGGATAGAAAGGCACAAGGGAAAGGTAATGGGAGACGGCAAAAGAGTTGAGTGGAAAGAATCAAAAGCGACATATGCGAGCATCACTTGAAATAAATTGAGTCAATTAAAAGTAATGGAAAAGAAAATCAAAGGAAAACTGAGTCAGGGAAGCTCTTTTTCGTTGAGAATGATTCAAAGAATTCGTCTGTAAAATGAGTAATTCCAGCTAAATTCTTTAAAATCGTTTTCGTTCCTATAAACTTTATACGCATTAATAAAAAGTCTGAATAGGTTTTCGATATATCTATTTCATGCTACCATTTTTTTTTTTCTGGTCATTATTAACATTAACTTGAACTTCGCATCAGATAATTTGATGTTTCCCCTTTTAGAGGGCACCACAGTCTTCGATGATGACCTTCTTGCTGGGTTTCCCATCCCTCGACCCATACGATTCCACCTTTTTGACGACATCCATCCCCTCGACGACCTTGCCAAACACGACGTGCTTGTTGTCCAACCAGTTGGTTTCGCCAGTGCAGATAAAGAACTGCGATCCATTGGTATTGGGCCCGGCATTGGCCATCGAAAGAATCCCGGCTCCCGAGTGCTTAAGCTGGAAATTCTCGTCGGGGAACTTGTTCCCGTAGATGGAGCGTCCTCCAGTTCCGTTCTGGTTGGTGAAGTCGCCGCCCTGGCACATGAAGTTCGGGATCACCCGGTGGAAGGGAGAGCCCTTGTAGCCGTAGCCCTTCTCTCCGGTGCACAGGGCCCGGAAGTTCTCCGCCGTCTTGGGCACCACATCCGATCGCAGCTCCATCACGATCCGTCCGACCTTCTCATTTCCTGCGGCTATGTCGAAATAAACACGCGGCAGCGACATCTTCGCAAATGCCGAAAACTTACGTAAGAAGGCCAGCTCTATTTGGGTTTAAATCTATTTGACTTGTCCGAAAACAAGTATAATATATTTACCGGATAAATTGGCCGTGACAGGATGAAAGGAAAATGAATTTACAAGAGCACCTTACAGTTGAACAGTTGAAGCTGAACTGACTGATTTGATGTGCCAGCTGGGAATCTAAAATAAAGGCTGATTGAAACAAAAGTCAAAGCCTTCTTTTTTTTAAATCCCGAAACACAGTACGAAATAAAATTTATCAAAGCCTGCTTTTCAATCACTTAAAATAATTATTTGGAATAAACAGATAAAGTTCCATTGTGAAAAAGTTTTATAATAGGACCTACATAGAAAATTCCTTTCTATAGCTGAAAAACTTTGTATTACTTTATTTAGTATACCCTCAGATCTCATACACCCACATTATTCTTCTTTATTCTTGGCACTACGTAATATTGCAATCTTTATTTACGCTGCTAATTTGTTTAACCGACTCTTTTATCAACGCCAGACCCGCAGATCGGGAAACCTTTAAAGCCAGCATTATTTACGTTTCATTCGCAGCTGTATGTTTGTATAATTAGGCAAATTATAGTCAATATTTATGTGCCGAAGCAAACAAAGTATTGCCCAGAAACTGTGAGAATTATTAAAGTTTTCGAGAAGTTGCTATTGCAATTTGAATTCATGTTTGTTTTAAATATGAGCTTATAGCACTCCTTTGAACCTATTTGTTTGTGTTTAGCTCATTTTGTGTACACATAGTCCACGGGTTAGTTAGTTGTCAAGGCAACGATTGCTTTTCGGGTAGATATACATAAGAATTGTTATAGAGGAAAACTAAGGATGGTTGTTGTACGATAAGATTGGCTAGTAGCAAAGAAAGTTACAAGTAAGCCACATTTATTTAAGCTTTTTAAGTATTTCGTAGTATTTTATATCTGGAGAAATATCTTTGTTTGAGCTACAAAATAATTTGTAATTACGCATTCAGCGGCTTCCTTATGATATTTTTTACTTTTCGATCTATTTTCTTATAACTCGAACTGTTTTAATAAACCCATAGTTAAATGCCAAAAGTTCAAGACTTTATAGAAGAAGTGCGCGAAAAAAAGCACTTCGCACGTAGGCCGTAATTGCTAAATCAACTCTCCACTGCCTCATTACTTATAATAAATGGTGGTGCGGCCAAAAAGCGAAGACAAGAAAAGATACAAGCCATAGTTGGCCAAGACAAGTGCAGCCTCAACTGAACTCGAACTCGAACCCCATTCGATTCGATTCGCTTCGTTTCGATTCGACTAGTTACCCATTAATGTAACGCCCGTTTGCCTTGGACAACCTTGTGCAAAAGTTATATACGAAAAGCCAATATGACGTAATGGAAAGCGTAGGATTTCTACTTGGCAACTGCTCCCACTGCCACGCCCCCAGAAATAGGCGCCTTCTGGCGAGTGTGTGTGTGTGTGTGTGTGTGTGTGGGAACATAAATTCACATTATGGCCAATTCTTCGGGCGATTTTGCAGCTTAGATAAAAGGCAGACAAGAAACACTTTTGTGGGTTCGTTTTAACACTTACCCAGTGGAATCGGTAAGATAAGAGTGCTTGAGGTAGTTTGGTTTTTAGCCATTGTTGTGCTTACCTGGAAGTAGAAGAAAACAAAGAACGAATTATTATTAGATTTGGCATAGCAAAAATTAGAATAATGGGTATGGAAATGAGGTGAATGTAAAGTCAACATTAGAACAACTTAAAGCCAAGCAAAGGCAAGTTTAAGAGGATATAGAAGTACAAAATTGACAAAAAATAATGAAAAACTTAAAAGTATAAGTATATAACATATATATAATATATATCAAATATTAAAATTGCCATTTATGGAAAAAAATTGACAAAAAATAATGAGAAACTTAAATAGTATAAGTACAAGTATATTAAATATATATAATATATATTAAATATAAAAATTGCATTTATGGACAAATGCTAGTCCAATAACCATATTTTTACCGGCAAAAACCCCCCGAAACTATTTATCGGCAAGCAAAAGAAAGTTTAACTAATTCCAAGCCATCATCGATCGATCCATGAACTGCAAGCCGGCAAAGCAAAACAGTTTCTACACCCACTGCCACAACAAAATACCTCTGAAAATGGGTTTTGTCCAGCAGTTCGTGCCATTCCATTCGCCACCTGCTAGGGTCGTCTTATCGATTAAACAATTTCGTTGGCACCTTTGACGCCCACCTTAAGACCGCCTCAATTCGAGGCCCGGCACAACATAAAAAGCATAAAGCCAAGCCGAATGAGATATGGAGGGAAAAGTACGAAAAACGCGAGTAAAACCATAAACGAAAATCAATTTTTAACCCAAATGTGACGTTGACCCAGAAACCATCGAAATCCCAAAGACAAAGAGACCCACACAACGCAATGAATTGAAGCATAAACGTTGCAATTATCATAATTAATGCAAATGCGCCTTAAAGTAGACCCAAAGAAAACCGAATTAAATGCTCGAAGACGTTTACGAAAACGTTTAGGCCAAATGGGTCGAAATTGTTATGATACGATGGATGATGCAAGTCCCTTCGGGGGAGGCTAATTGTTTAAAATGACAGTGAAATTAAGGGGCTTAGTCATAATTGCATTGCAACTTATGATGTTTAAAAATTTTGAAACTGTCCAAAACTATTCAAGTTTTTGGAAAATTGTAACTGTTAAGTTTGAGTTAAATCAATTTTATTCAATATATAGTTTCGTAATCCAAGGAATTGATTTTTGTCTATAAAAAATATTAAGAAGATATATTTAATTTATAGCAATAAAAAGCTTTTAGTAAACCCCATTTTATAAATTACCAAGTAGGTGTAATAAATACAGTGCTGTTCAATAGAATCAAATGGTAATTTCTTTTTCCTTCCTGCTAACATTAGCTTCATTTGTATTCGAATTTACCACATTTATGCATTCTATTAGCCAGACACCTGGTGGAAGTGTTTGTTTATGCGATGTCTTGTAGGTGGCTGTTTCCAGTCAACGCCTTCATCGACGTGGCGGAGATATATATATATATATATATATATATTGCCACTGGGATCTCCCATTCAGTTCGAGGGATTACCAAATCCTAAACATTTTGCTTGGGCAACTTCAAGTGGTGTCGTCACCGCAGATACTCCACTTGTGCATGTATTAGCCCAAAAATAAAAAAAAGCAGATTTCCTCCCCACATCTCTGGCCCACTCTGACAATTGAACAAATTGCAATTGTGGCATTGTCTCGGGCTTGGGCTTGGGCCTGCCTACAGTTATAATTGCATAAGTGCGACGATGCAAAACAGCTGCAAATAGTTCAAGACGAGTGCAGATTCCAATCAACCTCTGACAGCGCTGGGAAAACTGGGAAGACGAAGTCAAGATCTCCCCATCTTCGAGGCCTTATGCAATACTTTCGGCTCGATCCAATGCGATTCTTTTCTTCCGCACTAGATTGCCTGAAGAGTGACCTCAGCTTAATTAAGCCAGCAGAGCATTGAAATAAGGGGGGGGGGGGGGAGGGGGTGCGGAAAATGGGGTCAGTAGAAGTGAAAGAAGAATCAAATGGAAAATCGTATTTGGTGCAGTGAAAATCTTTTTGGATACGCTTAGCACTTTCCTGGGCATCTAGCCAAGGTGAGATTTGGAAAGTTTTTTTTTTTTGGGTTTTCACTGTTTACTTCGAGGAAGGGGCTAATACCTAATTAAAAAAAAAACGAGGGAGCTAATCTGTACGCTGCCAAATTTTCAATTTTTATGGGGCCATGTGGTAACAGAAATAAATTAATTTCCAAATTGTCATAACTTTGCTTTATTAAATAATTAAAGAATTCAAAAATTTGTTTATTTAAATAAATAGTTATACATTTATTATTTTTAATAAATAGTTTGTTTATCCCCACCTCAGGTGATTCGATAACCAATTGTGTTGATATTTTAATGTTTGCAGGTGACACAGCCTGGTTTTCTGTTTGTAAATAAGTAAATACATTTTGAGAATAACTAATTACTAGAAAAAAAACTCTTTCATTATTGAGCTAAAAAAATGTTATTTGCAAACATTTATAATCCGAGTTCATAAGGCAACTAAATAAGTATTTAAAATAATGCACCCAACATATGTGTCTCTCTATTTTTATTTTGAAATAAAATCTCCTGTTAAATAAACCTTAATCTTTTCTGCTCGCTGCTCATTTGGCATGCATCACAGAGTTTCACACAACAATCAACCCAAATGCGAGGCGCTTCTATGACTTGTAATGATATTTTAGCCCAACTCCGCCTCACCTGTTCCTCACCTGACCGAAAAGCCTTTACCTTTCCCTCGCCCACGAACTCCACATCCGTTTCCCGTTGGCCTGTTGCACAAAAGAACAATCGCACAGGGGCGTTTAAAAATTGATTCGTACGTGAGATTTTTCGCAAAAATCATTTCCACTTCTGTTTGTCTTTCTGTCTTGTTTTTTCCTGTACGCTTTTCCACCTTTCTTTTTACTGTCGTGGCTGGCGACTTTTACCAGGCTCGCGCTCCTTTTGTTTGCTTATATTTCGCCATTATGCAGAAAGCAATTTTACACTTGTCGCATCGCCATCACAAGTGTGTATCCCTATCAGTTGCTTTGAATTTGCCTTACTTTCATTCAGGAAATCTTGAAGCTTAAGATGGCAGGAAGAAAACTCTTTGTCTTTCCACGTTAATGATTAAAAATTGTAAAACAATTGTCGGACTACAAATTTGCATAAATATTTATCATTACATATACTTATATTTAAGTTTTGAAATTGCAAAAATTAGTCATTTAGTCTTGGTCTCTTCCTCGTATATTCCAGATGATTCCCACAAAGAAAAGCGAAAATATACCCCAGAGGCACCGATGATTTCCCGACCTCTTTGGCACTCAATCGAAAAAGCTCTTGCTTGGCCAGTGGGAAATCTAATTGGCAGTGAGTCGAGGGAGGCTGGGTGAATTTCAATGACCTTGAGGCGCCAATGCACTCCCCCACTGGCCATGGCCAATTGCGGAGAGCCAGCTGAAATGCTTTGGCTTTTTAAGTTTTATATAATGGCCGGCGGAGCACAATCGGATTGGATCCGCAGATCGCAATAGACAGCAACGGCAACCCACACAAGACCAAAGCACTGAATTTCACCTGCCAAGTAGCCACGAATTCCCAGTGAAATACCAGCGAAGGTGACTGCCACAGCGATTGAGGGAAAGAAAACACGTTTTAATTCACTGCGGCCGCAGATCCAAAGTGAAAAGTCACATATTCACTTTTCCAGGGAACATTTTTCCCAACATTTTCGAAATTTTGACTCAATGAAAATGTTTTTCAAGCTCACACACATGAAAGTTGGGAAATAGTTTTACAATTGCGAATTCGGCTCAAGTGCAGATTATGCTTCATCAACGATTTCTTTGATGAAATATCAGACGTGACAATTTTTTTTTAGCCTATTCATGCAGCGGACGATTTATTTATTTATTCCGTTATTTTTTGCCATATAATGTCAAGTCTTTGAAACCAAATTGTGCAAGACAAATGTGTAATAAGTCGAAGTCGAAACTAATTTGGATTGATGCCCAAACGATATCTCGTTATCCAAGTAAACAATCTATTATTTCATTAAGATGAAGATGAAGTAGAACATGAGTTTTATTTAACTACTGTGGCTATATTTAATGGGTGTACTTACCCTGTAATCGTAGTCATGACGATTCTCCAAGCTAATGTCGCTGTACATGTCTTCTGTTGTATCACAGTTGGAGCTACGGCCCGATGAGTTAAAGCTCGATGATCTGTAGAGTTGGCTGAAATAAATGATTTAATGAAATAATTGGAAAAATATTTAAATTGGCAAGGCAAACATTGTTTTATAAGTATTAGAGCTTTTGCATTATTATATATGTCTTAAAAGCTTGGTCAATAAATTGATTAAAATACTTAGAAAATAGTATTACTTTATTTAAAAGTTATTTTGTTGATTAATTTGAAACATAATTTTATAATTTTTGACATGGCAACCTAGTTGGGACATAAACCTATCCAGGTTCTTGTAAATTTTTGTTGACACCAACTACGCGTATTTTTACACTACTTTACACAGTTTTACGGCGCCACTTATGTATCTTACGCTATACATGGTTTCCGTATTTACTAGACGACATTGTTAGTCACGACTCAAACCGACTGAACAATGAATCTCAAACTGTAGTTCTGATAAAAAAATAAATTAAATTTGTACTATTTAAAATATCAAAAAAATATTCGTAATTTCCAAATTAAAATTTTTAAAAATCACATCGTATAATTGACTAATTTTGTAAGCATACGTTAAAAGCAATCGTTATATAATATATATGTAAAACTTTTAAATATGATTTTAAAATGGATTTTTTTGGAGTTTTAAAAATATCTGTTAAAAATATTCCTGCTCACAATATAAGCTTGAAATACAAAATGTATATTAACTCACCTGGCTAAGGCATTTGAACTAATCTGTCTGCGACCGGAGCTGAAAAATATAAATAAAACATAAATAAGCAAATGGAATATAGATTAATGGCTTCTCAAATTTCGCAAGCAAGTCACCAAACCACTAAGAATGGATAAATGAAAAATTAACCCTAAGCCTAACCCACTACACCCCATAGAAGCCCTTTAAAGAAAATGGAAGAAACTCAAGCAATTCGAAATGCAAATAAATTAGATGGCATTGAATGGCCAACAAAAAGAGGAATTACCAAAGAAGGCAACTTGTAAAACAACTTGAGGCAGACAGCCAAACAAAAATAAAAAGAAACCAAACACGTGATAATGAAAGAAACAACTACCAATAATAGCAGTCGAAAACAACAAAAATGCACAACCCACGCTAGCAGGTAAAAAAAGTCAACATTGTAAAAGCCACACTGCAGCCAAGAAATTGTAGCAGCAAAGAAACGTCAAACTCAAAATAATTGCGAAAGATGTGAGTGCAGACAGACAAAGACAGAGACGTAGACGACTAAATTTCGAGTAAAAGTGGAAAAATGGGGGAAAATGTGTGTTTGTGTAAAGTGCATAGCGAAAAAATAGGTCAAAGGTGGGAGACATTTTGCAACTACCAATGCTGAAAGCCAAATTAAGGAGAAAGGAAAAGGGAGATGCTAAGAAAATGCCGGAAAAGTGTATTTGCTTATATATTTTTGTTGAAAGGTATTTGTAGTGGAATGTTTATTATGGACTGGTTTTTAGAGCTGAGCATGTTTAGAAATTGTTATAAGCCTACTTAAAGTGTTTCAAAGATATTTATTAACTTAACTGTAATCAAAAACTTAAATAAAATTGTATTTCTTGTGTTCATTATGATAACACAACTATTAAACATGATGCGTTTTAAGTTTACAACTTATCACTCATACCAAACAATAAAACCACAGTACAAAAAAAAAAAAACAAATACTTGTCAAACTCTAACATCAGCTACATTTATTAGTGTTTTGTTTTCTTTATTGCGGTTTCTATCTGAGGTGATCTCACATGGCAAATTCATTGAAAATGTGTTGCTTTTAGTCTGGGCCATAAAAGCGTAGATATGAAAACCGCAAATAGTTTCCGTTTTGAAAAATTGAAAACTAGAAATGAGTAAAATGAGTAAAATTCGCAAGCCAGAAAAGTTTGCGAACAAAACGTTAGCTATTCCACTTTTTTCTCGCCTCTCACAGTCTCAGTTTGGCCCCAACTGAACTCATTAGCCCACTTTTGAGTGTAGTTGAGCTAAAAACATGAAACATTCGTGAAAATCTATGTATCTCATCTGGGTTTATGGCACTCCGTGAACGCAACTTTATTTTATGTTTTAATTTACTTTATGCAAAAACACCATACAAATTAGAGTTGCGTGCTCGTAAAAAATGCAAAAAAAAAATGTAAAAACAAGCCAGCAAATTATTGCAAATTGACCAAAGCCGAAAAGTGTTGAGGGGACCTGCTGCAAATATTGCGCAATTTTTGCAGCCAAAAAGCAGAAGCAGAAAATGCAAAAAAAAAAGCATTTGTGGTTAGCTGGGGAGCTGCTTTTATGAGTCAGTGGTCGGCTGAAGTTGACATTAAGTTGCAATTTCAAATCCGTCTGACTATCACATCCAGTTTTTTCTGCATCCTAAGTTCTGCTGTCAAGACATGTGATATATTGAATTGCAAGCTGCGGTAAAATAGTAAAATAACTTTTTTATAGTTAAATTAACATTGGTCTATTGTATATTGGTACGAATTTTATCTGAGTACAAAATACAAATGGTTTCAATTTGTGATTAACAGGCAATATCAGATTAAGTTAAGCAAACAAAATTGCTTGAAACGGAAGAAAAAAATGTATGCAACTATAAGCGACTTTTTTTGTTCATTTTTTTGGTTTGCTCACATTAAACTCAACAATAAATCAACATAAAACAAAACAGCAAAAGAAAATAACGTATCAAAAAATGACAGTTAATTGTACACACAAAAAAACGATCAAGGTAATGGCATGTAATCTCTATAGCAACCAACAAAAAAAACTGTTTAAATATGATTAAGGTCGTTGGCAGCATTCGGAGGAGTGGCGAAAGGGTAGGGGTTTATAGGGGAGTGGAGTCTGAATTGCTGGATCAGTTTCTAGCATGTGGGTAACCTTGAGTTTCGGCGAGGGAGTGCTTGAAAATTTGAATGAAATTCGAGACACTGACCGGAAATCAAGCAGCGGTTTTCCATTATTTTTAGATTTTTTCATGTACTGCAACTTTTTGGGGGATTTTAAATTTCTACTCACAATCCCACAATAAATATGTAAAGATATTGAGAAAAAGTTAAACAAATTCTGTCGAAGTATTTTACCAAAACACCTGTTGAATAACAAATTATACCCCTAAGTTTTACCTTTTTTTTTACCACTCATTGCAAGCTCATTCCCCTACCTCCCATCTCCCATCTCCCACCCCCGCCAATTTATTCTATTCCCTCTCGCAATGCGTTCCGCTTCGTTACCCTGAAAAGGGTGGTATTGGGAGGGGCACGAAAATCCGAAAAACAGAGAGGGAGCTTTCAAAGGTATTTCAATTGTTATTTAGAATGAACTGCAGTCATAGCCGAAATTATACATTTTTATGTAATTTTCCATGGGTATTTGTTGGCCTATGAAGTTTGCATAATCAAAAATGGAAATGAATGAGAACAAGGCTAGCGTAAAAGAAAGCTTTGCTATTCTGCTAAAAGGTTAATGGTTTAATATGAACAATAGCTAAGATTAATTTAGATAAATATCAGATTAAGGGCAATAAAAAAATAAATATCTAAATTTAAATAGGTAGACAAAATAATAATTTTGGGTTTTTATATTCCACATTAAACATTATTGTGAGTACTTTAAGTTCGCAGACTTTGTGTTTTTCTAGATGGCTTTATGGATGATCACCTCTTACAGTGATGAGAAAATAACATCAGTTAAGCGAACTTAACTACCCTTGCTACGTCACTTGCACCTCTTAGCACAAAAGTGTTAATTGAATGCAGGGGAGAGTGCCCGTCTTCTCTGCAAACTAAAGTCACCTGACAAAGGGACCCGTCTCATAACGAGTTAAATGTTTGCACTGAAGAGGCAACCTGTTTGCCGCACTTGTTATGAGGCTCAGCTCAAATTGAAGTAAAAGTCAAAGGCAAGAGTGACGGAAAACTTTAATGATGCCCGGACCCGGTCTGAGGGTCTTCATAAATTAAATAATCAACTAAGTAAAGGTGGCAAAAGTTTCTTGAACTTTACTGCCTAAAATTCAAAACAAAAACAGAGGCAGACAATGGGTACCAGCCAAGTTTACGCTGCTTAATGTTTGTGTTTTATTGCTATTATCTCCCCGAGTTTCTTTTATATTCGGTATTTCTCTTTGTTTTGCCTGTCTTTCTTTAGTGCAATTTATGTCTCATATTTGCCGCGCCAATCCCCACAGCGCGTCAATCAATCACGATCGGATTATGCAAAAATAAAGGAGGGAAAAGGCAAACAAAGCTTGGTAAAAATAAGTTAGACAAACACCTGTCCCCGTCAGGTGAGATTGACCCACATAGACATTAATTCGCTGCCTCACCGGCGGAAGCTTTTTTGGCTGCCCAAATCGAGTTTTCTATTGCAGAAATTGTTGTTCACAGCGAAACGCCTCAATGCGCACAGTGGTTAGTGTTACTATTTCAGCGGTGTTGCCAAAGGGTGAAGTACACCTTGCCCACTCACCTGGCCACGCCCCCTTCCCCCTTTTGAGGTGCCTCGACTTGAAAACCACTCACTAAGCGCCTGGGAATTGAAACTATTAAAGCAGCTATTTTTTAAGGGGTTAGACTGGTTTTCTTGTTTCTTTTAAGATTTTTGTGGATAATTTAATTATGGAAAAAAGAGTCAATGGATTCATAAAAATTCCAGAAAGCCGGAGAAAGGGTTGGAATACAAAAATTACACGAGATAAGACAGTAATTTAATACCTTAATTTAATTAAATGATTTTGACACTGTGAATGAAATAACTAAAATGACAATGAAAAATCTATTATAATTTACACTGGAATTCCTTTATATATTAAATTCTTTAGCACTTCAGACATTTTGTTCAGCTTACGAAAAACTTTTACTTCAACAAACATTTCGATGTGCTTCAATTCGTTTCTCCAGAAATGGTAACAAAATTACTAGGGGTCAAGAAATGTCGCGATTGTTGCGATTTCCAAAGAAACAATGCCCTGAGTCACAGTTGATATAAAGAAATGTTCGTCTTTTGTTGCCGGACAAGTGAAAGTATTTATGGACATGTGGGCGGCGACTTCTCCAACTGGCTACAATGGGCGTGTCTTGTGAGCTTTCTTGAGAATTAGATATGAATATAACAAACAACATGAATACGACTAAGTGCAACAACAACAACAAGTTTGTGAAGGGTTTTTGGGTGAGGATTTAATACGCACATGTCTCTCAAATGACTGCAACGACGGTCATAAGGAAAATACTCAAAATATTCATCATCCATTTAGGTGAGTTCAGTTTTCTTTTAGTTAGGTATTTATATGGAGTTTATCTTTTATCGTTTGGTTAGCTCATTTGGCTATAAGGTTTAGGTGCCATTGGCCGCATTGCGCACGTCATTGACTTTAATTTGTTGACTGCAACCGATAAGATCTGTTTCTTTGGCTTTTTGATAAGATTAAAGACTTGAACGAGTTAAACAATAATGCTTTGTTTATTTAGTCATTAAAATATTTTAAAGCATTTAACAGGAGACGTTATAGTTCATTTAACACTGTGATAGCATCGTTGTTAATAAATAAATTTGAACCTCCGTGGAGTTTTGTCATTGAAATTTGATAAATTAAATTGGGCATATTAACTTAGTTTCTTATAGAATTTGATTTTAGTAAAATGGTTTTTGGATGATCACTTTAAGCGCATTTATAACAAAAATATTTATGAAATTTGTTCTGATTTGAGTTTTTAGTTCTTTGGCACTTGTCTATTTGTTGTATTTAAACGAAGTCATTACGATCTTTGAAAATAAATATTTAAGTACTTTAATGATAGCTCTCTCTTTAAACTAAAATTATTATCAGTATAATTAACGAAGTGTCCATATAACATTAATGTCTTTTTAGATGTGTATTTTTGTGGATTTTTGCACACCCAATAACTTCGCTTTTTATTTGGTTTATGAGCCGCTCAACAAATTGGAAGCTTGTTGTTGCCACAGAAAAGGAAATTTCGTTCGAGAAAACGCACTCGCACTCATCATCGGCAAATTAGACACACTTTCGCAATTGACGGGTCCGCCAGCCACACTTCACTTTTCATTACAAATCTCCTCAAGCCGAACATCCAAGTCAAGCCACAACTGCAGACGATGAGCGGATGGTATATGGCTTATATTTCACCAACACGCGGCTGGAAATCGCTCTGATAACGTCGTTAAACGCTCTCCGCCAGCGAAATCGAAATAAAAATCGAAAATCGCAAATCGAAAAGAAAATCGTTGGAAAACTGCACTGCCGACTGCGCTGACTATCTAGCAATGAAATTGTGGTGCCCCGGGCAGGCAACATTTATACGGCTGCTCTTCGCGGTAATTAGGGCTATAAAACTGATTCGATTTTGATTGATGGATCTCTACAATGCGAGCAGAAAAGGGAGATTAGGCCGAGTTGAAGATGCGGTGAGTGTGGCAATGGATCGACTGTACTTCGGCTCAGACCAGCTCCAAAAGTCGATTACTCATTCAACTCCTAACGCAATCAAGAGCCTCAGTTAATTGGCGGTGTCGTTACTGGTTGTGAAAGGTGTTGTAACCAAGGTGTAATGTAGAAAGAATTGATTGGTAAATGCGTTTTCACAAAACCTTGTTGAAATCTAAGTAGAAGCTTTCAAAACACTTGCTACGTTGATAGACATATTTTGGGTTATTATGTAAATCTCCCATAAACAGCTCAATGATTAAATTTTGAATTCAAAACTTAAGCCCACTATCTTAAAATTTTGCATGCAAATGTCTGTTTTGAAAAATTATTTACCAGATTTTGTTTATCATTATACCAAAAAAGTGTGTCAAACTATTTTGACTTTAGAAATAGCATTTTTATATAGCTTGAAATATTTTATTTAGATCTTAATATATTGATCAGTTATTTTAATATTTTAGTTTATACAAAAAAAATATTTTAAAATTTTAAAATGTATTTTTATAGAGCAGTAACTGAGTGGTGCCAGCACTAACCTATTCACCTTTTGTTATTCACTTTTGATCCACCTATTTTTACCTGGCTGTGTATTAATGGGGCTTTAGTTTGGACGAGTGCTTGGGGAAAAGTGCAGCACAAAAGGGCGTGGGCCCCGTGGAAACCCAAGGAAAAGTCACGTGCAAAAGACGAGACACACATGTCGAAGATGGAGAAGAGGATAACGCACGAGAAGAGGGCGAAGCAGGCGATTTTGCATGGGAATGTGCAGTATATGGCCGAAGACTGCGCTTGTTATTGTGGCTATTATGATGGTAGTTGAACGCCATTAAGGCGTGACGCCGCGAATTACCAAAGTGTAAACTACAGCACAAAGCTATGGACGAAATCTCATAAAACCGCGCTGCTCAAATTAAAAACGTTTTCTATTCCGTGGAAAGCGAAATTTATAGCCAAAAACAAAACCGCAAGAAAAATCACAATTAAATCTATTTGCACAAATGTTTCACATACGACGCGTTGTCTGGGGCCCCCAAAATATATAAAAACAAAAGCCCAAAAGCAGCCACACACAGACACTTTCACATACTTTTGTTTTCTCAATGGATGCGGCGGAATTTTGTATGTTGTTTTTATGGGTTTGTACCGGAACACAAGTCACAGACTCTCGGGCGATTAATAAATAATCAAATCGGGCCAAAACAACGACAGAAATTCGTCCGTACGCGGTTACAGCCAAGTTCGAACTAAAACCAAAAACCAGCCGCATTCCAACTCTTTAGCCGCCTGCCAATCCAAAGGCGGCCAACAAACAGGTTCGAAGCCGGAGAGCCAACCAGCCAAACAATAAACAAAGCGAAAAAGCAGGCCAAAAGAGCACAAGTGTGTGTGGGAGAGAAACTAACATGGCCCAGACCATTTTCAGTCTCTGTTGCCGTTCAAACGGTTGCCAGACAGCTGGAAAAAGTTGGACGGCCAGAAAAGTGCTAGCAGTTAACATAAAAATGCTAGACGGCTTATACACAAGCAAAAACACAAATAATAATTTTATTATTAATGGCGTTTGAAAGCTCTTAGAAGCATATTCCACTTGCAACTAGAGGCTTTATCTTTTGACCCTTAAAATGTGTTTTAAACGGCTATATCAACTAGAGTTTACAGATACATTTTTTCACCTTGCAGAGGGTATTATAATTTCAGTCAGAATTTTGCAGTACAGTGTAAGATACATCTCCGACCCTGTAAAGTATATATATTCTCGATCAGCATCACTAGGAGAGTCGATCTAGCCATGTCCGTCTATCCGTCTGTCTGTCCGTACATCCGTTTCTGAGCAAACTATTCTGTCAGTTTTAAAGTTATCTACATGAAAATTTCCCAAAAGTGGTCTTCCTATTTCAGGCAGTACATAAGTCGGAACGAGACGGATCGGACAACTATAGTATATAGCTCCAATAGAACAATCGAAAAAATAAATGAAAAAAAATCATAGCCTTGCTGTTTTAAACTTTTTTTAAGTTCTTCAAAATATATTAATATATCGTATTGCTCCCATGGGAACAATAAAAATACTCCAAGAAATAAATTAAAAAAAAAAAAAAACTTCCGTATTTAAAAAATTTTTTTTTCAAAAACTCTTGCAAATAGTAATATTTTGATAGTTCAGATTTACGATTTTAATTTAATTCAAATATGCAACCGATATCATATAGCTGCCATTGGAACGATCGAATAATTAAACTGAAAATTACATAAATTTATAAAATAAAAAATATTCAATATCTATATTATTTATGTAAAACGTAATAAAAGTTCAAAAAATTAAAATACATTCATGTCGTTACACTCCTTTATAGAACATGCCAATATATCAAAAACCCACGGTGTCATCCTTTTGTTTTTCTCAATATTATGTTACAAGATTTTACATTAACAGAGGTAACTTCGACAACTTAATCTGGCAGCTCTTCTGCAGACTCTGCTCTTTTCCACGCAACTTGTTGGCTGCCAACATGTTGCCTGGCGAAACTAAAAACTAAAACCATACAACATCAACAAATTTGGCGAACAATGAACATTCTCAAGTATCTATTAGTTTGTGACTACCTCAAACCGATGCCAAATTGGCGACAGACGGAACTTTCAAACGGATTTCGGCTGCCAAATCATTAAAATGCAGGCAAGAAAAAAACGTGGAATTGTAGCCGAGTCTGCCAATTAGCCAAGAAATTAAGCCAACTGCCAACAAACTGGTGCACCTGCAAAAGTGGCTTGGAAAATGCCTCGATTAGCCGGTCACCTTAAGGTAAATTGAGGGCCAAAACGGGTAGACTTGGCAATTATGCACGGGAAAATAGAGATACACAACGAAAAAGGTGGGAAATACTTCCAAAGGCAATTGAAAATCAATTAAAGATAAACTTTTGAAGGCAAGATTGTCAAGGCTGCATCAAGGCTAAAAAAAGGAAAACTATCCAAATTAGTTAAACTTTTCAGGCTTAAAAAATCAGAACAAAACTTGAAAAGTTAAAAAAAAAAAAAATGAATCGGGACATTTTTTTACATATTATCATAATGATACAAATTTTTACAAAACATATATTGAGGTAGAAGCCTATATTATAATTTGAATTCATTTATAGTTTTAAAGTACAGTCAAGTATCCCAATGGCGAACAACAACAATCTACATTCTCCGTTCTGCAGTAGAGCCTGGAATGGATTGGCGTCTACGCACATTTCTTTGCTCCACGTCTGTATATTCGTTTAGATCACGTGGATTTTGAGATAGCATACGTCTGGGTTTGGGTTGAACAAGGGGCTTGTTCACAGATTGGGCTTGTTTTGCTGGAACTTTTTCTACAGGCAGTGCTTTATTTTCGTCTAAGGAATTATCCTGAGGTTCGGGGTCTGGATTCTTGGTAGCTGACTCAGATTCTTGAGGCTCCGGTGGTGGGTTTTCCTCATCCTCGTCGGTCCCCCTCTCAAGAAAGGCATCAATAACCTCGTTAGAAATACTTGCAACGGGCTTGGACACTAAGGTAGCGTTGAGGGCGTCTTGCAACATGACCATATCCTGGCTCACAAACTGAACACGATCTCTCAGCAACTGGATCTCCGACATGGGCACCTGGGGAAACCCCCATTAAAACAGAGGGCCTCTAGTTTATGAACCTCATCAACCAACTCACTTCTTTCCATCTACGCCTAAGCTTCTTAAATATCATCCAAGAAAGTCCAATCAGGAAAATGGTTAGGACCACCAGATAAGTTGGTGATCGATCAGATACCAAGAATTTCCACAGATCAAGGCCCTTGAGCATAAACCAGCAAACCGATTGCCAAGCATGACAGTACGGTGATATCTTCACCGATGTTTCAAAGTCAATTTTCTGGCGGTAGTCCCACATTTTATGGCTAAATTTTTGTTGATTTTGATCAAAAATTTTGAATGACTTACAAAGAAAACAGAACGCTGCTGACTGGAGGTACAAAACTGAACTGAAACATTCAGCAATTTGTACAACGTTAAATTCTCTGATTGCTAGGCTAAATATATTTTTCAACATTTTCTTTGTTAAAATTTTTTTGATTTTTTAAATGGTAAACCTTTTCATTGAGCTAAATTTTTTTTTGAAAACAAATAGGTTGTGGAATTTTCCCTATTCCCTTTCCATTTTCAGATTTAAATCTTATAACTCTTCCCACAAATTTCCCTTAATTGTTCTCGGTTCTTTAAATGCATTTTCCCCCTCCGTTTCCCAGCGCAGCTTTGTTGAATGTTGATTGCCAAGTGCAGAGACTGGGCGAAACATGTTCCCAGCAGATGAGCAAAAACAAAGGCATTTGCATGACAAATTCAAGTCGGCCAGAGTTGTAGTCACTTTGAAAAGAGGAGAAGCCATGGGAACATCAAGGTCCGGAAAGTTGACAGAGCATCCACAATTTACAGCCTGCGTGGGGTTAACTTATTTGCACACGCCTTAAATGCAGAGGAATCTAATTATTTTTGCAGATTTCTCGCATTGTTTCAGTCGTAGACAAGTTTTAAAGCAGGTTAAGCGAGATTGATTATTTTGTTTACCAAACCATCTCAATGAAATTATACTGTTAAAATTATAGAGACCATAAATTATCATATTGTCACAAATCGATATAGGATAATATAGTTTTTATAGTTTTAAAAACAAAGCTTTTTAAAAACAAGCAGAAACCACACAATTTGGGTTTTCTTTAAACGACTGAATTTCGGAATTGCTGATTTGCTGTTCCATACGAACTCAACTGGCTGAAATTTTTAGAAAATCAACAACAAGAAAATTTGTTTTGAATTGCTGAGAAGCCAGGGTAGTCGCTCTTTCCTACTAAAATTGAGAAGGCAACTTGGTCTCAAAATGAATGTAGTCACCAAATGCATGTAAATATTATGTGGATATTTTTATATCCATTAGCAAATTATTATTAAATTCAAGCAAAAACAAAGACAAAGAATGCTTGGGCTATTTAAAAACAAGAGTTGTAACGGATGTTTGATGAAACAGCTGTTTGACAATTTCAACAGGTAATATTTCAAATATTAAAATTATTATATTGACTTAAGTATATAAGGCAAATGAGCGATGAGCGGTATCGATGCATATATCAACATCTTTTGAATTTACCAAACTGTGTTTATTTTGGGTCACATTTTTTCGCGACTTGACAAAAGTGCCGGCCTAAATTCTGAAGAGTAAACAATTGCCGCAAGTTAAACCTGTTTCTGGACCCTCTCACTTCATTTCCTCCGATCGGCTGAACGAAAATATAAATTCCAACGGCATGACAACCCCAGCGAGTCAGCAAAACTCGTAAGCCAAGTCAAGAGGAAGGAGTTGGCCAAAAGGAGGGGCGAGAAGGAAAGACCCCCATCTTCTACCTTCAACCTTTTCACTCGGTACCGAGAAGAGTTCACAAAAGCGGCCAAACAACTTTTGGCCCGAGAAGATGTCAGTAGGAAACACGGTCGCCAGTTGACAAGCAGAACTGCCAAAGGAAGTTATATAAATTCTAGCAGATCCAATCTCAGAGCTCGCATTGTATTAACTAACATCTCTTGCTATTAATCTGATATATTTATTGGCTTTCGTTATGGTCTCAGTTGCAATTAAGTCCTAGAGAAGTGAGCAATTTTTTTTCGTTGTAACTTTTATGACAGCCCGCAGGCAATAATCATAAATTTCGGATTTTGGGGCTGGATGGTGGAAAGAAAGCTCTTGAAAATTACCCAATTGAACAGTCGGTGGTACAACAATTGAAACAGGCGAAAAAGATGGGAACGGACTGATAACTAATTTCGGCAGAGGAAAAATAAGCAATAGAGTAACTCAACTAATGGAAAATTGGGAAAAATTTGAGCAAACTAATAACCCAAATTTACAAACTTGAAAAATAGACCCCAAGAAATGAGTTCGTTGGTGATGAAAACAGTTTTTCCTTAAATCAGATAAGGTAATTTTTTTTCCTAAAACAAAACCAAAAATATATACAATCATTATGTCATTAAGTGATATTTTACCGTTCTATTTTACATACCAATATGATTATTTAAAAATTAAGTATAATATTGTATATACAAATCAATAAACCAAAACCAAAATGGGTCAAAAATGGGGGTTATGACATTTATGAAGCTCTACATGAAAACCCAAATAAAAATATTTTTTAGATGGCTTACTGTCTCATGGATCCCCAACGACGCTGGGACAAACTATCGGGATTGCTGTAAGAAAAATGTTTATCAATTGGGGGGAGCGAATTTAATTGTATTTATTTGAATTTATTTTAAGAAGAAAACGTATTACCTAGGCACTTCATATTTATTGTAAGATTTACAATTTAAAAGGCTATATAAATAATGGTGTCAGTTGGTTTAATAGTTTCAAAAGTAAAGCCAAATAAGAAGACAGAGTTATTTTTAAACTTCAATAGACGATTTGGACAAATCGAAATATTTTGTAGGATACGAAATATCAACAATATTCTCATCTATTTTCAATGTTGTATGTGAATAAAAATAAAGTTCTACTGTTGTTCATAGTTGATTATTAAAAAATATATATTTAATCTAAGTAATATTTGTTGTAAACAACATACCATATTATAATAATATGTATGTCTGGGATCAAATGAATCTTCATCACGGTATAGTTTAAGAGAGTTAACCGACTCTCTTACGATCAGGTGAATTGTGAACTCACCACGGCTTTAGCCGTGTTGAACAAAGGCGGAAACAGTCAGAAAGAGACGGGAGAACACGACTAGAAAGAGAGGCACGATCGCTGTGATGTGAGAGATTCCAAAACCCGAAGACAGAGACACGCATGAATCACGGCCCAAAGCGTTTCATGTGCCCAAGACAGAGCATAGAAAAAACTGGTTTCAGCCTGTGTATGCATTTTTTATGCCACACACACAAACTAACGTGGAAACTGACAAACACAGGTTTAAAAAAAAGAAAAGGTTAACTATTCAAATACGATTTTTTATGTTGCCTCGGACAGACAAATTGAGAGTTTTGAATTGATGAAGTCTCTGGGCCTGGCCAGTTTTATTTTCTGTTCACGGCTATTACGTATTCAGCCCGATTATGTGTGCAACCTTATAAATGTCTGACAACTAAGGAAATTCGCATTCGCTTCGATTTCCATTTTGGGAGGTGGACCGATCAAATGAGCGAGATTACCTGGTGGGAGTACGTCTCAGACTGCGCCTGGCCCAATTGTCCCGGGGCATTATGTTCAGCTCGTCATCACTGCAACAATGAAAACAAGTTAATAAAGTGTCAGCAGTGTTAACAATAGAAATATATGAGACATTTAAGTGTCATATAGTTCCAGGAATTAGATTCAGACTATCTACATAAAATTAATTTGAAAAACCTCATGTTCATAACATGACAGAAGTGAATTATTTACAAAAAGTAAAAAGCTATGGTTTCAAAATGTATAGTTCACACGTTACAGCTATTCCAAATAGTTATATGAAAAAATTGTTTCAAATTTAAGAAAAAAACATTTAAAAAACATAAATATTTCGATGGTAGCGTTAAAACTGGAATAACATTAAATATTAATGAAATTAATTAAAATTAAAACTAATATTGGTTTTTATTATTATTGATAATATTTCATCGAATTTGTTAAAATAGGTTAAACAATGCTTAAATTTGTAAAAAATTATAATAATTAAAGTATTAATCTTTACAAATTTAAATAATATAATAATTACAGTAGTAAAGAAGTTAAGTGCATTTGAAATTTAATCAATATGTATAATTTGTTCTGATTTAAATGCATTTCATCGATAATTAATTTCGTTCCAATCCAATTTTAGCTCATGCTATTAAAAGTAATCAAATTCTAGAAAATTTGTCTATTTTTTGTTTGTGATACTTTTGAAATGTCATGTATTAAACGTTTAGGAACTTACTCTTGGGGTGTAGATGAACCGACATGTGGGGCCAAATCGAGTTCGATGCCAGTGCTGCCATTTAAATTGTTATTTCCGTCGTTAGAGTGCCCACTGTGGTTATGCTGTGAGCTCGCGTTTCCTACGCTCAGATTGTCATTATTGTTATTAATAAGGTTGCTGTTGTTGTCGCTTCCATTGGAATTGGAACTGCGGCCTTCACGAAGTTGGGTGGGATACTCGTTCTCACCATAGCCCTCAAAGGATTCGCCATCCGAAAGCGAGGAACACTGGGATTTGGCTACGCCCGCTGTGGTTTAAACATTTTTTTAGTTTAAAAAATATATTTTAAATCAAATTATTGTATATATATTATTGTAAATGTTTAGCTCATACCTGTGCTGGAAGGCGGGCTGCTGGGAGTGGGACTACTATCGCCGGACATCGTCTCTGCATATAGAAAGTTATTTGTGTTAGCCTTTATCGACGCATTTCCGTTGGGCAACTGAATTCGGGGCATAGGCGCCATTTTGGGGAGGAAAACTGCAGCTGCAAAAAGAAATAAAAGGTTTGAAATTTAAAGCTGGTTGTCTTCGGAATGTATTCAGATATTCAATTGCCTACAGACATGACATGCAGGTCAATAGGTCAAAGTGCTAAACCAACTTTGACGTGCAATTGCAAAAAGTTTAGCGAAAGCTCAAAACACGAATCCATCTAAGACTAGCTTATTGATTGGAAACTTAAAGGGAAAGTAAGTTTGTCCTTAACTACCTAGAACACTTACTGAAATGAAAACTGTTTTAGCAGATCAATATACGAAATCTTTTTTCATTCCTATATCTTTCTAAATGAATAGACAGCCAAAGCAACTTCACGTTCAATATCCAAATAAAGTACTATACATATGGGTTTGCTGATTGTACTTCCTGCTTTATCAAAATTTGTCATTCTGTTTAGAAACAGCCTTCAACAGGTGCCTTTTCCGCTTCCGGCAAAAAGGAAAATAAAAATTATCAGCCCAAAACGTCATTAAGTAAATTGGCTCGGGGCTTGACGTGGACATTACTTCCCTTACTGGTCACCTGCATTAGTCCCCACTTTCCCCTCCCTTCAATTACCCAAAACTTTGAGCCATGACTAAGGGCCTAAGTACTTTTATAGAAGTCCCGCGATCTAAGCGTGAGTAATTACCTATATTTCTTTTTTAATTGGTCTTGCCTATGCCTTGCAACAGTTTTCGAGTTTCTTTCGTGAGTTTCACGCTTTCGTTTCTTTTGGGCATTGTCACAAAACTGAGGTGGGTGTAAAAGGCAGATGGAGAAGGCAGAGTACAAAAATCTATAAATACTGTACGTACACAATTGGTCGAGTGTTGATGGCTGACTGATTGATATGTCAGGGCCGTTAGTTGTAGAAAGCAGAATTGGGTCAACTTTTGTTTTGGGGATTAGGTAAAATTACAATGACAAGTACGAAGATTTGGTCAAAAAAAAGGTTAAGCAACAAATGATAAGAAACAAATTTACAATATTTCAAAGAGAATGGTGGGAGTATTAACAAGCCATGTAATCAAATTATTTTTTATTTTTCATCTAACAAATGCAGAAGTGTTTATTCGTTTAATTTTAACATTATGCATTTTTAGGAGTGTCGTTCTTTTATCTCTGCATTTTAAGGAATGTCATTATTTTATCTCTTCACACAATTTTCTCATAAAAAACAAATTAATTAAAACTACACAGCTTATTATGGCAAACCCATCAATTTCATAATAAGCCAACCATAAAGTTGTGATTAAGTATCGATTGTCTGCTTAATTCGATGCAAAACGTTTTCAGCTGGAATAATATGCAATAATGAGCATAAATATGTGATTAATCAGAAGTGCCTCGAAGAGTGAAGTTCGAAAGAAAGCAAAGAAAATAGTAAGCAACAACCGGCAATCAAATCCAATGAAATCAAATCAAATACACCATTGACCAAAGGAGGTTACTTGGTGGGAATGCAAAAGCAAAAGAGCAACGAACTTTGGGCGAACCCAACGAAAACAACAACTGTGCACTGAAAAAATCGATGAAAGTTACTCAAAATGAAACAAAGTTAAAACAAAAAACCGCACAAAAAATGTTTTTTTCCCTTATGCAATGTTTTTCTTGGCTTTGATTGCTTTGCATAATGTTTTTGAGTTGGGCGTGAGTTTTTCTTGTGAGAGTTACCACCCCCGAGGGTTCACATGGCTGACAGGTATGTCACTTGACTAACTTGGCTAATTCCTTTTGGTATTGCTACGAGGTTCAGTGGGTATTTTCATATAATATATTTTTACTTTTTATTTTAAAACACACCGTTAAAGTTAACATTAAAATAAAGAGCACAACACATTTTCGAAAGCAACACGTATACCAGTAATTTAAAGTTGATTTTCATTACAAAAAATGTAAATATTTTTATTTTAAGAATTTATTCTTAATTTATTCTTAACTGATTTTTTCCTCACGAAAAATATGTTTCTTAATACAATTTTTTGGTACATCGTTTAGCAATATTTGGTTTTTGGGTATGATGTAAATTAAATTGTACAATGCAACTGGGAAATGGAAAGCTCAAAAAAGTTAGGTTGACTAAAATCGAATTTTTGAAATTCAATGGAAGGGTATTTTGAAATTATAGACTAAAAAACTAAAGTTTTTTTTTTTTTGGAAATTATGTTTGTAATACAGAGAAGAATACATTGCTAGCTCTAGAAAGTAACCTACGAACGATCGGAAAATTAACTGCATATAAAATTAAGAAATATTTGTATTGGTTTTTTTTTTTGTTAAAACAAATAACAAGTTTATATTTGTATATTGTATATTTACACAGAATATACAAGGTATAAAAACCTCGGCTTAACGTAGTAATCTTCCTTGCTTGTACCTTCTATTACAATCTAAGCCACAGTTGTTAATGCAAATGGCAATCTCTTTGCCAGCTGGTTTGGTCACAAAAAAAAAACAAGAAATAAATACACAACCATCTAGGCAAGAAATGCAGTTAGAAGCAACCGAACCGCTTGGTTTACAGTTACTACAGATGCTCAAGGGGCCTTAGCTTTTCAGAGCTTCCCATGAGTTTTCCCCTCCGCCCATTGAGATTATAAAATATATTTCCCATGAACAGTTTTCTTTTGTTTTCAGCATCGTTGCAATCGCCGTTACCTGATATGCAAAGTAAAGTAAGAAATATTTGAAATAGAAATAAATGAATAAAGAATTGTGTGAAATTTCAAAACAAAAGGGAGATAGATATGTATAACGAGGCAAACATTGTCGTGATAAACTTGTGTTGAGCTCCCAGTAGAGATTTCAAACATGCAAACGTTTTTAGGAGTCCAAAAAATCTATTGCAAATGTTTGCTGCTGACAGTTGTCCATATACTAATAATTACTATATATAATATAATATTTTATTTATTTATTTATTTATATTTTTATTACCTTTCTAATTAATGAATGTATTGCATAGGGGATTAAGGGGTTTAAATATTAATGATACACAAATTTATAATTCCAAATAGATAAATCTTTTTTCTTTAAATTATCTTTATTGCATGTGTAATCTCACCCATATTCCCCCTTTAGCCATGCGACCCAATCCAGCCTTGAACCAATTTCTCAGGCCACTTTCGATTCATTAACGGCAACAATACCACCGCATAAAATGGGGCACTGCAGTTCATAAGGCCGAACCATTAGCCATATGCTAAAGATCAAAAACCCGTTCCCGCCCCCGCCAAAATTGAAAAAAACTCAACTCAACTCTATATGGAATTGTATAATTATAGCACAAGCTGTAAATTGGAGGGGCGGTGCGCTGACAGCATGAAACTGAGTTTCGGTTTTATTTCTATTAGATGTTATCCGAGACTTGACCAGCTGGCTGCCCTCCCCCGATTTTCCCCTTCCATCCACTTTATGACTAATAAACTTGAACTTGTGCGAGAGACAACAATTGAAAAATTGAACCGATGAGAACCGAGAAAGAAAAAGGGGGAGCAGTATCCACCAGATTGTTCAATTACTTGTCAGTTGTTTTGTCACACACATGTAATCCATCCATCCATCTATCTCAACAATTATGCAGATGTTGTGTTGTGTTGCTCACGCAATAATACTTGGGGATTATGGAACCGCACGTACCAAAATACAAGATAGAAGAACCAAAGGAAGCTCATTAAAGATTTCAAGCCATGTGGCAAATGGGCGAGTTCGAATTCGATCCGATGCCGATAGTGGATTGCACATTTCAAGAGAACAATTCCAAAAATTCCTATGAAAACCCCAATTAAAGCGAAGAAAGTGCGGAGATTTCGACAGATCCTTTTTCTCAAGTGGCAACAGATGCCGAGATTTTTCAACTACCTGCTCAAGAGATCGCATCTCATCGATAAGCAGGAACAGCTGTTTTTCAATTAGTGTTGCTCGGCTCAAAAAAAAATCTTTTACTTTTATAACTCTGCCAAATCTTTTCGAAATTCGAAAAAAATATAATGAAGTGGTGAACGTGTTTAACGTAGAAAAACGAGAATTCTTTATAAACCGCAATGCATTTCAAATATAATACGTGCTCTTAGCTAAATATTCAGCGGCACAGTAATCAATTGGTTAAGTAACTAACAAAGGCAATGGAAACGCGTTGAGGGATTTATCTGACACTTTAAATTTATACAAAATCATGTTTCGATTTTCATTTTCACACTTTTAACTAAATAATTCAAAAGTGTAATGCTAGTGCCGAAAATATAGAAATCTTAAATATTTTACTTTAATCTTGAAACAAACACAAAGAGGCAAAAATAAAATGGCGTACCAACATTTTATCTTCCATTTAACCCTCAAATAAGCTTATCTAGAAAATTAGCTCCCAAAGTAAACGCCCCACATAAACAACCAAAAAACGCCCACAAAAAACAGACACAGTAAAATAACAATCAAAGAAAAAGACAAAAACCAAATCCAAAGCGGTTGAAGCAATATTGATGAATTATACAAAACACAGTCTGGAAAAACAAAGAGGAAAATTTTGTTACAACACTTGAATTGGAAAAATTGGGTCATTGGGGGGAGTGAAATGAAGGGGAACGTGATGGAACTTAACAATGAAAAAGCGACAAAAGCTAGGAAAAAGAAAGCAATTAAGTGAAAATATTAAGAGAAAATGATATTCTAAGTCGAGATTTTGATAAAAATTGATTCCTTTTACGAATGTTTTAAAGTATTTATAGTATAAGGACATGATTAACAAATTTCAGTTTATATCTTGACAAATTCAATAGTGTAGATAAATGTGATTTTTAATCTTTTAATCTTTGATCTTTTAATCCTTATGACGCTGACACGCACTGTAAATCGTCATCCCACTGTGTTACTTTGAAATCAATTAGTAAGTCCACGACACATCTGAATCAACTAAAAGACAAATCTCATTTGCGCCTATGTTGACATATTTTATTTTAGCTCTGTGAATTTATTTTTATGCCTTGAACTGTCGGCACCCATGGAGAAACTCCCTCCCAATGTCTTCCTCCTCTAGTTTGCACTCTATTTCTGATCCGGTGAATGCTTCGCTGGCAGTTCCCGCTAATTTGTGTCTTTCCCCGCAGGTTTTAAATTCTCCGGGCGCACACAAAAAGCGGAAGCCAAGGAGACCCGTGGAGAGTCCACAAGAGCGAAAATTCCACGTCAGGTTTTTGGTGAATGCCTTTGCTGAATGAATAATGAGGCGGGCGTGCCGTTCCTTGTTTAACTGGGAGTGTGGAGGAGGTGAGGGGGCTGAAGAAAGCCCGGCATATTCTGCAGACTTGTCTGCGAGATCTTACAGGGAAGATCTGAGGCAGGTCAGGAAAATCTGGCCTGCAAACACAAATCAGACTAGAGGTATTTCTATAAAAAAAATATATTCTGAATTGATTTGAATCTAAAAGAAGTAATAAGTATTTAAGAATTTAATTTATTAGAACATTAGAATTTCTGAAATTTAGTGCTTTATAAACCTTTTTGTTCCAAACTTAAATGAAAATAGTAGAATGTAATTAAATAAAATTTATAGAAAACTATTAAAAAAAGTACTTAAATAATTACGCGTAAGTTATATAACAGTTTCATAATAATTTATTACTATTTGATACGACTTTATTAATATTTCCTACTTTTATTTAAATTAGTTCATTAGATCATTCGAATTTCTTGAATTTAAGGCTTTATAAGCTTTTTGTTTCAAGCTTAAAATAAATAAATTAATTAATTAATTAAATTTATAGAAAACTAATAACATATAGAAGATGTTCCTTATCATTACGCGTAAATCAAATTACAATTCTTTAATTTATTACTATTATTTAACTTTATTTATAATTCATACTTTTATTTAAATAGTACTGACAAAATTTTCATGCTTCAATAACTCAGTTGAATTACCTTTCGCTCCAGCTTAAATTAATTCAAGCATGTCAAACAAGCCCTAGTTAGTGTATTTAGTCAAAAGTAAATACGGAAGTCTACACCAGATATACATATGTACAATGTACATATGTGCATATGTGATGTAGTAAGATGCACCGACAACAACAAAGATGAAAAGCAGGCACACACATTCAACCGCCTGGCAACACATGACAGAACAACAATTGAGAAATAAAAACACAGTCAACAAAACACACTGTCATAAAATGCGACACCTGTTTAAAGTTGTGGAAGTCCCCTCCCCCACCTCCCATGCAGCACCCTCCTTCTCCATCCTGCCCACCTTTTGAGTTCTTTTCGTGTGTTTGCAATGCATTTCATTTACCGCAATTATTTACTTTGGCTAGATGCGGGCTCTTCAAAAAGGTAGAAGAACCAAATGTGGAAAGAGGATTTCCTCACAAATTACACTGAAAAAAATAAACTGCAGCTTTCGTTACGCGAAGTCAGTAAAACTCAAACTAATTTTACTGGTAATAGAGTAAAATATGTTTTATTAGTCGAAGTCTAAAAGGCTTAAAATGTGTTATTTTGTTTAATTACATTTTAATTTAATATAAATTTTTGAAAGAAATATTTATTTTAGAAACTATTGTGTGTTCTTTTTGTCTACGATTACTCAAGCTCGAAGTTTAAAAATAAAAATATTCATCTTTCTGTCTTAAATATTCATCAGCGTTATTGATCAAAATATTTCGTGGTTTTTAGAAGTGTAAGTAGTATATAGAAAACTTAATTGAAAGATTCTTCTTTTTTGGTGCATTGAACCGGCGGCACAGGTGGAAGAAGAGGAAGTTGAAGAAGCGGCATTCGACCCAGTTTGATGGAATGGCATTTGAATGCATTTCCATTTGAGCCCCTCATTCAGTCAGTGGGTCGATCAACGAGTGTTTACCAGGTTGTTGTTTAAACCAATTAAATGTCAATTGGCGACGTCATCTGGCTCTTCAATCAGCCTTTCATTCAACCCCTCCGGAGAGCTTTTCCCACCCCCATTCAAACAAGTTTCTGGCGCAATTGAATTCTTTCACATACTGTCTTCTCTCCATTCTTCTCCTTTCCTCCTTTTCATTCTTGTTTAGGTTTTGGCACACTAACAATAAAAGCAACAACTGGCACGAGTTCTCTCGTCATTGCCTTGTTTATAAACAAAAGAAAAAAAACCGACGTGAAATAAAATTAAAAGAAATACGAAATCTTTTTATTTCAACTTGTTTACCTTGAATCGCCTCGAATTGAAGTTCAAGCAATTAATTACACTCAATTTTAGCTACAGTTTTTTTTTCGTTTTCTTGCTTTTGCATTTATTGCAATTTGCTTAATACGATTTTTGTAAAAGGCTTCCCAATATAATAATTAAAATATTAATGACTTTTTGGTTTCATTTGTTATGGTAAAAAATTGAAAGGGAATATTTAATGGCAATAAATTATTTTAAATTATATGTTAAGATAGGAAATATCAATATCTCATAAAGGTATTTATGTACAAATAACAAGTGCAAGTCTAATTATGATTGTATTTTATATTTCGTGTTCCTTGTTTATATCTTATTGTTTTTATGCCTTCATAATAATTTAATTAAAATATTAATAATCATAGGGGCAACAAATTTGAAAGGGAATTTCCGGCAATGAATGTTTACAAGTTAAAAGTATAAAGATGTTTTTTAAGACACCCCAACTGAAAATTATAAACAATACGCAAGAAAAAAACATGACTAAAGCCGCATAACTGTGCCAAGGCAAAATACCCCAAGCCAGCAGCAAAATGTATTTCTTTCTTGGTTTTTCTCTTTTGCTTATTGCCCAGTATTGTTTTTCTTTTTCTTTTTTTTTGGCAGACTTTGCAAAGTGCAAATGTGAAACGAGAACCTCTAAGCCATGTTAAACAGAGGCCAAAATGAACTTAGGGGAAATGGACGCACTTACAACCCAAAAATATCAAATTACACCGTGCAGCATGATGCAATCGAAAGAGGAAGCAGCTGCCTCTGCAGATTTTCCATCTTTGCCCAAGTGGATCTCAGATTACTAAGGGAAAAACAGAAGATACTTAAGTGCAAGATGAGCCACTTGTGGGGCTGTGTATCCTGTACGATAAGGAAAGGGCAGGTGGTCCGGAAATAGTTGACATAGCCGGGCACTGTAATTAATTAATCGGTGGCATAACTTCCTCAAACTCCAAAAACCACAAAAGCCCAGGAAAAATTGAGTGGGCGGGAAGAAACAAAGCCAAATAGCAAATAAACAAAAACAAAAAGTCAACGATGTCTCCGGCTGGCACGAACGTGGCTCAAACCCACAACAAAAAGCGTTGAGAGAATTGCAAGCGCAAAAACAAGGGGACCACCAAAATCAACAAATAAAAACAATTGCGAATTTTCGCATACGTGGAAATGTTTCAACTGTCCCGCACACAAACACACTCTCCAAATAAATATATGAGCAAAAGTCGTTTACTTAATTGCCCAAAAATAAAGAAAGTCGATAGCTAGTAAACTTTTTCAAATGGCATTCGAGAATCAATAAAAATGCGTGACGTTTTGGAAAAGGCCAAGAAAATAATTCACTATATCATTTAAGAGTCACACAGTCTCAAAGTCAACAATTTAATTGTTGATGACTTCACAAAATAATTTATTGTTAAAAAATGTTGGCATTTTTAAGCATGACATATATCTCGGGAGATTTTAGTTTTTAGTTAAAATAGTTTACATAGTTTGGCTTGAAATTTAAAAACGAAAAATTAATCAATAAAATGCTAAAAAAAATTTAATATTTTAAATTAATATAATTAACACTATTGTTTCCGGAAAGCAAGTAAATAAATAAGAATATTTTTAAGCATTTGCTTTTAAATTGCAATTAAATTAATATGAATTCATATATAAACATTGGTAGGAACATTAAGATATACATATATAAAGTTATTAAATTACATTAATTACTCCCACCATTTCGTACTAAAATAATTTTTTTCGGAACATCACTAACTTGTTTTAATGACTAAAGAGAGGAAAAATGCTCGAAAGTAAATATAACTTTGAGCAGAGTAGATATCAGATAAGATGAGATCATTGGGGACCATTATAATAGAAACAATGTGAGAATGTGAGACATTTTTGTTAAAAAGATAACTAAAAAGGCTTTGCATCCAAAGTTTGAACTACAGAACTCAAGTTCTCCCCTTCACCAGTTAGCATTCCCAATTAGTTCTGGTTTTTGCGGTTTTCCCGATTTAGCTATGTATGTCGAAAAAAAGAAGAAAAACAGTGCTTTACAAACTTTTGCTAATTAGCAGCCGTTTTAAAAACAGTTAGTTGGGGCCACGCACCTGTTTAAATATATTTGCGTATCCAATTGGAGCAGACGACTAACTTTAACCGTTAGCGGGACATGAATTTGGTTAAAAACAAAAAGAAAAAAACTATTTGCACTTGGCGAAAAGCCACAACACAGTTGAAAAGTGGAAACACACACACGCGAGCATAGGTGAGAGTGAGATGGAGAGAGCCGGCGGAGCGCAACAGTTAGACTTGTTTTTGTTGTACATGTATTTGGTGCAGAACAGGTAGTTGCACAAATTATTGCCTAAAATCAGCTATTTGTCTTGTATTTCATTCGATCTGCTTGCACTTTCACTCAGATCGTCATTTTCCGCATATAAAAACACTTTTTGCTTTATATTTGTGTGTAAATTTGTAATTGTACGCGTGCGTAACGTTGGCAACGTCTTTAATTTATTTTATGGCTGTGATTTCGGGTTATTACTGTGGGAAATACCACCGCGCGCGCTCTATCGAAAATATGTAAATAATAAGTAAATAAAACTGTAAGTTCCGATGTGTATTTTTCGTTAGTCCAAAGTTTCCCGTATGGTTGATATATCTATAAAATTCGACTGCACGCGCGCAGCAGCATCAGCAAACGAACAACCTGTCTTGTGATTTTTAGTCTTTTTAAAAAACACGCTCCGTCACAACCGCCAGAGTTCACCTCCGATTTGTTTTTGTTTAACTTATAATGCTGAGAGTCCACTGTGACCATTCGACGTAAAATCCACCACTTGCAACACTCGCTCGCGGTATTTTCGAATGGTTGACAAACTACCCTACTAAGTGTGCACCTCCGGCCACACCGCCAAGTGGTGCACATTCGAATTAAAAAATATTGACATTGACGGTAGACAGTGGCAGTTAGAATTGGAAGCTTCATTTTTTCACCGTCTTCTCATCAATCTTCTTATCCGAAAAATTCCGATATTTCGTTAGTGCCACCATATGCAAGGATGGCGCCATTTTTGAATTTTTTTAAATATAAAACACTTTTTTGCATACAAATTACTGAAAACAAGAGCAAGCGCTGCAGATCCTGTTCCACATATAAGGGGGTTTGCTAGTTTTAAGAAACTGTTGTGGTCTTCTCAGTAAATTAGTCTTACAACCATATCAGCTCATTCTCCTTGCCATTCAGGTTGGCAAATGCCATTCAAAACTCACTCCTATTAATAGTTTCTAAATAATTTCGTTTGGATCGGGCAATAAATGGTACCGGGCAATAAATTTCCAACAGCTCTGCTGCGATTGGGTGTATGGGATTGAAGAATTATGGACAGTGGAAACAGGCTATACACCTGCTATTTTTATAGGTATTTTGCTGGCGAGTCTGATTTAGTGGAAACAGGCTATACACCTGATATTTTTATAGGTATTTTGCTGGCGAGTCTAATTTAGTATATTTCAGCGTAATGTTAGTAAGTTTACACGGTCATACTGAGCACAAATGACTATTTATGTTATGAACAACTGTTCGGGAGCAAAAGCAAATTAATTCAGCGGTGCAATATGACATCCATAGCAGGAGGCCACGGCGAGCCGAATCCGAACAGCTCCTGGCTGAGTGCCCGCGGGTTCTGGCTGGCCTACCTGCTAGGCCTGCTGTCGGTGCACCTTATCTTCTTATCAGTGCCCTTCGTGAGCATTCCTTGGGCTTGGACTGCCACCAATCTGCTCCACAATGCGGTAAGTGGAGTCCCCAGCTGCATCGACATCAAACGTAATCGCTCTGTGTCTGTGCCCAGGCCCACCTGTACTTCCTGCACGTCATCAAGGGCGCTCCGTGGCTGAGCACCGAGAATGACCCCAGCCGGCGATGGACACACTGGGAACAGATCGACGACGGCGTGCAGATGACCACCACCCGCAAGTTTCTCACCGCCGTTCCCATTGTGCTGTAAGTGCATTCCTAGTTTGGGTCACCGATGGATGAATGGGCCTGAATATGGGACCTGTGACCAGGGGGCTGTTTTTATAAGTTTTTACAGGAGTCTCGAGTCGAAAAATTAGAGCCGAAAACTAAATTCTAAAAATTATCAAGACAGGTAGCAATCTTTGGCAACCGAAGCTTATAAACCCTGGGAGCTATTACAAAAAAAACAATGTATTGTATATGTATTATACGTATTCAATCAATGAGATGAATTTCCTATGGCAGCTATGTACATGACATCGTTGTCCGATTTAATTGTAAAAGTAACAGTAATTCTGAAATGGAAAACCATTACTATATCTCGGAGCATATTGGTATAAAAAATAAAAAGTTTCAACCAGATTGCTTAAAAACTGGGAGTCTAGTTTGATAAGAAACGAACAGACGGACATGGCTACATCGACTCTCCTAGTGATACGGATCAAGAATATTTATACTTTCAGTTACTTTCGAACACCATAATTCATATTCATTTAAAAACATGACCTTAAACGTAGATTAAATATTTGTGTTTATTGAACTTGTAAGATATAAGATATCACAATTTAGTTGGAAGTTAAGTAACGATTTAAAAACGGGCCTTAGGTTAAAAAGAAAGTGCCTCGTTGAAAATGAACTATTTTATAACGATTTTGTTTTTACAGATTCCTACTTACTTGCTTGTATACCCGGAACAACACAGAACACTTCATTGCGAACTTTATATCCCTTGTAGTGGTCACGCTTCCCAAATTGCCGCAGTTTCATGGCGTACGATTGTTCAATATTAACAAGTACTAAAACTTGTTACATCGATTGGATTTAAAAATGTATATAACTAAAATGCTGGCTATTGTACTCAATTTGTAAATCATGTAAATATTCCTAAATATAAAAATACAAATAATTGTGTATATTTCTATTGAATCTTGATTTTCGAGGCCAAATGTTTTAGAAATTTTTATATACATTTGAATTTTTAAGAAGCAGACGAACTTAAAAGTTTAGTAAACGATCCAAACATGTTAGAGCTAAGCTTTTGTAATTACTTGCACATGAAATTAGTTTCATAGTACTGCACACCCACGGGTCAGCGATTTTCGCTTGCCCAAAATATTAGAAACGAAATTTTTTTCTGCACTGGCAAATTCTGGCAAATTGCTAAATGTGTAGTAAAGAAAAACCGAATTTTCAAATCTGGATTAAATTGTCCAGCTTACATTAAGGGTTATATATAATTTAATTTATTTATTTAAGGTTAATTATGAGTATCCGACCGAATTAGGAGTATTTTATATAGACAGGTATTTTATAATGTTTGCTGCGTTAAAACACTAACCATACATAACCATATGTTGTATGGTTAGTGATTAAACAACAACACATCAAAGTATGTTTTGCTAATTTTAAAGTTCTTTCTATCTTTTTTGTTTAACTTATTTTTAATTGTTTTTTTGTATATGCTTTTATGAATGAGCCAAGCATTTGAAGGGGCTAAAATAATTCTGATTTTATGAATTGGCTTATCGCGTATGTGAAAATATATTGGTCGTATTCAGCAGAACAACATGATTACTAACCACCGATGAATTATTTGCGATAGTTCTGCTGAAATTCTTCCATAATGTTCATTAAAAAAGGAGCGTTAAAACAGTACACTGCGTTTTCTGGATACATAATATGTATATATCTGCTAGCCTATATCGATGGTGTAAATGTCGATAATAATATATAATAAAAAACAAAGCAAAACAAGCAAAAATGAATTAATTAATGCGTAATGCGTATTCATAACGTTCAGCAGAATAAACTTGATCACTGAGTACTGATCCATCAGTGATCAGTGATCATGTTGTTCTACTGAATACGCCCATTGATAAATCGTATCAGCTCTTGCAATATTGTCAGTAATCTAAGTTGAGAGCGAATTGGTCACACTTGGAACAATTTTTCTTATCTTAATTATCGGAGTTGTATATTCGTGGTCAAGCTAACTTAGATTTGAAGGGTAAGCAAATGTTTATTTTAATTTTACATTGCCCACTGACATATATTTATTTGTAATTTGATCAGCGTTGACACAATGGAATCTCGAGAAGGAGTTTTTTGTAATCCCGAATTGGTGGAAAAGCTGAGTGCAGCAGTTAAAGAGTTTTTCACTTTACATGATCCTATTTTAAGAGTGAATGATTCATACAATATTAACATAATATTGAACAAAAATGGAATCGAGATAGGCATATCTGAAACAAAACTTGATCGAACAATGGAGCACAATCTTGAACAGATAGAAAATTTAAAAAAAACAATTGCCACTCAAAATACAGAAATTTTGAATCTTAAAGAAGAAGGGGCTAAATTAGAATCGGGTGCTAATAAAAACGATAAACAGCTGAGAGAGAAGATTGCCCAGCTGGAATACAAAGTTAGAACAGAAACCCCCAGCCCCAAAGTTATAAGTAGTTTTGACGATCCCCCCGGCAGATCTGGTTGGATTGTAATTCAGTGTCGTAAAACCGGACAGCTTGATTTCATTACGGAGAGCTACTTGTATAACATCGGCTTTGGTGATCCAAATAATGAGTATTGGATTGGTTGCGAGAAACTGCATAAGATTACGAATAACCAAAGACATGAACTATATATCGAGTTGGCGGACTCCACAGGAAGGCAATTCTTTGCTCGGTACAGTAACTTTTCAATATGCAGTTTAGAAGAAAAGTACAGACTTAAGTCCCTGGGAAAATACTCGGGAAATGCCGGCGATGCTCTGCGAGACCATGAAAATCAGAACTTTGAATTCTATAACAATTGGAAAGGCGTATACAAATCATTTTCCTTGGTGGACGGCTCAAAGTTTTAAGTGGTGAGAAAATCTTGCACGAAATTAGTTATGTAACTGCTGTCTGTAATATTGTTTCTTTTTAGTAATTTAAATGGGAACTACAACATAACGAATGCCAATTTAATACCAGAAGGATTTTGGTGGGGTGAATTGTATTCTCTAAAATATTGTAAAATGAGCATTAGACCAAACATGGAGTAAATTCAACAGTTGAAACACCCAGAGGAAGATCATAAGAAATTTAAATAGTAATCAAGTAGTTTTTGACCCATTCCCAAACTAATTAAAATTAATAAGTGTTTTAAATAATGTAATAATTAATGTATTATTAATAATAAAAGAAATAAAATTAAATTAAATTAAAATTAAAATTAAAGATTCATTTGGGAATAGTAATAATTTGATAGTTCAGATCTACGATTTTAACTTAATTCACATCGGCAAACGATACCATATCGCTGCCATAGGAACGATCGAATATTTGAGCTTAAAATCTTCATAGCATCAATGTTTTTAAACTTATACGCACATACAACGAAATTTATGTGTTTTCAAGAATATAAAATTGTTTTTAAATAGCAGCAAGGGTATATTAACTTCCATTCTTGTTTAAAATAATAGATTTTGAAGCTGCAAGGGAATATGAACTGCCAAAGCTTGCTTCCTTAATTGTTAGCGTACACATTGTCCGGCAGCCAAGTTTAAGACAAAAGTCCGATTTTGATAAAATTTATACCATAATTCTGAAATAATTAAACATTGCTATATGTCGAAGAACTAAACAAAAAATTAAAAAACAGAAAAGTTATAATTTTTTTCATTTATTTTTCCGATTGTTCCTATGGGAGCTATATGCTATAGTTGTCCGATTTTGATGAAATTAAAACCGTAATTCTGAAATATTAAACCATTACTATATCTCGAAGAACTAAACAAAAAATTAAAAAACAGCAAAGTTATAATTTTTTTTCATTTATTTTTCCGATTGTTCCTATGGGAGCTATATGCTATAGTCGTCCGATTTTGATGAAATTTAAACCGTAAATCGGAAATATTTTACCATTACTATATGTCGAAGAACTAAACAAAAAATTAAAAAACAGCAAAGTTATAACTTTTTTTCATTTATTTTTCCGATTGTTCCTATGGGAGCTATATGCTATAGTCGTCCGATCCGGCACGTTCCGCATTATATACTACCTGCAATAGAAAGACAACTTGCTATTCATTCATTATCACGAGCATTGTGCTTTACGAGCATTGGATATAAACTATCAAAACAATGTGACAAGTGAAACCGTCGGAGCACTCGTATAACTGCTTCTGTGTCAGTCGCGCCCCCCTAGAGATTATATATTCTACTTAAATAGCGATTAAATAGCGGCTGCTCTATCTCCCTCCTCCGATAATGCGGACTGTTGACTGTTGTGGGCGGGTGAAATTGCTTGGGATGGGCCGAGCAATCGACTTCTGACAAGCAATTGCCCGGTTTGACTTTGAGGGAGAAGCTCGCGACCCGAACGACTTTGGCTAGCCATAATCAGTTGTGAACTAGACGTAAACAGAGGTGTGCCGGATCGGCGCCTACAGATACCCTGGTAGTTGCTGTCAACTGTTTTTAGGGGAAGGAACGAAACCAAGACGCGCCGAGATGTCGATTACCCTAGAGGAGGAGATCTTCGGCCTGGCCGTGAATCCGTTCACCAAATCACCGGAAATGGTGCGCCGGTTCACGCTGAAGAACTCCAAGGGCATGTCCGTTTCGGTGATCCAGCTGGGGGCAATCATCCAGAGCGTCTGTCTGCCGGATGCCTACAAGAAGGTGGACGATGTGTGCCTGGGGTTCGACGACATCGCCAGTTATGTGGCCAACAAGGTACGATTTAAATCGAAACTGAAAGCTTTGCAAACAATGTTATATTGATCCGTAATTTATGGTTTTTCTAACAAGGACGCCTACATCGGAGGAACCCTTGGACGAGTGGCCAACCGGGTGGCCAACGGGGAGTACACGGTGAACGACACAAAAATCCCGGTGACCAAAAACATTCAGGTAAATACTTTGTGTTGGGTTTCTGTTAATCTCAAGTGTTCTCTGTGATTCATGAAACGTCTTAACCCAGATATCTCAGTCTTCGGAAAAATAATTTTAGTTTTTTTGGTCTATTAAGCTTCAATTGAATTAAGAAAAACATCCTTAAACTCAAAAACAAACAAATGTATTTAATTATTGTCTTCTGAAGACGTCCTTTATGTAGGACACAGAGTACATTGGGCATGGTAAAAAAAATGTACACTTTAGTGTGAAAATCAACAAATCGCTTGGTGTGTAGTCCTACATCGCAATTTTGCCTAATGGTCTTGTTTGCCGATCTTGAACTATGACAAGATGATCAAGACAATCATATCGTAAATCAGTTATGTACCTGTTGAGTTCCCAAACAGCTTGTCTGCAAGTTTACCCCTTTTTTGTTTTTATGCAGAAGTTTTGTGGCTATGACTACTTCTTGCCGTTTTGAAGGACCATGTCAATACAATGTTCCAAAAGTGGGCAGTACCATTTCTCTCCTTTGACTGAGGATCTGTAGAGGCTTTTATTTTGGTCCGACCTATCCACGCATCCCATATTTGCATTATACAGGTTAATAAGGTGTAATTGTTCAACTTGCACGATCTTTTCTTTTCGAGAATAAACATCGTAGATGTGTTAGTTACTACTGTCCTATATGAAGGACACCTTAGTTACACCCGCGTGAATTATCCACAATTTACAAAAATTATAATTATAAATATTTTATTTTGAAAATAGACACATTTAACTTTAATTTAAAAACAATCCCGATTTTTTGT
The DNA here is from genome assembly GCF_025200985.1 of Drosophila gunungcola. Lineage (NCBI taxonomy): Eukaryota > Metazoa > Arthropoda > Insecta > Diptera > Drosophilidae > Drosophila > Drosophila gunungcola. Next base: position 1,298,569 of record NW_026453181.1, on the reverse strand, counting down.
TTGCCTTGGATTTTCTTACTTTTTGAAGCGCAACTCGTAATTTTTCAATTTTTAGAATTTCACAATATTCAATTAATCACATAATTGAGCACTATTTACTGAACGAAAAAAGAAATTTGGTTTACTGCATTACATTTGGCATGTGTGGGTTAAATAAAGGACAGTAGCTGCATCTGCATAATCAAAACTAATAGAGAACTTTTCAACTTGCAGGACAAATTCCAGCTGCATGGCGGATTCGTAGGGTTCGACAGTGTCATCTGGGAGGTGGCTCAGAAGTCGTCCGACGGGGTGGTCTTCCGGCACGTATCGCCACATGGTCACGAGGGCTATCCGGGCAACCTGACGGCCCTCATCACATACCAGCTGGACAATGAAAACCGGCTGTGGGTGAGGTACGAGGCCACCACGGATCGGCCGACGATGGTCAATCTGTCGAGTCACGCGTACTTCAACCTGGCGGGTCATGGATCCGGAGCCAAGGGTCTGGCCGAGCACACAGTGGAGATTGCCGCCGATCAGATTGTGGATACGGACGAGCTGCAGATTCCCACCGGCAAGTTGACCGACGTGAATGACACTGTCTTCGATCTGAGGCTGCCGGTTCTGCTGCGCGACCGCCTGATGCAGTTCGAGGACCGTGCGATCAAGGGCTACGACAACTGCTTCGTGGTCAACGGGGGACAGCTGCAGAAGAGCATCGCCAAGGTGGCCAAGCTGGTGCATCCGCCCAGCTGCCGCGTGCTGGAGGTCTGGACCAACCAGCCCGGCATGCAATTCTACACCGCCAACAACTTGACCTCCGTAGTGGGCAAACAGTGCACTCGGTATGTGAAGCACGGCTCCTTCTGCGTGGAGACGGAGAAGTTCCCCGATGCCATGAACCATCCGGAGTTCCCGTCGATCAGTCTCGAGCCGGACGAGAAGTACCGCCACGATGTTATGTATTGGTTCAAGGTCGAGGAGTCCTGGAAGTGCTGCTGCAACAACGAGTGATCTCCAGTGAATAAAGCTTAACTACGCCCATGGTTTTCAACCCCAAAGGTTATTGGCTTTGTGTTTTAAGGGACTTGTTTCACAAATTGGTGGATGTTTATAGTTCTTCTATATCACATACTTTTCTGCGAAACCGTTTTTCAGCCAACAAACTTCAAACTAAGTATTTTCCCTACAAAACAATCGAAGATTAGGTGGCGCCATCTGTCGTACTGCATAGCCAATACCAGAAGAGAGTGCAGCACCCCACCCTCCGGTTACCGATTACCGTTTTGTTTAGCAGAGCCACGGCAGAGCTGCGGCAGAGCGTCGCCAGAGGACATCATAACCCTATGACAATGACTAAAAGTACATTAAAAACATTAAAAAATGTTGTGTATTGATAGATATTGACAATTGAATAAATATGTATATATACATAAATATGCATAAATATTTCTGGAATCTGGATCTAGATGCTTAGCCCCAGCTCCCCAGCTCTTACCAACTTCTCGACAGACATGGCTAAATAAAATATGCTTTATAGGGCCTAAAAACGCATACAATGTATCCTTTTATGGGTAACGGGTTAACAACTGAACATTAAGGTCTATTTGATACTTAGAACGCTGAGACCAATGGGACCGTTTAGAAAACATTTTGAAAAATATATTGGGTATTTTCATATCTATATAATCAAACTTAGTTCCAATTGATTTCAAGTGTGGGAGCAAAGAAGGTGAGCAAAGTTATCGGCACCCATCTTAGTAGGCTTGGATGCGTGAATCAGTAGAGAGATTGTGCTTTTGGAAGCTCTTTAAAATCATTCGCCAGAGCAAAGCATTCTAAATTTAAGTTGTTTCCCTCTAGGCATTTGGCAAAATGGTGCGCGTGATCGAGGACATGTTCGGCATCGCCGTCAACCCGATGACCCAGAAGACGGACCGGGTCCGGCGCTTCACGCTGAGCACGGAGCGCGGCATGTCGGTGTCGATCCTGACCCTGGGCGCCGTCATCCAGGCACTGAAGGTGCCCGACTTCAACGGCAAGCTGGAGGACGTGTGCCTGGGCTACGACGACGTGGCGGGCTACTACCGCAACCAGCCCTACTACTTCGGGGCCACCACCGGCCGGGTGGTCAACCGGACTGCCCGCGGGCGCTTCCAGCTCTGCGGCAAGGAGGTGAGTGTGAGCCGCAATGTGCGGGACCGGCACCATCTGCACGGCGGATTTGTGGGCTTCGACAGCGTCATCTGGGACGTGGTGGGCGTGCACAAGGATGGGGTCACCCTGCAGCACATCTCGCCGGACGGACACGAGGGCTATCCGGGCGAGCTGACCACCAACATCAACTTCTCGCTAAACGAGACGGGCTGCTTCGGGATGCGGATCGAGGCGCGGACGAAGGCCACCACGGCGGTGAACATCTCGAATCACAGCTACTTCAACCTGGCCGGCCACGGAGCGGGCAAGGAGGCGCTCTACCAGCACATGGTGATGGTCAAGGCCCAGAAGATCGTGGACGTGGACCAGGAGCTCCTGCCCACCGGCAAGCTGATGCGCGTGCGCACCACGCCGTACGACTTCTCCAGCCTGGTCAGTCTGGGCAAGCGGCTCAACCAGGTGAGCTCCTGTCCGCTGGGCGGCTTCGACAACAACTTCTGCGTGGACGTCGCGCCCAACCGGGTGCAGTTGGTCGCCAGGGTGGTGCATCCGTGCAGCGGCCGCTTCATGGAGGTGCACACCAACCAGCCGGGCCTGCAGTTCACCACGGCCAACAATCTGCCGGACGAGGACCGCGGGGACGTCCCGAATGTGGGCAAGGACGGGGCTCACTACGTCCGCCAGGGAGCCTTCACCATGCAGACGCAGAAGTATCCGGACGCCATGAACCACTGCGACTTCCCCACGATCGTGCTGAATCCCGGCCAGCTGTACGACCACCAGGTGGTCTATCGCTTTGGCGCCTGCCCCAAGCGCGTTTAGATGGAGCAGAACGTGGGAATGGAAGCTCCGCATTTTGCCACTTTAAATTCAAATTAGAAGTGTGAGTGTCCTTATTGACAACCCTAAATAAAATTTTATCTATAATTATCAGTTCTTGTAATTTAAAAACAAGGAAGTACGCAATAGTTAAGGGGCTATATACATTTCGAGTTCTACAACATTTTTTTTTTTATTTTCTTTTGCAGCGGCGAATTTTTTGGAAGATTCACCCAAATTTTAGAAAGCGTTTCAGAGTGCTTGCAAGTACAAGTACAAACTTTAAATGCGTTTTACTTAAAATGGTGTTTTCGAAGTCGGTGACCAACATTACTCAAAAACGGCTAAGCCAATTAGTCTCATATTTTAACACGAGCTCTTAGTTATATTTTTATTGAATAATCAAAGATTTTTTAAGTAATTTAATATTGAAAATTGGCTTAAAAATCAATTTGTTGTTTGAGAAACCGCCATTTTGTCAAAAAGATAAGAGAATATTTAATTTTTGACACAAAATTTTTAGAAGTTACTTAAATAAAGTCAGGCAGTTAGGTCAGACGTCAGTTACTGTAGGCGATTAGATATTACTTTATTTAAGAATGTTTATAATAGAATTTCTGCTTTTCAGCCAGCGGAGGCACATTATATGAAGTTGGTGCAGAGTAAATGCAGTTTCAGCCTGGTTTCAAGTTTAAAAATAACCGTCGCATGGGCAGCACTTGACAGAACAAATTGGTTTGAGTCAGCGCTAAAGTCTTATCGAAGTCTGCCCCGTTTCGATATTTGTGTGTGTGTTTAACTTGGTCATTATTCTAACCCTTCATCTGGTCACTCTAATAAGCCAAATAAAATAAATATCTAAAGAATTTACGCTCCTAAAGAAAAGGTGTTTTTGTGTGCCACGTCCGGAACCAACTGACAAAAGCCGCCAAGCTGTTCAACCTACCGCAAGTGTACAAGCAGACGACCGACTCCAGCCGTCACAGCAGCAGCAGCAGCAGCAGGATGCCAGTGAGTCTTGGTCCTCGAACGCACCTTAAAATCGATTAAAGTATTTAAAGTCCCCAACTTTCCACTCCTCTCGCTTTTCCCGCTCTCCGCAGGTGCACGAATTCAAGGTGGAAATGACCTGCGGCGGATGTGCCAGCGCCGTGGAACGTGTCTTGGGCAAATTGGGCGGTACGTATGTACCATTAGTGCCTGGTATTAAGTTAGTTAATGCCCTCTTATCGGTTGACACATGTATGCATACACAAGTCTATATGTAGGCGAACTTAGCTGAAGAATAATTATATGTACAATGTACATATTTTACACACAGATTTTTAAACTAAAAGCACTGAATGATAAATTGAGTGAAAGATAAAAGATTTGCTGGATTTTTATTTATTTATTTATATTTAATATAGGTTTAAGTAATGTGTAATAATGAGTAATTATTTTAAACATACAAATTTTCTCAAAAAATTTCAAATTAACTTACAAAATACATTCAGTAACCCATAAATGTAAAGCTATATAAATGCAAGACTGACAAAATATTTACCCAACATTTTCCGACTTCAAATTCAATACAAATTCCAAATCCAATCCATCATGTGCCTGTAAGATAAATTTGAGTTTGGAGACTTCGAGTTATTATTAAGCAAGATTGAGTTACTTTGCAATTTTTTGTTTTATGGTTCATGGAAATTTGTATAAATTTTGTCAGTCTAAGAATATTAAACAAAAATTTGCACGTCAAATATCTTAAATAAATGTATTCCAGAAAGGTAACTTCATGTTTATAAGATAGCTTGAATTTCGTTACGAAGAATGCATTTTTTTCTTAAAAAATGATTTTTTAAAATGGGTAAATTTAATACTTCTAAAAAAACACGTTCAAAAAATATAACAAAATCTGAAACTGTTTCGAAATGTGAGCCTTCGTCTGAATGTCCAATTTTTGTGTTTTTTTTTGCCGGATTAGTTAAAATCTTTTCTAATCAAGAAACAAACAAACGACAAGCTTAAGTTTATATACCCTTGAAGCTATTGCAAAAATTAAACATCTTAATTTTCACTTCAATTCTTCGATATATATCTATATGATATCGTTTTCCGATCTAAATAAAATTAAAAGCGAAACAACTTAAACTTAATGTGAAGCCACTAAATATAGTAATGTAACAAATTGATAAAAAATTCATAAATTTTTCATACTTTTTAATAGTTCCCACCATCGCTTATCACTCGCGGTTTGCCTTCCGTTTGGCGGTTACCAACTTAAGTCTGTGTTTTGTCATTCCGCAGATAAGGTCGAAAAAGTGAACATTAACTTGGAGGATCGGACGGTGAGCGTGACATCGAACCTGTCGTCCGACGAGCTAATGGAACAGCTGCGCAAGACCGGAAAGAGCACAACGTACGTCGGAGTGAAGAAATGAGACGAGTTCCTCAGCAAGTTTCAGAAGTACGGCAAACTGAAACTTGAAGTCTAGAGTCTGGACTCTAGAGGATAGAGGGATCTTCCACATTGTCGCTCCGAAAGCATTCGAGTTGGGTCGCTGTTCAGTGATATTCATGAGATACATACAAATTTAAATCTTACTCAAAATCAAATATAGGAATGATCTACAAATTTTACACTAGTATTTGCTCTTGCCCAAATTGTATGTAGCTCGTAGTTAACCAATTAAAGTGTTATTATATTATGCATTACTTATGCCTAGATGAGGAATTTTAAATTCAAGTTGAACTAATCAAATCTTAAAAGCCAACGTTTTGCCTAGTTAAGTAGTTGCCGTATTTGGGAGTACTCAAATAAATCCAATGTAGTTGCCAATAAATGACATACGCCAATTGCTCTCTTATGACTAATCATAATATTACAAATTTTACCATTTTAAAGACATTAAATATATACAAACAAGTTAAATCTAACATGAACAAGTTTTTATTGTTACTGCTTTACAAGAAACTATTTATTTTTAACTGAACCTTTCGATTGAAGGAATTTAGTGGCTTTCACCGATTCCATGGGGATTTTGGCCCACAAAGGAGTTATTTATTTACCGTTAAGCTTATGCCTTCGGAAAACCCAAAAATGTTTGACATTTCAAAAATGTAGCATGAAAATTGTCTCATTGTCGTGTTCCTAATCTCCAAATCAGATGCGGGCACTTAGCATGTTCGGTGTCCCAGCGAATCGGCGACAAATAGCCGGTTTATGCCCTATAACGATCGAAGAGTCAGCAGAACACGTCATAAATCTTTGCTTTCGGGAACCCACACTTATCAAATCAGAAATTGTTGTATTTTTGGTTTTCCATGTTCTGTTTTTGTCTTTTTCATGTGTGTCATTTTTTGTGGGGCATGTTCGAGGCGTAACGAAATTATCAATCAAATGCCACCTTGGCATGCAAAGAATGCAGCGCGCACAAAGAACCAAGGCGACTGCACTAATTGAGCTCGGCGGTGGACGTTTGGAACTTAGTGTCGTCTTCGGCTACCTGAGGCTGCGGTTCTGTTGCGTTTCGAGTTGCGAGTCTCCTGTTGATTTATGCCCTAACAACAAAGAGCCCAGCGAGGGACGAGCCCGCCTGTCACAACACCAGACCAGTCACATCCCATCCGGAGACACGTCCTTGCCTCTGACCGATTGTAATCCCCCAAGTGTGGCCCGCTGACCGGCTCCAGATAGCATCTGAAAAGGTTCTTAAGCAGTCTCGGTTAGGATCGCATAACTACCCGAATACCGTTCAAATGGGTAAGGTAAAACAAACAGTTATAATGCCCATTGCCAGCTATCGATGAGAATCTTTTGGTAATTAAGATAACATTTGGATTTTGTTAGCAGCGGAAGTTTAAAAATAATATTTGATTTTAGAGGAGGAAGCGTCTATGGGCAAACTGTAATATTACATATATTTACTACATAATATTTATTAAAGAAAAGGTTCTAATCCCAATTCCTTATTAAGTCGGTATACACACTATTGCGTTTAATTGAAAATCTATGTGTTAGTTTATTTTGAACAAAAAGCTGAAAAAAGAAGGTTAAACAAAAATAAAATGAAGTCAGGTTTTGTGTGTTATGTTGTGTATGAATAACATTGTACGCTGCTAGTGCATCCGATCAAGAATATGTCAGAATTTGGACACGCCCCATCCGCATCGCGCCTTTCGGCGAACCAGTCTTCCCGTGTTTTTGTTTTCATTTTTTTTTTTTGCGATTTTTTGTTGATGTTTTGCTTTGCACACTCTGTGCATTGTAGACATTCCGAAAATCGCTGGCGAAATTCTTTGGCGCATGCTTGGCAACATAGTGTCCAGTTGCAACCAGTTGGCCGCTCGTTTTTCGCCTGGTCAAGTGGCTGGCCAGGGACCTCAGTTGGGGCAGTTGTGGCAATTGTGGCAGTTGGGGCATTGGCAGGACAGCCTCCGCGTCCGACGGCCGACTGGTTTGCCATTTGGCGGCGTTCTTGTTCTGCCGATTGTCATGGAAGATGTGAGGCGGGCCGCCCAGAACAATGGCACACTAAACTGAACTTAGGGCCCCGTTTGGGCCATAAATTCCGGGGAGAATTGCACCTCAAAGGTGCACTCACACAAGGTCGTTCCACTGGCAGTTTCGGTGATTAGTGCGGTCGGTCGGTCCTTGTTCTGCGCTGGTCATTGAACTATTAGCGACTCCTACGCTCCTTGGCCATTTGGGGAAGCACAGTAGCCAACAGCGAGCATTGCAAATTGCAGAGAGAAGCGGTAGATGCGGTAGATGCGGTAGAAGCGGTAGAAGCGGTAGAAGAGGACCAAACCTGTCGACGCCATGGAAATTCCAACGGCCCGAGCTCCTCAGTGGCGATTCGGGGGCCAGCGTCAGCGTGTGCCAAGCCCACGAGCTTCGTTTCGGCCATAACAAGAGTAGGGCCAACAAAAAGTGCAACATTGCAATGTATTGGCGAGCGTAAATAACTCATAGATAATAATGGCCGGGCATTTGCAGTCCATGCGCGCAAAACAAAAGACTTAGGACACGAACTGGCCGAAGGAGTCGGCAGTCGTCATGTAACCAGGGCCAAAAACCAAAACAAGATCAACTGGTTTGCCACACTCACTCACTCTCCGCCTCGAGAGCCACAAACGAGAGATTTGGATTTGGAGAGAGACCCGATCTCGCCGACCTGTTGAGTCCAAGACCTCGTCTATTGCGCGTGCCTTCGGTGGATCGCTGCTTGGCTGCTTGGCTGGATCGCTCGATCGTTGCTCTGTAAAAATACTTTTCCCAAAGAAGTTTCAGTTGTGTTTTTGACTTTTCGCCGTGCAGAACGATTCTCCTGCGATCGGTTGGTTGGTTTTTTTGTCTCCGTATGGGACTGCGTCTCCTCATCTCTCTCTCCGATTCTCCGATTCTCCGATACTACGATACTCCGATTGAGCGTGGCCGTGTAATATGCGCGAAAAGTTGTTTTTCGGTATATAGGCAGCGTTCGCATACATCGGCAGAGTCAATTTTCCTGTTAGCCGAAAACCTGCCAAAATAAAAAAAAAAAAAAAAGAAAAGAATTCGAGGAAAATATAAATAACTGCAGCCGTGTGTGAGTGTGTCCGCGTTGTTGTGCCAAGTGCTGTGCGAGTGTGCAAAAATGCCATGCAAATGTTGATTCTGTTGCCATTGCTGCTCGCCACTCAGCAGTAGGTGAAAGTAAAGCAATTTGTTTAATTAATTGCACGCAAGCAATTTTCTAAAGTAAGCCGAGATAGGCAGAGTCAAGCGATCACTGTGCCAAGTTTGAGTTAGCAAACCAATTTGACTGAATAATCGCTGGCATTGGCCTGCAATTTAACCGCCGTTTGGTCATCATTAATTGTGTGCCTTTTTAAAAACTTTTCGGATTTGGATTATTTGCTGAAGTTGTTTCCGAAGAGAGCTAAGATAATTCGGAATATTGGAAAGGTGAGCTGTGATGGAATCATGTGCATAGAACACCAACAAACAACACTTAGTTAAGTAAAATGTTAATTTCTAAGGTTCTCATCTAATTAAAACACGAAAGAGTTACACAATTTGTGTACAATCTTTAATCTAAACCAGGTTTGCCCAAATATTTGCTGTTTGTTAATTCGTTTGACTTCTGCAAAATGAAACCAAGTAGCTTACCACACCTAAAAACGGAAACCTAATGAGTCCATTCTTGCGCTAAACTGTTCATAAAAATATTGAATAAATTCGCTAATAAAGAGTTATTTATACAAAAATATCGCCATAGTTCAATCTATGCAAATGCGATCGTCTTACAGCGGTTCAAGCCGAGATTATGTCAAAGACCAGCATGGGAAGATCATTTTTTGGCTTGTGATTCTGTGTCGCAACCCAATTTCAATTCGGATTGAGGTTTCCGAATTGTTTTTTTTGTTTGTTTGCGGACAGCTCTGACAAATCATTTGGCAATAAGCTGAAAATATGTGTATCTTACAGATACATTTTGTTAGTTTTTCCTTGTTCTGGTTTAAAGTGGACAACAAACAAGCTCGTAAACAGTCAAGCACACAAACACCAATAAGCACACATGCATATTTATGTGTTTGTACACGTTCGAATGGGCTTATGTATATTCACCCATGGGTAAACTATTTTTATTGACTTTAGCTTTGGCGTTTGACACCTTTGCGACTTTGTTTACGACCTGAATGGAACTAACGAAAAGACAAAAACTAGAAAGAGAGGGAGGAAGGTAGAATTAACTAAATGTTAGTAAAGCGATATAAAATATGTTTGATTATTTTTGACTGACAACAACGAATTGACAATACACCGTACATAAAGCATATCACATCTTAAGAAGTCTTTTAAAGAATATGTCTGTATATCTAAGAGATAAACAATATCAATCTTTTCTGTGTAAGGTCAAAAACTAATCTGAAACTGTCGTCATTGTCACAAATTCAGTCAAACTTCGTTAGCTATAATTTTTTCTATATTTTTTCTGACAATAAAAAAATATAAATGCTGTTAAAATCAAATCTTTTTACATATGAGATTAATAACAATAAATATCAACGGCTTTTACCTTATTGTTTTTCATGGAATATAATATTTCGAAATCCGACTTACCCAACTCCTATGTGGGGTATATATTTTGTATTGCCTAGATTAGCGATAAATAAATATCAACAGCTTTTACCTTATTGTTTTAAATGGAATATAATATTTATAAATCCGATCTGTGTAGGGTATATATTTTTTATTGCCTATATCAGCGAATCAACGCAACAGAATAGGCTTAGAGACCTACGACCAGGCAGAGCTGCCTCCGAGAATTGAGGTTCAGGGGGCCTACAAAAGCCGCTCGTGCCGACACACCTGACAAGCGAGTCAAAAGCCATCGACGGACCGCATTCTGTGGCCTGACATTATTGATACATTAGGGGGCCGTTTTATAGGGCCGCCGTCAAAGAAAAGCGTTTCGCAGCGGGGAAAAGAAGGAGGGGGGGGGGGGGGGGGGGGGGGGGGGAATAGACACACAGAGCCGTGTTTGTGAGATAGTACGATAGAGAGAGAGCGACCTCTGGTCAAAGACTGAGCCCTGTTTTAATTACCAGTTGTTTGGGCGAGTGTGTGTGCATTTTGGCCCACTTGAGGCTGTCACTGTCGCCTGTCGCTGGTGAAGGGAATGGGCGTGGCCCTTTGTCTCCAGTTAAGCCAATTGTCCATTAAGCCCCAGAGATTTTGGCTCTGCTCGTTGCTCGTTGCTCGTTGCTGGTTGCATAAGCCCAGCAGAGAGTATTTTATTTCACTGTCAGTTAAGATGAAAAATTGTTTTTATTATTTTCCTCCGCTTATTGGTATTTTGCCCCTTGCTGACATCACGTGACAACAACAACCACGTCGCGAACGCTGGTTCGGTGGCATTTTTTCGTTCGTTTCGAACAAATAATTTAAATGTCAATGGGCGAGAGGCCGGGCGAGTCCAAGCGAATAACCAGCTTGCGGGCCCAGTCCAGACCCAACTTCACGAGAAGTCGAGACCCGAGACCAGAGACCAGAGGACCGAGTCATAAGTCCAATACCCAATATCAACCAGGTGACCCAATTCCGGGCAGACACTGCAGCAGCCGCGTCAGAAAATCACTTTCTCTCCGGCCATCAAGTTCTGGCCGGGGCCTTCAACATCGACCCCGTCCCGTTCGCAATTAAGAGAAAATTTAATTTTGAATTTATTAAGGTAAATAAGCCAGGGATGGTAGCCGAAAATGCCTTTCGTGTCTTGCTTTTGACATAAATCAAATTTTTCCGCACGCAATCAGATTCAGAACGCAGAGCATCAGCAGACGAGGAGATAATTACGGCACTCGACAGTTCTTCAGATGCCTCAACAAGATCCCCGTACTGGCCTTGGCTACTTGCCAAAAGAAATTCGAAAATCAAATTAAGATCAACAGGTTCTGCATCCCGCCCTACGGCAACGAATGCATCTGGTCTGCTTTGTGTAATTTGAGATGAAGTTTAAGTGGGTTGTCTATAGTCAAAATTGTTTAATTAATTGATATCCTGATGATGAAAGGTTTGACTACAAGTATTTTATGGGTTGTTTGACTAATTCAGTTTCTAACGATTTATTTGTAAGTTCATTTTAACGAAATGTTTCCAATTATAGGTTGTTTTGTTTTCAGTTTTTTTAAAAATATTATTCCAACACAAGGCATAGCTATTACTTTGTTTTATAAGCTTATCTTTTTTTTTATAAGAACATGCGAAAAGTTAAAAACTAAAGAAAAGGGTGACTTTTTTTTTGAGTGAACAGCAAAATCATGCCAAAATCGTTTGCTATAAAGAAAAAAAATGAAAAACAGGCACATTTTAAAAACTTTATTAATAAACACTAGTCCCATCCTTATCAAATAGTGGCATTTAAGCATTCAAAAGAAAGAATGATAAGTTTTAAATAAAAATTTTATTATAGACTTTATGCGTTTTAATTAAGGTTTAAAATGTAACTATGCCTAAGCCCACAAATGCTTGAAATAGATATGGCTTTATTTTTATCCATTGGGGGCTTCCTACATATTTCCTTAGAAATTTTCATTAAAATATTGGAATTCCCAGTTCACACATTCCCAGGCAGATTTAAGCAAAGGCCATCGGGCCACTTGAAATGTGTTCAGTGTTTGCCTTCTACTCGATAGATGGAAACAGAAGAAATTCCGACTGGCAGGCCAAGTATCAGTTACAAAACGTTTCAATTTTTGCTGCCTCACGGGGCTCACTCACAGAGGGAAGAGAATGGAATCGGATCATTTGGGGATCGGTTATCATTGGATTGAGTATCTGTTTGTTTGGGCCATTTTAACACGCGCTTGTGCCCCCGGCCAAAAAGAGACGGGCAGATGCCCCAAAATGCGGTGATTCGTCCGACGCGGGGTGAGTAACAAATGGAGACAGTGCCACGGAAATCAGATACCGATACCTCTTATTTGCCACATAGGCCAGAAAGGAATGCCAACGAAATTGGTGATAAATTCACCGATGAAATTGTTTAGATAACAAACTCAGCCACACATTAGTTTCCCCTGGAATTCTGGTTTTGTTTCATTCGCTTTTTGTTTTTGCTGCCAAGTTGCCACCGCAACTATCTATAAATGGCTAATGACATTGGATTAGCATAAGCTGTGCAATTAATCTTTGTAATAAGTGGAAACCGTAGCAACCAAATCGAACCGCGGGCCCCAGCCAAATTCGAAAAACTAATACCTCGGGGCACGATCGGCAGATGGGCAAGAAACTATTGGAAATTTCAGCGTAGATCTTTTGTATGATTAATGAATGGAGCGAACCGAACCGATGGGCACGACAAACTCGGTAGGATTCCCGGCCGGACCAATGGCTCGGCTTTATTATGCAAATTATCTGTTAAGGGCGTAGAAGGCCGCATCTATTAGTGTCAGCTCTGTGGTCACAATCGAAAAAACGCCACCTGACCGGACTCCGATTCGGAATCAGAATTAGAATCATACTTCACACTGGGACTGGGATTCCGTGTTGCAACGTGTCCCACACATTGTTGCATATTAATGCCTCGGGGCAAACTTCAAACAGTTAGTCGTATGCGCGGCATATTAATTATGAAATTTCTTATATGTCTTTTTATGCAGCCGTGCGTGTGAGCGTTTGAATCTTTCGGATTGGCCTTTCACTTTGGAATGCGGTAGCTGGAGAAGAAAGAGGCGAAATTACTCATAAAGCCCCTCGAAATATGCCGAAAAGGTTAAGACTCGATTAGCGAAGAAATAATTTATAATTTGTTATAACAAAGAACGTTCTTCACCAATTGTTGTAAAAGGTCTGCGATACGATTTTGCCTATCCAAATAACATTGTAGGCTTTGTAGTTGGTAGGCAGAGATACCTATACAAATTTTCAACGGTGTAAGAACAAAATATAAAAATATATAAATTGGTTTTATAAATCTGTATAATCATAATTCGATGTTTAAAAATAAAAGGAAACCAAACATTTTTTTTATTTTTGTATCAAATATGGGGGTTTATTTCATCTCCTTTTTTATTAGGTACACAAAATTTTTATATTTTTACCAAAAAGAATCTTGCAGAAGAGTGATGCAAATTTACAATAAATATAGTTATTTTATATGTACTTAAATATTTGACCCACCGGGAAATGAAACTCAATTTTGAAGTAGACTGCAAAAGTAAAGCTTGCTGCATAACCTGAAGCTCAAAATAAATGGTTCTAGGACTCACAGGAATTCATTAAAAATCAGTCAAAGTTGTGAGCACTTATACACTATTATATTTTTATACTCTGTCCTGTTTCCTGGAACTCACATAAGGCTCTCTTTGATATCGGAAATGCTATTTCCAATCCGATGAGGAACAGAACTTGATCGGATATCTAGACATTTGTTTAAGAACCATAAACTCGGCTATGTGATATCAATTTGCAACGACTTCTCCGAGATCAGAGCGCTTTCTTGCCGGAGACAGAATCATAGCCATAAATCTGCCGGCCAGCAGCGCGATGGGCTGAGAACAGAAGAATGGAATCGACTAATGCCATTTAAAATGCGGCAGTTAGCTGCCATTTATATGGGTATCAATCGACGTTCCTGGCCGATGCTCGATTATTGGGTGTCAAGCCAGGGCTGGGTTAATTAATGCGCCGCCTAAAACGAAGACATAAAATAAAACTAACAAAGCCGAGAACGGTTAAAAAGAAATCTCAGATCAGGGCAGGCGGCCGCTCCGAGATGACCCCATTCAGCCGGATTCTGATAAGAGGTCGCATAGCAAATAGTCTTGGCAAAGCCAAAGATACCAAGGGGTATCCAATTCGTTTTGGCCGAGCAAAGCGTGAACAACATCCCGCAGAGACTGAAAAATAAATCGATAAGCACTGCAAAAATCATTTAAATTGTTTGCCCAATATAACAAGGTCAATTCGATCTGTTGGAGTGCCTGAGCTCAAGCTCAACCTCATTTATCACGTTCAGATATATGGGGGAGGTTTATATAATATGTGGGATGCTTGCGCGTGATTCATACGAGAGCTCTTTCAGTGCCAATAACTTGTTTTCACTAAATGGCAATGGTATTTTATGGGCTGTCTCATACCTACCATTAGTTTCTGTGGCAAGAAAGAACGTCTAACACTTTTCCTACTAGAAGTCATTGAATATTTATTATATTTCCCTTGGCAAGCCAAGTAAACTCATAAAGATATCCAGTTTGGCGTTGCAGCCATATATGAATCAAAGCTCTAAATTACCGGGAACCTGCTGGAATACCTATATTATTATATTATATGGCATCCTCAACATCGTCGGCATCTCAGTCTCCCATTTCCCTGCCCATTACGCCTGTTGGACACTTCCGATAAGATCGCTTTCAGCATTCAATAGAAAAGCTAAATAACATGGCGACGAAGTTCGGGGGGAAACTGTTTTTTTTTTTTTTTTTTTTTTTACCAGGAACGGGACGATAAGAGAACCAACTGCTACGGGGGAAAAATGTTTTCCTTTTTTTATGGCAAGCAGAAATGTCTGATATTATGCCGGCAAAAACCATTTCCAGCGAAATGAAATCGAACGGCATTGATTGCATGCCAATGTGGCTCCAAAGTTCTTGATCGACACCTGCGCCAGACGTCGACGTTCCATCAGACCGGGCTCCAGTCGGACGACGACTGCAGCTCCGATTCAGATTCAGATTCAGATCCAGCTCCAGATTCAGGCCCAGACCAGAGCAGACCAGACCAGACCAGACCGGTGACCATTTATAGAGCAACTGGCCACTAGCAAGACGATCAACAGACGATCAACTCGCCACGCCAATGACGCAAAACACGCAATGGCCCGAGTCTCCTCCTTCGAGCTTTCTCTGCAGCGAGGGGCAGCGTTAATTATTATGAGCAGAGGAAGTGGCGACGACGTCGACGGCGACTAATTGCACTGGGGCTCTTTAATTTCTAGGGGCACCAGCCGGCCGGTCGGCTAGACGAAGTCTCTGCCGAATGGGATGCCCCTCATTCCCATCTACCCGTCCATGGACGTAGCCCTAATCACTTCCTTAGGCGAATAAATTTGGAAATAGAAATTTAAGCTAGAAATTATTCAATTCACTTTGTAAAAAACGGTCATAACAACAAAATTTATAGAACGGAAGCAATCGCTAACTTATTTGGGTCGAAATTTAATGTTCCAATGACAGCATTATGTGTCATTCCCAATATTTACAATCCCCATTCTGCTATGTATATCGACTGGCAGTAGATGCTGATCACAAATATATGCAATTTAAACATAATGCAAGCTCGGTAAAGTGGATCAATAATATAAGGGTTTGCTGTAAATTTGGTTTATAACAAAAAAACAAGAAGCCATCTTTGTGGGTAACTTATAATTTACCAAAGATGGTTAATTTTAAAGCTATTAGTGTATAGGAAGATATAGTCAACACTTTAATATTTACTCAAAAGTCTTAAAGTATAAACCACTTTGGCGGTTTTGTGGCAACACTTATTTCTTAGTGTCTTATTTATTGGTCAGGTTAAAAATAATCGTTAATATTATTATACTATATACTTAAACTTTACAAACTAATATATAATATTAACAAATAAAACGAATTTCATGCCCCCTTTTTAGCAATAGGGTACGCCCATGTACTTTTCCCATTCCCACACTGCATTATTTAATGGAATCGTTTGTTTGTTTTACAATTTGCAGAGCCGGAAAATGCACCAGTTGGGGCTGTGAACTTTGACTGGCTGGAAAGACGGAGAAGAAGTAGCCAAACGCTCAGATACACACACACGCTTGAAGCAGCATGCCCACTCGGCACAATTGGGATACGGAGCGTGTGGGCGTGGCACATCTGGCCGGGGCCCTCAGCCCACTTTGCATAACCGATGCCAACCACGAGATACTGCGGCCGAAGCCGCGAAGGTGAGTTCGCTGCCTAAGTCTTTCGATTTTCCAAATCCATACGGAAAATAGTAAATACATGTATGGAAATTATGACTTGGCGTTCTCTGATTTACTGGCTCGATATGGGTTATTCGTTATTCTAAATCATTTAGCTGCAATTTGACCCCTAGGGCCAATTTTCCTGCGTTATAATCAGAATGTTTAAATTATGCACTACACGCCTCTTTAGGCAACGATTGATAATAATAAATTGTAAACAAATCTGTTTTGAATTTTTTATATAAATCTGTATAATTATTCCCACTATTTATAAGATATCTGTTTAATGACTAGTGTTGAAGCTTTATAAACTAAAAGCAAAGGACTGTTTGTAATGGAGGGTATATGTTTATGGCTCATAAGCTCATAAGACAATCTAAATTATAAATCGGTGCCACTGTAAATGTACTCCTTGTTAAGGTGGAGTCTTTCGCTTATGCCTC
Source organism: Drosophila gunungcola (assembly GCF_025200985.1). Taxonomy (NCBI): domain Eukaryota; kingdom Metazoa; phylum Arthropoda; class Insecta; order Diptera; family Drosophilidae; genus Drosophila; species Drosophila gunungcola. The sequence goes on along the minus strand of NW_026453181.1, from coordinate 1,281,705 downwards.
AGCTTGCGAAATAATAAAATTTAACTATGTTTTGTAACTACAAAATTGTTGGTTTACAGACTTTGAGCCCCAGCACATGGGTTTCGCAGCATCAGACCTACTTTCTGCACAACTATGCCTTTAAAATTTCAGAATAACAAAGTCACATGAGCTTTTATATTTTAGACATTGACCCACTTATTAAAGGGTTAGCACCATTTTCAATTCAATAAGCAGACAATTTTCATGAATTTGGTTTTAGAAAAATTAATGCATTTTTTAGCAAGCACATAAACTTACTTATTCCATTATTTAAAATAATGGCATAACTGGCATTTAAAATGAGTGTGATTTAATTTTGCCGTTATGCGCCGACCACTTTTGTGGCTAATTTATAATTCATTAGCACTATAAGCTGATCTTCAAACAATTTCTTTTAAATTTAATAAACAAATTAAAAGTATAACGAAATTATATAAATTTTTAAAGTGCCCATATCGCTGCTTACCAAACACCTTATAAAACAAAATAAAATACAAATTTTTCATAATTTTGGCTTGTAGTACGTTCCTTTAGTAAACAATTTGTCTCATTAGTCAATGCCGTAGTCACGTGTAAGTGATTATTCTCAATTTTAAACAACGAAGAAAACATTTGTCATTATCAAATGCGGATAGGCCTGCAATAAACTACGGAACTAAAACACTTATTTATTTAAAACGCTTAGTTATTAGTGCAATTAAACATAGGTAAGATAGTTATCCTTAATTTTCAATGTAACCCAAAAAATCGTTTAATCTTTTCCGTCTAGTTTTTTGGGCGTCTTTGTATTACTTACTTTGTATTACTTTGTTAGACGAAATGTATATTTAACCAGGGAACTTCAATTTGATAACAGTAGGCTGTAATCCATAAAAATATGCCATAAGAATATTGCCTTCTTTTAAGCTGTAGTATAAAACTGCATACTATTGGGCAGCTGAATTTTTTAGAATTAAAAAAAAATTCATTGCGTGCAGTCGGGCGTTTTTTTAACCACCCTCTAGGCGTTAACAGAACATATCTGGAAGCGCACTGTTATCGCTTTACAGCTGTTAATTGTTACTGTTATTGAAACCAAAAAAACATTAAAAACTAATAGAACGATTTTTGTTTTGAATTGGGCTGAAAGAGACTTTGGTAATGTTTTTTCATATTCTTACCTCATAGGATATCAAATTTTTAATATAATTTTTTTTTATATCTTTTATCAAGCTACTCGAGTAGAAAATAACAAAAGAAGCACAAATATGTATATTTAAGTAAATATCATATGTTTTTCCAGCACTCCGTGTTTTTTTTTACTGAGGTAAGGGAAGCTTAAATTATTATATTCGAGTCAGTTTGGTTATAACACTATACGATTATTTTTAGAAATTTGTGACAATAACGAATTCTTTGCTCCGCTGGAGAGTTTGAAATATTTTCTTGCTCCGGTTTCATACCGACTTTCAGAGCGCCAGTCGAGGTGTATCTTCTACAATGGCAGCTATTTTTGGAGTTGGACACTTGCATGCATAATTGTTCACAAAAGCGTGAAGTGTGGCGGCTTTGGGAGGGGAAATGCCGTCGGGGGCAAGTCAGACGGGGCAGCTTGAACGGACAATAAACTCTTATTCTGGGCCGCATAGCGACCAACTTCTATTCGGAAGTGATACGAATACAGCGACGTGGAAAAGAAGTTGGATGGCAATGGAAGCATATGGAGGAGGCAGAATAGCGGACGCTAGACGGTTTTCGGAAATAATAATGGATTGTTTGTTTGTTTCGTATGATCGTTGGCTTCTTGGTCGCTAGACCCAACGGGAACGATCCGTCTGCGATTCGTTTTCGCATTGTGAAGCCGGTCAAGGTTAATTTGGAAAATATTAGTGTCAGTTCTCCGGCGGCAGAAGAGAATTGCTCCGGATGTGTGCCACAAAAAGAAGATGGGGCTTGCTTTACGACCCCAGCACAGGTAGAGATGAATAATTATTAAATGCGGGCCCAGCCCAGTCAGACAAGACTAATTCAATTAAAACGAGACCAGAGCGCGGCCTGAGATACAATTAAAGCCACAAATATAGACACAGATGCCTCGTAGCGAGGCTGCGGCCGAAGGTTTTAGCTCTTTTCTCGCAAAGTTCAAGCTCGATTGAGAAATCGGATGGCAGAGCCAGACAATTGCCGATTGAAATCTGGCCGCCCTGCAGGAAACTGAAATATGACTGGCATTTACGAAACTTTATTGTGGCTGGCTGGCTCGCTTCTCTCTTTCTGGCAATTAAAAGTCTGAAATGCGAGTAACAACAAACAAATGACAGTTGAAATATTTCACACAACAAACGAAAGTGAAAATCGCAAAATGTGAATAATTAGCAGGGCCCAACAATAAGGGGAATAAAATAATAATAGCTAACGAACTGAAATAGGAAAAATTTACGAAAAATTCGCCACAATTGCGAGCAGCAGCAGCAGCAGCAGCAACAATTTGTAGCCAACAAAGTCAATGACAATGGCCAGGAGGAGGGCCTAGCCATCTGCGAGGGCAACAAACTTGATACACTTACTCGTACCTTTCCCACCCCCCCAATCCCAGTGCTGCCGAGCTCTATCGGCGTAGCATCTTCAGTTTGGAGCTATTTCGAACGCAGCATTAAAGCTGGCACAAGAAATAATGCGGCGACGTGGGGCAAGTGAAAACGTTGTTACCTTTTTACCTTACCACGACTTTCTTTACGGCCACAGATACAGATGCAGATGCAGATACAGGTACACGTATCTGTGCGATACTCGTCGGGTTTGTCAAAATATACCTAACTACCTAACTAGTCGCCATCAAAACAGAATCGCATTGGTCGAAAACCGCGAAAACCAAGGGATTGAAGTGAATTCGAGGCGGGAAAGTGTGGGAGATTTTCAGGGGGCGTCGGATTGGAGCAGCCTGTTGATGGATCTGGATAGACAGGCGACTAATTAAGTCATGGAAGCTCCGCTCGAGGAAGATACTGCCTCCGAACGGAAGCAAAGTCAGTCGCTCAGTTGCTGCATCTACAACTCCATTTCCATCTGCAACTGCGTCTTCATCTGCAGCATCATCATCATCTGCCACTTCGCAGCTCCTCCAATTGGCGATGGGGATGTGGTTGAATGCGGAAACCTCTGCGAACGCCTCACAGTAGTCGCAGCATATTAAACTCTAATCAGCAAGATGTGATGATATGATAGGGCCGAAAGCATTCGGAGTAGGTAGCAATTTGTCAGATGTTGGGGTTTCATAACAGTTACAGCCAATTGCCGTGTCACTGATGGTGTCGGGATACCACAGCGTGTCTCGAGCATATTCATTTGGATGGCCCACAGGTGGGGAGTGTAAACTCACTGGGATTGCCATTGGCTTGATGGGGACAGAACGTATAATTTCATTGGGAATATGGCATCTTTATCCTTAGCTAGTATCGCTTATTATGTGGATTGCCTCTTGCCAGGTAAATATTTTAATGTTTTCTTTTTAAATAACAAAATGGAACTTCCAAATGTTTTCCAAAAGTTCCTAAACATTTCAAATTACTTTTCTACTCATTGATTTCATTGGGAATATGGCATGTTAATCCTTAGCTAAGATCGCTTATTATGTGTAATGCCTCTTGCCAGGCTAATATTTGTATGTGTTTTCTTTTCAAATAATAAAATGGGACTTACAAATGTTTTCCAAAAGTTTCTTCATACTCAAATTACTCTTCTACTCATCCAGATTTCATAATACATTTTCTACTGTTCCCAGGCCCAACGAAAACATGACTCAGCCCAAAAGAAGTTTGACTTGAGCAATCCGTGTCAATCACATTTTGACAAATCTTCCATGGGGAATCGGGGAAAACAAGTGAAATGAAAATTACTCAAAGTCAGCAAGTATTCGACATTAAATGTTTGAGCTTGTCTTGGGGCTAAGTCTTTGGTCTAACCTTGCTGCGACTTCCATTTCCATGCTTTAGCGTGCTGATATTTTTGCCAGGTAAAGATTATTAATGATCTCGCTGGAGGAGCTGGTTCTAATGATCTACAGTCTAAAACTGAAAACCGAAAACCGAAAACCATTTCCTGTCTAATACTGTCAGGCATGAAAAACGAAAGTTCCCCAAAGTCCGAGTGCTGGCTCAAACCTCATTAGTCGGGTGACATACATATATCCAAAAGGTGGGTATATATCTCCGGTACAAATAGGTTGGGCTGGGCTATATCTCTCCTCTTTACTTTTGGTGAGTTGCACTTACCGCCTTTGTCCAGTTTTTCCAGCCATTTTCGATCTTTTTCTCCTTCGTGGCCGAGTTGTTTTATAAACACGCGAATATTACATTAAACATTATGGTGTAGTTTTTGTGTTTGTGTTTGTGTTTCTGTTTCGTTTCGTTTCGTTTTTTTTATTTTTATTTTTGGGAGGTCTTTTGAGTGCGGCGTATAGAGCTCTGCCTAATGGGTGTAAGCATATTTATGGCCTGTCATTACTTTTCCGTAAATTAAACTTTTTAATGCGAAAATTGCTTGGAGTGTAATTTTTTTTAATAATCCACCTGGCTTAGAAACCAAACAGCCGGCGGCTAGTGAAGAAAGTTATTGTATAATCGGTTCGAAAAATAGATAGAGCAGCAAACAGTTTCCCGTATTACGTGGGCGTTTCATTGCTCGATTTTCATTTCGGGAATATGGGTATATGGATCAGGCGGCCGTGGCTTTCTAATTGCAATTGCTTTGTGCGTATGCCAGTGGTTGGCAATGGCATTATATTTGGGTCTGCGGTTTCGGACCGCTCCCATTTGCCCATTTGCCCATTTACCATTTCATTCTTCATCCACAAAAGAGAAGCTTCTGCCGGCAGCCGAAGGCATGGGGTTATATCGGAAAAACAAAAGGCTAACCTCAAGAAACCGTTATGTCAGCGCCCGAGCTTGTATAAATCATTAGAAGCAGGCTACGCTCGGCAATTTATTTGCTGCACACATGAGATGTATCTTGTAGATGTATCTCAAAGCCTACGCATGTCTGCCCATGCTCAGAACCTGGCTGTTTCGCCCGGAATCTAGCCATCTCGGGGCCCGGGAATGGGATTCGTGCCGGCCAGACCAAAGCTATCCGCGGAAGGAAGCTGGCAAAACGATCTGATAAGTGTCAAGATTGTATAACCTTCGTGTGCTGGGTGGTGCTGTGAAGCTCTGCTCTCTTGGCCCCGTCGAACAGTTATACATAATTAAATTCAGTGCAAGGCCCGCCACAAGAGATGGAAGCCACTTTGGCCAGCCGCTGTGTTAGAGCTGGCTGGAGATTTTAGTATATGATCAGCACAGTAGCCTCGAGCACTTTTAATTAGTATAAGCTTAAAATTAATGTGCCATTTTTATGTTTGTTAATTTTTATAAAAAGCTGTACTCTAAACGAATTTTTCAAGTATAAGTAAAGACTTAAAAACATGCAGTTTTCAGATTGGTAATAAAGGACTACAAATTGAGGCTTGAAACTGTTTTAAGATATTTACCTGGGTATTGGATGAAATATATTTGTTTTAAAATAATGATAAAATTTTCATTAAAATTTAATTACAATAGTTTAAATGTATGTATATTAAAGATTCAATTACCAGTTTAAGTTTTGTCTTTATTCTTAAAAAATTGAATTATATCATTTGAACCTGTTCCTCCTGTTGTTCCTAATAACAAAAATAAAGCCATTTGAAAACTGAAAATGTTTTTCTACCAACTTACAAAAATGTACTGTATGTTTAAATGGAACACTAGATTAAAAGACTACAAATATCTAAGTTTTGTAGTTATTGTATTAAGCACATACACCTATATGTGCGGCAACTATCGAATTGCCATTAACATTCAAGTTTTAGAGTTTAAATCTAGGGACATTTAGGTTTAATATAAAAAGTTTATAATAATAACTATACCCAATAAATTTGTATAATAGAATTAATAGAATCGACTCTTAACTTTGCTGCTTGGATCTAGAAGTTTGACAATTTTCCATTTCCCTTTCCACAATGGCCCCTGCTGAGCATCACTGCCGCCTATCACAGTGACTTTTTGAAAATCACCGCGGCAACAACTGGCAAGCGAGAAAAATGAAAAAGAAAACTCACTGATATTGCTCTACAAGAGGTACATCGCACGGCGGACAAAGTGAGCCCTCAAACTGAAAAGCTGCCTGCTGTTGTTGTTTCTGCCGCCGCTGGCGGCTGTCGTTGTTGTAGCCCCATTGTTTTGGTCACACAGCTGAGAAGCAAATGGAAAAATTACCCAAGCCGACAGAGCCGACGGAACCGAAGACCATCCGTGCAAGGTGGCCGGGCATGGAGCCCAAAGGCCCTGGGCTCAGGCCCGAAACGCGCTGTGAAAATGAGGAAAAACAGATATCGCAGCCGACAATGACTGGGCAGCGCCGTTGACGTCGACGTCGACGTCGACGCAACCACTGTGGCTCAGAGCCAAGCCGCGCTTCCACTTCAGTCGAGCTTCAGTTCCAGCCGAGAGCGAACGGTATCGCGAGTTTTGGATATTCGGCGGGTCCAGGGTCCAGTTTTCGGGCGTTCGACTTTTGGAGTTTCGGCCGCGGCTGGTTGAACACAGCACAACACAACACAACTACGACAGTTTATAATTTGCATAATTGCCATCATTACACCAGTGCGACGGTGAAATGGAAAACATGAATCTAAGCGAAACAGCTGATGATTGTACTCCAGAAATTTTAGAAATATCTAACTATTTTGGAATAGTTTAACTAACCATCTTAATAATAATAAACTGCTTAAGGAAGAAAAACCGCAATTGCTAAAACAATCCAAAAACGTATTCAAATGGAGTTCTCCAATTAATAAAATAAATATTAAAATCATTTCCACAAAAAAGGAAAACAAATTAAAAAAAATAAATAAATAATCCAAAAAGTTTAAATAATACAAATTAATTACAAGGGATATTTGTGTTCCAGTAAAAAAGGAACCAAATATTTATTCCCAATCCAAAAAAGTGTCCTTAAATCCCATTCAAATAATGAAACCAAAGCCAAATTAGGAGTAGAAACATGTACTGCACCAAAGATTGCACCTGCAGCCTGTGTCGCGAATTGCGGGGATACAAGCCCAGTGGCAAGAAGGCGGCCCCTTCCGCCCCCACATTGTTCAGCAGGATGTTGAATGACAACTTCATACTGCGTCGCAGGGGCATCTCCCTCAAGAACTTCAGCCGCAGTCGCTGAGGAACAGTGAGATGTTGGCGCAGCAGATGCCGGTGCCACGCCCCCCGCAAACGCCCTCGCCCACGCCCATCGAGGAGCTGCCCGACTGGGCCACGGCAGAGCACCTCGCGGGCGAAGAAGCCCAACCACAAGGTGGTCATCTACTTTGGCGATTCCATCAGCCGTGGTCAGCAGTCGCCGCTGCCATCGCCCAAGGAGCTCCACTCGCAGCTGCTGCAGGAGATGTCCCAGAAACTCAAGACCAGTGGAGAACTGGAGGGGCGGCCAACGGAGGCGACGATTGCGGAGCAACCGGAGACGGGGACGGGAACGGAGACGGAGACACAGACAACCCCGCCAGCGGATGACGAACTGCCGCCCTACATTGAGAGCGTGCAGAACGGCGTAATTAATATCAGAATTGAAGGCAATTACCGGCGAGCCAGTGCGCTGGTGGAAACGGTGGCGAAACCCACTCTGGCCGTGGTGGGCCCATCGAAATCCGATGCGGCCGCCGGTGATAATGATAATGACGATGCCAATGAGGATGATGACAGCGACGACGACCCTGGCCAAGATGAGGCGGAGACGGATTCGTGCGACTGGAGCTACGTTCAGGAGTGGCGCAGGGCCGCGAAACGGTACTGCGAACTCTTCAGATCATACGCCGCCATTGCTTATTTCCTCAATCCCATTTTCCATTTTCCATTATTTTATTTTCCATTTCTATTTAAATGGTACTGCTGCAATTCTTTTGTGAAAGTCGGGGCAAAAGGGATTTCTTCTGCGCGTAGAACTGGGTGGCATTTGATTGGCAAAAGGGAAAGGAACGCGATTTGGGATTAAATGGGAGAAGCAATAACGACAAGAAAATCGAATCCAGGTCGGGAAGATGTCAAAAATGACCCCTACTCACTAAATTGCTATTAAATTACGAAGTTAAAGTTTCATTTTTGAGAATTAATTGGAAAAAAATGTTATTAGATAAAGTTGATTAAAAATCTATTAGTTTTTGAAGGATATATTCAAACAAATATCAGTAAAACTGTGGGTTTTTGTAGGATATTTTACTCTGAGTGTAAAATGTGAAAATAAAAATGAAAGATTATGATAAAATAGGAGTACCAATTCACAGGAAATATAACAAACGTTTTAGGGCGAAAAACAGCGTTAAACCAATTTATACGATTAAAACTTCATAGCCAAGCTCCTTACTCATATTTGATTAAAAAAATGGTTTAACATAAAAAACATATTAGTTTTTATTGTATTAAGCACCTAAGTCATCGAAATTTAGACTAAAATTTTCACTGTGAAAGCTCCAAATCAGGAAATTTATAAAAAAAATAGAAAACCTACAATATCAAGCTTCAAACTTAATTTGTCGTGTTTAATGCTCCCCATTAGAGAAGATGTTTGATTTTATAGCTCATTATATTAAGACAAAGATCATAAACATTTGCCCTAAAATTTAAGTTCTCGCAGTTAAATGAGCTTCTTTAATATTGATAGTCCTATACAATATTATTACCTTTCCTTGGAGAAAAACATTCACATTAAAGATTCCCTGTATTTTCGTTGGATTGGTTCAATTCGGTATGCCAGATACAACAAATTTAAATAAATAAAAAGCCAGGGGTCATTGTTCGTCAACAACAGCTAATCAAGTTTCAAGTTCAGAATTAGATCATAATAACAGCACTGCATAGATATTCAAAACTCCTCTCATAAATCGTATAAAGCACAGAACCTCGTTCAAGCTTAAAGATCTAAATTAAAGGTATTTAAGATATATTGTCAAGAAAAAGAATAAAAGATACGTCAAGCTATCTCAACATTTAAAATTTGGGTCAATCAAAGATCAAGTTACCGCATAGACTGTCAAAGGGATGGGCAAAATCTGAATGATAACAATGTCCAAAAAGAATAAAAAGATGCCAGAGACAACTAACTTTTTCGCATGCAAATGAAAAATCGTAACTGGCTTTTAATATCGCTTTGTATTTGGTGTTGGCCAACCCAGTTAGAAGAAGATAATATAAAGGTGCAAAGAAATGTGAGAACGAACAGTAGATACTAAGATCAAGTCATTCTTAAAAATACAATTTTTGTATACTCTTACTTGGCTGTTTTCGTACATTTTGAAGTATTATATTCGTTCTTAAAAAGAATTAATATTCTTTCATTATATTGTTAAGGAGTTTTAATCTTTGAAAATGGCAATCGCCTTATAAGATTGGTCTTTTTAGCTAAGCCTTTTTCACTTTGGGGTATTTTCAATAGTTTACCAAGGTTTCGGAGACAAGCTAGTAAGACTTAGTACGGTCTTTGCTTTGTTTTTTTCGCTGTCTCTGACTGCGGCCACTTTAATTAGGTGCCACTGCTTTCAAGTTCGGCTCGCGAGTAACTAGAAGATAGTCAAGTTTGTGTGAACTAAGATTAGCGGCAGTGTGACATCTTCCTTAGCTATCCGTTAGTCAAAGCTTTTGTTATTTTGACTGGAATTCTTTTGTTTCTGAGAAACTTTAACGACTTACATCATTTGTGGAGCTGAAAATGGGTCAAATCTAAGTCACAATTGGGTTTAATTTATATTTTTAATTTTGAATGGAAAAATAATAAGTTTGACAGGTATTAAACATAAATTCTCTTAATATTATTTACTTGGTCGTCAGTTTAGCTGAACATAGCTAGGAAAACAGAACATATATATTTTAAAAGTCGACTTACTTAATTTACACTTTTGGGTCTACAAATATTTGATTTCAAATTGCAACGATTTTGGGAAATTAAAGTCTAGAAATTAATTAGTCCAAGGAACCGTAGCAATTATATTTGTTACTAAAAAAATTAAGAAATAAAAATGTAACTTTTAAATATTTGTTTTAAAATTTTTTTAATTATTAAAACTAATTTAAATAATAAATATCTAAAAAAATTATTAAATTTAAATTTTTATATAAAACATATAATCATAACTTTTATTTTCAATTATTACTATAAAAATAAAAAATAATAATTACTTGCCAATTTATTTTGACAAAAATTGAAATTAAATGCGCTAAAGTTAGCTTTTTAAATAATTTCAAACCTACTTTAAAAATAAAAAAAAATTTATTCGATTTCCTCAGTTTTCTAACAATATAAATCATTTTAATTGTTTAAGTTTTTCTAAAAAAATAATCAATTGCATCTAAAAAAGAGTTTTTTTTGTTAGGAAATACATTAATTAAATTTGTTCAATAAAAACTTTCTTGAAACAATAAAGACAATTTTTTTGCCTGTCCGGATTTCTTTGTCCGCTACTGTTGCTTATATTGTAAGCGGATCATTCATTGATGCTGTAAAATGTACTTTAGGTTTTAGACATGGTTTCGAGTAAAATGCACTTCTTGTAGTTTGCAGAGGTGAAATTAGCACGCATTTGGCTCTGAGAACTACATTTAACTCTCAACAAAATAAGGATACAAATTGAGCAACAAACATATGCTAACAGATTTTTGAAGGGTGATCAGGAATCCATCCATTAAATCAGTACCACAAAATAATGGAATATTAACATCTGTTTTATTTTCTTCCAGGCCCACTGGCAACATGCCGCCCAACTTTGGCCAGCACCCGGCTCCCAGCCAGATCACGGGCCTGCCCCCAGTGCCGCCGCCGCAGATGCAGTCGCCACCCCACCAGCAGCACCCAACTTCGCTGACGCCGCAAAAGGGACTGGCGGTGGCCATGGCCACTCCGGCGCCTCGGGTCTTCAAGGAGCTGGCCCAGCAGCCGAGCAAGGGGATGCCGCCCAAGCTGGTGACCTCGTCCAGCGGCGGCCAGGTGACCCCGTCCGGCAAGATGCCGTCGGCCGTGTCCGCCTCGAAGGCTCTGGTCCCCCAGCGTGCGGTGGCGGGTCCTGCGCGCCTGACCGTGCAGAGCACTCCGGTGAAGTCGCAGCCACCACAGCTGAGCGGAAGCCTCGGCCAGAGCCAGGTCTCGCCCAGCCGACCCACCTTGGGGATTCCCACCACGGCGGGCCAGGCCACGCCGGCCAGGACGCACCAGCACGACCAGTTCCGGGCGCTGCAGCGGGTGCAGGAGTGCCACAGCTCGTCGGACGAGAACCGCAGCTCCGGACACGCCAGCATGTCGGACACGGGGGGCCACAGCTCCTCGCCGGCGGGCGGGATGACCCTGGGCCCGCTGCCCGAGGATCGGCTGGCGGCGGGCGTGACCAACAGGAGCACCCGGTCGCGGCGCCATCGCGGCATCATGCCGGCCGGAAAGGCTCCCTGGAGCGGCACCGGACTGGAGGACATCAAGCTGGCCATGCTCACGCTGCGCTCCCAGACGAGCAGCAGCACCTACAGCAGCCTGAGCGCCGGCTCGGAGAGCTCGGAGCCCGCGCGCCGCCTGGGCAGGTACTCCTCGCTGGAGACGGTGGTGACCAGCACCAGTGCCGACGAGTTCGTGTGGGTGGACTCGCACAACCGGCTGGTGGAGCTGCAGCACCCGCCCTGGAGCCAGCCGTGCATCCTGCGGGTGCTGCGGAACGGACGCTGCCAGCAGCAGGCCGAGCACCTGGCCGTGGAGGCCGTGTCCCGGCTGGGCTACCTGCTGCAGCGGGCGCTGGTGAGGATCGCCCGTGAGATCCAGCGGTTCTCCGCCGGAGTGGGCCTCTGCTCCAAGCAGGAGGTGGCCGGAGCCCTGCGGGTGGTGCTCAGCTCCGCGCTGGCGGACTCCTGCACGAAGGCGTGCCTCAGGTCCGCCGCCATGTTCGCGGTGCCCGGCGAGAGTGCCCTCAAGCAGAGCAAGTCCGCCCGGGCGGGCCTCCAGCTGTCCGTGGGCCGCTTCTACCGCTGGATGACGGACGCCAGGCTGGGCAAGTTCATCCACGAGTACGCGGCCGTCTACCTGTGCGCGGGCATCGAGAATCTGCTGGAGGAGATTGCCCTGCAGTGCAACTGGTAGCACGGCAGCCGCCCTGGACCAGAGCATAGCCGGATCGGGCGACGTGTGGGGTCTGCTGCAACCGTTCGCCCACCTGAACGCGGGCCGGGTGGCCAGCGGAGCCCTGGCCCTGCCCAGGTGGGCCAGTGCCTCCTCGCTGGCCACCTGCGTGGGCAGTGTGCGTGAGCTAAAGGAGAAGGCCCTGCGCACCCAGCAGGAGTTCCAGCTGGCCGCCGCCCTCTCCGGATCCGCCTTGGCGGCCCTCTTCTACTTCATGCGCTGCTCCCAGCTGGAGCACACGGAACTGCTGGCCGCCTCGGGCTGCAGCTCGGGCCAGGCCCAGCCAGCTCCTCCGGGGGCAGCACCATCCTCCTCTGCAGGGCACCATGTCCAGGAGCTGTGCTACGAGCGGGCCTACGTGGTGCTGCCTCCGCTGGCCGAGTGGCTGAGGGTGGCCGCCGCCCACGCCGAGCACCGCAATGCCCTGATGATCGACAAGGACGACGTGATGCAGGCAGGCCCGGCTGCTGCTGCCCGGAGTGGACTTGCCCCATCCGGCCAGTGGCCCATGACGAGGAGCTGCCCACCAAGAAGACGCACTTCACCAATGCCCATGCACCCGCGTCCAGTTCCACGGGCACGGGAACGGGCAGCAGCAGCTGCAGCTCGCCGGTGGTCAGCGGCATCGGGATCGGAATCGGAGAGGACACCTCCGAGCTGGGCAGACGAGCCACCATCGGAGTGGCCTTTAAGGTTGGTATGGCGTTTTTATAGGGCAAAAGTGCTACTAGTTAAGCATAACTTATAATTAGGTCACTAGTCGCAGTTGAACAGAGAAGAGTTTTTAAGAAAAAACAAGAAAGGAAGCATAATTCGGCAAGTCGATGTTTATATACCCTTGCAGCATTGCATAATTTAATTTATTTAATTTTATTAATTTAATATCCTAGCGCTGCAAGAGTCGGCTTATTATTATTGACTAAAAATTACTTATTACATTAAATTTAATACTTAAGAACTAACAATTTTCACAAACATTTTTAAATTACAGAGTTGTTAAACATTTAATTCTTATATACTATATGGATTACTTTTTTTTGTTTGTTCGTATGGCAGCTATATTATATCGTTTTCCGATTTAAATAAAATTAAATGCGTAATCTAACTATTAAATTTTACAACAAAAAATATAAACATTCATTTCAAAATTGAGTACTACACTACTCTTTATGATATTAACAAAGAAATGGATGTGAAAGCGAGAACTTCAATTCAGATAAAAAAATGGAGCTTGTGAGCAGGTGGATGAAGTTAACCCAGTTTGAATAACTTAATTGGTTTCGGATTGTTAACTTTATTGAAAAAAATTAAGCTTTTTAATGAGTGCCCCAACTGCAGCGTGTGGAATTAAAAATACAACCTTATTGAAAACACTTCATTCTACTTTCCCCCACAGCTTCTTTTGACTGGACGGGCTGAACTGTTGGCCCAGGCCGCCCAGCTGCTGCCGCCCACGACGCGGTACGACACCCAGAACAGCGCCGGACTGACCGCCCTGATGATCGCCAGCATCCGGAACGACGAGGTGGCGCTGCACGCGCTCCTGGACGCCGGATGCGACCCGAACGTGGAGGTGCCGCCCGCCGGGAGCGCCGGCCACCCGGCCATCCAGCCGGACACGCAGCACTGGACGGCCCTGAGCTTCGCCGCCAGCAGGGCCAACTACGTGGCCCTGAGGATCCTACTGGAGAGGGGCGGCAAGGTCGAGGGCGGGGCCCGGAGCAGCGAGGAGAAGTGCACCCTGACCCCGCTGCAGCTGGCTGCGGGCACGGGCAACCTGGAGATCGTGGCCCTGCTGCTGGCCCACGGGGCCAATGCCTTCTTGTCCACGCAACAGAAGGACTCTCTGTGCTTCGCAGGATCCGCGCAGAAGGGCTGCTTTTGCGCCATCTCCGTGGCGGCTGCCCACGGACATCGGTCATGTCTGCGCAAACTGCTCACCCACCCCGTTTCCCCGGGCACCAGGGACGTGCTCTCGCTGGAGGAGATGCTGGCCGAGGGCGATGTGGGCGGAGTGCGGGCTGGAGGCGGACCAGGAGGAGCCGGTGGCCCAAGCAATGCCAGTAACAGCGGAAACAGCGAGGACTTGCTCCCGCTGCTCAACAAGACGCAGATCAAGCGACTCCAGGAGGCCATGTACCACAGTGCCGAAAACAATCATCTGGGTAGGTGTAGCTTTAAAAAAACAAATGGTCCAAAATCATTTCTAAACAAAATTTCAAAATATGGTCCCATTCCCTTGAAATTTTTAAACTCCTAAGTTGTATTCAATCATCAAAAAATATAAAATTAGGTTTCCGGTTTCTATGAAATAAACAAGAAGGAAACTTCTTTCTGATACCCGTTACTTAGCTTAACAATATCAAAATAAATATACACCCAGAAAATAATCGGAGTTTTGGTGGCACCATCTGCCGAAAATTAATATTTAGGTTTATAACTTCTAATAGGTCGATTTGAATAATTTTTTTTATTTATGTTATAGTCGATAGTTATTGGCATTGAATAGTAAAAATAAATATCTGATGATTGAATTTAAAATGGTATATTAAATATTAAAATTAAATATGAATTCATAATATTAAATAGAATGCATATTCAATTAAATGATTTAATATTAAAAATTTTAATTAATTTTAAGTTTTAGATTTGAACTGGTTTTTATTTGATTTAAATGCATTTTATTTGAGTTAAATGTGGCTTAAATTTATTTAAGTTGTATTTACCAGTGTAGATCCTATAGATCACAAATCTATAGATCCTATAGCTCCTCAGATAGACAGACGGACATAACTAGATCGACTCGTCTATTGATCCTGATCAAGAATATATATATTTATAGGGTCCCTTTGCCTGTTATATACTTTTCAAAGATTACAACATACCTTTTTACTCAACGAGTAACGGGTTCAATAAATAACTTATAGTAATAACACTCTCTACAGAAGAGCAATGCAAACAAGTACAAAAATATTCGCCTATATCATGTAAATATATTTTGGTAAAAAGATTATCAAAACCGAAAAGTAATTTGCACGACCATTTGCAATTCAAATTAAACACAAAGCAATGACCGATTGAGTGATTCAAGCTGTATTTAATGATTTTCTAATTCATTTGATCGGTTTAAGAATGTCTTTAAATTAGTCAAAATATAATTAAAACCAGATATGTACGTTGGCGAACTGTTGTGGGAGTTTTGTTTACGCGGACTCCACGTTTATTTGGATGCTGAGAAAAGATTTGTTATTTAACAGAGTAAAACAATTTTTGTGTACTCGGATACAGATATAACCATTGAGCTTCGGAAATTGGGTGTTCCGTGGACTCTGCACTGCTGGATGCACGCCCTGTCGGCTGCCCACGATTTGCGACTGGACGCGGTTATAGATCAGTTGCTCCAGGACTTCCTGCAGGTGTGTCCCGACGATTACAGTGCCCAGTTCGTCAGCGAGTGCCTGCCCCTGCTGTTCAACATTTTCCGGAACAAGAACGAGGGCACCACCCTCCTGCTCGCGGACATCTTCGCCACCTGCTTCGGGTGGGAGACCCTGCCCCCGTTGAAGGAACAGCCGCCGATGCAGCCCGTCCAGGGATCCCGCATCGATCCCAAGTTCGTAAACAATCCGGAGCTGAGCGATGTGACTTTCAGGTGAGTGTTGGCGCCTTTTCCGATACCTACCGAATCCAATTATTGCTTTTTAAATTATAATTAAGGGTTAGATAGGTAATGGTTAGTAATTTTTTGCCTTCTAACCCCGTTTATCCTTTGATAAATGCGTTTCGTAAATTTAAACAACCCAGATCCACTAAATGATCATTTATTTAAATTATGATTAACGCAAATTGGTCATCCACAGTAATAAAAGTTTTTGTGGTAGATTCACTGATAAATAAATGGAATAGTAAAAATTCCATATTTACAAATTTAGTATGAAATTATAATATTAAATATAATGCATACTTAAATTACATGATTTAATATTACAAATTTAAATTAATGTGGAAAATATTAAACTTAAAATAGTTGAGTTAAATATGGTTTAAATTTAAATGAAATTTTCAGATATTAAACTGAAATCTGAAAAAAAATAAACCGAATAATTAAACAATTTTTAAATATTTTCATATTAAAAATAACTAAATGGATATCAGTTTTTAAATAACTTCAGTTACATCCGAAATTCATCCTGGGTTTCTTTCTTAAGTAACATATTTATATATGTAATATAAAACATCTTTATCGCAAATAAATGACAAATTATTTAAGCAATAAAAATTGACAAAGAAAGAAAAACTGAACTGAAACTTTATTTACCTTGCATACCACCTAGTAATATTGTGCCAGTATAAAATGTATTACTTACGCAAATGTCCTTTTCAGGGTGGAGGGCAAGATCTTCTACGGACACAAGATCGTCCTGGTGACGGCATCGCCGCGCTTCCAGAGCATGCTGAGCTCGAAACTAAGCGAGGCCAGCTCCACGCCCACGGTCCAGATCAACGACATCCGCTACCACATCTTCCAGCTGGTGATGCAGTTCCTCTACTGCGGCGGCTGCAGCTCCTTGGACGTGGCCCACGGCGATGTGCTCGAGCTGATGGCCGCGGCCAGTTTCTTCCAGCTGGAGGGACTGCTGCGCTACACGGAGGCACGGTGCTCGGAAATGGTGGACGTGGACAACGTGGTGGCCATGTACATTCACGCCAAGGTGGGACTGCGAGTTGTGTGTTTACTGAATGGTGGATATCCTTAATGGCTTTCGTTTTCCAGGTATACAATGCCAATCGCCTGCTGGAGTACTGCCAGTGCTTCCTGCTCCAGAACATGGTGGCCCTGCTCACCTACGACGACTCCGTGAAGCGGCTGCTCTTCGCCAAGAAGATACCCAACCACGATGTGCTCGCCGGATTGCTGCAGACGCTCCAGAACCGTTTGAAGACCCGCAAGCCCAATTCGGGCGGTGGCCTGGTCAACTCCTATCGATCGCCCCCGGCCACGCCCGTCAAAAAGTGAAGGAGCCACGCCCACTTCCTCGACAGAATCCAATTCTTATTTATTGCATTGTTTTTAATTTAATCTTTGAGCTTTTATGTATTATAATAATTCCCCAGCCCGATCCCAACGTCCCGCTCCTCATCTCTAGTTGTATTTTTGTACTTTCAATTTGTTCAGCGCACTGTTAACCTTTACGAACCCAAGGACGGCCGATCCGGCGGTCCTCTAGCTATTATTTTGTAGTTGAAATTGTTTCTGCATTAAATGAAGAAAGTAAAATTTAACAAGCAGTGTTTTCACTTTGAAGGCAGAAGCGAGATTCTGCGTTGCCTTGGCTTTTGGCAATTTTTTTTCACCTTTTCCAGCAACTTAATTTTATTTATTGAACACATTTATATCCTAACCAAAAATGCTTTAGCCGATGTATACGTATTCGTCCAGAGTGTATTTACGAACAAAGTCTGCACAGATTGGACCATTACAAAATGACAAAAGCAAAAATATGACTTTCACAAGCTGTCGTCCTATAATCATCATACCACCAAAATTAAGTTCCATGTTGTCAATTAAATTGTTGTTTATTAAACCTTAGGGGGCTTAACATAGTCAAGATCTGGCTGGGACACCAGCTCGCTAACCTGTTTGGCGGCCAGAGAAATCTGGGGCAGGATGGCACCGCCCTCGGGCACAAATCCATGATCATCCGCCTTGTAGGTGACGGTCACCTCCATTCCGTTCGCATCAAAGTAGGAGTACGAGCCGCTGATCTCGAGGTACTCGTTCTCAGTGCCCTGGTTCCTGACCACCGCCTCCTCCCTCCGGTGGGTGCCATCCTCGCCGAGGTAGGAGAAGTTGTAGGAGCCATCCTCGTGCTTCTCGTGGGATGACTCCAGAATGGCCACCGGTGGCTGGGTGGTGGAGGTCACATGGTCCACCGGAGCACTCAATACAACGGCCAGGCAAAGAGCCAAAGAGATGATGACCTGGCAACATGATTTGGGTATGGGGTAATCCGTGGACTAGTCATCTCTCGATGCGGCGATACTCACAATCTTGAACATGCTGCTGTCTGGATGGGAAGCTGACTTTGATTTGACTCTGAGTCAGCGAAGACAGCTCTTTATATTGCCAAAAATGAAATGGAATCGGAGTTGCTGGTCGCCTTGTTTACCGGTTATCGGACATTATCCAGACACTCACTTACATACACACAATATGTACATTGCGAATTCGCGGGTATTTACTTGAAACCCGTTCTAAGAATTAATTAAAGAGCAAGCTTCTTACCCAGGCCCATCTTCCATCTCCCATTGCAATTTCGAATCTCGGCCTGCAATTTGAGATTCTTAATTTATGTCCAGGGTCTTATTGCTCATCTCCAGCATCGCAACATTTAAAGAAGTAAGAAACGAAATTTATTCTAAATGTTTTGAAACTGGAACATGCCTTCTACATTCTGGACTACCATTTTACCACGCATTTTTTGTTAAGTTCAGTTTTTAATTGTCTAAGGGAATAAAAGTGTATTAAAGTTTTCGGTCAGTAATATCGATTTTTCTTTATAACTTCCAAAACATTTAAAATTTGGCAATGAAACCTTAAGAAAGTATGTAAAGTTAAGATAAATAAGTAGTTAATTCCTGAAATAAAACATGCTTTCCTATGAACTTTATGCCTTTTTCTCCGATTTCAGTTTGTTTTCTATCAGTGAGCTA
Source organism: Drosophila gunungcola (assembly GCF_025200985.1). Taxonomy (NCBI): domain Eukaryota; kingdom Metazoa; phylum Arthropoda; class Insecta; order Diptera; family Drosophilidae; genus Drosophila; species Drosophila gunungcola. The sequence continues at coordinate 1,262,760 of NW_026453181.1, read as the reverse complement.
TTCTTTTATTTTGTAGAATGCAATGACTATTAAAAGGATTGATGTGGTTGCCCTGGCCACTATTCTTTACGCTCTTTCGTTCGACTTCATCAGCAAGTAGCATTGGTTCTCTACTTTTTGGGCAGTTTCCAGATTCGATTTTTCTCGAACGTGAACATGGCAGGGAAATCGGTTTTTCCGTTCGCAATTGTTTACACGAAAACTATAAACAAAGCAAACACACGGCGTCCGTCGCCGCGTTTGCCCTCATTGATGTTATTTTTGGCCACTGGGCATGAGGCAGCACTAAACTCTCCATCCTCTCCAGCCGTCCATATTATATGCGTTCCACATAGCAGCCGGTCAGATGAAGATGTTGGGGGCCAATGGGATGGGAATGGGAGTGGAAATGGGAATGGGAATGGAAATGGGGATCGGGATGTGGATGTGGATGAAGTGGGCGGAACACTCGCGGGCAGGGGCGAAGTACTTAAAGGTGCCACATACGCATCGTTCGATTTGGATGCGGTCGGATTCTTGGCATTTTGTTTATGCAACAATAAATTTTACATTTAATTTTCGTTTCATTTGAAATGCTACAGCAATGCCGAAGAATGCCCCGATTTGGATCTGAATTGGATCTGCTCGCGGCGGGAGAAGCAATTTGTTAAATTTCACGTACCGGGGAATCTGGCAAGTATTGTTCGTATTTATATTTCTTTGTTGGTCTGTGATATAATTCAATATTAATCGAAATTGGAATTACAGATTATATTCTGAGCAATTGAAAAATTTAAATCAAAATTTGCTTGTTTCTTGATTTGAAAATTTTCGTGTGAAACTAGAGGAGCAAGTATTTGATGACATGGAAATTTTAGGGAATTACTCATTGGGTGTTGGCTTTTTTCTTTTCGGTTTTTCCAATTTCCTTTATCTTTCTATATGATAAAATAAAGGCACTAAATTAGCTTTGCCCCAATTTATATTTTTTCATGTATCAAAGTATATACAAAGGTAACTAAGTATTTTTTACCTTAAACTTATTTCAAATTGTATACTTTTGATTTTAATGATGACCAATACAATGTTGAAACGCTTGACTTTGATTGGCCAGTAAAAATGTGTCCTCAAAAACATTCGCAAATAAGACAATGGAAACATACTTACATGGATGTCAATAGCTTGATTGCATGCAAATTGATGGTCAAACTCTTAGTAAATACGCCTTTTTCCCTTTCCTGTCGTTTTTGAAATGAAACGCCAGTAAGCGGAAAAAGACAAATCGACTAGAATTTATGTATACACTTTTAGTCCGCCCAACACATACCGATTTGAACACATGGCACCGTGATGAGATTGGTTCTTGTGTTTTTGCTTGTTTAGAAATTGAATTAATTTAATTTGGTTCGATTGATTTATGGACCAATCTGTGCGCTGCTCTGGAAAACTGTGCCAAGAGGCGGCTGCTGCTGATCAGCGCTGCTGTCTAATGATCGAGCGTCTATATGCATGGGCCATTCAAAAATAGTTTTATTTTTATAACTGTGTGCTGGTTTGGTTTCTTTTTTTTATGGACTTCCCCCACATACGCAATGGACGGGATGGACTACGACGACGACGACGACGACGACGACGATGATGATGCTGATGCTGATGGCATCTGCCAATGCACACAGCTGTCTTCCGATGCCAACTACTATACTACTATATATGTGTGCGCACATATATGCTATAGTTATAAAGATATCTGGGCAAGGAAGTTGTAAACCACTCGGTCGGAGGCTGGCCATTAAGTTGTGATTTGTTTCACGGGGCTGGCAATTAGGAGCGGCATCCACCTACTCCGAAATCCGTGCGGAGACAAAGGCCGCGAAAATTTGGGGGAAATTCGGCAGGAAAATGCACGGCCAAGGGTGGCGACTGGGAAAGCCGGGAAGCCGGGAAAGCCGGGAAATCGACGGGGCCGGGATAAACAAAAACGACGACATGCCAAATGAATGCCGAGCAGTGCAAAAAGCGCAAAACTTTCGGCAGTCGGAAAACAAAAAAGACAGACAGCCAGAGCGGAATATGTGCGGACGTGTGGGTATGTATAGGAAAAATAAATAAAACCGAAAATTATGAAAAACAGGCGGCCGTAGTAGGTTGAAGCGGCCGCCACCGACACGAGTGGACTTTTGGATTTTTAAATATTTTTAGCCAAAAGGCAAAAGCGAATATTTTGCCAGTCGAGTGGGATATTGGAAAGATGAAAAATTATCGTCACTGTGTGTGTGTGTGTGGTGTGTGTTTTTGTGTGGGTGTGGTTTATCTGGGGACTTGGCAACAGGGGCCGAAAAACGCCCACTTCCGTACAAAGTCTTTGAAACGGATCCTGTTCTCAGAACACCACTTGGCAGCACTCGGCACAATTAAGATCTGTTTTAATACATATATATATTTTATGGAATTTTGGCGAGTTTTTTTTTGTTTCTCCAGGTGCCCAGGTGGGAGGACTTTCCTTTTATTACTGTGTGGTTTTCCGATCGCTTGTGGAATGTATTGAAATCTTGAAAGCGAACCGTACACGCTGACGCTTCGCGACGCACTGCACCTACGCTCCAAAATTTTGAAAACTCAAAGACATTTAGAAAATTCTTTTCACGAAATGAATGGGCGAGAGGGAGCGAGATGGCGCTGTTCGAAAAGAAAGAGAGGGGGCTGGGTGATTGAAAAGAGAGGGAGCGTGCGCGCGATGAATGGCTGCTCTCAAGTGCAGAGGAACGATCCGAACCATCCGATCGCGAGCCAAGGAGCCAGGCAATTTATGCTGCTGCTCAATGGCAGCAGATGGGCAGCCCCACCACCCACTCCACCCAATTCCACCCATTCCACCCACTCACCCCACCAACCCACGCCCAATGGCATAGAGAAATCCGTGTCTAAAATCGGACAAAAAGAATGGGGGGAAACGAATCGATGAGTGCAGTTCGGCGTCAAAGTTCAAGCTGTTTTTGCAGTCGAGCGGCGAGAATTCTACACTTTTCACAACTCGATGATCGGGTCGGCTGTTTAGCCTAAACATGGCCGCAGCCGCCGTCGCAGCCGCAGCCACACCCAGTCTTCCAGCCCGGATCCCCACTCCGTGTCGTAGTCGTGGTCTTAGTCGGCCGGTGTATCTATCAGTTGGCGGGGTGAAAATAAACAACAAAGGGGGAAAATACACAATACACAAAAAAAAAAAAAAAAACAGGAGAGCAGCGAATATGAACATTTTTATTCTCTAAACATTCCTGGATGTTTATGTTTTCCCTTTTTCCTTGGGCGGAACTCGGGGTGCTCAAGTGCTGGGCCTGCGTTGAAACAAGATTCCGAATAGTTCTAAAACGCTTAGTTAGGGCTCCCCGTTTTCCGAACAAATGCCGCCCCCCCCTGATTTTCCATTTAACTTTCTCTCACATTGTAAACATTTCACTTGACGCTTGATGCTAAATTTAACATTTTCGCCTTCGGGCAAAACAGGCAAATAAATTACGGAAATAAACAAAAATGAGAAGCAGCAGCGGCAACAAAAAACTAAAGTTACCTGCGCTTCGAATTGCGGTTTCTTTAATCGCTGGAGAATTTATGAAAAGAAAAAAAGTAAAATTGTTGAGTAAAATGTGGAAATGCATGGGTGGCAAAAGGGCAGGGAAAACTATAAACAAACGAATGAGTTCGGAGGAGGTCGATTTGGTTGGGTTTTTAATGCGGCTAACTAGCTGCAGCTAAGAAAAATTATGTAATTTTATAGCTGAACTTGTGCATGCCTGCTATAACATCCTCATATAGGTTCAAAATAATCTGCTGATTTTACAGCTTTCGTCAAAATTACTTAGAGAAATAAATAAGAGAAGAAATGCAGTACACCCAATTTCACCTACGGTATTTGAGTTTGAATATTTAATTCCTGCTAAAATATGTAAAAGTTTACTGTGACCGAGATTTTGCGAATAACAGCTAGATAAATGGTTTTGAACTTTTAACTTTGACATGCTTGATAAAAAAACATAACTTTCTCATGTTTACATAATCTTAATGTAGTATAGGTCAACTTTTGTTCTTTTAAAGTGTTCTTCTATATTACTTTGAGAAGTAATGATTTTTGGTTGATCTAATTAAATTTTGGTTAAATCTTTTGTCGTTATAGGTAACATTTGAACGAGTTAAATACATTTTATTTGTATTCCAAAGTCCGCAAGCAGAGTTACTCAAAGTAATAATTTTAACACATTTTCATTTTTTAAACATTTTCTTGAAATTAATAATGTAGACTCTCGAAACAATTATTTAAAGGCATAAACATATATATAATCAGGAACGACTTAAATTATAATTGATTATGGACTTAAAAACTAAGTTTCTTCTTGTTTGTAAACTAGATAACAAAAATACAAAGTATTTTCAGCGGAAAGTTACCCTTTTCTTTGAGACAAAAACTTGCCTAAGTGAATGTTTGTGCTAGATTTCCGATTAAGTTTTTCATTGTTTAATTCGTCTATATATAACCAAACCACGTCAGGTCAAGTGTGGTAAAATACAAAAATTCTTTTTTCGACATCCAAAAAAATGATTTTTCTCAATCTTTAAAAGGCCAATTATGACACACCTATTTTTAGATTCAAATCAAATAAAGTTCTTTCGATTTGAATCCGTAAATGTATGATTCTTATGAAGCGGACACCTTATTTTCCATTAAACTTTAAAAGAAAAGCCGAACCCGAATGGGAGTAATACCGAAAGCAAAATCACAGTTTCTTTATCAAATTTGACAATCACACTGTTGTTTAATCGTTTCCTAAATTTTATATATCATCCAGCGATGAGCGAACTTGACCACCACACTCCCGAGGAGCCGGCTTCGACCATTGAGTCGATAGTGGGCACTATGTTCAGCCGGCTGCGAATCATCGCTGTGGACATGGAAAAGCTGCAGAAGGCCAAGGAGAAACTGGAACATATGCAGCGGCGGAACACCTTCTTCCACCTTTTGGGTCAGGATGACGACGGCAGCATTTATCGGGCCGGAAGCGACATGCAGGTCCTCCGCTCAAAGTATTCCCTCATCTCGGAGGTCAACAAGAAATCCGACGAAGTCTCCGAGGAGGATGTCGATTTCGAGGATCTAAGCGAGGACCTGTGCCTATTACCTTTTGAGGAGGATCGCTGGCATGGCTACTTCAAAGGCTTCCAGGTATTAACCACTCCACAGGCTCCCGATCCAAACGAAAACAGCAAATGTATCGAACTTACGGCGATGTTGAACTGCGAACAAGAACTCAAAAGTTGTCTACGTAAGTTTGGAAGATCAAACTATTGATTTTGCAGCTTAATCTTAAAAGCTTTGGCTTGCCGAAATTATTTTTTACATTTCACAATAGAAATATGTAGGCATTTGTACAAAACCGAAGTTAACCAAAAGTTTTTTAACCGAATTCTGTATAAAGTAAATCCCTAAAAAAGTATATCCCACTGTTTTAAAGTTGCGAATTTCTTTGAAAAAGTGTTGCACAAAAGCTTATTTTTATCAATAGCTTTCCTTTTTACGCCTGGTATTTTTAAATAAACTAAATAAATAAATTGAAGACGTCTTCAGAGTGGGTACTGTTCAATTAAATATCTTAGATGCCTTTTCTTAGATTTACATAACACATTTTTAAGTAAAACTAATGTAAGAGGTTTTAAAGTAGACAGACGAGTTCGCCTCTATTCCTAAGCCATTTGATGTGGCTTTTAAAAATACAAAGAAAATAAATGCATTTCAATAATTTACATGTGTGTAGAACATCCAGTTTGCTGTCGCTTAAGATACCAAACACAATTATCTGACAAATCTTGTTAAATTTGTAATTTATGTTGTAAGACCATAGACCTGTTGTGTAGTGTTATCTTTTACGTGTTAATATTGTTAAATTTTAAATGTTTAAACCGATTAGAATAAATTTCCCCTTGACTTTCAGTAAACGGAGTCCGCTGCTTTCTGATCGATCTTTCCGTGGGCACCCAGCACGACAACCAGAGCCTGATCGTGAAGCTGCGTGAGGCGGAGATTAGTGTGTCCAAGGAGCTGGGCTTCCCGGTGGCGTCCTCGGTCATGGCAAAGCTATCGCCGCGCCACCAGTTCACCGGCGGCTTCAGCACCCAGTTCCGCCAGGATGGCAAGACGTCCGTCGACCTGGAGCAGGGCAAGCAGATAGTCTTGTCCGTGGATCGGGACTACTCCGACCGGTGCAACGAGGATGTGGTCTATGTGAACGCTCGCTTCCTGATTCCCGATGTGCAGCAGTTCGACTTCATCCTGGTTGGCGAGGAGATCCAGCTGATGGTGCGGAGCGTCCACGCGGACCACCTCAAGTGCTGTGTGGCCCGGGGCGGAGTGCTGTTCGCCCACATGCCCGTGCTGTTCCCGGCCAGGTGCCGCCGCTTCCGGATCTCGTACGAGGAGCTGGAGGACCTGACCTTCGCCCGCGAGGTGGGCCTGAACGTGGTGGTGTCGCACATTGTGGGCACCTCGCAGTACCTCGATGACTTGGAGCACGCGATGGCCGTCATGCACTGCGATGGCATGCGGCTGTACGCCAGAGTGGTTCTCAACGAGATCCGGGGATGCAAGGGGGAGCTGAACTGGGCCACCAAACGCTACGATGGCTTTCTGGTGGAACTGGCCGAGCCGGCGATCATGCCGGACATCATGCACCTCTGTCCCGACGCCGAGTGCTTCATGCAGCTGGCCCACGCCTCGAAGAAGCCCATCATCTTCGATCCGCGGCTGATAGACGAGCAGAAGCTCCGGGTGGACCCGGCGCACTACTACTACACGTTCTTCTATCCGGACAAGTACGTGGTCTCCTGGTCTCCCCAGCCGAAAGTGACCGGCTACTTCCGCTTCCTGCAGAGCGCCATCTTCCAGCAGATCTGTCCCCAGGCGCTGGCAGTCACTCCCTACTGTGATCGCTCCCACACGGGAGCGGACAGCCTGGCGCGGGCCGTGGCCACCGCCTCCCTGGAGATCCGTGCGGTGTCGATCGTCGTGATCGGGGTCACCACCCGGATGGTGCAGAAGATCGCCCACTTCCGGCCGCAGGCTCCCATCCTCTTCGTCAGCCACATGCGCTCCGCCGAGGACTACGTTTCGATGTACCACAATGTGACTATGCTCCCGTTCCGCTCCAAATGCCTAGTTGGGCACCGCAGGAACGTCTTCCGAAAGGCCATCTACGGCTTGGCCTACTTGGTCACGCGCAAGCTCGCCCAGCAGAACGATCCGGTGATCCTGGTGTACAACCACGAGGAGGGCACCTCGTTCCCCGAGAAGTATGTCGTCTACAAGCTGGACAAGACACACTTTGCCTCGCACATGGCCGAGATTCTTTTCACTGTGGACCACGACCAGAAGGCTCAGACCCTCAAGGACATTGAGGCCATTTAGATGCCATACGTGTGTGTAGATTATTTATTTGGTTTGGTGGATAATCGGAATGTTAATGTGTTGGCTTAGAGTATACAAAACAAATACAGATATACAGACATAAATATATAAATACACATTTCCTACACTGATCTAGAGGCTATTCATCAGCGTCTGTACAGAGTCGATCTTTAAAGGTATGTACAGACTAATTCGGGAAATCTACAGTTGCGGTTCAATTTACCTAAGCTTTACAGTGCCAACAAACAATGTACATATTCCCATGTTTTCGGGGTTAAACAATTGCCGAGCCTTGATCGACTTAGTTGCAAAAAAAAAACGATAAATATTACGGCTGCTATCTTTGGGCTGAGTCCGCTCAAGGATTCTTTTGCAAGGCCCTCAAGGTCACGTGCTCGTAGGCGGCCTTCAGTGTGGTGTAGCAATAGCCCGCCATTCCATTCATCTCGGCCTGGAAGTTGGGGCCACCCGTCAGATCGTCCAGCAGGGCCAGCTCCGCACCCAAGTGGGGAACCGCAGCGCGCAGCATTGTGAGCATGGTCAGCGGAATCATGTTGTCCGCATTGAGCTGCGCGGCATTGGCTGTGGGTCAGGGCTACTGATGAACAATTTCACAGATATCAAGGCGTGGGTGTGCGACTCACCAGCCATGGCGTGCTCGTAGGCCTCGGTTAGCAGCTGCGTGCTGCGCTGTATCACAGTCAACATGTCCTGGGGACTAAACTTCTCCTGCAGCTCCTTCAGCATCTGGACGGACTCCTCGAACTTGGGGTCCAGCATCACATTATGAAGAAAACTGCAACGAAATGGGACAATAAATACAACAACGTATGTCATTTGTAGTTCTTTTTGTGAAACATGCCTTTATACTAAACTTTAACTTATAATTTTAAAAAACGCGATGTCTCTGTTTACTTATTATAAATATATATAATAAGAAACAGGACAAGTAGAAATTGAATGAATAAATTAGTTCTAATATAGTTAAGTATAGGCCAAAGATTCTGGTATAACCTTGCCAAATACAAATAAAAATGTTCCTATTCGACGTACTTAATAAATCTGTTCAATTTGATCGATTTGAGTGAATAATTTAATACCTTTCATGGCCCATAAGTTCGACAAGCTCTTGGTCCTTAAGTTTCTCGGCAAGATTTAGGTTCTGCCGGTACATTTCGTCCTTGCGGCTGTACTTATTGGCGTAGAGCACAAACAAGGTGGAGTAGATGCCTTCCGACAGCACTAACGGGTAGAGCAGGGTAATATGCGATATAACCTCCCTGCTGCCCTCCATGTGGCAATAGTCCTCGGGCAAAGCTGGGAACATCTTGCGTACAAAGCGGTAAATGCGTCGCGATATGGACTCCCACTCCCTCATCGCCTGCTTAGCCAGGATCGGGGTGGGCTTAACCTTCCAATAGCCATATGAGTAGTGGAAACAGTTGGCGATGCGCTCGTTCAAGGCGAACAGCGGATGATGGCGATCCTTGAAGGCCTGCTCCAGGTACAGGCGTATGGAGGCCACATCCTGCTCCGTGAGCACCGAGGCCATGCCAAAACTGGGCACCTGCTCCAGCATTGCACTCGTCGTGGATGTCGTCGAGGTAATCGAGCAATCGCTGTTGTTCATGTGCTTCGAGATGCTGTTATTGTTGTTGTTGTTGTTGTTGTGACTTAATTTTGAAAAACTTTCGTTGAGCGTGCTGGACTCATCGCCATTGACAGTGCTGTTCAGCAGGCTTTGGTCCAACTGGAAACTGGCCAGACTGCTGCTATCCAAGTCCCGAGATGAGTTGTGGCCCATGGAGAGCAAGCTATCCGCCCTCTGCAATCCACCTGGCTTGCTGTTTAGTGTCTCTTGGGAGTGGATGCGGCGAGGTGGAAATCCCAGAAAGTCCAGCGCCGACGCAGCCTCTGTTTGCAGCTTGCTGAGTGCGTTTGTGGTCGTCCGCGCCTTCGCCAGTGGGGAAGAAGTCTTCTGGGGCAGCGGCAGACTGAGCAGGATGTTGTTGAAGTAGTTGCCGGGCTTGGCTCCCTCCCGAGCCCGCTGCTTGCTCATGTACACCGCTATGCAGTTCCAGAGCTGGGCCGTGCTGAGCGTGGGTTTCGTGGACTTCCTGAGGGTGCCTCCTGATGGATTGCCACCTGAGCTGCTGCTGGTCGCCGTGCAATTGGCCAGGTCCGATTCAAAATTGTTGAACAGCGAACGCCACTTGCGATTGTGATCCACCACTTGACGTCCCAGTGAGCTGGAAAATGAATAAGCTCACGTTTTTGATAGAAGAAATATTTAAAATTAAGATTTATATTATCAAGAAAGGAAGCAAACTTCGGAAATCCGAAGTTTATATACGCTTGCAGCTATTCTTAAAATTAAATATTTGTTAAAATAACATTGCCGAATTGTATGACTTTGTATTTAGCACAGGGAATATATATATAATGATTTCCTTCTAAATTATTCGATCGTTCCTTGGACTGCTGTACGACATCGTTATCCGATTTTAATCAAATTAAAACTGTAATTCTGAATTAATAAACCATCGAAGAATATTCAAGTCAATTTAATAACAGGGAAGTTTTTTTTCCTATATTTCCCAATGCAGCTGTAATAAAGTCGTCGGATTTCAACAAAAGTAACTTAGTTTTAAAATATTTAACCATTACTATGCCCTAAGAAATTCAGATTGATACAAAAAATAGCAAATAACTTTAAAACAGAGAGGCTAGTTTGCATAGAGACTCTCCCAGAGTTTATATTATAATAACAGATTGCAAGGGTATAAAAATACCTTGATATTTCTAAGAAGGTTCCCTAATTATGGTTGCTTTTGGTTAAATTGGCACACATTTTTTTAAAAACGGCAACAGTGGTAGGTAACTCTGTCCTTTAACTCACCTGGGATACTTGGGAAAGCGTCGATTCAGCACCAGTTCACCAGCCTGGATGCGCACCGTCTCCCAACTGCCGCTCAGCTGTCCGAACATCTTGTTGCCGATCAGCTCGCAGGTGTCGTCGGACTCTCCAGTCGCTATGGCTCCACTTCCGCCACAAGCATCTCCGCTGGGCATGTAGTACTCCCCCCGTCCGTTGGGTCCGTGCAGCGTGAGTTCGCCCTCGTAGTAATAGTCGTTCTCGAAGACCGCTACCCCATGGCCCATGAGATCGTCTCCGGAGAAGCTGCCTTCAAAGTAGTCGCCGCGGTTGGTGATGCAGCTGCCGATCCCCGAGCGCTTGTTGTCCGCGAACATGCCCATGTACTTGTCCCCGCTAACCAGGTCCTCGATCACGCCGTAGCCACTGCGGGCGTTGGCCTGGTATTCTCCTACGTAGATGTATCGGTTGTTCCGCATCATCCCATGGCCGTGGAACAGACCCTCGCAGAAGTTGCCCTCGTACACCTCGCTTTCGGGAGAATCCTTGTTGTGGATTTCGTACGTCCCGTGACCGTGGAAGCGACCTCCTTTGAAGTGGCCAACGTACAGACCCGATGACGGAATCACCATCTTGCCATAGCCTGTGTATTCAAAATTGATAAATGAGTTGAGTTAATCGACTATATCAATCTAAAGTTAATTTTATAATCCAATGAAGACAATTGTGTATATATCGCTTTTTTGGTCTCCTTAGGGGCTGGCCATAAACTGAAGTTTTAAAAGAATATTTTTGAAATCACGAATATCGTTTTTTAACCCTGCTGTATTAAATAATTTGAATCTGGGATTAAAACCGATTTAAATATTGGTTTCGGTTGCTTTTACGGTTACAAGCACTATAACTATTTCTGTTACGAATTTTGTTTTGGTAAGAATTTGTATATATGTTTTAGTTACGGTACCAAAACAAGTTGCGGGTACCGGTATTAAAACTATTTAATATGGCATAAAATTAATTATTAGAGCGAATAAAATGAAAGATGTTTTTATAAGCTTTGAATTTTTTTTTTTTTGTACTTATATTATTAGTTATTCGATAGGGATTTGTTTTTGGTCGCGGAATTTTTGTATGAACTATCATACTTTTTTCAGTTTTTCTTTCAATGAAATAAAAAGCATCTGCAGGAACTGATATATTAAATCGTAAAAACGTTTTACGACTTTTGTATTTTTCAGAAACACATTTTTCACAACCAGTAATACTGTTTCGGTATCGGTAACGGTTGTTTTGGTTTCTGCATAATTCGGTTACGGTTCCGGTTAGGCAAAAACAAATTATATCAGTTCCAGTTCCGGTTTCGATGGTTAAGAATAACGGTTACGCATCCGGAGGAATGTAATGATTTTAATACTCATGATATGGTGTTTGGTTTCAAATATTTAAGCTTTAAGGATAGATCTCTCACCTTCGATGACGCCATGATGCAGCTCCCCGCAGTAGACACTCCCGTCCGGATACTCCAGATAGCAGTTGCCGTGGAGGACGCCCTTCCTCCAGGTACCACATGCCTTCACCCGCGAGAACTTGGGATGCTCTCGACTAAACTCGTAGCCCGTGGAGCGAGCACTTGGCACTGGACTACCGAGCGGTCTGCCCAAGGAAGCAACGATGCTCGACTGCAGCTGGTCCAGCCACACCTTGCGCATTTCCTGTGAACGCGTCGACACCAGGAAGCTCTTTTCCGGCGTTGTCAAGCGCAGGTGCAGGTCGTCCTCGGTCCACACCCACAGGGTGGTCAAGGGATAGGAGTACAGCGAGTTGCCGCCCACCTGGCACAGGAAATCGGAGAACAGGATGAAGCTGTTGCTGGACCGGCCGAGGCCCGAGGTGACCAGCTTCAGTGGAACCAGTGCTGACGTGAGGATCACCCTTCGCTGCCGTCTTCGGAACTGAACGATCCTGGGGTTACGATCGTTGCTGCTCCAGAAGTCCTTGGTGTTCACGGCCAGCTCTTGGCTGATGCAGCTGTGCCGTGCGAACTCCGACCAGGCCACCCTGTGCTCCCCATACTCCGGCTGCGTCCTCACAAGCAGCTCCATAAACTGGACAAACAGCTGGTAGATGCTGAAGGGTTGCTGGAACAGCCGGATGACGTAGCTCTCCTCGTTGAGCTCGGCCAAGGGGCTGCTGAGTGCAGCAATGGCGCTAACCGCTTCGCCAAAGCCATTCACCGAGTACACATCGCAGTAGGCCTTCGTGTATCCGTCGAACAGCTCGATGTACTCCTTGTAGTGGCAGATGAACAGCAGATCAGCGGGCTGCACGAAGTCCGCGCGGTAGAATCCCTCTAACGAGTGCAAGGTCGCCACCAGCAGGCACAGTATTCGCTCCCAGCTGACCAGCAGCGGACCGAGGACGCTAAGCGAGTCCGCGGCCGATTGCTGCTGCCAGATTTCCAGCGTTTGGACTGCCTGGCGGTGCTTGAGCAGCAGCTGCAGCTGCGATTGCAGGTGACTCAGGTAGTAGTGGTACTGGCGCTGGAACTGCCTTTGGTTTTGCAGCGTGTATCGGCCGGAGCACATGAGCAGTCGGAGTTGGCGTGGCCACGCTGCTCCCAGCTGAAGCTGGAGGAGCGTCTGGGCGTAGGTGCTAGACTGCTGCAGGTGCCGCATGGGAGGCGGCGGCTGGAGGGATTGTATCTGCCCGGAGGCATTCAGCAGCAGCGTGTGATAGTCGCCACAAGTTGCCTCCAGCGCCGAGTTCTGCTCCAAGGGCAGCGATGCCGCGTTGTCCGCTATGGTGATCTCCATCGGCGAGCTCACATCCTCGCCCAACTGGGAGTGATCGTTTAGGCCCCAGTGGTAGAGCCTTCCGTCCAGGGTGCGGGCCACGGTGTGCTCCAGTCCGGCCGCAATGCTGCACACGCCCATGCTGTCCAGTTTCTGCAGACGCATCACATTGGCCCTCCGGATGTGATCTCCGGTGCCGAGAAGGCCGTTATTGGATGCTCCGAAGGTGAAGAGTTGGGTGTGGAGTAGGGCGTATCCCTGATGGAGCAGATGCCTCGTGTTGGCCGCAAAGCTGCGCTCCGAGTTGTCACTGCTGAGGGACTTCACAGAGGCCCGGTCGTCCTCGGGTTCTTCCTTCGCATTGGCCACCTGCAGCTGCAGCAGATCGTCCGCCAGGTTGTAGGGAGCCACCAGCATCACGAAGTGCTCGTTTCCGGCGGCCAAGTCGAGCAGTTCCTTGCCCTCCTCGTACAAGCGCATGTGGCGGGGCTGCTGCTCCGCCTTGAAGACCTCGCCGCAGCTGCCCATGACATAGGTTTCGCCACCGGCGCCGACGAAGACCACGCCCTGTGCGGAGCAGCAAACCCGACGGATGCGAACGCCCTCGGCGAGCAGTTCCAGCGGGTCGAAGCCGAGGGTTTGCCAGGCGTGGGGGTGGCCCACTTCCCGGCCAGATCCCGTACCTGGCGCTGCACGGAGCCGTTGCTCAGCACCACGAACAGCTCCTGGCTGCCGGTGCAGAAGTCCACGTCCACCACATCCGTGCGCAGGAGTTGCAGGTCCAGGTGACTCCGGTTGGCCTGCAGTTGGGCGGAGTAGAGGGCGTGGTCGGTGGTCAGGAGGAGCAGACCCTCGCCAATGCTGCAGATCCGCGATGCGGGAGCCCGCCGCAAGGGAGGCAGCCCGCGCCAGTGGAGCTGGAGCGTCCTGCCCTCGTGGTAGATGGCGAAGGACTCCTGAGCCTCCTTGCCCACGGCTGTCGAGTCATCCGCCGCACTGGCCATCATGCGCGATTGTTGTGGGGGATTTGACCAGGGCCAAGGTTTTGTAACACGACGCAATTGCTCGAACTGCTTGCAGGCTGCTCTCACATGCTGCACTTGCTCCGATCTCGGCTAGGCGCTCGAAGCACCATCGACCATCTGACGCCGTAAATTGGAACGCAATTTGAGATGCCACGGTACGAAAATGTCGGTTTTCACTTGATTATTACTGGCTAATAGAATTCATGTTTTTGTGATGGTTTCTGGCACTGAGTGTGACCAGTGCTTTTGAGTTCCAATTAGAACTTATCAGGTAAGGGTGTTCAGGGAAAAGTGCAACTCTACATTTGGGGTATTCCCTAATTTACTTTAGGTGGATAGCTGCTCACACTTGAAGATCAATTAGAAAATAGTTATTTGATTAATTTAATATTTTATCCCTATGCTTTAGAAATACGAGAAAATAGAAAATTTTTATAGAAATGATTTTGATTTAAGCCTCGCTCTTATAAACTAACATTTAATTTTAGGTGTGTTTATTTATGTCTTTTTATATATAGAAATATCTATACATAAATTAGCATGTATTCTACTTTCATATAAATTTGCGCTTTATTGTTCCTTTTGTAGGGATACTAAATTTGTTTTATCAAATTAGTTTTTTTGTAAACTTATTAGTAGAATTACTAGGAACTATATTCCCCTTTTTTAAAACCATTACCGATCAAACTATGTTATGCATGAACCTTTTAGAGTACCATGTACCACCGACTCTTAACCAATTTTGAAAGCATTACTTATATCTTACTCAGCATTATGTAGTATTTTGTTTCGTATGTGTTTTGAATTAGTCCTTCCGTTCTTATGTTGTTCCTTTTCTTCCACTTTTCGCGATCTCGTATTGAACAACCCCCTGGTGCCGTAAGGGCCAGAAGTATATACCGACCATAGTGAATAAACGTCCAATAAGCAAAAATATTAAAAACAAAAATATATAGTTGCTGAGTTTACAGCAAGATAACAGATAAACCCATAGAGTTGCTTTCGTCACTACCTTTAAATTCATTTCTTTAAAATAGTTTTCCTGGTATTTTTTAATTGCTGTCCCGTTTATTTTTCCGTATTTCGACTGCGGTCACACTGTTCTCGCCTCAGCTGTTTGCCCAAAAAGATTTCTGCAGGATTTGTTTATTTATCTTAAAATGTAGTTTTCCTTGATTATTATTGGAAGTTACTTGTAAGTAACACACAAATACATCGTCAATAAGAGTGCTGCAACATAAACTGGTAAGATTGAAATGGAATATAATGCCGATTTACCAACAGGCATACGCCCACAAAACTCGTTTTTTGGCCACGAACTCACCCTCCCAAAATGAAATTCATTCTACAGCTTGACTATGGATTCAGATTGCGAGGGCGCTGCAGCGTTGGCAGATGACTCCGGGCACTTTAGCTGCACCAGCGACGAGGGCGGAGGCGATCCTGGCCAGAAGCAGGAGCCGATGTTCTTGGTGCGACAGGAACTCCTTCGATCGCGCAGCGAGGTGGAAAGACTACTCAAATCGGAACAGTGGTACAAGCAGGAGCTCAAGTCGCAGAAGCACAGCCGACTGGAGACCCTGGAACGATTATACGCCCAGGAGCGCAAATATCTGATGGAGAACCAAAGGCTGCAGCAGGAATCGATGCGCCTGCACACGAAGTGTGCCGCTCTGGAGAAGCAGCAGGAACAGGAATCCCCAAGATCCCCCTGCACGTCCTCGTTGAAGGAGGATTCGGAATCCCCCGACTCCTCCTTTGAGGCCAAACAACAGGAGGCCCGCCTCCGGGATCAGCGTCAGTTGATAGACGTGCTGCGCAAGCAGAAGAAGATGCTGCTGGACGACATTCAGCGACTCAGTCTGGAGCACGACGAGAAGCTGTCGCAGCTGCAGCAAACCTTGGCCGGTATGGAGCTGGAGAGTAAGCACGTGACGGGAAAATGCAAGCAACTACTCGACCTGAAGAGCCAAATGGAGCACCAGCTGGAACTGAGGAGCACTGCCCTGCGCAGTGTGACCGCTGAGCGGGAGCAACTGCGTCAGGTCATCGCCGAGCTGAACGAGACTCTGCAGACACAGGAGCAGCTGCTTACCCTAAAGGAACAGGAGTTCCTCGATCTGAAGCATTACTACCAACAAAAGCTGACACGGGAAAGCAGCATTGAAATCATGCACTCCTACAGTCTGAAGTTCCACGAAGAGATAAACAGCAAGACGAGTGAAATCGCCAGCCTTAAGAACTCGCTCAACGAACTTCAGACGGAGTTGATGATGATGTCCCAGTTGAAGGAGCAAAGCGAGGAGCAACAGCGTCAGCTAGAACAGTTGGAGTTCACACTGCAGGCTCAACTTTTGGAGGAGGCACAGCTCCGACAAAGCGATGCTCTCAAGCAGGAGCAGGTGGAGAATCTAACCATTTCTTTGGCTTCCTTGCAAATAGAAAAGGAAGGCTTAAAGGAAAATTTAAAAGAGGCGCAATGCACTCTGAAAAAACTGGAGCAAAAAGTGCACAGCCTTCCGGGACAGTACGCCGAGATGTGCTCCAAGTGCGAAGAGACCAGGCTGCAATTGGAACTGGAAAAAATAGAGATTGGCAAGCTGAAGCAGAAAAGTTCCCTCAAGGAAAGTGATTTGATCGAGAAACTCCAAGACTATGCCGGTCAATGTGATGAGCTGAGGAGAGCGTTGGCCAAGGCGGAGGCCCGATTGGATGTCCAAAGCAAGAGTGCAGAGGTCTGGCAGGAGAAGCTAGAAACCATCGAAAGGTCGAGACAACAAGAGACAAAACAAAGCCAAGCGACTCAAACGGACCACGAGGATCCGATTCTAGTCCAACGCATCGAGACTTTGGAATTGCAACTGGCGGATGTCAAGGCCCAGAAATTGCAAACAGTTTCCCTTCTCCAAAAATTGCTACAACAACAGGATGCAAAAATCAAAAGTACCAATGAAATGGAAACTGACTGGCTACAACTTTTGGATGCCCTGCAAGCTACCCAACAATTAGAGCAGCAAATGCGAGCGGAGCTTCAGCAAAAGACGATTGAATTAGAACAGCTAAACGAACTTTTCGCTGGCCAGAACTGATGAACTACAGACGCTACAGAAATTGAGCCTGGCCAAGGATGAGGAAAATCGTCTGGAGTTACAGCTGCTGAAGGAAACATTCCAAAAGAATCTGGAGTACCACTCTGCTGATTCGATAAACTTACAAAGGCTACAAAGCCAGGTAAAATCTTTGCTCGAGGAGCGAGACGAAAATACGCGGAACGAACGCAAGGCGGTGGAGTGCTTGCGATCTCTGGGTCAAGTTCTCGAAATGGAAACGGGGAGGAGGCTGCCACACATCAAAAGTTGGACACAGTTAGCCAAACTTTTGCGAAAGGAGCTGAGAAACGGGAGAGTGAACAACCGAAAGGCTGAGGAATTGCCAGGGCTCAAAATGAAGCTGGCGCAGATCAGCGGGAGGCATGAACAAGCGCTGGCCAAAATAAGGTAAATTATAAAGGCACATAAGTAATAGGAGCTGCTTATGAATACATTTGTTGTTGTTTTTCAGAAAAAACGAAGGTTTTCCCTTTTAAATCGGTCATAAATGTATATAATTATATTCCCAAAAGACTAAAAAAAAATGTTTTGTTATAGCACTTGCATTTTATAACAAATTAAAACGCATTGCGTTGTTTAGTACAAAATTAAAAATAAGGTTTTAGGGCTTGGCTTTTGAATTAACTGCTTAAGCTAATTAATTTATTTTCTGGAACTAGTTTTTGTCTTCAATGTTTTGGCATTATCCAAAGAAAGCATAGATTATTATAAACTATTTTGGTTTTTAAGATAATCAAATAATTCTGTTTTGCACAGTATCTGGAGCAAACCTTAGCAGCGGAGCGAGCGAGCTTTGAAGCTTCGGATTCGGGCAAATCGACGGCCAACACCACACCCCAGGAACCCGCCCATGAGGTAGCTAATCTGATCGATGATTACAAGAAGGTAATTCGGCTTCACTTGGATTAGTTACTCTTGGCATACAATTTATACTGATTTCCCCCCTCGCAGATCGTTCAACAAACCGCCAATGAGACATGTCGCCCACGCAACAGCTTCATCATGGAGCTGATCGAGCGGAGTCAGCAGTGCCAACCGAATTTGTGCCAATTAAGCGAGGGCCTCGCAGCCTGCAGCTCGGAAATGGAGGAGCTAAGCAGGCTGCTCGTTGCTGGTCGAGATCAGAGGAGAGTGGAGGTCATTCCTTCCCTTATGGAGGAACTGCGAGCGGTGGCAGAGCACACATAGACCGCATTGTGTAATTTTAGAACTATTTTCTCAAGAAGTACTTATTTCTTTTTGTATCGAATTTTTGTTGTCTTTGGAAGGTGCAATTATTGAGTTATATTTGTGTTTAACCTAGTCTCTTTGTCCTAAAGTCTTATAGGATCCTACTAGTTTAATTTATGGAAATATTTATTATGTTATTTTTTTGTATTCGTTATAATTATTTATATGTGAAACATTCTTATTGTTTAATAACTTAATTTAACCAAATTCTATATGATCACTTATTGCCAAGCTACATAACTATTTTTTCTATAATATACATAAACCATATTTGGTAGCCACAAAATATATATTTATTAATGTACTTGACAGCATTGAAAAGTTAAACACGATGTGTACAATAAAACATACTTGTGTCAAACTGATGAATGCAAATGATTCACTTTCGTGGGCACCTGGGAATCTTAGTCCCGTCATTCGTCGTAATAACCTCTTTTTGTTCGTACGTCGTATTTCCGTCTTCGTCCATGTCTAATACCTCCTGAATTTGACCTTTTCGACTCCGGGTTATGCCGCACCTTACCTTATCGTCTTTATCCATGCATATAATAAGAAGATCATGGTCCAGTTTGTCAGATGGCTTCAAAACCTTGGTCACTTTGCATGAGGCGGTAAACTTTTTGGGGCAGGTCACACCGGCACATTGCCAGCCATCTAAGGAAGAATAGCTATTTAAATGACAAGCATGTTGTAGGGACTACCAGGACTTACTCTTGCTTTTTTTTACCAGCGCCTTATTCATATCCTCATTTAAGTGTGCAAATGCGTCTGCCTTCATGGAATATAAATTCGGAAATAATGTGCTAGAAGCCTTAACTTATTTAACTTTGTATAGTTCTCAAAGTTACCTTTGCTTCAGAGTCCGCAGGAATACATAGACAAACCACCACTGTTAATATTAATGAGAGAACAATGTTCATAACTAGTCCTTGCTGATGAAGGTTTCCTTTAAGACTGCCTACTTTAAAAGATCTTAGCTCAGTGCTTATCTGTTTTGTTACTGTGAAAGATCAATTATTTGGTTTGATATCTGTTTAAGAGAATCTGTCATAACATGTTAGTTAATTAGTCACATCTAGGGTTACTTTCAAAAATAAATGCAATAATATTGTATAGCTCGGAATCTCAATTATTTTGAGTTCTAAACAAAAAAAACACCATATTTTAACCATTTGGAGAGCTAAACAATGGATTGTGAAGGTCTTCCATGAATGATGTAAGCTGTGGCAAATCGATTTTGTGGCTTCATCTTCAATCAGAGACGGCGGCAGTCTTTTCTTTTCTGTTCGAATATATTAAACGAAGGCACCCGACACCGCCCTTGGCATTGTCAACGCCTGGAATGGGATCCGGTGAGGTTCGGAGGAGGACGGTCGATCCACTTGGGTATTGATAAATGCGTTGAAAACTAAGCGACCGCCCAGTGGATTACCACCGCCCCACGCCAAGCTCCCCGATCCTCGGAGAGCACCTCCTGCAGCCAGCTCGCGATGGGGATGAGGAGCAATCGACCACAATCGCTGGTCAAATTCAATTGGCGCAATTTTTCATCTGTGGCTCCAAGGGATCCGATCTGGCGGATCCTTTTGGGCTCTTGCTGCTGCCGTCTATTGTTGCTCTGGGCTCTGGCAATTGTTCTCGGCTTGGCATCTCCGAGCTGTGGAGCTGTGTAGCTGTGGAGCTGTATAGCTGTGGAGCTGTGGAGCTGCGAAGCCCTCTGCTCAAGGTTGTTTATTTTGAAAAATCACCATCACCCGATCGTGGCCTGTGCCGACGGCTGGGGATTTAATTCTACTCTGGACATTTATAAATTGCATTCAATTTATACACAACACGAAAGCGTGATTTTTACATTTTTACAATCTAGCGAATAATAGATCAGCGTCGTATTATTGCCGACTCCTCAATGCAATGCTCTTCAGAGAAATCGATGGTTTTTGAGTCTTCAGCCTGTAGCATGAAGAAGGTTCTCTTTGCTTTTTTAATTGACGAAATGAATTTGGTTCAGGTAAAACATTAAGGAAGGATCAATGACGAATTATATGATTATTTATGATTAATTCAGAAATCAAAAACAAAAACTGTTCTTTGAACCTTTCGAAGTCTGTTCGAATTAAAGGAAATACGATCAACACTTGACTATTCATTTATCATTAGACTGCCGATTATATTCTAAATCAAACTTTTAATTTTCGATTCTAAGCTAACTTTGAATTAAGACACATGTTGCTTACCAAACCTTAATTAAATTAAAGCTTTACTAAATTACGATTTTGTGGAAATACTTTGTTTCCAATTAAAGTTTGCCTGGAATCGAACGCATCGATATGGTTTTGCATATAACCTGATGTCTACTAATGATCACTGATCACAAGCATTTTTTTGGGACTTAAAATGACAAAATACCTTTTATGGTTTGGCATATTTGAGTTACCGACCTTTTTTTATAAGTCTCGCGAGAACAGAACTTTTATGATGTGGAAAGCGAAAAGTGACATTAAATAAAATACCTTTAGTTTAGCGCAAGAAAAATTATAATAAAACTAGTTTAAAAAATTAATTTCAAATGTTATTCGAAAAGCTTCACAAACGGGAGGCTACATTTTTGAAATGATTTGCCGAGTTAGTGTTGAAAACTAGAATAAATATTGAGATCAACTTTCTTCTAGACTAGTTCTGACTTTATTCGATATTAAAGCTTTTAAAAACATTTTCTTTTCAGACTTATTAGTTCTAAAGGTCTCAGACAAAGCTATTTTCAACATATAATATATATCCCCCACAAGTGTATTTAAGCCAAAGGTAACTATTAAAGTCTCGCTTGTCTTATTGCATGTTCCCCCGAGATCCCCCGCTTGGACTCTATTATTCAAATACTATATCCCTACTTCAGCCCCTTCAAAGCATCTACCTCAAGGTTGGGACACCGTTTCGTCCGTCCAAGGGTATCATTTGATTCGATGAGAGTGCCTTTTGTTGTACTTTTCTTTGGCTCTGTGATTTCGGATCTGTGTATTGGGCAGGTCGCTCATTAAAGGGCAAAGAGTTGGCCGGCAGCAGGGGCGGCTGACCCAACAAAAGGCATCAACATTTAATTCTCACCAAAGCGATTGATGCGGTCGCAGGGGCAGAGCGACGATGTGGGATACGGTCCTTCCTCGCTGCCAGGGTCTCAAATCTCGAGAGCCAGTCCTAGTGCCAAATTGCAAATGCAACTTGTTAACCTTGAAAACCGAGCGGACGGATGGGCCGGCGGACAGATAGTCAAGGAGCCTGAACCGCAGACCCGGCACAGTATGAGGCATTTAGTCAGACGTCGTCGTCGTTGCTGTTACTGTTGCTGTTGTTGTTGTTGGTGTTGTTGTTGCCGTTATTGTTGTTGTTATTGTTGCTGATACCACTGCTGCCGCTGTTGTTGTCCGTCTGCCGATCACTCGTTTGTCTAGCTGCTACCCCCCGCTTATGTACTGCTACACTGAAAAAAATATCCCCGAACTATTTGCATGGGAGGTATGACATACACTTAAGGAGCACCCAGAAAACAAACCGAACTAAAAAGTGTCATGATGGCTTAAAATTTTTGAAACAATAATCTAAATGAGTCCTGCACCTTTAAGGTCATTTGCCTAACATTTAGTTAATTATGATTAATTTATGATAATAAAATCCAAAGCTATGATAACAAATTTAATGAGCTACAGTAATCTTAAAACTTAAGGAATTGGCCAAAAATAGTAGGAAACAAAATATTAAGATCAGATTGCTTTTGTGATAGATACATAATATAGTTTTCCGAAACGAGGCGTTTTTAAATACAAAGCGCAATAAGATGACATGCACAGTAGAAATTCCTACGTCCAGAAATTGAGTATTTGAATTCTAAAACTGAGGATTTACTCATTTTAAGTACAGATTTTTCCTAAGAACTCGCAACTTTAAATTGAGGATATGATCACTTGAATTTTGAATTAACGGTCGTTTTTAAATTAAATACAGATAACATTAAAACTGAGCGACTGGCTTGCTAGAGTGATGGTTATCAAAATATTCATATATTTACTTTATATGTTGGCAAATGTCTCCATCACTGCTTTGCAAAGTTTTCGGTGAAATTATAATACTTTCTGCAATTTTAGTACATAAAAATTAAAAATCATGTTTAAAAGTTTAAAACACGAGAGTCATGTTTTGGTTTAGTTTATGGTATTTTGGTATGGTTAAAAGAAAAAGTTTTATTGCCTCAAATTAAATAAAGCTACTTCGTGAGAACAAAAAACTTAGTAATAATGTTTTGAACTATTAATAAAGAAACAGGAAATTTCTATGTTCTGTAAATTTTTATTCTAAATGAAATGTTTAAACAACTTGGAATAGATGCAAGAAACCTACATTCCCACAATATTTTTGTCAGTGCACTCAGCATATTGAATAATGCGTTTATGGCCAGATGAATGACACTTCGTACATGCGTCCCTGGAGCTGCAACTAGCAACTGGCAACTGGCAACTGGCCAGAAACTACTCGCATCGGAGGCCAGAAGGGTTAGGATGCTGGTACTGCCTCCTGGTGGTGCATATTTCATGCGTAAACTTTGGCTTGGGCATCCGCCACTATTCGTCATTTGTGCCGGGCCATGTCAGAGTTGTGTTTGAAAGAAATTCGTTTAAATTGTCAATTGTCTGGGGTTTCTGCTCCTGCTCCTGCTCCTGCTCCTCGGCCAGGAACTGGTTTGCAGCAGCTCCTAATGAGGCGCATCAGCGGAAAAAAATGGGAGTAAGGAGCGGGGCCGAGGCGAGGCGGCCCGAACCCTTTTAGCATTCAGCCGTGATGGCTGGTGGCCCCCACAGTGGCTCTCGGTCCCAGGGCCTCGGTGCGTTTGCATTTAGCTGGCCAGGCACATTAAAGTCGAGTCAACTTACCTACATTCGAGCGGCATGTTTAGTGCCCTGCCAGTGGCTCTGGCTCTGGCTCTGGCTCTCATAGCCGAAGCTACTCGCCTGGAGTCCCAGCCCAACCCAAACCAACCCAGCCCATCCCGGACCCAAGACCATCGCACTCCCACCGGAGGGGCCATTTCCATTCTGATTTGGTTTAAGATTCGGATGCGGATCGGATCCTGCTCACTGGGTGTTGCAATGTCATTCCCTGCCTTTTATACACTCGCGCACTTTACAGCCCGGCCATAAATAAACTTGTATCTTTAAGATAGAAACAGTCGTAAAAAATCAGCAAATGACCCCGAATCCCTCGGTCTCCCTGAACTCCCCCCCCCCATGTAGAAGTCGCGTGAGAGCTTTCAGCCAAGTCCAGGCGAAGTGGATGCGACGGATGCCCAGGGAATCATCAAACTGGGAAAGTACCCAGTCGGGCCATTTGGAGCATCTGCGGAACATGTGTAAGATTCCATATTAAATTTTATATTTAGTGCACGACTTTGTGCGCTTTATTTTCCCTTTTAGAATTTAGCATACAATGATTTCGCAGTGAAGATCCCTGTGCGATGATTTGGAGATGCCAGGGACGAGATCGTGATTGAGCGAACAATTGCGGTCATTAGGAAGCTGACTTTATGCGACTGCTGATACATTTACGGGGCATAACCCGTTTAAACAACCGAACAACAAGGCCTTACTTTCGGCACCCCACCAATGAAGAATTTCGATCATAACTCGTTTTAATCATTTCCCTGCCCATATCGAAAGCCATTTCGTAATTAAAAATTACACAGTTTCCCCCTCATTTCCCCCGCATTTTCAATTTAATTACATTATTCATAAGAATGTTATTATCACTCTGAACAAGCCTCCCAACTGCCAGATGTGGCTGCTGGCCTTTCTTTGAGCATAAATCATAATTATGCTCTGCGTTTTACATCTCCCCCTTCGGGCATTATAAACACATATTTCCGAATGACGAAACATCTATATGAACCTGTAATTCCGAGCTACGTGGGCACAATTCAGTATTCCTTCTAACGCTGCTGGAACAGTTTGACCTAATTTATTTCATTTCAATTGAAACATTTCTGAAGCATTTAAAGACCAGCCATAAAAGGCAGTTGAAATGGCTTTTTTGTTGAAGAGAACTTAAGACGGTAGTCGGTTCGTGGAAGATCATAAAAAATAATTAAGAAGTTGGTACTTGGGGCGATCAGGCTTTTTCTTAGATTGCTCTTTGCTAAGCTTTGTATACAGATTTGTGGAAGGCTTTGTATTTTATTCAATTTTAGAATATAAGACAATATAGTGGGTGTTTTAAAACACATAGCTATGAAAATACAAATTAAGTTCGCAACGAAAATGATTGATGATTAAAAGTGATGATAATGCATACCAACTATTTTTATATTTTCGAGTATAGAGCATCCCCGTTTCGATGGTCCAGACATTATTTAAAATTCCTTCAGTTCTCTTCTTATATTCATTACTTCTACCTTGGTTATTTAATCAATGGGGGCTCAGTTGCGTGTACTCCACATAAAAGGGAAGACGAAGACACTCCAACGAGCGCTCAACTCGAGACTCAGCATCACTGCCTCCAGATTGGTACATTGATCTTGGCCCATTACGAAATAGTGGAAAGAACCGTTAAGATCCACAGATAGCGAACGAAATCAATGACCCAAAACATTTTTGGGTTGCCCACATTCTGTTGTTTTGATTACGTCAAATGGGAGGCCAGCTCCTCCAATATGAGGCTGCTAGCTGGGCGGCTTTCGATCGATAACTATGTAATGCATTAACATTTCTCGATTCCAGGGCCGGGGAAGCCATGGGGCCAGAGCCCCACGAACGAGATCGAGACAGAATGTCAATGGGAGAGTCTTGTTGCCTGGCCTGGCGTCTCACCAGACAACATGCAAATAGCAAATAGCAAATAGCAAGATGCCAAAGCCGAAGCCGATGCTTAGTCCAGACCAAGCTGTCCACGAGGCTGAATCTGCAGCCAAAGGGGCCCATGTGGCCATGCAATTTAGTCAAAGGCCCTAACGGCATTTGAGCCAAATGCGTTTACGTTTACGCATCCGCTATAAACTCGTATGCCGGTTTGTTGCAGCCACTGACGCTTGCCGGTTCTAAAAGCCGGGACCTCGGAGCAGTGCTGCCGTCCTAGCCATTTAATGGATAGATCTTGGAACTTTAAAAACGATTTCAGTGGTTTCGAAATACGTAACACTATTCGGCGTCTGCAGGCTTATCAATTTACCATGCATTCGAATCAATTAATTAAAAGTTTTTTTTGATCTCTTAGAAGTTGATTTTAGGATGCAGACATATTTTATAATTTCAAAAATTAATGTAGTCTGGTGCTTTTTTTTATATACAAGCTATTTTAAGTATAATTACAGAATTAAAAACAGAACAGTAAGCTTAGCGGAAATTACAAACGGCGTGGATAGTAAATTGCAATTTAAAGCCTATATTAACACAAGTGTAAAATTTTATTATTATTTACTGCACTTTTATTCCACACCTATAAAATTTTATTGCAATCAACAAAAATTTGATTTTCGTTTTCAGTATTTCCTTTACAGCAATATTTTATTTTATTATTTGGCTTCTATTCAATGTAATTGACAATATATTTTCAGGTTTTCTTCGCCTTAACATGAAACGAGCAAATTTAGCCATATTTTTCTGTGGCTTTACCTCAACTCTCTCGGAAAAGAGAACCAGTTGGTAGAGTTATACTTATGCCTCAAGCAGGAGCAGGCGACAAAACTGTGGCTCTGGGTTCGGTGGCTGGGTCTGCGGATCCACTTCCTTCGTGGCTGCGTACTGTTAATTGGACCTGGGCTGGCGGACATGGGCCGCGCCCCTCCCCCTTTTGGGGCGTTGGAGTTTGTCAGTGCGTGGCGCACTTAAACGAGGTTAACTGTACTGGCAATGCGAAGGCATCGCTTGTCTCTGGGCCGCCTCGCAAATTTAATTTTAACTTACGTCAACGCCAGCACTCCGGGGCCCAAGATCCGAGATCCGAGCGGTCAATGCACGCATTACCAGTTACCAGTTGCCAGTTCCCCACCGCCAGCTTATCGGCCGGCGATCGCTGAGCCCCGGCACTTTAGCTCCCAGCGCCCAACTCCAAACTCCAAATTCCCAACTCAAAACTCCCCCCTTTCTGTCTTCTAAAAAAAAAAAAGCCCATCAAATCAGCAACGTGATGCTGCCCTTGGGCCCTCGGCCTACCATCTCTCTATAAAGCGGTCATAACATTTGCACCACAATAATAGCTGTAATGCCAAACGCCAACCGCCAACCGACAACCGCCAACCGCCGCCCAGCCCCCATTCATTCAAGGATAATGTTACGGTTAATGGCGCGGCCAGGCGAGTAATTTAATTTACTCGTACACTCACCACATGCCCCCAACCAAACGAACAACGCCAATATTATGGCCGAAAATCGCGACTAGACGGCTGCACAGACGGTCAGCAGATGGAGTCCAGATGCAGATACAGATAGAGCTGGAGCTGAAGCTGGAGTTGGAGATCCCGTTCCCGATCCGATCCCGATCCCGATCCCCCATACCATCGGCCATCGGCGATCGCCAATCGGCCAGACTTTGGAGATGAGACAGTGAGGCCTAGGCCAGGGAGTCGGTCGAGTTGGCCCGAACAAATTATTGGTCTCCATTGCTATAATTTGCTCTGAAACATTGTAAGCGATGGAATATCTAGGGGAAATTTCGGATTTTGGGGAGGTAATGGGATCGAAGAAATAAATTCTGATTGACCATGTTACGTTGGCTGCGCCGTGTTAATAAAGGGTTTTATGCCTTAAAGAGTGAACTTCTAAATATAGTTTCGGGGTAGTAACAATTTACTTTTTCATATGAAAGACCTTTAAATAAACACTTTAAAAATACAAAAAAATAATGAAATGACTTAATAAATTTAAAAGTTTTATGTTTCGAGGCTATTTTTATGTTTAAATTGTTTTCTTGATTATATTTGATTTACACAAAAAATAAAGAAGTTGTCAAATACATGTTTTTTCTCGAAGGCAATTGTAACGTGGTAACTATGGTGTCTGACCTACTCTATTAATCTCTAAAATGTGGATAAAATCTTGGCGTTACCAAAAAAGTACACTTTAAATTTACTGAATCGCACGATTAAAGAATGTTGGTCATGAGTTGTCCGTTTTGTTTTAATGTGCAACTTTAAGTATTTAATAAGGAAACTATAAATGGAAAAATAATTTCCATTAAGGTTAGATTTTTAAAATTGTCAACAAGGTGAAAAAGACTTGAAAGCCAGTTAAAACGAGAACATTTTAATTTAAACTAAACTTGTATAATGAGTCTTCTTTAGCGGTTAGGGCTCGATATTTTCAAGCTTAAATTGAAAAACGGTTGAATAAAGGGATTTATTTACAGACGCATTATTGTACCAAACGATTTTTTTAAATTTAATCTAACTTGTCCATTTTATTATTTATTTCAATTCGACAAAGTTCTATGTGTATTCTTACGTTTTACGTTTTAATGCAGATTACCTTATTTTTTTGTATTAAATCTTAGCTGTATACCAACAACTGGCACTCATATTTTTTGGCCAAGTCCATCTCCAACCGACTTAGTTCGCTCGCCTGCAGCCGCATTAGATGGCATCGTGTTGGCTGGCTAATACCCATTATGCCATAAAGCGTTACCAAATCGCCATTAGCACGTCGGGAGGGACGCCTCTGGTGGAAAGGGATGGATATAGCAATGAGAAGTGCAGGACTCGAGGTTTGTGGGTGGAGGCAGCGATCGATTGATCAAATAAATTGCAATGATGGACATATCGATAACGATCGATAATGATAATGATAGTGGCGATGTCGATGATGATGGGCCTGGAGGCCTGGAGGTGAACAATGTGGATGGGCGACGGCCGGGCCAGTGATGAAATTGTTGGCTTCGATTTTGGCTAATTGCTGGAGTCCATTTGAAATGCCTACTTAGGGCTAATTGGTCCCCTCGGAAGCGCCGCCAAGAAATGTACAAACATTTCACGCTGTGCCTGTCATGGATGTTGTAATTGATGCTGCCGCCTCCAGGCTTTAGGATCCAGACTCCAGACTCCAGACTCCAGGTTCCCAGTTCGCAGTGCCCGGTTTCTGGCTCCTGCAGCATTGTGTGCCATGTCAGGAGATGTCAACTCGCCAGTGATGGCGACTGGACCACGATGTCCAAGTCCGCACGACTATGACTCCCCGACTATGACGATGACGATGACGACGCGGACGGCGAATCTAACAACTTTGATTGACTTGTGATTTGAAGGCGCGCCTAATTGAAGCGAGGCGGCTGCAAAAAAAAGAAGCAGATTCTGGGACTGGACCCACTGGACTCTGGGCGTGCACTGTGCAAAAGGAGGGCACCGGGGCCTGCCTAAAAATCTTTTAGATTCCCTTTAAAATGGGTCCTCAAAACTAATATTCCACTTCCACTTTTTCGTTTACATTGAATCTTGAATCTTTACTAACTCTTATTTTCTATGTATACCCCTAACAAAACTAGAGTTTGCGATTGTTTTTAATACGCTTTGGCTCAATAAGTCGACAGCTCGGTTTTAATAATATTGATCTACAAAATAGTAAACGTACTTAAGAAACTTTTTATAAATTTGTATAACTCTATTTTTTGTGTTGGCTGAGGATCGAGTTTTGAAATGTCGACTGCAAAAACTGTTTATAGGAAAAACGTCGTTTGATTAAAAAAATATATATATAAACTTAGAAAATTGACGAGCTTTTTTTTTAATCACACATTACATGTAAAGGAGGTTCATGCTAAGTCAACAGGCTTGTAAGTAATTTATTATTATCAGCTTCCCAGTCTAGAAAATATAAATTTTCGAACAGAAATCAGAACGTAGAAAGAATTAAGCAACATTTCGAATAGTCTTTCAATAAGTGTTTTATGAATTATTTCCACTAGACTATGGACTACTCACAGCCTTGTTAGAAAAAGGGTTGTCATTCAGAATGTGCGGGCCACGATTTTTATAAGCTTCTTAGCTTTAAAAGTTTCTTTAAAACGATAACATTTATTGAAACATTGAAAGCGAATCATAATAAAATGGTTGAATCATTTATCTCAGTGCTTTCAGCTAGACAAGAGCTCCTTGTGTTGACTGCTCTGGTAAAATGTTCGTGAGAAATGTCATTAATACGAACGATGTGACTGCCTGGAGAAGTGGATGTGAATGTTGGCGAGCCATCCTCCTGCACCGCCCTTTGCCTTTTTGCCACTCTATCCGCACCGCATTGTTGCACTTAATTAATGTGAGGATGGAGAGACTCCTTCGCCCTTCCGCCCTTGGTCCACCTCGCATCCTCTTGGCGAACACGCCCTCGGCATGCACTCGATGTGGTCAGTAGTGCCCGGTACGAACCGAACCGGACCGGACCAGACCAGACCGGACCGGACCGGACCAATGCCATGCCATATATGGGGTCAAGTCGTCAGAGGCGTCGTCGTGTCTTGCAGTGGGAATCGCTCCATGGAGCACTTAGAACCGGGCGATAATGGTCGAACGTTTATCTATTCCAAACAGCCATTCTGGCCGGGCTGCACCCAATCCAATCGCAATCTGAAAGGCGTTAACAAATTATTTGAAACATGTAGCGCCGCGTCGGCATCCAATAATCCTCCCCGCACTTAGATCGTGATCGGGGATACCCCTCCTCCTCCCCCCGCTACACCCTCTGTGCTTGGAGCAGGCGTTAATAGGCATTGCAATGCCAATAATTTGCAATTATACTTAATTGTAATCGTCATTGCTGATGTTGTTCCTGTGTGGCAATTGAGAGTTGTTATTCTGTTTTGTTTTTCTTTTATTGAGATTGGCTTCTTCACCTTGTGTGTGTGTGTGTGTGTGTTTGTTTGTGTGTGTGTGCGGCTGGGGGCCATTGCTATATGTACAACATTTCGTGTTTGCTTAAGCGATCGTTTTACTTGGCTAGACAAATGTTTATTAAGCCTATTACTTACTGGTATTTGTGTGTGTGTCGCAGGGGCAAGACATCTGTATACATATTGCTGACAAACATTGATGGACATCAGGTGGATTCACGGGAACTAGGGTTTTCTTTTCTCGACATTCAAGCGTAACTTAATGCTTTTTATGCAAAGTCCAGCCAAGATCATTTTATACTATTTGTTGGCATAATTTATCCACATGAATTGCCCCTGCGATCTTGAGTTATTTCAAAAGCAGAGCAGTTGGTTCTGTCCAAATATTACAAAAATTTTAAAGTACAATTTACTTTTACATCACAAGCCAAAAGTAATCTTACTTAATGTTTCTAATTCGTTTTTAACACTTTAACATTAGTTAGGATTCAAGGCCGGCCACTGCTTTTGAAGACTTATTCGATAAAATCGTTGCTACATCGAGAGTGTAAATGTAACCAGTGTAGATGGTTTGTATCGTAAACTAGGACTGCAGTTCTATTGCATCGTCATCGGAGTTCTTACCCTCCTGACCGAAAGGAATATATCAAAATTCCAGCGTTCAGGTCGAGTCTGATCCTTAATTTACTAGGTCGTTATGTGTGTTCCTTGTATCGCATAAATTAAGATGCAAAGGGCTTAGCAATTATGACAAAAATATTACACTACTTGAAATGATCGGAGAATATCAATTCGCTTATTGCTGCTCCTTGGGAGCCGTAGCTTAATGCTAAAAAAATACTCAGTTCCAGTGTTCTCGCTGCTCGGACTTCACCGCTCTGTCGGATATTCAGTAGAGGATGCCGGGATGAACGGCCCCGCTGCGTTGGAAGTACACATTCGGATTGCTGCTCAACGTGGGCTCCAGCGTAGTGTAGAGATTCGTTTCGTCTGGTCGTATAAACATGCCTGGAAGAAAACATATTTTTAGTTTCCTTCGGAATACGGCAGTTTTTCGTTAGTTGTACATATTTTGTATGAACAAATTATATGCAGATTCGGTAATATTGTTTGTGTGCGGGGAAGGATAATTACAAATTATATTTTGTTGCAAATTAACCTCGAAGCGTTATTGTATTAATGCATGTAATACTCCTGTTCATTGCTTTGTTTTTGTGGTTTTTATGTTTCAATATAAATATATTTATTTGACTCGTAGATAATTTGACCGTAGAAGTTACAGGACTTGGGGTTGTCATGTTCATGTGTGACCATATATGTATGTACATATCAAAAGCAATATCAACATGTTTTACTGTTTAAATTATTCAAATTTGCTTAATTTATTCAAAAATGATTTATGTAATGTAATATATATAGAATTTCAAATCTAAAACATTTTAAAACTATAAAGATTGTACCTACATTAAATTATATTTCCAATGGAATTCGGTGTGTCGAATGTGAACATCAACAAATTTTAGCATGTCGGCGTATTTAAAAAATGCATATGAAACATTAAAATTTTAATGATTTTTATAACTCTATCGCAAGCAAACTATTTTTATTGTTAAAAAATAATTCTGATGCGTAAAAACTCAAACTTTTGTTTTTATAAATATGTATGGGATTAATTAAGTTAAGAATTGTTAAGTGTCTTAATCAATCGTGTTACATATACCCCTTATTCTGCCTATTGCATAACACTAATATACATCCCTGTGGGATCCTCCCCTGCAGACAAACCGTAAAATGCCTGGGGGATCGTTAGCTAATGGCGAGTATTATTACCTGGCGCATAGCGCAGCGTTTTGGCCAATTGCGCCGCCTGTGTCATGGAGGTCAGCGAGTTGCCCAACTGTTTGAGGGTCAACGGCGTGAGCGTGGGCGGTGCGGCTTGCTGTGGTGGCGGTGGTTGCGGTGGCAGTGGTGGAGGTGGTGCGGGAGGATAATAGCAGAACGGGTGCGGACTCAGGTGTGCTGGAAAATAGTGATACATACGCGTATAGCTCGGCGGTGCGGCGGTGACCAAGGCAACCCGATCTGTCGGCGGATTGCAGGGATTGGTGGTGCGGTGGTGCGGTGGTGGTGGAGTGGGTGCGTGTGTGGTTGGAAGTCCCAGAGCCGTGTGTAAAGTTACCAAACCATTAACAAAACCAGTCGTGACCCACACACACGTAGTGGTGATATTACGTATAGGATAAACATATATGTACAGTAATTATTGGTTTTTGACAATAAATGTAAATTCAATTAAGTTTCGAAAAGGTAAAAATACCGGAAACAAAACCAAAAGAGTCAACCAATAATGAAAAAAAGGTTCCAAATGATTGATGAACATAATAGCAATGGAAAAAATTACAGAAACAACACGGATGGATTATGAAATGACATATGCAAGTGTGTGTGTCGTGAGCGTGTCGAGAATTTTTCGATTATGTTTGACAAAGTTTGGGAGTGAAGGTGAAGATAAAGATGGAGGTGAAGTACGATAAGGAGTAGATATAATATATGTTGTCGATGCAGTGATGATGGTGATGTTTTTTGTTTTGAGTTCGTTGTTGATGTTGTAGATGAATGTCGTGTTGGTTGGCGGTGGTTTTTGATGATATATGTATGCATGACATGACAAATAAAGAAGTAAACAAAACAAAATAAAATAATAATAAATATAAATATAAAAATATATATTTGTATGCTCATGTGCTTTAAGTGCAACCAAGTCGTAGCCATATGTTGGTAGATAAATCAGCAAATGTGTCACAACTTCTGCCCATGGTCAGCCATAATTGGCCTGACCCAGAGCCCGAACCCAGACGCAGATGTTCCCAATTCGAGGAAATTACCCTGCCATATTTCACACTTTTGCCGGCCAATTTATGGCGGACTTAATGATGTCAACGATTTCATGTCAATGGGTTAACTCCAACACCCTCAAGCCATAGAGAAAGTCCCACTGTATTTATGTTTGTGTCTACGGGTATTGGGCAAAAACCCCAAGCTTTTTCATTGGAATCTTAATAGGTTTGTGTTGGGCTAACAAACAGTTTTTGCTCTCGTTAATCCGTTTGGCAGAGCTGCGACCTTCATTAACTTTAAGGGTTAATAAAATGTGTGTGGAGCAATCCCCAGAGGTCCACTACCCCGTTTTTTCGAGGCGCCCCATAAAAACTATGCGTTATGGATGCAGTTGCATTACTTGTAGCCCGTGTAATTTTTTCTTTCTTGTGAGACTTAATCAAAGTAACGAAACCAGTTCAAGTTTATGCATATTTTTTGTTTCGCCTCCGATTCCACGAAATCCAGTTCCCCTTTTAGATAAGAACCTGCCTTAATTGTTCGGCTATTTATAACTCTCGTACACTCTCTCATAATTAGTAGCGACTTGGCCTGCCCAAGACCAACACTTTGGCCAAAGTTCCACTGCCCAAGTAAGGGATTTTCATTTAGGACGGGCAAAGCCTAACAAATGTGAGCCAAATCAACCGCCAGCAGTTGGGGGTAATAACTTACGATTATTATTATATTTTCAACAGCTCCGAGAGGCAGCCAAATGAAACGAGTGTGGCAAACTGTGTTAACGACATGGAAACTGACAAAAAAAAACGACTAGAAAATCGGGCCGAAAAGAGAGGCTGGAAAATCAGGGAAGCCTGCGTCGGCATTGAAGTGTCTGCTGCTGCGGGATCTGAACTCTTGGCAGTGTTAAATGCGGCAGTTACACACATGCCAACCCCTGGCCTCTTTCTCGTGGCACTTCTGGCTTTTCTAATTAACTTAGAACAAATACTGCAATTAAGCCCGCTTGTTTTTATACGCCGCTCCGAGACTTCTGTTCTGCTTCCACTGCCTCGAATGTGGAATTATGTGTCAGAAAATGAAAATGCATGTGTGCGCCAGAATCCAAAGCTGTATCTGTATCTGTATCTGCAAATGTATCTGTATCTGTACCTGTAACTCCAGATGTATCTGTATCTGCGGTGGGCAGGCTTTTGCATTTCGCGTTAAAAAAGAAACTAGTTTTCCAGCAGCAGCAGCAGCCGCCAGCTGAAGCGGCAAATTTGGCTTAATTCCGTTTTGCCCGAGACCAACTAGAAAATCTCTTTCTCCGATTTGCGCTGTCTGTCAGCTCATTTGGCCATTATGAATTATGTGCGCCAGCATTAAATATGCTACTTTAGCTCACAGCTGACAGCCAACTTAACGAAACGAGACGAAATGTAACGAAAAACGCTAATTAAGTGCAAATATGTATGGCCAGACTCGAGATTGGCGTCTGCATGCATGTTCCGCATTGTCCAGGTGTTGGTGCACTTCTGTATCTATGTGTGGGGGCGGCCAGAGCCCTGAAAAATTCTATATGGCTAGAGATGGAAGGAATACGTGACCCTGAATATAAATTGCCATAATGCAGGAAATTGGGGGAAAAAGTGTCTTCAGAGAACCTTTTACAAATCTACCAATGCAGAGTCAAGCAACATTGAACAATATTTGCTGTGTTTTTACCTGAATAAGATTGAGTAATTTTATTAATTACGTCATTTACAAAATAAACCAAAAGTGCTGAATACCACATCTTGTCAAAAGGCAAACAAGTTAAAAATTTAAAACCGGAAGAAAGTACGCTATTTTCTGAGAATATAATTTTAAGATTTTAACTTTCAAGAAAAGCAACTTGCCTTATAACTAATAAAAATAAATTTGTATTAGTCTGATTACAATCGGTCTAATCACGGTAAAGAAAATGTTAACCAGTCCTCAAAATAAAGCTAGTAACGAAGCTACTGGTAGAAATTAAGGTTGTTCATTCATTACATATCTATTTCCTTTATGGATAATTACAGGTAATAAGGGAGGAGAACGGTAGCAATGAGTTTAGAAAGGCAAAAACAAAAAGTATTGTTTTTTATTAGTATTTAGGAAGTAAGCAATTGACACATTACCCATTAAATAATTAAAAAATGTACTGCAATATAATCACGGTAAGCTCCATTGTTTAATCAAAAACAAACATATGAAAGTTTCTCTAAGCTTTACTATTAGTTTAAATTAACGTTAAGGGAACCGTGAAAAAAAATGAGTTATTCTACAAATACCCCAGTAATGGTTTCTTAGACTTTATCTAGCATAAGTAATGAGTTCCTTCCACATTAGAAATATGTGCCTAAAGCATGTTTTCCCGGCTGCTGTAGAAATTCTTTTTATGAATTATTCCCCCTTTAAACTGAGGCGATTTATTCCGTCTTCATTATTTCCTCACTCTTAATTCCTCTTTCCGTGTGCTCGCCTCGGCCGTTTTTACTTTTCCTCACTTGCATTTAATTATTTCTGCCTCTTTCACCGGCTGGGGAAAATTCATTAAAATTGCCCATCTCTATTGCGGAGACAGGGCCACGTTTTGCATTTTGCAGTGTGCAGTTGGCAGTTTGCAGTTTGCAGTTTGCAGTTTGTCGGCTTGGCCCCCAAACCCCGTCCCATGTGCATCTGCCTCCTTACCCTGGGCCCAGTATCTTCTATCTGGCTGGCAACAAGTTAAAGTTAAACCAACTGCCGCACGTTGACTGATTGCTACGTGCAGATTGTCATTGTTCGCCTTTGTTGTAGGCCCAGCAGTGCTCAGTTGGCTTTTCTGCTGTTGTTCTTGCCACAGCGAGTTCGCTTTTTGCTGCTGCTGCTTTTGCTGTTGTTAGCTGCTACATACTTTGCAGACTTGAGTAATTTCTTTGGCGAGCGTTGCTGTTTTCCTCATTGGCTGCCTGGCTGCGGCGTTGACTCTTTCTTTCTGCCTCTGGCTGCCGCGCCAAAGGTTGTTGCTTTTGCCTTGGCCGTTGTCTGGGTCTTTGAGAGTGAGTTGCCAGATGTTGTGATATCACGAAGCAGCATTATAACTAATTGGCCACGTTCGTTCTAAGCCATCCCATCCCAGCCCGTCCCAGCCCATCCCCCATCCTCCCATCCCCCATCCACATCGGCTCCCTCTCACTCATCCAGCCAGGGTTCATTGTCATGAACTGCGCTGCGGACGATTTTCCCTCCCATTTTGAGGCGGAAGAAAACCATTTTTCACATGGCCGCAACGGCCGGCAATTTGCATAATTCGGCTAAGGGCGTATGACCTTCGAATTGTTACAATTCAATTTACATTTGAGTAAAGTGTGTGCTTCAGTTGGGTTGGAGTGGCATGGACCTCCAGCTGAAACAATTGATTAGTCTTCTTTTATTGCACAAAGAAAAAGGCAAAACACTAAAGTGGTTTTAGCTTGAACACACGCCTCCAACTATTTTGCCCGAAAACGGCAATATAAAAAACAACTTTCTTTGTAGACGAAGTAATTGTTTTTCGTATTATAAATCAATTTAATACTATTTTAATTTTCGGCATTCACTTTTAAGGAAGAAATTTATTACCATTTTTTTTTTTTTTTTGGTTTTAAAGTGAACTGCTATACGATTCAAAGTGTAAATCAAATAGTGTGAATATAGCCAGAAACAAGAAATTAATTGTCTTACGAAAGTAATGGCAAATTACTATATGTACAAAATAATGTACAGAACATGATTTATTCAGAATTGTGTAATTTTATCATTGATATACAGTTGAAGTGTATAAATTTGTTTTATAATTAAATATGTATGCTGTAAAAAATCCGTAATCCACTGTTTGAAACTGTAAATGCATTTTTTTTATTTTGCAATATAAAAATACAACTTTCTTTGTAGACGAAGTGATTGTTTTTCATATTTTAAATCAATTTAATACTATTTTAATTATTACCTTTTTTTTTTGGTTTTAAAGTGAACTGGTATACGATTCAAATTGTGAAGCAAAGAGTGTGAATATAGCCAGTAACAAGAAAATAATTGTCTTACAAAAATATTGGCAAATTATTTAATGTACAAAATAATGTACAGAACATGATTTATTCGGAATGGTGTAATTTCATCTTTCATATAAAATTGAAGCATAAAAATTTGTTTTATAATCTAATAAGTTCACAGAGCCTTAAAAAAAAGCGTTATCCACTGATTGAAAGTGTAAATACATTTATTTTCTATATTGTATTGATTGATTTACCTTAAGGATCGACATTCAGAATGCCCAAGACCTTAAAATCAACCATTCGCTCTTGGCAGAACCGAATAGAACCTTTCTTTTAAGCCCCTTAGCTTGCATCCCTGGGCGGCAACCACAAGCTGACGAAGGTACCGTAAGACCGCGGCGATCTGCAGGCCAATTTAGCGTAATAATTTTAGCATGTGCAGAGTTGGCACACGGCTCATTGGCTCCCTCGGCTCTGAGCTCCCTACTTGCCTCGATCGGTTGGCCTGAACTGCTTTGAGCCGGGCCAAAAGCTGGCAGCAAGACCAGAGTTGGCTTTTCCGCTTTCGGTTTCATTGCCGCAATTCGGAACTGGTTATCGATTACGTTGCTGGCCGGCTGCTGGCACTTCTAGGCAAAACTAAATATCATCGCTCCATGGCATCCAGCCCGGCTCTCCGTGGCCGCGGCTCTTATTGCAAACCGCTATAATTTTGTGGTAATATACAGTGACGCTCGTTTCAAGCACGTGCTGGCAGCATTTACCCAACTCATATATTAAGTCCCATACACAGGCGCTGCCGCGGACAGCAAACTGAAGTTGGATACGATACTCAACAACACGTACTTCACAGATTTGTACATTGCGCCATCGTCATCTTCATGATCATCATCTTGCACATCATCGTTGTCAAGTTTTCTGCTCCGCGCTGTTCTGTTCTGCTCTGTTCTGTTCTGTTTTGCTCTGTTCTTTTGTTTTTGCTCTTTGGTTTTTCAATTTCAAGTTCGTTGCCTCAGTCTTTGGTCTGCTGGTAGTGGACTCAGAACAATTGAGGCTAATCGAATCTTTTTTATGTCATATTTTCGACAGCTGATGCTGGTCGAACCGTTTCAATAGGTGCCCCCCAGGCAAAGTTGGGTTCTAAACAAAGCCAGGTTAACAGAAATCATTTGATTGAAATTGTTGTTTGATGTTCATTTCTGATTGCTTTAAATTTGGGTCTAATAATTGACAGCTTAAACAATCGAACAGAGCAATTTAAAGACAACTATTGGTGCTATCTTAAAGATTAACTCCAAGGCAATGATGGAAAATCGTTTTCAATAAAAATATGGCATGTCATTGTTGTAGTATCGTTTCTAGTATATTCGAAATAAATAAAAAAATAAACAAAAAAGTTTTTCAAGTTAAAATCGTAACTGTCTTAAAACAAATAGTATCTTCAAAGGAGATCGATAGCTATCATTGAGCCATTAAACCGAGACTTGATTCTGAATAACTTTAAGAATTTGGATTCTAATTTTAACTTTTAACTTTTAACTTTTTATTTGGTTCTGACTTTTAATATTTCCAATTGCTTAACTATCACAATGATATATTGGATTCCTTTTTTACAAATTGTTTTCTGTCTTAAACAAAAGACTGAGGCAACGAACTTTGATTCGCTTTCCCAGGCAGAAACTTTATACTTTCCCATTACTTTTGTTTGCAAAAAAACTTCATAAAGGAATCTATAATAATAATGTCGATAATTTATTCAGTTCTCATTATATAAATGAGCTTTCTTTGAGCTAAGCCCCATTTGACCAACTGGTTTATGACAATGAAGCAACCTTTGGAAGTATCCATCAATAACACGCGGAACCTCGGCTCGAGCTAAGCCTCAGATCCTCAAGTGTGCAGAAAATGGAAAAAATAACAGATACAAAAGCAATCTCTGGACTGTTCACAGTTAAATGAGTATGTGGCCTCCCTGGGCTCTTTATTGACAAATCCCCATCGATCGATAAACATGCAAGACAAATAGACAAAACTTCCGCACGGGTCTCGGGAGTGTAGCGACAAGCTTTAACCTTCCAAGGTCTGCTTGGATCTGCTTCGATCTGCCCGGCTCCACGGGCATGAATGATTGATTTTATGTATGTGGCTGCCTGGCATAAAGTCACTCAATAAAATTACAAAAAAATGCGACGTCGCCGGAGAACAAAGACCGCTGGCAGATGCCCAGATTGATGGGCCCGTCTTACTGACCAACTGGCCAAGTGGCGGCATTGCCAAGTCGAAGATGGGACACTCTGCTGGCCGATAAGGTCACTGGCTCGTCTCGGGAGGCATCTCCGCACAGATTCCAGTTGCAGTTTCCCCACCAAGCAGCCGGGCCCCAGGGGTTAGGGTATAATGATAACATCACGCAGCGGCAACGGAAGTATGTACGAGTATCTATTTTTGTGGCTCCGCCTGTCATCGCGCCGCTCGTCGTCGACAGCTGCCCGAAGCGCTTACAACAATGCGACTTCAATTAAAGCAGACCGGACAACCTTGAACTCTCGTTCAATCAGCGGCAACGGGCTGCTCAAATCGGCCGGGCCCCACTATATCCTTTTGGCCACATCCAGCCAAACCAGGCCCAAACACAGAAAAAAAAATATTAATTTATCATCGATTGGGTTTTAAATGACATAACAAAGTTATTCAACTTAATATTTTCCAAAAGAAACAATTGAAATTGTGGTTTCTATGCTGCCACAACATGGGGACAGGATTGAACCAAAATTGTTTTTTGTTAAAGAAAAACTACTTGATCACTGTACTAGAGATTGCCTTTTATTAGTTACCATTTAGTAATTATAATATAACTGACATACGTGTTCTGTTTGTTCCAATAAACAAAAGACTGAGGCAACGAACTTTAAAACTTTTTTTTTAGTAAGACGTTACTTTTGTGCTACAAAAGGAATTTAAAGGATTTAGATTATTATGTGTTAAGTTTTTATAATATAAAGGATTTTCATTTAAACTGATCCAAAATTTTTTTTGTGTACATGAGAGACTCAAGCTAGAGCTGTCAATCTGCGTTCATTCCTCGCCTTCGACTTTGACTTCATGGCGGCAATCATGTAGAGCTGCTGGCCTCTGACTGCGCCCTTTCCCCCCGGTCCACTGATCCGCCCCTGCCCCTGCCCTTGCCCTGGAATCTTTTGGCCCGGCTCATTCCTTGGCGTCAACGCCGTTAGCTGTCGTTTAGTTTATTGTTGCAAATTGCTCGGTGAATTATGTGCCGAACTGCTTACTGCCAACGACCACACACACTCATGTGATTTTGAGTGTGTTTATTTGAAGGCTTGGCAGGAAATTCGATAGTATGGATTTATTGGAAATGTCTCTCGTTCCTCCTTGCGGTTTCGGTTTACCCATTTAAAGCATTTAAAATATGATTTATTGTCATTCCGGTTCTTAAGAACTTTTATGCATTGAGATATTTTAGGAAAGGAGGTCAATTAAGTGTCAGTTCTTAAAAAATTATTACTAATTCGACTCTTGAAACGTCAATTATTATTCTTGTTAATGTAAGCTCACACTTA
The DNA here is from genome assembly GCF_025200985.1 of Drosophila gunungcola. NCBI lineage: Eukaryota > Metazoa > Arthropoda > Insecta > Diptera > Drosophilidae > Drosophila > Drosophila gunungcola. The sequence continues at coordinate 1,222,014 of NW_026453181.1, read as the reverse complement.
CAAGCTGTGGAAAGTCAAATATCATTTTACTTCAGATTGACAAAACACAAGTGCTGCAAATTTCAATCGTGAACTACAGTTGAATAATCATTTTTAATTTTAATAGAATCCTAGACACTTAAAACCATTTGTGTCTATTGATTTTGTGATTATTTTTTATTTAGTGCTTTTAATGCAAATTGCCCTGAAGAAAAAAGGTACTCCATTTCTGATTTCTTGGTTCCTCGAACAACGCTGAGTTACACACAAGCAAGAGCCTTAGCAATAGATTCCATCTTACTTGAGAGGCAAGACATCCAATAATTTGCCCCTCCTCAAGCTGTCAACTCCCCGGCCAAATCAAGTTCGTTGCCCAAGTCATTTGCTCTTCAATCAGCCCGAGCAATGGCTCGAAAAAAAGGGAACAACTTTTGATTTTTCTCTTGCCTCATCGCCTTATGTAAATTTCAGCTGCTGCCCACATGCAGCTCCAGTTTTTTTTGCTTTCTGTGCCCTTAATCAAGCCGGAACCCTTGCTGTCGCTGCCTTTGGCTCACTTCACTCAGGCTGGCTCAAGCGAAGTCGAAGTCGCAGTCGAAGTCGAAGAGTTAGCGAGACAACTACACAACCCACACACATGTTTCTGGATCGGATCGGATCGGATCGCATTGGATTGGATCGGGTTTGGTTTTGTTTGGTTTGGTTTGTTTGGCTTGGCTTGGCTGGGCTATGGGCTGAGGTATAGCTTGGGTCTGGCCACGATAATGGCAGCGATTGCAGCTCTCGGCTGATGTTTGCTCCTTTGCTTGTTAAGCTCTGTGCCTACTTTGATTTCGCTGTGCTCCGTGTGTCTCCAGACATTTGTCTTTTGCTCTTAAGGTTTCTGCTGCCTGCTGCCTGGTTTTCGTTCGTCGTTGATTTCTGTTACCCCTCAAATGCACTTTCAATTGCAGACAGTTTGACGTATATATGTGTAGCCGGGGCCAGAGCACTATATCTCTCATTTATCTATCTATATACGAGCCTACCTATATTTCGTCTGTCCCTGGCTGCCTCACTTGCTGGCTTTCCTCGGCCGCGGCCTGAGTCGGAATTGGAAGTGGAATTGGAGTCGGAGACGGAGTCGGAATCCGAGGCTCAGTCTGAGCCCAGGCTGCCCACAGGCACTTTGGCTTGTGGGCCGTGGCTGCAACTCCAGATTCGGGCCCAGCTTTGGCCAAAATTCCAGCTGCACCTCGGCTTTTGTCCTGCCGTGTTTGCCTTCTTGCTTGGCTCACATACTGGGTCGGATTTGGAGTCGTCGTCAAGTAGCTGCCATGTAAAACGCTTCCTACTTTGGCCCACCAGCTCATTGTTATAATTTGGTAGGCTATTGCGGGTCTTATACTCTTAAAGTAGAGGTAACTGGATTTTGGCACCGCTTTGCAGTGGGTTTAAAAAACTTATGCTTGTGCATAATTTCAACAAGTTGAGTAAGCAATGACAAGTTATATAGATTCAAATTAAATTGAAGTACCTCTTTGGATTTACAATGGCTTTCTTTTCTTCGATTTCAATTGCCGTAATTAAATTTCCCAATTGCCTAACGCTTTTCACAGAGCATTTCTTCTCCGTTTTCCACATGAATTGCCCTAAGTTTTCCTGTCCCATTTCCATTTGAAACGCTTTTTGCTGACTGTAATCATACTTTTGTGATGTATTTACTTTAATTAAATTACGTAAAGTGTTACATGGCTTAGGCACGCACATTTCGAGGCACCCCACTGGGCGCCCTTCCTTCTCCAAAGTCTACCCATATCTTTCCACTTTGCCACACTCATAAGCCACTTCGCTTATGCTTTCATTAGAAAGCTGAAATAGTTTATAGCCTTTTATGGCTTGTTATTGTTTAGAAAATGGGAAAAACAAAAACTAATTCCTAAGATATTGTTTTTTGTCAGGCAGTTCATAAATTGCCAAAAATTGCACAGTCAGCTTTTATTGTTGGCTTTGTAAGTTTCGGCTTTGACTCGTTTCACTTGCTCGTTGACAATGTGCCAAGCGATTTTGGTCTGAGGACAGGTCGTGACCACTTCCACACCGCCTGACAATGACATCTAACACCGACTAATGGACAGATGTGAAATTTGTTGATGGCTCTATTCGCAGCGCCAGAAATGATTTAAGCCGCAGCAGCGAAAATCTAATCAAAGACCTAACCCACGAACCTGGACGTTCTCACAACGAAAACGAAAATGAAAACGAAAGCCGAATGCCGAAAGACAAATGAACGGATCGCTGGATGTGTGCTCTTTTACACTTTTTACACTTGGCTTACACGCAGACGTCGGCGTCGGGAAAATTAATATGCCAAACAATTACACGGCCCGGCAAAACAATTTTAAGCCCAGTTAATGCCGTCGCACAGTGGTTGGGAGCTGCGCGAACGATTGTCTACAATTGCGAGTGGCCGCGAAATGAAAGCGCACAGATTTGCATACTAGCAAATGAAGCGGTGCAATAGGAAAATTGCCATTCATACTGATTGGAAAAGAAATGCAAAAGCAATGCAAATGAAAATAATCACAGGGCGGGCTTTGGGAAAATGTATAATTATTTCATTGACATTGGCAACGAAACTGAAGTCAAAACTGCAAATGAAGAGTAACACAATTGCCTAAAGGTGCCTCAAGCTAGAAAATTGTTGTATAATTTCAACACTTCCATGGGCTAATATCGATAAATAACAGAGTTAGGTTAGTTTTTTTTCTGGAACTCCCCATCATATTGGAGCCATTAAGACCACAGTACCTGGGCTACCGTCTGCTCGAGCTGGCAGTCTTTGAAAGTTAAGACTTTTGCTTTCCTTCTCGCCGACTTTGCTGTTGCTTTTAGAAAGAGCGAACAAATGGATAAACAAGAGTTCAAGAGGTTGCCAGCCGGGGGGTGGGGCTGGCGCACATGAGGCAAGAAAAGAAAGTTATTACAAAACTAACAGAGGCTGACAGTGACAGCTGACAAGGGCAGCAGGGCAGAAGGGAGTAGCTCGAAATGGGAATGTTTCCAGGCCGAGTTTTATTTTTTTACCAGGCAGAAGTTGTGACAAATCCCGAAGTTAAAGGGTCAAGTAAGAGCGGCACTTACCACCTCCGTTGTTGGCACTAGAGCAGTGTTTGGAGCTGAGTCCCTGGCCCGTATTCGAGGCCGAGTTGGGCAGTCCGCAGCCACCCATCACGCCGTACTTGATGGGCTTGAAGTGGAAGAAGGAGGGCGAGTAGCCGGAGCCGGCGCGGCTCAGCGAGCTGAACTGCTCCTCGCGGTCCTCCACGTAGAGCCCCTCCTTGCCCATGGCGGCCAGCTGCCGCCCCTTGGGCATGAACATGACCAGGAAGACGGTGGCCGAGGTGGCCACCAGGCCGAAGGCCACGCAGGCGTCCTTGTGCCGCTCGGCCACCGCCAAACCGCACAGCATCCAGCCCAGCCAGATGGGTATGGCGCCGCCGATGGCCAGGCCGATGTAGGTGGCCTCGCGGTAGTTGTCCCGGATGCCCCGCGACTTGATGGCCAGCACGGCGATGAAGACGATCAGGAAGACGATGTAGATCAGCGAGAAGAGCAGCTCCGAGAACTGCGTCTTGCAGAGCGGTATCAGCACGGTGCTGACCGCCGCTATCCGGGTGTAGATCTCCGGGGTGCCGTCCAGCGTTGTGTAGGACGTGGGGTAGAACAGCGCCGAGTAGTTGGTCTGCGAGGCCACCGTGCTGCTGAGGAAGCCGCTGCCCATCACCGGCACACTGGTGGTGTACACCTCCGGCGGCTGGGTGAGCAGCCACTGGCCACCGATCGCCACCTGGATGAGCAGCGCGAAGAGCAGCAGCAGGCCCTGGTACGGAGCCGGCAGGTACACCCCCCCGTTCAGGCTGATCAGGAAGACGCACTTGACCAGCAGGGCGGCGAAGACCAGGGCGTAGGCCACGCCCACCCCGAAGCGGATCGCCCCGCAGCTGAGCAGCGTGGGCTGGGCCGTGATGATGGCGCCCAGGCTGGCGCAGGCGAACAGCCCGAGGAGCAGCATCTGGCCCAGGAAGAGGTGTCGTCGCGAGGGCGACGTGCGCCAGGCCTTGAAGAGCACGAAGATCTCGAAGGCGGCCATCATGAGCATGGTGAGCGTGGCCAGGACCAGCACCGGCACCACCCACGGCTCCTTGCGCAGTCCGGCGAAGGGCAGGTGGGTGGACACTATGCTGGGCGGGGTGTTGGAGCTGTTCGAGCTGTTGGAGCCGCTGCCCGGCGCCACCCGGCCGGTGGTGCCCGCGGCCCGCGCCTTGGCCCCCAGGCTCCGCCGGGGCGTGGCCGCCGTGGTGGTGGATGTGGTGCTGCTCGAGCTGCTGGCCATTGTGGGCACCACGAAGAATTCCGTGGACATTTCCAGGCGGGCGGCACTCGAGACATTGCCGCCCGGAATATTGAGATCCAATTGCTTAGCAGAGCGCTGCAATTGAGGAGCTGCCGGAGTGGTGCTGGTGCTGGTGCTGGTGGTCGTCGTACTGGTACTGGTACTGGTACTGCTACTGGTACTAGTGGTGGTGCTGGTGGCATTCCGACTGCTCGGCTTGAGCACCTGGTAGGCGTTGCGGTCGGTCTCCTGGCTGGTCACCAGGCGCACCCGCCGCCAAATGTTGTTGCCATTCACGCTGAGGCTGCGCGACGCGGGCGTGGTGGCGATCAGCTGCAGGATCAGCAGCAGGACCAGCAGCAGGTGGCGTCTGCCGGCCATTGGAAGTGGTGACCCCGAAACCCTAAGCCTGTGACCGATCAACTGCTCATCAAAGGCGCATCTCTCGCGAACACACACAAACCCTCACACGCGATCGCGATCGTATTCTTTCAGTTCGTAAGTTCTTCACTCTTCGCTGGCCCTCGATCTCCAAGTTCTGCGGTCTAATTCTCCTCGATTCTCGCGCTAAGACGTCCGCTCGCTCCGATCGACCAACTGCGACTGACTGGCGGCTCTGCAAGTCGGGCTTTGGCCCGGCTCGGTCGTTTGAGACCAGTTTGACGGCAGCCCAGTCGAACTAACACTTGTTCGAGTTCGATGTGCGTTTGCTAACTCGGCTAGAAGCATAGCTGTAAAGTGTGGATAGCTGTGGTACTGGAATAATTGGTGTCCTTAATTATTTACTTAATTGAAAATATAATGCACCAAAATTTCAGTTTCCAAATAATACATCGTAAAATTTCTCTTTAAAAACAATAATTAACTTAAAATTAGTTTTGATTCTCAGAAAGGATGCAGAATTTATAACACTTCAGTTGAATCAATCTAGCAAGTAATATGAACGCAAAAATATATAAAATTTGGCAATATAAAATGAAAACATTGAATCTTTTGCATATATTTTTTGGGCTGTTTAAGATATTTAAAGAATTTTGCTGGAAATCAATAAAATTATACATAATATATGTACTTACATATATAGAGTACTAGACCCTTTTTGTTTTGTTACTTTAAATTCTGAGATGATATTCTAGATAATTGATAAATAATTTAGCATCGTTAGAATTATTAATTGAGAATTGTTTTGGATGTAAAGCCATTATTAATTATAGGCCAATAATTTTAAATCCTGTGTTTTCTTCGACATCTGTTATGATTTAAGTGATAACTCATTAGCGCAACATTGTGGGGCATTGTCATCGGTAAAACTTTGGCTGTAAAGACGGTTGCAACCAGTTGCAGACGCGATCCACAGCGCTAGCTCAGGATCCACATTCGAACCGATCGCGCTGCGCAGAACACTTTCATTCGTTCTGCATATGCGGGAATAGCATTTTATGGCCTCTGCTGCCCGAGTTGGCTGGTAGGAAAGTGCTATAAGCTATTAGCCGACCGCTTTTGCGGTCTCCTCATAGAGCCACTCTCCTCGAAAACGGCCGAACAAAAGCCGAAATAGCGAGGTCCACACACAAAAGGCGATTGTAAATCAAAAGAGCGCTAATGATATATCGATATACAAAGTGTTGAGGTGGGAAAGGCATCGCCAATAGCGTTAGGAACGGCAATAGGAACTCGGCAACGGCAGCGCTCCGATTCCTTAAGTATTATTGTATTGTGTTCGGCGCGCGCTTTGAGCAAACCACAGTTAGAATTGTTCAGATCACCTGAGTGAGTGGGCAAAAAAGCGTATTAAATAATGAATTGCATAAAAACGGTTTCACGTATCTTTAAATCCCACATTATCTTCAGCAATTCCATGTAGCTTAATAGTTAGCCTAAATAAATTTGTATCTTTATATTGTACATACACTTAAAGTAAATTTTCTTTAGACATTTATGATATCCGCAAAACCAAGCATGAAGAAATGTATCCTTCACTTACAGTTCACAAGTGTTGAAATGTGCTTCTTTAGAATTACTTGGCGGTTATTACACAATGTTAAAAACAAAGAATATCTGTTTGCTGCAAATTTGAGTCAGAAGAGCTCCTAAGGTAATGCCTCAAGACGAGCTCAAGCCCAACTAAACCTTATTGGCCACCGGACATTCCGCATTCGTCTCCATATTTGGCGCGGCTTGCAATGCGCAGCCATTAGCCGCAACAAATGTTATGTAGATCGTGTCGACGGGGCCCGAATCCCTCCTCTCTGACCGGGTTAGCTTCCCACCGTCCGGCCCGACTTACGGTATCGTTAGTGGCGATCTGCGAGGGTCGAGGGTCTGCGTTCTGTATTGACATGGCGATGGAGGCGGGTAAACAACCTTTCGGCTTGAACCGAAAACAGAGTCGGAAAAGAGATTTCGTTTAAATGAGCGCGTAGTCAGATTTGTGATTCGCCATAACCGACCATAACTCAAGCTCCGGCTTCTGCTGCGATCATGATCTTGAACGATACGTACGTACCTGTTCGCTATACCTGTTCGCTTTGCAGATCTAATCTGGGAGAGACATTCGGCCGGATTTCTTAATACGAATCGAGCAGGGATGATGATGCAGCGCAAATTATGAACTTTTCAATTAGAACTTGTCTCGGGCAAATTAAATTCTCCTCACGATGTGCCTAATCCCTGTTTTAGCTAAGCCAGCGATTATTCGGTATGCCTTCGGTGTCCACAGCCCATTATAGGGGAAATTAAAGCTGTCACTTGCCTGTTGGCCTCGTCGGCCTGCAAGTTCCGCTCGGTAACAGTGCTTTATGTAATCCTGCTGGCTTAGAGCAATCTTAGCTAATTAAAAGGCATTCTAATATTACGTTCTGCCTTTCTCCCGACCGCCGGATTGGGTTTCACGACATACCCGAGACACATTGCGTTAATAACCCCTGACTGAGCACAAGATCAAGGCAACTTTGTGGCTCGTGCGCAGGCCAAAAGTCAATTGGCCCACACCCAAGGCAAAAAGTTAGGTCCATTTCACTTAGCCCAGCTAAAATATTTGCAAGTTTAAGATCGAACATGCGTTACATTGTAAAATTTTTGTTATTTAATGCTACCTTATAGCTTTAACTAAAAGCTATACTTGTTATTGAAATACTTCTTACAGTTTTTACTTTTACACCTTAAGAGTAAATTATATTATATTGATGGTACTCGATAAACTCTGGAAGGGTTAAACATTAATAGATTTAAAAGATTAGTTGGCAATATTCAGTATTTTCCTTTATTTCTCATCTATATTTACCAATTGGTATAAAAATTCTAAATGTTAGTTTTTAGACACCTTAAATGATTAAAATCACATTTCTTCATTAATTTTTTACTTCGGCATTTTTCTTATTTATTTTTTACTTCGGCTGTAGTGCCCTCATTACCCCGCTTGTGTATCAACTTTCTTTATGGTTAAATATTATTCAAATTTGGCTTGCGTTGCCCTTTCGATGGGCCTAGAATTCTTTCACGATTTTATAGGAGAAAGAACTGAGCTGGTTGGGCTGCCCCCATCGCTTGGTTGGGCTAATATTACTTTGGCGAAAACAAAAAGGCGGCGCCAAAGTTCCGAATCCTGCCTGAAGTTGATTGATTCCGGGTGATTTGAATGTCTGGCCCTGGACCTGGACCTCGGACCTGGAACCTGGTACCTTGACTCGGATTAGAACCCAAAGAAGTGCCGACTCTTAGCTGGGGTAGAGAAATGTGTCGAAGCTTCGAGCTGAACCGTTGCTCGCGGCTCTTTTTTAAGCGCCTTAATTTATGGGCCAGAAGACAAGCCGGCGCCGTCTGGGTCAAGTGTCAAACTGTCGACGATTTGCGAATGTTTCCGCTCATAATTCTATTGGTGCCATTAATTTTGGGCATTTCGATCGGCGAATTTTTTGGACCAAGGCAACATGCCGCGCGTAAATCTCCGGAGATGCATTTTGAAATTTAAATTGAAACCAGTTGGTCAAGTGCATTGAACCTACAACCACCGGAATGAGCTGGGCTCAGACACCAAATATCCAGAGACAAAAGCCCCTTGGCGATCTTATTTATTTATCAATATGTAGTGCGGTTCCTTCGCCCTCCCCCTTCAGATCCCCTCCATTCGAGGCGAGTTCATTGTCGTCCCCAAAAGAGCGAATTCTGATTTATAAGCGGGCTCTTGCCCAGTCCCTGTAACCAGTACCCCACCCTTCGCGACGGGGCTGCGCTTTAATCACGTGCGTGCAATGCGCACATGATGATGCGCCCCAATCCGAGTCCCCCATGCATGGCCCTCCATGGCCCTCCATGGCCCCCGGTCCCATTCGATCCCAATAGCGATCCCGATCCCGACCCCTCCGATGCTCCTGACGATGCTGGGATGCCGCTTCTGCTGGGCTCTGCTGTTTTTGGTGCTGTTTCTGTTGCTGTTGCTGGTGTTGCAAATGCTGCCAGGCCAAACACCCAGTGAACATTGCTCAACAGAGGAGTTCGCTCTCTTAGAACATACAGTGCTGTGCACGTGTTTACGTACTTGGGCTTACGCATGTATCTTATCAAAGGTATACAAAGGTGTAGTTGTTTTAAAGTAGTGGAAATGTATGTAACAATCGGAGAGTGAAATTTTGAACCTATATTCTAGACTAACTATTTGTATGTCCTTTCTACTTAATGTGTAAGTCCAACTCTTTTAAAGAATTGGACGAATGGTCAACATAGCCATTGCTGCTAAGCATCATATTTTCTGATTTGGCAATCATATGGAATGCAACAACAAAATTATTTCTTGGTTTTTAAGAAACCAAAAAAGTCCTATACTGATTTCTGATTATTTTTAAGAAAAATATAAATATTAAGTTTAGATGTAATTTTCTTTTAGTTCTTTAGTACTTTATGTATTTTGCTTTAGGACAACTCTCTTAATGTTAAGGTTAAGGTACTAGTTTCTTATCTCTTAGAGAAACGTATAATGATACTTCTGCCAAGATAATTTCGCTTTCTCAGCGTTATGTTAATTTTTTTGTTATAAAATGAGTAAGTTAGCTGATTGAATTGCAAAAAATAGTCGACCTTTTTTTTCGTCTATAAACTCCAACATGAAGTCTCTTTTTAGTTCCGTGCTGCTACAGTCTATTTTCTTGCTAAGATAAAAACAAACAATACCAAAACAAGGAGAATCACTATGAGCATGAATATTAAGTGAAACATTTTAACATTGAAGAACATTGAATCAAGTTAGTTTACTGTAATATTTTTTGAAGTAATGTATATATATATATAAAATATACCTTTTTATAAAAAAGAACATAAAAGAAACTGAACTTGCATATATGCACTCAAAGGACACTTAAAAATCGAAATTATCTATCAAAGAAATATGTAGAATTAAAAATGTGTTTTTACAAGATATGAGGCAAACTTTGTCAAAGCTATTGGAGAAATTGCATATTTTTTAAATCAGCTATATTTAGATTTTAATGCTTATAAATTTAAAAGCTTTGATGATTTTCCGCTGAATTACTTGATCGTTCCTATGACAGCCATAAGATATAGTTGTCCGATTTTAATAAAATTAAAACAGTAACTCTGAAATATTAAACCATTACTTATTCAAAAAAAGTTTACAAAAAGCACTAAAGTTATAATATTTGTTCATTTATTTTTTTAATTTTTCGATTGTTCCTATGGGTGCTATATACTTATACACTACAAGCAATAAAAAGCCATATGTAGGAAAATATGTATGCAGACTGCACTAAAAATGTGATACTTGTTTGCGTAGCAACTGAGGTAACATAAGAATATATACTTTATAGGGTCGGACATGTGCCACTCACTGCGTTGTAAACTTTTGACTGAAGTTATGACTCCCTCTGCAAGCGGATACAAATCTATGATATGTAATGCCTTAAAGTTTTTATGTTGTACCTTGCGAATTCCTAAGGCGCTGCCCGCCGCTGTGCTTCCCCCTATATGTTTTGGGTCCATTATGCAGAATGCATATAAATGTAAGTGCAAGTATCGAAGTTAGTACGTCCGTTGCTGGCGTTGCTGCCGTTGTGTGTGAGCGCGCATGCGTGAAGCGTCCGTTTTAATCGCTGCCTGGCCATCGAATATTTCTTTGGCCACGACTGCTCCGACGGCGATGACGACGTGAAGAGTTTGCTCGTAAATCCGGCGTATAAAAGGCACATAGCTCGCCCCATTGGTCAGGAGCCGGGGAGGCAGGGCGACCATTGTGCTGTGGGGTGTGGTGGGGTCAGCAGCGATCGCGAACTTGGGCCCGGATCGGAGGGGGCTGGGCAAGAAAGGCAAGAAAGGCATGAAGGCATAAAGGCATAAAGGCCTTTAGATGGTGGCTAACTTGACTCTAAGAGTGGGCACCGCAGTCGTCTGCCTGACCAAAGGCTGATTTACTATGATCCGCATGAGTTTTATGTGCAGAAAGATAAAATTTTTAAGATATTGACACCTTGTTAGGCGTTTGAGAGACAGCCAGTGCCGGGCCACTGCCGAGGGCCAGCAATGAGTAAAAGAACTCTTCTTGGCCGTACGGTCTCTCCACGGGGAACGCCTCCCGATCGCACCTTCCCTGAATTCGCCCTTTTGCGTGGCTAATTGTGGCTAAAATTAAATGCGTTTCCCGTCGACAAATGCATAAACTTCGGCCACATTATCAGGACGTCTGCCGTTTCAGACCGAACTCCAAGTCCGCTCCAGCTCGCTCAGTCTGTGTGTGGGTGTCAAAGGCGGGCTTTGTTAAATTTATGGAATAATACATATCTTTATGGCTTCATTAGCGAGAACCCTCTCGGTACCCGCAACTTAAGCCCCCCAGTCCACCTCAGAGGACCATTCGACACGCTGTCTGCAGCAGCGCCAAAAGGATCGGCTTCGACTTAGTCGTCAAGCGTCATCGTCCCATGATTGCCGCAGCCGTTGTCTATGTATCTGTCACTACAGAGAGTCGATCCTCGTTCTGGGGGCCCCTAGCACTTGAGACTTTGTATGCGCACTTCAAAGAGGCTCAGTTCGGGTCGCTTCGATTCGGTTCTGTAAGTCAGCAGTGCACGTTAGCTTTGTGGAAAAGAATGCTAGTCGAAGTGGCACTTATACCTTTGGAATAACAAAACAAAACTAAACATATTGCGGATTTTTGTGGCCATTTATCCCTAGCGAACATAGGTCTAAAAATAATATACATTCTTAATTCACTAAATTCATTATAGCTTTGCAAAAGGCTAAATTCCAAAGTTCTTCTTGCATGGTGTTAAGTGCTAACAAATAAATTATTTTATTAAATATGTTATATTTTGTAATCTGAGTAAACAACTTTCAATAAGTCCCTTAAACTAATTTATAGTTTTACTGAATTTTCTTTTACTGTTAAGCTAAATGTAGGAGTTAAGCTGCATAATATCTACCATGAAGAACAATACTTCATAAATAGTAAATGTCTAATAGTGCAGCCCCTATTCGGTCACATTTTTGGCTGAAAGCCGTTTTGGGTTCGTTCTTGGCTTTCCAGATTGATTGAGCCTTTTATTAAAGCGCACGTACAGCGTATTAAATAAATTGTTAGTTACGTTCCGGAACGGAACGGAACCGAAAAGAACGAGCCCGTCCCAGCCTTCGAGGGCAGCCCTTCTGATCCGTCAGACTTTTGTGTGAGGAGCCGAGTGCTGCGGTGTGGCTTGGATGGTGTCATATGGCACAACGCCCCCGAAGGTGTTGGGCGGGAAAAGCTGAAGAACATGGCGGGAAACGACGCGACGCCAGGAATTCCTTTTTATTCGCTTTTCCTACAACGTCATTTTGTGTGCGGCGAGTCTGTGGGCCCGTGTCTGCCGAAGTCGAAGTCGAAGTTGAAGTCGAAGTAGATGTCTATGCATTTTGCTTTATGGTCCAGCCACGTATCAATTATGTGCCAAAGTGCTAATGGCTGTTGACGGCTTTGGCCGGCCATTGTGGGTGTTGCCCCAAAGGAACATTCCTGGGACGCCGTATGCCAGATAGGGTTTGCATCTGCCTCGGCCAAATTAGTTTTTCCACTCTCCTGCTTGGCGATGCAAGCGATTTTCTTCAGGCGAAAAGTGAAAACAAGTTTTAATTACTCCGCCTCTTCGGCGGTGAATTTAACATCGCGTGCCAATCCGCAAGCAGAGCAATTCAATTATGACACAAATCCATGGCATGCGCAGCCAACTCAAAATCAACATTAAATATCCCAAAGCCACCGAACCGCAGTCGTGGCCAACATTTCAAAGATATGCGGGACTGCAGAATATTTTTCGAAAAAGCGAAGTCGAATACTTTCTAAGCCAGTACTTAAATTCGTAAGATGGATAACATCTTCATGTTCAAGTGTGAAATGTAGGAAAAACAGATAAGGATGCTAGGTTCGACGAGCCGAATTTTAGGGGTTTTCTCAAATGATTGCACTTCGAAAAACCGTTTTGCCACTATAAAAGATTTTGATAATTCTATACCCTTGCAACCTTCTTGTTGTATTATTATAATTTCATATTAATTACTTTATTATTTTAATATTTCTATTTTTATAGCGGCAAGTTTGTAATTTGTAATTTTTATTTTTTTTTATTTGGGTATAAACGAGGTGATCCAAAACCAACTTAATGGCTCTTAAAAGCTTATTTTTCACATAGATGTGTAGCTATACTGCTTAAATGGGTACGGCTATGAGTCCCAACAGAATAGAACCAACGAAGCGTCCTACTTGCAAGTATCTTAACAAATATTACAATTGAACAACATCGCCTTGGCTACTGAAGCTGATCATAACCATCAACAATCGCCTTACAGCCAATCACAGCGAGAACCGCACAGAATCACCAGGCTTGCCGTTGTCCGCATCTCTGGTTGGGGTATTTTGGGGTCGGGTCCGTTATGCCCATCTGCATCCAATTAGACGAAGGCCCAGTCGAAGGCTTTCTTCCTAGCCACTTCGTGTCCTCTTGGCTCTAGGCCCTCGCTGAGCCCAATTTCGATGGCCTTTTTTGGGGCCAATCGGCTAGTAACTTATACGCTTGTCGTTCACAGCGCATGATTAATGACCAACAAGGGCCTTAGACCAAAGTTGTTAAGAAAAATCCAGCAGTTGAATAAGGATGCCAACAGAGCTAAGCTCCCAGTATATTTCAGCCGCAGCCTTTAGTTCAGCTCCACGCTGGCAATTGGCACAGTCTTGGGCCAGAAAGCACAGAAGAAAGTCAAAGAAATGTAAGCCGATCCAGCTATGAGCTACTTCACATTGCCATTTACTTATTTATCTGTGAACAGCTATAATTAATTTTGTTTTTAATTAAAATAAAGCAGACAATAACATCAATTTTAAACTTCCTTCAGTTAATCCTTTAATTCAGCTCAAAACGTGAAGCCTATTCTCTTGCCCAATATGATTCCACAAACCGAATTTTAAACAGATCGGTTTATTGTGCCAGACCGAAATCTATCTCTGCACTTTTAGCCCAGAGACTCAATTACCAGATTGTAGAGTACAAAAACAAGTAAATCGCTGCAATACATGTGAGTTTCACACCTGAATGTAATCGAATTTTTATCATTTTACCTCCGCATTGCATTGTTGCCAGGCAACTCTGGGCCCAAAGCTTGGAGTGGGGCTAAGTTGGAGCTCAGCTGGCTGCAGCAGCCAGCAAATTGAAATTTATTGCCACTGAGCCACTGGAAATCCCGTCTGCAGTCTTTACTCCCTGGTCGCTGGTCTGTGGCCTCCCTCCACCGAATTGCCAATGATTTGGGGCCAGGCCAGGCCAGGCCAGGGCAGGGCAATGCAAAAGAATGGTGCTGCTGCTGCTGCTGCTGCTGCTTTTCTGTTTATTTTTGGCCAGGCCAACTGTTCGCGTATGTGGGTCGCATTTATTACCGGCGGTCTTTAGCACTGGGCCGAGAGCTTATTGTTAGATAAGAAGTGTGACGTTAGCCCATTAGAGACGGCGGACGATGATGGAGCATCGGAAACCGGGAATCGGGAATCGGGAATCTAGGATCTAGGATCGAGGATCGCACATCGCATTGATTGCCAGTCAGTCTCGGTTTCAGTTCTGCAGTCTCGAACTTAGTCACTTGCCATCAAGTGGCTCTGAGCCAAAGAGACGAGGCCGATTGCCAGAGCCAACGCCCGCACGACTTCAACTCGTACTTGACTCGCTCTTGGACTTGGCTTTGGACTTGCAGTTGGCTCTTGCAGTGGTCTTTGACTGGGAGCTTTTTGGACTTGCCTACCGCCATCGGAGATTTATGGCTTAGATAAGCGCGAAAAGTTACAGATGCTTATGCAGCGGCAACCACTGCAAGGCGCGTCTCAGGTTCAGATCGCGTTCCTCATTCGACCCATGGACGTGGGTGGCTCAGTGAGTTGTCGCCGGAATAATGTCATTATTAAATTATGTTTTAGTCCCTTAAAAAGATTACAAGATCCATAACTTCTCAAATTATTAAAAAAAAAAACTGTCTCTTTTTGAATAAAAGAGCAGTAGAACTTCCACTAGTCAAAGCACAGTCTACCAAAAGGTAAATTCAAATTATGTATATTTGGATATAATCAATAATTTTAAAGGATTATTTATATTGGGAGTTCGGTAAAATTACAAGTTTATGCACTTTGTGATGGAAGCTGAATTAAAAACTTACGCAATCTGTGACTGCATATAAATTATTAACCAAAAAAATTTCTTCAATTCTTTAGAGTTAGTCGAAGTTTGCTAAAGGTTATAAAGTAAATGCATTCTATAAACAAATCCAAGCCATTTTTATAAAAAAGATAATAATCTAACACCTAGAAATATTTTTCATCTAAAATATGTCTTGCTATTCACCAAAGAAGACGCAGAAACACGATGGATACATGGCTGGTCAAGGATAACAGAAAAGTTTGCCCTACATTAGTTTAGTTTTTTTGTGACACTTCTCAACTTATTGTTTGGCAAATGTAACGATTTGGATACTGTAGATGGATCTTGAATCTTGATTTTCAAAACGAGTCTAACTTTTAAATGGCAGGAAATGCTAATCAGAATACTACTTGGTACAAATTCTAAGCAAGGCTGATAAAGCTTATTACATATATTGTCAGGAAGTAAAAATCGACTGGTACTGTTTTGGAAAATAATTATAACGATATTACCAACTTTACCAATTGCCGATGTTATTTCTGAATCCACTCTCGCTGGCAGTGCCTGCAGCACGTTGTTGTCGTCGTCTCGTTAGCGTGGCGCGATTGCTGGCCGCGATTGGAAATTGGCAACTGGCAACTGGCAACCGGCAACAGCCAATGGCCAAGAGCAGAAGCAGAAGCAGCAGCAGCAATATCCGAAGTCAACTTCTCTTTTGGTCTAGTCCTAAGGGCCGATCGATAAGAATCATAGTCAGGCTCGGGCTCTGCGTCTCCGGCGTCCCAACGAACTGGCCCATCCCTCGGCTAGGAGTCCGGCTAAATTAGTGAACGCCGCTTTTAATTCCTATCAGCCTTATCGCCACGGCCGCATCTTAAATGAGGTCAATTATCAGCCAAAAGTGCAAGTTGTTGGCCAGCCGCAGTCTGCGAGGGGATTGGCTCCGAGGAGCCCCATCCTCCGCGGTCTTCTTCCCAGATGAGCTGTCTATCTGCCTCATAAAGTTGAGTTTCACTTTCGATCGCTGCGGCATGGCGAGAGTAATAGAAACTGCACATTAAACGCAACACGTGCCACGCTTCATGGGAGCAACAGCAGAAACTGCAACTACTGCAACTACTGCAACAACCTCCTCCTTGGCTGCACTTTGCAATAAATCACAAAAAAGGCCCGCTCTGTCCGTAATTAGCGCAGGGAAAAAGCGCAGCAACAACACCATCAAATATCGCACAATGAACACTGCTTACTGAAAAGCAAAGAAAGCATGACGAGGCAATGAGAATACACTGAGCATTAGGTGAAGGCAAATATAAGGGCCATAAGCAATCGATCTAGGGGTATATTAAAACAAACATTTTATAACATTTTGGTTTAGTTTGGTCTAAACATTCTGTGTTAGTACTATAAATTTAACTTAACTTTTACTCTACTGTGATTTGGGATTCGAAAAAAATCTCTTGCGAGTGTTGCATATTACCTAAAAATTGTATTCACTGCGGTAATGTTTTTATATTTCGTTAGGTTATGACTTAATAAATAATTTGATTTTGTTTTATTACATTTCAATTGGACATCCTATATAACCAATTCTTTAATTTACTATTATATTTAAGCTCAAGCTAATTGCAAACTTACCAATTATTTTCAAATAATCCTGTAAAGCCAATGGCGTTATTTTCCGAGTGTAAAGTGGAAAAATGGTAGTCTTTATTTTAGCGCGCTTGCACTTGCCGCAGAATAGACTGCAATTTGTGCAAGCAATGGAGCAGCAACTCGGCCAGTTTCATTAAAAATATTTTGGGTTGAATAACAATAGTAATAATGCAAAGTGCAACGCAGAGTGCCGAGCTTAAAACCAAAACCATAACAGAAAAAGTGAAATTTTTCAGCAGCATCGAAGGCTCCAGCGTCAAAAGCTGCTGCAATCATCTTTGGAAAATTTTTGCTTTTGTCTAAATTGCAAATGAGCCGCAGCCCGAAGACAAAACCTAGGTTTCAGAGACCAGGTAAAAGTCTTCTTCCTCTTGGGCGGATCTCATCGAATGCGGATCTCAATCGGGGGAAAATTCAAGCGACTAAGCTAGGAAGTTGCAGATTTTCATTTTGCGATTTTTAACCAAGCACTGAAACAAATCAGAAATCCGACAGCCTCGACAGTAAGTTAAGTTAACTTTAACTTAAGATATGAGCGTTTTCGCCGGTATGGTGAAGTGTAACTACAAGAACAAAAAACCAATTAAGTTTTATGATCCTCTTCCTTTACGTGCCGTGGGCTTTTAACTCCGGCCATCTCCCCCCACGTGGAACATCTCATTTGCGGGAATTATTTATGTGGTTCTGCTGCTCAGACCCTCTCAAGTCTCGGGTTCCTCCATCTGGGATCCACCCCTTGCATGGTCATGCCATTGACAACTTGCACAAATGTTGACCTTTAATTACGACAGCCAACAGCCAACAGCAGCCACAACTTGTTCTGGCTGGCCACTGTTTGCATAACTACGCACATAACAACGACGACTCGGGGTACGAAAAGCCTTTTTATATTGTACAGTATATCCACACACATGCATGAATAAAGGAGGCAGCATCCACAAAACGGAGACGACGACAACTGCAATTTGTCCAGCTGCAGTGGATGACATGTCCCGGGATTGGACTCTGGCGGGGAGGAAGGAACTCGGCAGAGACACACGCATGCCGGGCTGAAGATGAGCAGTCCTTGGGATCACTGTGAATGACCCACAGTCACTGGCGTTGAAATGCGGATAACTTATGGATTAAAGTGATTAATTCAATAAATAAAAACTAATACCATACTAACAAATTGTGAAATGAGTAAACACGTTCTTAATTCATAGCCAACAAACACCTTAGGATTGAGATTCATTTAACTTAAAAATATGAATTTCAGACTTAAATATAATATTTTACGTTTTGCAATGACGTATTAAAGAAACTTCATCTGGTTTTTTTTCTTTAGCAATGTAAAAGACTCGAAAAGACGATTTAGAGTCATTCAGAAATAAACAAAGTCAATTAAATTAAGTTAATTATTCGTTTAAGAGTATGTAACAGATAGAAGAAGCCTTTTCGACCCTACATAGTATATTTTTGGTCAAAACTACCAGCCGAGCCTATAAAAGCCAGAATTTGCGATTTTTTCATGTCACTCTGAGACCTGGTGGAGCTATCGGGTATTGTAATTCGGTCCATATCTATCAACTCACCAAAAACTATTCAAATCTAACAATTATTTAAGAAGAATCTGGCGATTAAGGTATATTATAACGTTCATTTACTTCAGAGAACGTAAGAGAGCAAAAAATCTGTTAACGGGGGCGGACTGCTGCTCTCTCTTAGCTTGTAGTGTTTACATTTCACCTTGGCAGATGGCGCCACCTTAACAAATTATTTTTTGTGGCTTATTTATTTCAAAAATGGGTAGCTGGGTAATGGGTATCTAATTTTTGGAGGACTAGACTAAAGCGTTTCTTCTTTTTTTCATTAACACCAATTTATATTAACTTAAGGCACCTTTTCTCATTTTGAGGATAGATTAAAAATAGTTTTTAATTTTTTCTATTGGCTTCTAGCCTGCCATGACAACAACAAAAAGTCTTGAAGTATTTTAATTTTCACTTTTATATCGTCGTTCTAGACAAAGTGTTATCGGATTTCCGATCATTTTTCTTGATTTTCTAGGTATTTTTGTCGTTGTTAACTAATAATTGAACGCGTAGAAAATCCTTTTAAAATTCATGATTTTAAACTAGACTACTGATCGCTTTTTTTTCCATTTAAGTTTATTGAAACTGAAATCGGTTCTCAAGTCATTAATTCAATCATCTTTTTTTAACAAGCATGTCATAAATTATTAAGTATCAATAAATTTTGGCGGAATACAACGTTAATACAACTAAAGTTTACGTTTAATTAGGTCAATAGAATCGCCGACTTCCGCCCAAGATATTGGGATCTGAGAGTTTTAAGCGATGCGTGTGAAAAGATACATTAAACATATATTTTTCAAACTTTTCCTTTGCGAAATCACTTGAAACCTGTGCGCATCGACCGCCATCACTGGCATGCATATGTAGCATCGGGCTTCTGCCTCTTGCTGCGGACTGG
Organism: Drosophila gunungcola; assembly: GCF_025200985.1. Classification (NCBI taxonomy): domain Eukaryota; kingdom Metazoa; phylum Arthropoda; class Insecta; order Diptera; family Drosophilidae; genus Drosophila; species Drosophila gunungcola. The sequence goes on along the minus strand of NW_026453181.1, from coordinate 1,202,877 downwards.
GTGACAAGTGCTTAGTGTCAGCACCTTGGTTAGCATGTGGTGCCCCAGCGCCTCGGCTCCCCGGTCGATGACAATTTTTGTTTTGGCAAGGGGCTTGGGGATCGGGGAGATCGGCTTACACATTAATTATCACTTTTGTTGCTGGTAGCTGCGACTGCTTTTGCCTCGAGTAGGATGAGTAGGAAATCCCAGCGCTGACATTAGAGGGCGACAGCACTTAGTTCGTTGCCAGAGTCTTTTGTTTTTATTTTTATTTGCCACTTTTTCCTGCAGCTGTGCCCTCCGCTGTTTGCCCAAGTGATAAATGAGCTGATGAAAGCCCAGCAGGGGGGTGGGGATGCACTGATTTATGCTCTGCAGACCGGGCCTGCAGAATAATCGATAATAATCGATAGCAACACCCACTTGGAGGGGGAAGATAAACGAACCGGGCCCGACACTCGAGCCCTGCCACATATGAAAATTAAATTATAAAATGCCTTACAAGTGGGGCGGTGGCCCTGGAGTATCCTTCCATTCTCAACCCTCCAGTGCCCGGACGGCCATAAAATTGCCCAGGCCCAGGCCCATGCCCAGGCAAAAGGACAGCCAGCAGACGAGGGTGGACATGCGATTTCCTTGACATTTAATGCAATCCAACTGCAGATGCAGACGCCAAATGGGGCGGCGACCCAACTCCCCAGTCTCCCTTCTGTGGCCTCCCCTCCTGCTGCTGCTGCCACGCCCCACTCATGTTGCTCCGGCGTCCCGGCTGAACACCCCGTCCCCCGCAGCCGCCTCTCCAAGTCCGCCGTGCCCTCACCCCGGACCAAAGCAAATAGCCTGCGGGCAGATTTTGTCTTTGCGCGCAAGTGCAGCATGTATCAATTATAGTAGGCTACATGCTAACAACAATAACTACACCAGCCTCAGCAGGAACCAGCACAGCAGCACCACAACAGTTTCAGCATGAACAACGACACTAAAGTTTTAGAGGCGATTAAAGTTTGGATGCATCTTTGGTGTCGACAAGGCAGTTTACTCTTGTTCAGGGGAGTCCCAGAAACCTTTGCAACAAGTTCTAGTTTAAATCTCGGTCTCTCAGCAACCTCTTCAACTCTCAGTGAGCCAATTAAAAAAAAAGGAAATCTTGAAAAGCAGACAGACTTTTAAGAACTTATGTAAACTATCGCCAAAAACTTCAGAGATTTATTTAACACCCTTTATGTCTAGCAAATGTGAAAAAAAGGACTTTTGAGATAAAAATGGATAAGGTAATGAGTGTATTAAACAATTCTAAAGTTTTACTTTTTGAACGACCAACTTTTTTAACGAAATTAATAGTCCTTTCTGCCATTAAAAACTGTGGCTAACCATAATAATAATGTTTGTCTTTTCTTACACACTTAATATATGCAGGTGCCATGCAATTAGGCTGTTTGCAAGAGCGACCACGGGGCGTAAAAGATATTAAAGACTGTGGCTATCGCTGATTGAAAATTTAAGCACCCTTTTATACTCTTTCTCTCCTTTAAGCGTGTTCTTAAGTCAAAAGATAATCCAAATAAAATGATATCGTGTTTGAAAAATATTTAAAGATGGTCCAAGCCTTTCAAGATCAAGAATCAAATTTAATCTCACTTACAACATGAACATTTGCTGCCTCTTGCAATTACCCAGGCAATACTCTGATATGGGCCAGGCGCCAAAACAGCATCCTGTGCTATTTCAACTCCAATCCCCGGGACAGAGACAAAAATTCGGACCGACTCCAAGTGCCCCTTAAGGCAGTCAAACCCAGATTCAGCCAGATCCACACCAGACCGGGCCAGAAAACTGAACCTAATGGGCAGGCAGCGAAACAAAAAACAAAAAAGGCCTTGCTTACGTTGCTGTGGTTCTAGCCAGGCTTTGCCGCAGTCCTGCATAAAACATGATTAATTCCTGGCCGGGTAATTTATGTAGGCACATAATTCACAGCGGGACACATTTCGCTAGAGAGTTCAGGCCATGGCCCGGCCGAATGCGGTCGCCACTTAAATGCACCACTAAAAATAGCACAAGCACACACTCAGGCGAGTGCGAGTGTCGATCATATGCTTACTATATGCTAAAAATAAAAGGCCATGGCCAGCCGAGTCGGGCCGAAACCAAAGCCGAAACCAAAGCCAAAACCAAAGCCAAAACCAAAGCTAAAACCAAAGCCAAAACCAAAACCAAGCCTTGTGGCGACGACGGCATCGTTGCTCACATTTGATTTAAATTGAAGCCAAAGCCGGGAATAGGTCCGGACCGAAGCCAAGATCTGGGCTATGAGTATGGTCTCTGACCGCGGAGCTGACAATATCATTAAATATTTATGACGCCGCAGCTGAGCACGGCCAGAGCCTAATCCCTAATTAACTCTGGTCGCTCAGCCTGCGTACTTAGCTGGAAAAACTGTCAAGTTCGTTGCCTAAGTCTTTTGTTTTTGTGCCCTCTGAATGGTACGCCATAACGAATTTCAAAAATTCTACCTAATTCATATCGAGCTTATATCTTTGAATTTCCTGGGAACAAGCTTAGCGTTCGATTTCGCATAGAGTAGCAGGCCCTAAGTGAGTCGTAAGTTGTGGTCCCTTCTGGGGCTGCCGGTATTGGCAGCTTGACATGATTACGATGCAACCCACTGCAATGCTATTTGTTATCTTTATGCGCTGCCTGCTGTCACTCGGGGCGCACTTCCTCCTCGATGGCGATGCAGAATCATGAATTGAGCCTTTGCATGCGCCAGTGACAAACGATGATGCTTCCGTGCTCATCTCTCCATCGGATCTGCCCAATCCCCTCGTCGAAGACCCAGTCAGATTGGCATAAATTCTGGGCAGCATGCGAGGAGGCTGAGGGGGGGATTTGTGC